>NC_133665.1:163251707-163997851 GCF_037893015.1 Macrotis lagotis
GGCGTGCGAGCCGGGCTGGGGCTGCAGCCCCCCTGGCAAGCCAGAAAGCTCAGTTGCTCCGGGTTCCCGGGAAGCCCGCGGGCCGCCCCGGACCACGGAATCTGCTGGCTCGGCGGGGGCTGCGACCCAAACCAAAACAATAGCCCCCCCCCAGCCGGCGCCCCCCTCCGCTAAGCTCCCCAACTCCTGAGCGCCTCGGGCCTCGCTGTGCGGCGCCTCTAGAAGGAGCGGGTGGCAGCCGCGTGTCGGGGACTTCTGCAGCCTCGGGGGGCTGTGCTGTGGCCTCCCCGGCCCAGGGGCCCCTCAAAGCGGGGCAGGAGGAGAAGGCGCCGGCCCTCGCCCCGGCCAGGTCAGTGTCTTGTCTGGCGAGTCCTCATGGTGGGGAACGGCGGCGGCGGGCGCGCCCTGGCACCTGCGCCCCCGAGGGGCTGGGGGGCTCCCCGGGCCGGCCGGGGCCGCCAGCACTCGGGGGGCCCGGCGGGCGGCTTGGGGGGCTCCCGGCCCTCCGCATCGCTGACTGGCCGGGGCCGGCGCGGCAGCCGAGCCTCATTGGCAGCGGCCCGGGCCGGGGGAGGCGGCGGGGGAGCCGGGAGGAGGAGGAGGAGGAGGAGGAGGAGGGGGAAGGCAGGGGAGGAGGGGAGGAAGGAAGGGAGGAAGGAAGGAAGGAAGGGAGGAAGGGGAGGGGAGGGGGAGGGGAGGGGAGCGATAAAGTGCGCTCAGTGGGAGCCGAGGGAGGGCGGCGGGCGCGGGGCCGGGAGATGCCCGGGCAGCCGGCTGCCAGGGGAGCCGGGCACGGGGCTGCGGCGGCGGGGGGGGGCGCCGGCGCGCTGGGCCGATGGCAGACAATAAGTAAGGAGCCAGCGACGGAGTCGGAGCCGCCGAGGAGCAGGTAGGGGGGCCGGCCCGGGGCGCCCCGGCCGGGACTGTGCCCGCCTCGCCGGGGGGCGGAGGGGCCCCCCGCCCGCCCGCGCCGCGCTGCCCACCTCGGAGGCCCGCCCCGGACAGCCTGTCCCCCGAAGCCCGCTGCCTGCCGCGGCCGGGCCGGGGAGCTGCCGGGGCTGGGGGCGCCCGGGGCTCTGGGGCCGCCGGGGGCGCCGCCGGGGTGCGCGTGCCTTGCGGCCCGGGAGATGAGGCTAATGGGGCTCCGCTGGTCCGTGGAGTGGGGCGGGGGTGCCCACAGTGTCCTGCGGGGAGGGCGCGGGGAGGCTGGGGCCCGGGGTTCTACTGGGGCAGCCCCCGACACCCAGAGGGGGCCAGACCTGGGCAGCCCCCGACACCCAGAGGGAGCCAGACCTGGGCACCCCCAGTGACCCCCCAGGGTGGGTCAGACCTGGGCAGCCCCAGTGTCACCCAGGGTGGGTCAGACCTGGGCAGCCCCAGTGACCCCCCAGGGTGGGTCAGATCTGAGCAGCCCCACTGTCACCCAGGGTGGGTCAGACCTGGGCAGCTCCAGTGACCCCCCCCCCCAGGGTGGGTCAGACCTAGGCAGCTCAGTGAGCCCCAGGGTGGGTCAGACCTGGGCAGCCCCACTGTCACCCAGGGTGGGTCAGACCTGGGCAGCTCCAGTGACCCCCCCCAGGGTGGGTCAGACCTAGGCAGCTCGGTGAGCTCCAGGGTGGGTCAGACCTGGGCAGCCCCACTGTCACCCAGGGTGGGTCAGACCTGGGCAACTTTGTGGGGGGTTACGCAGCCCCCCATCACCCCCAGCCCTTCCCTGCCTTCCATTAAGCCCCGGCTCTTGAAATCGGACTGTCAGGAGCCCACTGGTTTAGAGGGAGCACTCCTCTCCTCCAGGAAGCCTCCCCCTGTAAGCTGAGCTGGGTCTGGCCCCATTCTGAAACCCAAGGCTCCCGCATCCCCTTGGAGCCTGGGAAGGTGTGGGCAGAGGCCGCCTAGTGTTCTCCCAGATGCTCATCCCTGGGTGGGGTGGGGATCCTCCACATTCCTCCGATCTGTTAGCACTTGTTTTAAAAAGAAAAAGAAAAAGAGCGACTGGGCTGAACTTGCCTTTCAGATCCTGCTGTGTTTCGGGACTGAGTCCTCAGCAGAGGGTGCTGGGAAGTTTGCTTGGGGTCTGGAAGGACCCCAGAATGGCTAGTGAGGGATGACAGGCCCATTCCTCTGGAACACTGGTTGATCCTTCAGTAGCTTCCTGATCACCCAGACACTTAGCAGTCTAAGCCCATAACCCCCAGGTTTTCTGAGCTTTGTCAGGTCTTTGACTGTCCCAAAGGGAATTAATCCAAGAGGATGGACAGCTCCCAAAGGAGGGGGCAAGAGAGGTAACCAGGTAACCTCCTTCCCCCAAATTTCTTCCTTCCAAGTGAAAAGTGTTGATGCAGATTCATTCATTTTTCAAAACTTAACTATTTTAAAAAAGAGACCAATGAACTAGAGCAGTGCTTTGCCTTCCTTAGCCTAAAGGGTCTTATCACTTAGTCGTGATCTCTCTTGTCCAGTCTTAATCAACTGTTTTATTTGCTTAAATTCAGTCATGGAGGGAGAAGATATTTGAATAATGCAATGATGAAAAATAAAGAAACCCCCTGAAACAATTAAGGGAAGCTTCATTTTCCTCTGTTCAGCATAAAAGTTTCCAGGATGAGCTTTTCCCAAGCAGAAAGAAGTGACTAAACTTTAGTCTGTTTGGAAACAATCAATTTAAATCTCAGCCCGACAGCAAAATGAATGGGTTTCTTAAACACTCAAATTAATTTTTCTCAAACATAATTATCTCCCAAACAAGTGGGAAGAGTTCACGTAGAAGCCTTCCAAAGTATCAAAACAGTGAAAGTTTTATTAGTAATTTCATCTCACTAACTTGGAGTTATTTTAAGTAAAAAACAGGATGCCATGCAGACTTTGGAGTCAGACAACTCAGCTTCAAATGCTGAGGTAATAATAATGGATGTCCTTCATTCTCAAAAGTCATGACATCAGGGAGGTGATGCCATGAGAAGCGTGTGCAGCAGGTTTGAGTGAGGAGGTGTTGCCATAAGTCACCAGCCTCACTTTCTCCTCCAAAACCCTGTGTCCAGTGGCCAGATATGCATTAGGGCAACTGGAGATGGCCCTGGAGGGGAGGCAATCAGGGTGAAGTGACTTGCCTAAGGTCACACAACTAGTGAGAGTCAAATGTCCGAGACTGGATTTGAACTCCCTCCTCCTGACTCCAAGGCTAGTGTTCTATCTTCTACACCATTTAGCTGCCCTCAGTATGAAGTAATACAGAATTGAGAGGGTACGACTGGGAGTCAGAAATCTGGCTTTGTCATGGACTGCCTAGTAATTTTCTGGACCTCTGCATATCTGCAAATAAGGGGGCTCAATCATATCAGTTGTGTCCAGCTCTTTGTGACCCCATATGAGGTTTTCCTGGCAAAGATTCTGAATGATTTGTTATTTCCTTCTCCAGCTAATTTTTACAGATGAGGAAACTAAGGCAAACGGGGTTAAGTGACTTACCCAGGGACATACAACTAACAGTTGCCTGAGATTTGTATTCAGGCAGGGGAATCAGGCTAGGTATTCTATCCACTTTGGCACCTATTTACTCCTGCAGGTAAGGAGTGTTGAACCTCTATTATCTTTTCTTTCTAAAAGGATGATCCCTGGGCAATGAGGTGGCACAGTGGATAGAGAACTGGCCTGGAATCAAGAAGATCTGTTCAAATGTGACCTCAGATACTTAATAATTCCCTTACTGTGTGACCTTGGGCTAGTCTCTTAACCCCATTGCCTTGCCAAAAAAAACCCCCAACAAAAACACCCCCCCCCCAAAAAAAATAGATGATTCTTGGATCATAAGTAAACTGTGGAGGCAGAACTCAGGCAAGTCACTTAAACCTTCTTGACTCAGTTTCTTCATCTGTAAAAATAAACTGAGGAAGGAAATAGACAACCACTCCAATACCTCTGCCAAGATAATCTCGAAAGGGGTCATGAAAGATGAGACATGACTGAAACCACTGAAAAGCAACAACAGAAACCTAGAAATGAAAGAAGCTTTGCTGGCCACCCAGCCAACTGATAGCCAAGCAACACAGTACACCTCCTAAGTGTTGATTTAATCCAGCATTTTTTAATTGATATTCTATTTTATTTTTCAATTACATATGATGATAGTTTTTCAACATTCATCCACATTCATATGCATGATCCAATTCAGTCTTTGCTTTGAAAACTCAGAGCGAGAGGTAACCCATTTCACTTGCGAATTACTCTGAACGTTAGGAAGTTTTCCTTACATTCAGGTTGAACAAGCCTATTTCTAAATTTATAGGATCATTGATAGAGACCTAGAGAAGGGGCCAAACAGCCAATCTCATTTTGGCAATGAGCTCTGGAAGGGTGAAATCTCTGAGCCAGGAATACAATAGTAATAAATAACCAAGTAGGTGTTAAATCCACATCCTAGGACTCCACTTCTTCAGTTTTATTCTGCTATTGCTCTGGGACCAAGGAGAACATGTCTAATCCCTTCATCAAGTAACAATTCTTCAAATACTTGAAGATAATGAGCATTTTTTCTCCTGAGTCTTTTCTTCTCCAGATTAAACATCTTCAGCTCATATAGCATGAATCTTGAGTCCTGATTACTTTAATCTGGATATTTTCTAGTTTATCAATTTCCCTCCCTACTCTGCTAAGCCAGAATTGAACCCAGTTCTCCAGACTTGTCTGCCCAGGGGCCTAGTGTTGGGTTTTCACAGCCCAGATATAATCAAGCTTCTACACCGTATTGAGGAATCCAAAAAGATAGTTCTGATTGAGTGACAATACCAACAATCTCACTCCTTGGCAAGCTGTTAAGAATCCATGTGGTATCTTAGCCAGCCAGCCCTGACGGTCTAACATTGACTTTCCATCTGGAAGTTCTGAAATTCCAAATGATAATCTTACAGACATTAGAGACTTAAGTGAATTCTTGAGGTTTAAGTTGCAAGATCTGATCATATCACCAAGGCAATATTTTTACACTCTGGGCTATCTCTATAGTGTATCTCTGTGTGTATGCATGTGTATGTATGTGGTGTATGTTTATGTTTCTGAGTTTAAAGTTTCTGAATTAAATAAGCAACAGTATCAGGTGAACTGATGATATATATGTAATTTAAGAATCATTCCAATAATTTGAGGGATAAAACTTATTGTATTTCCTGGCTTTTCTCCTTAAATAACTCCAGTCACCCAATGGGTTTGTATTCATTCTCCATCTCACTCTGGGCTTCATTTCAAACATATTTGTTTGGGGTATTTTTTGTCATTCATTCACTTTTTTTTAGGCTTTTGCAAGGCAATGGGGTTAAGTGGCTTGCCCAAGACCACACAGCTAGGTAATTATTAAGTGTCTGAGGCCAGATTTGAACTCAGGTACTCCTGACTCCAGGGCGGGTGCTCTATCCCCTGCACCACCTAGCCCCCCCATTCATTCACTTTTGACTATAAGATCGAGATATTTTGTAAGAAAAGCCCCTAAGCTTTAGGCTGAGTTATTGCTTTGGTTATGCCCAGTGGATTCCTCTCTGAAAAACCTTAGTTGCCCCTTTAAGTACTTGCTATCAGCATTCTCTAAATAAGGAGTTTTTGT
This sequence comes from Macrotis lagotis, assembly GCF_037893015.1. Classification (NCBI taxonomy): domain Eukaryota; kingdom Metazoa; phylum Chordata; class Mammalia; order Peramelemorphia; family Peramelidae; genus Macrotis; species Macrotis lagotis. The sequence goes on from NC_133665.1 coordinate 163,257,298, forward strand.
CATTTTTCAGGGAGTGCTCACCCCCTTTGAATGACATTGCTCTGGGACCAAGCGGAACATGTCTGATCCCTTCTTCTTACCAGTTCTTCAAATACTTGAAGACAATGAGCATTTCTCTCCTGAGTCTTCTCTTCTCCAGATTAAACATCGTTTATACAGCATGAATCTTGAGTCCATATTACCTTAATCTGGATATTTTCCAATTTATCTGTTTCTCTTTGTTAGTCTGGGAAAGCCTTTTCAGAATAATGTTTTTACGTGCAAAGAATTATTCTGGCCACTGGGCCCAGATGGCTCTGGAGAAGAAAGTGAAGCTAGTGATATTGCATAGCCACCCCCCCCAATCCAATTAATGTGCTTATTATGGCATCACCTCCCTGATGCCATGGTCTTCTTTGGGAATGAAGGACAAACATAATAAAATGCATAGGATTATAGAAGAAACCAATTATATTGAAATACAGTATTCAAAACAGTTTTTTTTTTTAAGTTCATGGACACCAGGTTGGGGGCCTTTGCTCTAAACAAATCTCAAAACTTAGCCAAACTGACTAATTATTGTTTGATCAAATTGACATTAAAGCAGAATTCAACAGACCAACAATGTCAAATATCAAAACAAAAACTTTGTTGTTGTTAGCTGATTCCCACACACATCCCACAGATGACTCTGGACTCCCTCTGGAATCCTGCCCCAGGTTCACTGGGGGGTTGTTTGGGAAACTCAAAAGCCACAAAAACTGTGATGTGAGGCATCACAAGCCCACTGTATTCTGAGAGCAGAATCTCTGCCTCTTGGGCCGGCTCTACCACTCATGACCGAAAAACAACCTCAGTTTCCTCTTCTATAAAGTGAAGGTCTATAGTCTTTTCTAACTTTAAAATTCTATGAATTACAAAATCACTAACAGATGTAATTCAGTGGGAGAAAAAAAAAAAGTAGGAATGATGGCCAAGAGGGTCAAAGGTGGGAGAATTTTGGAGAGTCCTAGAAGGGAGAGATGACAGAAAATTGGAAAAAGCACTGGATTTGGAGTCAGAGAATATATATAGCACCCATTTGAAGACCACCTTCCCAACTTCCAAAAGCCCAGTATCTAATTGCTTACTCCTCTCCCCCAGCTCCACCAGGGTTCTAGAATTTCTAATTCTATGGCTCACGAGCTCCCGTCCACTGTATTTTTTTTTTTTTAGTATTTGTGTGTATGTGGGGGGGGTTGTTTTTCTTTTTACAAGCAATGGATTAAGTGACTTCTAAGGCACAGCTACTAAGTATCAACTATTTGAGATGGATTTGAACTCAGATCTTCCTGACTTTTGGATGGATGCTCTGTCCACTGCACCACCTAGCTGCCCCTCGTAGTTTTCTAACTATTAATGGGCTAATTCCAATGCTTATCTACAATCTATCCCATCTATAGTTTTTTTAAAAATATATAAGCATAGTTGGTTGTGTGTTGTATCCCTCATCAGACTGTGAGCTGCTTCTTTTGCCTTTCTTTGTATTCCTAGCCCTTAGCACAGGACGTGTTTAATAAATGTTTATTGACTGTGTTTCCCCAACATTAATTAGGATAGTTAAATACCAATATAGATAGAATGTTGAGCCTGAATTCATGAAAACTGAGCTTCCGGAGTTCAAATCTGGCTTCAAATGTTTAACTGGCTGTGAGACCCTGGGTAGGTCACTTAACCTCTGTCTCAGTTTCCTCATTTGTAAAATGAACTAAAGAAGGAAATGGCAAATCACTCTAGCACCTTTGCCAAGAAAACTCCAAATGAGGTCACAAAGAGTTGGACATAACTGAACAACAGCAACACTTTTAATTAGTGGTTACAAAAAATATTTACTGAAAAGCTACATCAAGGTCAAAAGTATAAAAACATCCTCCCAAACAAAGATGTCAGTCATCAAACATTTATTAAGTGCTGAGTATGTGCCAGGACAATGTTAAGTTCTGGGAATACAAAGAGAAACAGGACAAAAGAGAGTCCCTGCCCTCAAGAAGCTTATATTCTAAGGGAGGAAGATAATGATAATACAAATTAGGGGCTGAAAGGGGTCCAGAAGAGAGATGCTACCTGGTTACCTGGTCTGGGAAATGAACCAGCAGCCTAGCCTAGAGGGAAATGAAAGCATCTTCCATCTGAGTATCCCCCCTAAATTGGAGAGTCCAGGAGAAATCACCAATCAGAAGGTGAGATGGCAGGAGGGTACTGCTAGGATGAGCAGGAGTTCAGGTTGAGCCCACAATTCTTAGGGAGCATGACTCAGATGTGTAGTGGTTGGCACAAACTCCCTCCCCATCCACCAAATAAAGAGGACCATACTTCCTTGCCCTAGAAATCCTTTTCTCTCTTCTTGGACAGCGCATCAAAGTCACCCGCTTACTTGCTGGACATAGTGTCTCAACTGCTTCATCAATTTATTGCTGTTCTGGATCAAGCAGGTCACTCTGGGGGGTCTGGCTGCTCCCTAGATATCTGCTGCTCTGGTTCCGGGCCGACTCTGCTACCCACACCAGTTTGGAGAGGCAGTTGGATGGTGCAGCGGGAGAGGACATTGGACTAGCTAGGAAAGATACTTTCAGACGGTGTGACCCTGGGCAAGTCACTTAACCTCTTAGTTTCCTCATTTCTATATTGAGGAGCATAGCACCTTCCTCTCAAGATTGTTGTGAGGATCAAATGAGAGAATATGCAAGTAAGCTGGAGAGTCTCCATAAATGTTTATCTCCTCTGTTCCCCAGTTGCTGGACTTCTGGTGGCTCTTCTGTCCTTTGAGGATCACAAGGTCATAACTTGGTCCATCAACAACAAATAGAAGTTTTCTTCAAGTGTCTAAGCTCTGTATGGAGCTCTGGGTGGACAGGAAGAGCTCAGTCCAGATCCAGCCTCAAACCCTTGTCACTTAACTCCTGATTGCCTCACTTTCCTCATTTGTGCAATGGGCATAAGAATAGCACCTGCCTTCCAGTGTTGTAGTGAAGATCAAATGCGATAGTGTGCAAAAAGTCCTTGGCACAGTGCCTAGCTTAAAGTCAGACCTTAATAAATGCTTCCCCCCTTCCTTCCTTCCTTTTCTGTTCTTTCCTCCCTTTTCTTTCCTTCCTTTCTTCCTTTTTCCTTCCTTCCTTTTTTCTTCCTTCTTTCCTTTTCCTTCCTTCCTTCCTTCCTTCCTTTTCTTCCTACACTTCTTTCTTTTCTTTCCTTCCTTCCTTTTTACCTTCCCCTTTTCCCTTCCTTCCTTCCTTCCCTTTCCCTATTATTTTATCCTTTTCTTTCCAGTTTTCTTCCTCTCTTCCTTCTCTTCCTTTCCTTCCTCCTCCCATCCTTAAATAGAAGAAAGGGTCCCTCCATCACACAGGACCAAGTGAGTTCACCAAACTTTGTACATGGATCAAAAGCAGCTGGGGAATATTGTGCATATTCCAAGGACAGAATCTCAACTCTTAAAATGATGGAGTGGATGAGAGGAACTCAAAGGACTTTTCCAACTCTAGATTTGTCCATGATTTCCTAATACAGTGACACAGAAACAAAACATTTTAAATGTTATTTGCTCATTCTTTTGATGTTGCATTATTAAAGACTTACAAGGGCTTGAACAAGTTTTGCTTGGTTATTCATTTTTTTTCTCGACTATGATTAAGTTTATAACCATTTTTAAAGCAATATAATCAAATGTAGCTTTATTTGGTATTGTTCCCATCCACATCCTTTATTTTCCAGTCAAACCAAACTACCATCTGGTCATTGAAATCAGTATGCTATCTCCCTCCTTCATGGAGATGGACTTGAGCCAGGTTTTGAAGAATGGGTGGAATTCCAATAAGTGGAGAGAAGGTTGGGCTGATTCCAGACAGGAAAAACAGCACAGCCACTAGTGAGGAATGAGGATGACCCCATAGGCAGAGTGGAACTCTGAACATGGATACATAGCTTGAAAATGATCAGCAAGGCTAACCAGTCTGTATCGTTCGGGAAGTATTAGTAGAGTAATTGTCTCAATTGCCCACTTTGTTACTTGCCCATAGACGTGATATTGGGACTCAGAATTCAATGTGTGAAGTCTGTTCACCATTTCATTTTAATTAGGGTAATTCATGAACTTGAGTGGGGATGAGTGTGGTGGACAGACTTTGGGTGGGAATCCAAGCAGATCCTATATGGTGGCAGACCAGCTGGCACACAGAAATGCCTACCACCTGATATACCCGTATTGAAGAGGTTTCTTTTTACAGGAAACATAGGTTTCACTTTCATTGCTTGCCAGATATACATGAAGGATTTCATTCTACGGGTGTGACTTCCCAGAAAAGTTAAAGGGACACCTGACCAATAACTGGGAACCCAGTCTTGGATATTAGCTCTACAGATACACCTTTATCTGTAAGCCCATAGCTAATGTTCTTAGTTCCCCAGTATTTCTAGTTATAAAAAAATTATGCAATGTCAAATAGCTATCAGAGAACACGTTTGTCAGTGCTGCCTATTTTCAGTGCTGAGGGATGAGGTGGTTTGGTGAATTTAGAGTCAACGATATCTGGGTGCAAGTCTCACCTCTGTTACTTTCTATTTGTGTACCTGTGGGCAAGTCAGTTCTGTCCCTATATTTACTCTATCTGTCCCCCATGTCTGGAATACCCTTCTTTGTCTCTGTCTCCTGACCTCCCTGACTTGTTTCACATATCAACTAAAATTCTACCTTCTACAAGCCCCCCCCCTCTAATTCTAGTTCCTTCCCTCTGAGATTACCTCCAGGTTACCCTGTATCTAGATCTTAGTTGTACCCAGGAGCTGCCCTTTGCCTTTCTTTGTGTCTAGAACATATTAATCAAGTGTTAAATAAAATGCTTGTTGATTTGACTCAATCTCTCCAAGCAACCTTAGTTTCCTCATTTGTAAAATTGTCCTTTGTTGTTTCGTCCTTTCAGTTGCACCTGATTCATTAGGGGTTTTCTTGCTAGAAAAAGGGGTTCATCATTCCCTTCTCCAGTTCAGTTTATAGGTGAGGAAACTGAGGCAAATAGGGTGGTCCACCATTTCCTCCTTCAGCTCATTTTATAGATAAGGAAACTGAGGCAAACAGGGCAAAGTGACTCACTTAGGATCATATAGGTAGTAAATGTTTGAGGACTGATTTGGCTCCTCTACTCACAGTGCAATTCATTGTTTTTTGAGGGAATCAGGATTCTTTGATTTGACCAAGGTCACACAGTTAGTAAATATCTGAGGATAAATTTGACTCCAGACCCAGTACTTTATTCATTGTGCAATCTTTCCCCTGCCTTTGGTTGAGGCAATCAGGGTTCATTGACTGGACCAGGGTCACCCAGTTAGCTAGTATCAGCTCAGATTTGAAGTTAGCCCTTCCTGACTCCAGACCCAATACTCTATTTATTGTGCAATCTTTTTTTGTTGTTGTTTTTGTTTGTTTTGGGGTTTTTTTTGAGGCAATTAGGGTTCATTGACTTGCCCAAGGTGAGATGGTTAGTAAGTATCTGAAATCAGATTGGAAGTCAGGCCCTCCTGACTCCCAGGGTCAGTGCTCTATCCACTATGTCACCTAACTGCTCCCACTACACAATCTTAAAACCCCTAATACCAACTTCAAGGGATTGTTGAAGCTTTAATGAGATAATGTATAATAATTATAATGAGCATTTATAGCATACTTTAAGTCTTACAAAGTGCTTACCTTATTTCATTTGATCCTCACAAATCCTGGGAAGTAGATCCTATTATTATCCCCATTTTTATAGATGAGGAAACTGAGACTAGCAGTTAAATGAATGCTAAGGGTCAAACAATAATAATTGCCTGGATTGGGGTTCTAATCCAGGGCTTCCTAACTGCTTCTGTCCTCTGCTCTATGTAACTGCCTCCAGTGTTTGCAATGTTTGCAATTAACTGCCCCCTTTGCAATTTTTAAAGCATTATATAGAGTTAGTTATTATTAATAGATTGGGTAATTTGGGATCCTTTTGGCATTCCATGACCTACATCATAACCAAATGTTGGTTCCCTAGGTATGTAAATACAGACATAATCTGCTTGCTGTTGGTAACTTTTGTAGGGAGGAAAATGGCCATTTTGGGAGACATTTCCATCAGAACAATGCTGTGATTTGGACAGGAAGCAGCCATGGAGCAGCCATGTGGGGAAAGAGCTGACCTAGAACCTGGGAGGATCCTCCTCTGACAGATACTGGCTTTGTGGATATATCACTTAACCTCTTTGTGACCCAAATAATGCTTAGCCTAGAGGGTGCCTAGAAAATGATGGAGTCTTAGTCAAGGGAATTCCTTCTATCAATGGAATCACAGATTTAGTCACTAGCCTTTCTGGAGGTGCCTCTCAGACTCAGGGTGCTAATCATCGGCCTCCAAATTGCTGGGGGGGGGAGTTGAGTAAAGTCTATAAAGTGGTTGGAAGTTTTTTAATTATACTATTTTGAAATAATAGGTTACACCTTTTTCAAAGGTTTGGGGCTGTAAGACTTAAAGATCGCTTAGTCTGACTCCTCCACTTTTATGGAGGAGAGAACCAAGGCTAGAAGAAAAATGACTTACCCAAAGTCATTTACCTTTTTTTCATTGAAGACAGTCAAGATTAAGTGACACATCTAGTGTCTGAGGCTATATTTGAACTCAGGACCTCTTGATCCCAGAACCAGCGTCACCAACCTGTCTCTCCAATATCACTTACTACCATTTCTAGATAGATCTATGACTGATGAAAAAAGGTACCGCTTCCACTGATGCAGACCACCACCCATCATCCTTTGGGACACCCCTCTATATTCTCTTTTAAATCCTCTATGAGGTTTACCTAGTTTACTGAGGGTTTTCCTATAGTTCTCTTGTCATGGCAGTAGACCCCAGTGAAGAATGTGGACTTCCACCCATTACCCTTCACTCTATCCCCATGACTGACACCTTCTTTTCTAGGGTCAGTTAAGAAAGCTCAGACTTAAACTAGAGTTCTGTGAATCCAAATCCTGTATTCACTGTCATGGTACCTCTTGTCTCAGTCACTTCTGCCTCTGCCTTTCTGGCAGCCTTCTGAGAACCAGTTGACTAGTGGAGGAATAAGAAAAGTTACGGAGAAATCCCAAAGGGGAAAAATACCAAGTTAATGGTTTTTCATTTTCATATTCCTTATTTCATATCCATTCCCCAAAATGGCACCTCTGAGCCGTCCACACCAATGGATCGGCAATCTAATGGGCTCCTTTCCAGATGGCAGCCTTGATGAGCAATGCACATGGTTTTATGGGTATTGAAGTAGAAGGTTGTCAAATTTCTTTCTTATAGTAAGCTTCCATCACAAAGGAAGTAGTGCAGATTTTTAAAAATTCATTGTACCCATCAGGAAATTGAAGCTTAGAAATATTAAGTGACCTGCCTTGGGTCAAACATCTAGTTGATGTTGGGCAGGGATTCAGACTCAGGTCTGCTGGTGACCAATACAGCATCCTTTCAATAGAGTTGTGCTGCCTCATGGCAAAATAATTTAGAACTGGAGCAAGAAGCACTGGATTATTTATCAAAGGCTGTTGAGGCAGCTTCACTGAAGACAGGGTAGCTAGGAAGTCATTTATTAAAAATAAACAAGCTCTGTTCTGTAGTCTCTGCAATCTAAACAAAGCCCCTCCTCATTTAGATGGGTTTTCTGAAAATACCACTTAGGTCTACTCTTCTCTTGGGGCTGATTTCAAGTGACAGCTTCAGGAAACAGGGGTTGGGGAGCGGGTGCCAAACAAGAAGGTAGTCAAGCTGGTGATTTTTCGGGCAGCCTCTGATCCACCTGACTGAACCAGGCTTATAAACTCCGACAGTGGATGGGAGCAGAGTAGACCAGATGTGACCTGAATGAGAAAAGTCTTTGGGAACTCAAGTGCTTGTAATTTAGGCTTGTAGATTATGAGAAGTGGGAGGGAACTGAGAGGGCATAAAACCAGCCCCTTCTCCCTCCTTCATTTTACAGAGGAGAGGACTGTGACCTGGAAAGGAAGAATGACTGGTCCAGGGTCAAATAGTTGCTCAGCAGTCAAGCTAAAAGTCAGAGTTAGGTGTTCTTACCCCTCGTGTCATGCTCTTCTTTCTGCAGGATGGGAGTTCAAATCCCACCTCAGACATTGGCTACCTAATAGTTGTGTGACCTTGGGCAAGTCACTTAACCCTGATTGTTTCAAATCCAGGACTGTCTCTGGTCTTCCTGATTCCTATCTGGCCACTGGACCCGGATGGCTCTGGTGGAGAAAGCAAGACTGATAACTCAGCATAGCAGCCCCTTCATTCAAATCCAATTCATATGCTTGTCATGGCTATCACTTCCCTGATGTCATGGTCTTCTTCAAAAATGAAGGACAAACAGCAAGGCTCGGTCTGTTCCTATGAATTCAGGACTTGAGAAATTTTTTTCTGTAGCTTCAGGCCATAGGGTAATATAATATGAGATGGAAGACTATCTCTGACAGGCATTCTCAATCTATTATCTGTGAATATAAACAAATAAACAAACAGGCAATGATTCTGATAGACTTTTTTGTTTGGTTTTCCAAGGAAATAGGGTTAAATGATTTGCCTAAGGTTCCACAGCAACACAGTGTCTGAGGCCATATTTGATTTTCCTGACTTTTGGGTGAATGCTTTATTCACTGGGAAACCTAACTGCCCTATTTTGATAGCTATAATTCAACTTGAGTGATTTTCTTTTATAATTGTATATATTTTATCTTTTTCATTTAAAAGCATTATCCTCAGAAAGAGTCCATAGGACCACAAAATGGTCCCTGCAGCTGTACTCTAAGATTGTAAAGAGCTGGTTGTTAAATTTTTCATGTGAGCATTTACCCCTTGGAAATTGGTAAACATGACTAATCAGGGCTTCACCTATTGTTTTGTTGCTTACCTAGAGTCCTAGTCTAAAGCAAGTGATAAGAAAATCATAGTAACGTAGATTCAGTATAAAAGTGTGTCTTCTAAACACATACCCAACCCCAAATCCAGATGTTAAATATTCGAAAGCCAAATCTGGGTTGATTGTCTTTTTTTGTAGATGAAGAAACTTGAGCCCAGCAAGGGACATAACTTCTCCAAGAACAATCGGTGACAGATGCAGGGCTGATCCGATGTCCCCTGACTCCCAATCTAATACCCTTTCCATTGGACCACACCATCCAGATGTAATGTGTTTTTAAATGTCTGGCTTTGGACAAGGGGTAAGCAATATGAAACAGCCTGGATAGAGCTTAGAGCTCACTGAGAAGTCAGGGAGAGACAGATTCTAGATCTTTTCCCGAGCAGAGTTTGGTTCTCTGTGTTTTTAGGAAGTGTTCTCATTAGAAGATGTTATACCCCAGACAAACCAAGGTGAATTCAGCACACATTTATTGCAAACTTATCATGGGTGCTGAGGATACAATGACAAAAATGAGCAGTTCTTGCCCTTATATTCTGTTAGGTGATAAGGAGAGGAAAATACAACAAAAGCCCAGGGAAATGTACACAAAAATAGAGAGTTTCACAAGGTCTTTTTAAAAGACATGTGGCAAGGCTCCATACAGGATGGGACACCTGATCTGAGGTTTGCAGGAAGTCTATATTACACACAGACATTGAACTAAGTGTCCTTGAGCAGTATCCTCAATTAGATTGTTTTTTTGAAGTTTTCAGAATGAAACATCAATGTTGGACTGTTGCATGGTCACATCATTGTTCATTTGTTTTTCAGCCATGTTTGACTCTTCATGACTTGACTTAGCTTCTCTAAGTGACCTCAGTTTCCTCATCTGTAAAACTGGATTTTGCTGTTGAGTCATTTCAGTCCTGTTCAACTCTTTGTGGCCCCACTTGGGGTTTGCTCGGCAGAAATACTGGAGTAATTTGTCATTTCTTTCTCCAATTCATTTTACAGATGAGGAAACTGAAACAAACAGATCTAAATGACTTGCCTGGGCTCATACATTTAGTAACTTTATATTTGAACTCAGGAGGAAAAGTCATCCATATGCCCATAGACATGAATATGACTCAGTCCCTTTATACTGCAATTTAAATTATGTAAGAGGGATATTGTTATTATGGATTAGATCTTTATCAAGAGATAGAGAACAAAGAAAGGCATTATAGTGTAGTGGTTAGAGAGCCAGAAATACCTGTAGTTAAGAGAAAGACTTCTGACACATATTCGCTGTGTGACCTCAGACATGTCACTTATTTCTCTTGGCTTCATTTTCCTCATCTATAAAATGAAGTAGTTGGAATAATTGACCCTGAGAACACTTTTTTAAAATTTTTTTGTTAGGCAATGGGGTTAAGTGGCTTGCCCAAGGTCACACAGCTAGGTAATTATTAAGTATCTGAGGCTAAATTTGAACTCAGGTCCTCCTGATTCCAAGGCCAGTGCTCTATCCACTGCACCACCTAGCTGCTCCAACAATACTTTTGCAGTGAAAACCATCTTCCTAAAATAGGCATAGTCAATCCACTTTAATCTCTCAATGTCCCAGTTAATTTTCTAAGTCTCTAAATTGTCGATTGACATCAATGGAAAAAGTTTATACACCAGGAATTCCTGACATCTATGAAATTGCAAGTCTGGTCCAATCCTTTCCCCCTTACCACTCCCAGCTTACCCCCCCCCCCCGTTCCCCCCCCCCAAAGTCTTCTGAAACAAATCTGATCAATTGGAGACATTATTAACGAAGAAAGATAAAAAGAGGATCAGAATAAGCTGATTGAAAAGAGCCAATATTGGGTATCTTTGGATTTTTCAATCTCATGTATATACAGACTTTGGCAAACTAAACCAATCCATGTGTCCCAAGATGAGTCCACAAGTAACCACATCCCTTGAGACTATAAACATTTAATCAAGGACAGGCCATAGCAATTTACTTCAACTGGGTTAAATTGGTTCAATTTGTATGTTTTAAGTAAAGACAAATGTGAGCCTTACATATGTATTCCATATCTTCGCAGCGTTAAACCATTGACTATCTGCTCAAATGGGGTCAGAAGTCTGGTTCCGCAGAATTAAGTGTTAGAATTATGGCCCAGCTGGCCAGTCTTGAGTGGGGATGAAAGGGGAGAATTTTTGACTCATGGATCATCTTTATCTCTAATTTTTACTGATAGATGAGCAAGACAATTAGGCCCACCCTAAGTTTAATAGATAGATGAGCAAGACAATTAGGCCACTGAGTTTAATTTAATACATGTTGTAACTCCAAATAGGAAGCCAACTGGCACACTCTAATATATCACATTCTCAGTGGGCCAGGGAATGGTACAAAGATTCCTTTAGAAGAGAACCTATATTCTTTCGCCACGTGGCTAATGTGGAAATGTGTTTAACATAGTCATACATGTCTAACCCATATAAGATTATTTGCTGTCAAGGAAAGGAGAGGGCTAAAGGAGGGAGGGTGAAAATGGAGAACTCAAAATCTTAGCAAAAAAATGAATGTTGAAAAGAGAGAGAGAGAGAGAGAGAGAGAGAGAGAGAGAGAGAGAGAGAGAGAGAGAGAGAGAGAGAGAAGAGGAATAATGGTAATGGGTATGTATCCATAAATGAGCTGTCCAAAGTAGACTTCCACTTTATTGTGACTGAAATACATAACTAAAAGGATTTGTTTTTTCCCTGGGGGAAAAAAACTCTCAACAGATTTTTCATCTACAGAAATGTCTCATTTATTTTGCATTTTTAAGGAATGAAACTACTCACAAAAGTGAATTTTTATAGATATCTGGAGCTTCCCTTTTTAAATGTAAAAGTTTTTTATTTTTTCTTTTTAATTTAAAAATGAAAACATTCTTCATGGGTGTTATAATACTTCTTTACCTCCTTAAACAATGAAAATTGAACATTTATCTTTTCTTTGGTGACTCCAAAATCATCCTTGTGATACTTATTCCTCTTTCTGCCTGTCTTAATTCATTTTAGGGAACATTGAAATATCTAGGATTATTTACTTTTGCAATAAATGTCTTTAATAGTAATAGTAACTAGAGAATGTTATAATATAGAGATCCTCTAAACTAAGGGTTCTTCACTTTTTTATGTGACATGGTGCCCCTTGGTCTCTCTGAAACCTTATGAATTCCTTCTCGGAATCATCTTCTAAAATGAACAAAATAAAATACAGAGGATTTCAAAGAAAAGCAATTATACTGAAATGTAGATATCAAAATATTAAAAATTCCAAATTAACAGATTCCCTGAAATCTACCCATGGACCCTAGGTTAAGAGCCATCAGTCCATGTCATCATGTGAGGAAGAAACAACAGTTCACCAATGAGAGGCTGGTAGTGGGTCATGTTGCCAGTGGGCCTAACAGAGGCACCAGCTTTCCTATTGCTGTCCTGAAGGCTGCACATAAAACCAGGGGGGATAGCCTGACCCCCTGCCTGATGTTCCTCATATTGTGGCCCATGATCAATATTGCAGAGTTCAGTGTTCGGAGAAATAGAGAGCTCCAGGTGAGCTGGGAAGCCTGACCACCTCAGTGGCGCTCTCAATCCATCTTTGTGTGTATATTCCCAGCCAGTGTTGGGAAGTCTTGTTCATTGGGTTATTCTTAAGGTCTCAGACTCTGATTATAAGTCAGTGAGATGGACAGCTATGACTCCAGGTCCCAAGGTCATGGCAGCTTCACTTCTTTGGCAATACCTTAGGAGCTGCTCCCTTTTCTCTCAGGCTTCCCTGAGGTAGAGTGACTTACTTGTAAGGGTCCTGAGATAGTAGCAGTATATCATAGGGACCCTGGCTATTCACCCCTATAACTAAAGGATGGCTTCTTCGCATTATCATGGACACCTTTTGATATTCAATGAAGCCCTTCTCAGAATGCTTTAAAATGCATATGATGAAATAGATAAAATCACAAAAGGAAGGGAATTGTATTGAAATATTATAAAATATGTATTTTTTAAGTTCATAGGTCCCAGATTAAGTTCATAGGTCTCCAGCCTAAAGAGTGGTATGGAATGAAAGGGCAGCTCCAAGAACAACAGACGTTGACTTTTTTGGCATATGATTTAGAAACTTCTAGTATAAGTGGGAAAGTGAAGAGAGCACTCAGCCAAAAATCAGTAAAACTGTGTTCAAATCTGACCTCAGATGCTTACTAATCATGTGATCCTGGGCTAGTCATTTAACTTCTGCTTGTCTCAGTTTCCCCATCTGTAAATGGGATTGATAATAATCCTTACCTTCCAGGGTTGTTGTGAAGATCAAATGAGATAATAATTATAAAGTCCTTAGCAGAATGTCCCTCTTATAGTATTTACTCATAGCTTTTCCTTGTCTATCGGAAACATATTAATAGAATCATGACATGTTCATGTTAGAAGGCAACATTGATTATCTAGTCCAGCATGCTCCATTTATAGATAGGAATACTGAGGCCCAAAACTGGGAAATGACTTGTATAATCAGAGGAGGAATAAAGATGGAATCAGAATTCATATTTCCTGACTTACAGGTCCATACTCTTTCCTCCGTCCACCATTTTTCCATTCTTCCCCAAAGAATGAGTTGAGTAATGCAGAAATAGATAATCATCAAACTGATCTGACAGCTCCAAAATGGAAAGTCTAATTAATGACTCCAACCAACTAGAAATAGATTCAGATCAGAAGCTTAAAAAATTCATTAAAATTCACCAGTCAAATTTCTCACTGGGTGAACTAATGGGCAGAGGGGCATGCCAAATCTAAGCTTTGATGGTAGGGATGGACTTTGATATTCTACCACTGGGAATAGAAGGCACTGAGAAAGTTCCTAGATGTGATGGAGATGTGGTGGAGAAGTGGATGGGTGCTGGCGGCAAAGATCAGAAGTTCCAGCCCTCCGTAGAGTTAGATATATCCCAGGGAGGAGAAGGAGCCCTGGATTTGGAGTCAGATGATCTGAACTGGAATCCTAGCTGTTTGACCTTGTGAAAACTTAACTCAAATTAATAAAATCCATAAAGTTGCTAACATAAGATAGACACTGAATGTATAAACTCAGTACCTTACATTCCATTTCATTGGAGGAGGGGTAGAGATGTGCACTCAGTTTATAATGATAGTGATACATTATTAATGAATAATCTCTAAATCCCAGATACAATAATAAAGTAATTTTAGGAATAAAAAGGGGAGGGGGGAATTTTAGGAAAGGACTCATAGAGGAAATAGCAATTAGTTGAACTTTGAAGAGAGAAAAGGATGAAATTTGGATTTCAAGATCATGAGAGGCAAAGATGAGGAAGAAATGAATGTCAGACACCAGAAAGATTATACAAATGAAGGGTAGTCAAAGATGGCAGACATGTCACTTCTGGAAACTGCTAATACTTCTGATTGGCAGACTATAGAGAAAGGAAAGAAGCCTATTAGTTTTTAAAACCCCCTCCATTTTAGGAAATCCAGTCATTTTTAGAGTAGACTCTACTCTGAAACCTCTACCTTCTCCTAGTTTCTGCCACCTTCATTTTCTGGAATCCTCTTTGCCCAGAGATTTTCATACTCACAACCAATTAGACCAAAAGTCTTTATTAAGATCCTACTAAACTGTGTAATTAGGTTTACTTGGCATTAATTAAATTTAGATTGTCATTTGCCAGGAAAAATAGGTTTAATTATTGTAAATGAATTAATTCTAAAAGTTTTTCAATTTAATAATCTGTTAACATTGGATGCAATAAATTAGTCATTTATCATTATTGAAAACATCTGTATCTTTCTACTGATAACTTAGATTACATGAGTTATAGTTAAAAGCTTTAAAAAAATCTCATGTTTCTTGTATCTGCCACACAATGATGGAATATTTCCTTCAAATATCCTTCTTCAACTTCTCAAGTTATACTAAATGGATAGACCATGAAGTCTTACTCTGTGCTAACAGAACTTCATTTTAAATAGAATATGGCTTTAATATTTGAAAAGCTGCAGAATTTTAGGAAAGCTTTTTGGGGGGTTGCTAAGTATTTTGAATTATTCATAGAATATACAATTTACTCTTATAATTTTGTATTTACATTTGTATGATGTGACATAATAGATGTGAATCTTAATCACTACTTGACTGTTAAGAAAGTTGTTTAAATATTTTTTAAAAGACCCTACTATGTGTTAGGAAGATTCAGTGGTAGGTAATGAGAATACAAATACAAAGAATAATATAATCCCCACTTAAATCTCATTGGCGGAGGCAACATAAACATATATGAGAATGTATTGAATCATTTGGGAGATCAGAAAAAGCTTCTTTTCTGAGGTGGACAGAGACTAAGTGATCTGCCTAGGGTCTCCTGATTATTAATTATCTGAGGCAAGAAAATATGCATACTCTATAAAAGAGAAAGATCCTATTAGACAGTCAGTTGGTCTATAAGAATTTATTAAGGATCTAGCATGCTCTAATGCTATACTAAGCACTAAGGATCCAAAGAGGCAGATGGCAGGGTCTGCTCTCAAGGACCCCACAGTCTAGTGGCAGAGACAGCATGTGAGGAGAGGGGATGAGGGAGCACATTCTAGGGGTGGAAGAAGGCAGGGCAAAGCCACAATGATGGGGAGAATTAGAAAGAATACCAGTTGGGTTGGATCAGAGAGTACTGGAGGGGAGTTGTGTCTAATGAGACTGGAAGGGTGGCTTGGGGCCAGATTGCAAAGAGTTTAAAATCCAAACAAGGGACTTTATGTTTTATTCTTAAAGCAATAAACTTCTGTTGCCTTCTAGCTTCATTAATTGGTGTCCAACTGCCTGTGATATCAGGTGTAGGAAACTGAATGGATATGTTTAATAATACTATTATTGTTGTTGTAAGGTTTGCTTTAAGGTTTGTTAAGTATTTTACATGATGCTATTATTCCCATTTTACAGAGGAAACTGAGGCAGACAGAGGCTAAGTGATCTGCCAAGGGTCACTTGACTAGTAAGTATCTGGGGCGAGATTGGAACTAAGGTCTTCCTGATTCCCCATCCTAAACTCTGACTATACTCTGGCCCCTGGATTTTATTCATTTCCTTACTTTTCCAGATGAACTTTGCAAATATGCTGAGAAGGATTAGCTTGGAGGAAGAGGGGGAGCATTTATAGGTTTCCCCTTGTCCAAATCAGCTGCAGCTCCAGTGTGGGGGTTAATTGTGAGGGAGTGAAGACTGTAGTTATCTCCCTGATGATTCATAAAGTATTGAAGAGGCAGCTAGGTGAGTCAGGGGATAGATCAGACCAGATCGGGTCTTAGGCAATGGCATTGGGACTCTGGGCAAATCCCATAATCCCCTTTTGCCTCAGTACCTCTTCTGTAAAATGGGGGCACCCTGGCAAAGGAAACTCCAGTATCTTGGGCAAGAAAACCCATAGACAATATTGGTATGCCATGGGATACACCTGATCACAGCAATATTCCAAGTACTGGGAACATGATTCATAAAAAAATAGTCCTTTCCCTCATGAAATTTATAATCAAATTGGGAGGGAGAACAAACCAAAAGAAAAAGCAGTGTGTGTGTGTGTGTGTGTGTGTGTGTGTGTGTGTGTGTGTGTGTGTGTAAGAATCCAGGAGGTATCTTGTTCCATGGAAATGAAACAAAGCAAAGCAGCAGATTCAAAGGGGAGCAAGCCCCAAAGTCCAGTTTCTGCCCCCTGTAAAGGATTAGGTACTCTACTCTTCAGCCCTCCAGTCAGAGTGGGAGGAGAGGTGAGGGAGGTGGTGTTAGCCTTACTGATGTTAGTCCTTCCTTCTCAAAGAAGACCAGGACATCAGGGAGGTGATGCCATGATAATCAAGTGAATTGGATTTCAGTGAGTGTGTTGTGCTATGTTGTGCTAAGTTACCAGCCTCATTTTTCTCTTCCAGAGCCATCTGAATCCAATGGCCAGGTAGGAATCAGGATGACTGGAGATGGTCGTGGATGTGAGGCAATTAGGGCTAAGTGACTTGCCCAAGGTCACACAGCTAGTAAGTGGCAAGAGGCCAGATTTGGACTCAGGTCCTCCTGGCTCCAGGGCTGGTGATCTATCCACTGCATCATCTAGGTTAGTCTAGTTTTGAGTTAGCAATCTGGTGATGAGCCTAGAGGTGATGACAACTTGTGGGGGACATTGCATTCTGTAGAGTTGAGATCAGGTAGGGCAGCAGATGCAGAATGGAGAGAGTTTTTGGATGAGGAAAAAACTAAAAAGAAAAATGGAAGGAATATCAGAGGGAGAGTAAACTAAAAACCACCTGAAGGAGAAGAGGAAATTCGGTGAATTTGGGAATCAGATGGAGACCCAATTTAGAGTAAAAGGGAACTCCACATCTCTAGACATCTGCTGGCATGGCAATATGATATAGGTGATTGGACACTGGCATAAAGGAAGAGAGATCAGGATTCAGGTCATCTCTTAGACTGTAATCAAAGTTATACTTCTGGACAAGCCATTTATACTCTCAATATCTCAGCTTCCTCAATTATAAAATAGTTCTAAATTTGAAGTTCTAATATTTCTAAATTCTAAGTCTGTAGTCCTCTCAGTTTCTATCAAATGCAGAGGACAATTTATAAATTTATAATTTGATTTAATGACCATTCTTAATTATATCCTTCATAAACTGAAGGAAATGATCAGAGGTGTGTGTGTGTGTGTGTGTGTGTGTGTGTGTGTGTGTGTGTGTGTGTGTGTGATAGTCTGGATCTAATTTGGATCAAGAAAGAAGGAGAGGGCAGAGGAGATAAGTATAAGAAGAGGGCGTGGAGGGAGAAAGAGACAGAGAGAGACAGACAGACAGAGACAGAGAGAGATGGAGAGAGAGACAGAAACAGAGAAACAAAGAAAGGGAGAAAGAAAAGAAGGAGGGAGGGAAGGAAGGAAGGAAGGAAGGAAGGAAGGAAGGAAGGAAGGAAGGAAGGAAGGAAAACAATTAATAGATACAGACCACATATACAAGGGGTTATCAGGGGAAATTTCTAATTTAGCACATGCATATATTTTTTCAAAAATAAGTAGAATTAAATGAAAATAGAATTCTTAATAACCCAAAGATTTTAGCTGTAATGCTATTCCAGAAAGGAAACTGATATGGATTAGCAACTACAGCTCTTATAGAGAGCATCAAGAATTCAACAGAATTCTCTCACCCCCCACCCCCCCAGAGCCCCTCTCTGCTCACTGACCGGAACAGTGAGCCAAGGTGACTCTAGAATCCCAATGTCTAGAAGCCTTCACCAATTGTCAAGCCACATGCTAGGATACAGATGTGCTCATCGACTCCTTTCCTCTAGGAGTTAGAGACCATATGAGATGTTTATTCTAACCTCAGGCAGATCTGAACATCAGTGATGATATCCCCACCTTTTCCCAATGTACAGATTGATTTGACGTCAATAACATCCTGTCCTGTTCATAATAGATAATTTCCTACTCCTCGCTAATGACATAATCTGCCAGGGACAAATCTATTGTATGGTTTGGGACCAAGTGAGAGAAGGGAGTAGTAGGTTGCCTTCTACTCCAAAGAAATTCCATCTTGACATAGAATGGGAATGACCAATTTCGAATGAACCCACTCAGCTCAATGAGCAAACCCTTGAAAGTTGCAAATTTCTTCCCTTTCTTTCTGTGGTCTGTTGTCTCAGAGGCTGACTACTTGTGAACAGTTGTATTTCCATGCTTTGATGTAATTAGGCTCATTGTGGCTGGTAAATAAAGAATTGTGCTAATACTAGCAGATTAAAAAAAACCTAGATGATGTCAGTTGTTAGCATTACATGCCAAGCTTAGAAAGCAAGCTGCCTCCTTACAGACTGGTTGATGAAGTAAATATAAAGACAGGGTCATACCCATAGCCCTGGCAGTCTAGAAGATATGATGGAGGAGAGGGAAGGCAGCTCAAACAATGTGCAAACAACTGAGAGAGAGAGAGAGACAGAGAGAGAGAGACAGAGAGGGGGGGAGGGGGAGAGAGAGAGAGAGAGAGAGAGAGAGAGAGAGAGAGAGAGAGAGATAGAGAGAGAGAGCGCTCCCAATCTGGAAACATAGGCTAGCGAACTTGACTTCTCTCTTCCTGACAAAATTCCAGAATGTACAGTGTCCCAAAAGTCCAAATGCAGCCTTAAGTGCTTTAAGGCTTAAAAATGCAGTTAGACTTTTGGGACACCATATTATAAAGGGATGGTTTTCAAATCTTTTGAAAGGGAAGCAGTGATTACTAAAAGCAAATCTAACTCAATCAAGAGCAAGATTAAGTTCACTCTTATTTTCTGACAGTATCATTAGATTGGTAGATCAGGGAGATGCTTTACATACCATATATAATACTTGGATTTCAGCAAAGCTCTCAGCTAAGTCTCAGGTTATCCTTTTAAATGAGATGAAGCAATATGATCTCTCTGATAGTATAGTGAAATAAACTTGCAATCTTAATATAAAAAGATATGATATGAATTATAGTAAGTTATTGGCAGGAAAATAAAAAGATTCTTTTCATTTCTCAAGGAAAAAAATTGTTTTTCCTCCTAATATATGCAGGCTTGATGACACTTGCCCTCTGCCTAACTTCAAAAGCCTAATGAAAAAACTAGACTTTTGAACTTGAGAGGACCATTTGCACTGTTTACACAATGTAGTCAGCAAGGAGACCTGGCTTTTTCCCCCCAAAGCAAAAAAGTCTCATTGGGTCACATGAGTTTAAAACAATATTCTATTTATATGGAGGATCACTTAGAAAGAGAACACTTTACAATCTGGTAAGAGATTTCAGATTTTATGCTTAATTTTCAAAGACAGTTAGCTTTCTGATGGATTTACCAGAGCTCAAAATTTCCTTGTGTTGGGGAGCATCCATCAGTCAACCAATAACCATTTATTAGGCATTTATTATATGAAGGCAACATGCTAAGTGTTGGACATACAAAGAAAGGAAGAAAACCCGTCATTCTTAAGGCACTCACATAGATAACTGTATGATATAACTGTGGATAATAGTAATACAATTCAGTACATAAAATGCTTGTATACATACAGACATAATTACATGATACTTACTCTCATCAGTATGTGAGCTTCCTAAGGAGAACAACAGTACATATATACACACACATACATGGACAGACATATCTTATAGATATGTATAGAGGGAGAGAGAGAGAGAAGCTAGGTGGATCAGTGGATAGAGTTCTGGATCTGGAGGTAGGAAGACCAGAGTTCAGATCCAGCCTCAGCCACTTACTGCTAGCTATGTGACCCTGCTCCTTCCTCAGTTTCCTTATTTATAAAGTGGGTATAAGGATAGCATCTACCTCCCAGGTGGTTATAAGGATCAAATAAGGCAATATTTGTAAAGCTCTCAGCACAATTATAGTATTATAATTGTTATATAATAAATAATAAAAATAATAATTTCACTTGGAAACCACCAGCATCTGGGAGGACACGGAAAGGGTTCCTGTAGAACATGAGATGAGAGTGACACTTGAAGGAAGTCTGAGAATAGAAGAGGAAAAGGCAGCGAGTGGTTGGAGTTTTCTAGGCATGGCGAACAACCAATTCAAAGCCTAGAATAAGGAACAGATGGGACTACAAACAGTATTTGGATCCCAGAGTGTCTGAAGAAGAGGAAAGTATTACAAGACTGGAAAAGTCAGAAGGGGCCAGATTGTGAAAGACTGTCAGTGCTAAACAAAAGACTTATTTTGTATGTGATCCTGGAGGTACTAGGGAGCCACTAGAATACAACGAACAGTAAGGTAACATGGCCAGATTGTTCAGACAAACTGAAAGAACAATAGCTTGAACCTGGAAGAGGCTTGAGGTGGGGAAAAGGCTATTGCTAGAGGCCATGTGGGAAGTCTTAAAACTCGGATCTCTCAGACTGACTACTTAAAGAATTTATTATGTTACGGTAAAGTTCCAGTTAGGATTTTAATGATCAAAACATCCAAGATGCAGTTTTTTAAAGATTTCGTTTTAACTTTTGAAGACAGAACCTCCAAAATAACTTAAAATGATTTCATTCTATTAGAAAACAATATTATAGTTCTACCTCTTGGTCTGCCACACCTCCTGAATAAGTCTCTCTCTGCTTCTGAGTTTCCTTTTTAAAATAAGAACATTGGATTAGGTCATAATAAACACCATGTATCTAACACTGTAAGATTTGCCAATCTTGGTTTAAATAATCAGGTTTTATCCTCATAACAACTGAGAGGTACCTGGGTATCATTATTCCTATCTTACAGATGAGGAAACTGAGATTCAGGGAGGAAGACCAAGGGACTCAGCAATACGCACAAAGCTTAGTGCCACTCAAGGATGGAATTCAAACTTGTGTCCTTACTCCAGATTGTAGTTTCTTTCTCTTCTAGGTCAGGGCCAGAATTGGGGTGAAGTTGTGTCCACAACAGATGGCCAAAAAAGAAAAAAAGAAAACTCTGCAGACACTTCATGCAGATTCTTCAGGATGGCCTATAAGGCACTGATGAACACAGCCCTCCAGGTGCCTCAGTTCCCCACAGGGATGGTCCTACCCAGGAATCCAGAGCATCTTGCACAGGAGTGAGAAGTCCTGAGAGCCAAATCCTATTTTTGGCTCTGGCTCCCATTGGCTGAAGGAACACTTGTCTGAACAAAGCCACAGAAATTTGAATTATTGAAGAAATAATGAGAGCAAGGAAGTTGCATGATTCTTTTAATAGACCCTAAGCTTCTCCCTGAAACAAAGGTTCACTTTTTTGATACTGATATTCTTCCGATGACTTTGAATGTCTGTGAGTTGTGGAATGCTGCTATGGTTCCCAGAGAAATAGAAGGTCATAGATTTAGAGCTAAAAGGGACCTTAGCGGTTACAGAACCCAACCCTTCATTTTACAGATGAGGAAACCGAGGTTCAAAAAATTAAATGATCAGTCTCCCTCTGCTTCTGAGTTTCCTCTTCAAAATAAGAACATTAGATTAGGTCATAATAAACACCATGTGTCTAACACTGTAAGATTTGCCAATCTTGGTTTAAATAATCTGATCAGTAGCTAGTAAATGTTAAGGTACAGTTTGAAACTAACACTTTCTAGATCCACTTGAAGACTACAGATGAGGAAACTAAGGCACAAAAAATTAAATGACAAGTCTCCCTCTGCTTCTGAGTTTCTTCTTTAAAATAAATATATTAGATTAGGTCAGATTAAACATTGTGTATCTAACACTGTAAGCTTTGTATAGCTCTTGGTTTAAATAATCTGATTTCATCCTCATAATAACTGGTCAGTACCTAGTAAGTGTGTTAGGGCACAGTTTGAAACTAGCTCTTCCTATTGAAGTTGAAGGTCACCCAAAGGGCAGTAGGGAGGTCCACGATGAATGTAATCAGGTTGAAAGGCATCACAAATAAGGAATTATGTAGAAAGTTTGTGAAAAATGTCATTAAAGATTAGTAAAATTGAAAAAAATGTTCTGATCATGCCATGAGAGTTAGGACAACTGCTAGACAATATGCATGTTCACTAATGTCCAA
The DNA here is from genome assembly GCF_037893015.1 of Macrotis lagotis. Taxonomy (NCBI): domain Eukaryota; kingdom Metazoa; phylum Chordata; class Mammalia; order Peramelemorphia; family Peramelidae; genus Macrotis; species Macrotis lagotis. Next base: position 163,279,799 of record NC_133665.1, read on the forward strand.
TCAGTGTGATAAGGAATAATATTATTATATCGTAATTATAGCATTTACAAAAATGCTTTAAGGTTTGCAAAATTCTTTCCAAATGTCTCATTTTATCCTCATAGCAATCCAGGCAGGTAGATGCTATTATTATTATTTCCATTTTACAGATGAGGAAGCTAAAGGAGAAAGAAGTAAAAGGACTTGCCTAGGGTCACAAAGCTCCTTGGAATCTGAGACTGGATTTCAATTCAGATCTTTCTTAATCTAGTCCCAGAGTTCTATTCACCAGGCCATTTGGTCCTCATCAGGAGAATGAAAAGGATATCCAAACAGTTTTGAATTGAACCTCTATATTAGCTGCCTATGGCAAATTTCTAGCAGGACATGGACAAAGATGGCACAGGATGGGCAGGGATGGATCAGTTGACCTTGCCTCATTGGAAGGAATGGCTTCATAGAAAAGATCATAAATCCTTGGAGTATTAACTAGAAAAAAGGGATCACAAAGAATTACAAAAGATGATGATAGGAAAGAAGATAAGCAGTGGGGAGATAGTTTTGTACAAAGCTGGCTACAGTTGTCTTTCTGTGAATGATTTCAGAGTAGTATGTAAGGTATCCATGTCAGGTCTCCAAGAAGATGCCACCAAAATAACATATCAAGAGATACCATGGTTATGGTGGCAAGAGCTAGAAAAATGGAAACCTGAGCCTTTATCCTGGCTCTGTAAATAATTCATGATATATCTTTGGAAAGTCACTTCAACATTCTAGGACTTAGTTTCCTCATCTTGTAATATGAAGGTATTTATGATCACTAAGTTCCCTTCCAGCTTCGATATTCTAGAATAGACAGAAGCCCCCATCTAAGACTGGGGAAACAGAGGCAACAATGAAACTAAGCCCTGAATTCAATGTGGGGAAAAAATCAACATAAGTTGATAAGCATTTGGAAAATATATGAAAAATTAAAAATAATTGGGAGGAGATAACAATAGGAGGAAAGAAAAACATCTCTTATGGAAGGTTGCACTCATACTGACCCTTATCAAGACAGAGGGTTCAAAAGTCTTCTAGGAATGAGGAAGAACCCATGCAAAGATGTAGAGAAGAGAGATGAAAGGTCATGGAAGGCAAAGAATTCTGGATAGAATTACTAAACAGGTTAAATTGGATTGAGAAGAGGTCAGAGGCAGAGGAACCAGCTCCTTTTTGGACAACAAGACTCTCGAAGATATCTGATTGTCCCTGGAAATATCTAATGCACCGGGACTCCATTATGCAGAAGTGGGTGGATTGGGATCTGAAAGGGCCTCATGGTTATATAAAAACTTGATTGTGCAGTTCTTTGCTAGAAAAATACTATGATTTTCTTCTCCTCCTTCATGTATTTGTCTCCAGCATCTCTCCTATCTTTTCATCTCTTGCTTAAGCTGCACGGCTTTGATTTTCAGACTTTATTTATTTATTGGTCTTTAATGCTCTTCCTTTTGAAGCCTAAAACGGATATGAAATGCTTCAGTATCAAAGTGTATTGGGAGCAGGAAAAGGAAAACATAGGAAAAAAGATAGTAAAGTCCACCTCAGGGAGAAATTGATTGTGAAGGAAAGAGTGAGGGAAGGACAGGTCAGCATTTGGCTAGAACTCATGGCCTTGAGTCAGAAAGACCTGAATTCAAATTCAGCCTCCGACACTTAGCTCTGTGATCTGGGGCAAGTCATTTAAATGTTGCTTGCCTCTTTGTGATTCAGTTATATCCGACTTTTCCTGACCCCATTTAGCGTTTTCTTGGCAAAGATATGGGAATAGTTTGCTCTTTTCTTTTCCAGTTCTTTTTAAAGTTGAAGAAAGTGAGGCAAACAAGATTAAGTGATTTACCCAGGGTCAAACACTAGTGAATGTATGATGTTAGGCTCAAACCCAGGTCTTCCTGAAGTCAGGGAGCCAGTGCTCTCTCTATTCATTGCTTCTTTCAGCTGCACTTGTTTGCCTCAGTTTCCACAGTTGTCTATTGGAGATAATAGAACACCATCTCCCACATCTGATCTCTGTAAAGATCAGATAAGATCTAGCCATAAAAGGCTTAACTCAATAGTTGATAAGTAACAGGCCCTTATTAAATGATCGTTCTTTTCCTTTTTCTCTCTTTCCCTGTTGCTTGTAAGGAATATGACATAAGAGTTGCTAAATAACTGAAAAATCAGCAGAGATGGGGAGAAATTAATATATTGGGGGAAATGCCAAATTCTCAAACATATGAAAATCATTTGAGGAACCTCACTGTTTATTGCCAGTTGACAAACATAGATGAGAGACAGCATGGCCTAGAGGAGAGTCAGTCTTAGAATTGGGGAGACCTAGGAATAAGTCACTGCCTCAGATACATCCTGACTACATGGTCATGGATAAGACACTTCCTCTCTATGTCCCAGAAAACCTCAGCTGAGAAATTCCATAACATTTTCCATTCTATATTATATTATATTAAAGGGAGTTTTCTTTTGGTTTTGTAAGGCAATGGGATTAAGTGACTTGTCCAAGGTCACACAGCTAGGTAATTATTAAGTGTCTGACGTCACATTTGAACTTGGGTCCTCTTGACTCCAAGGCCATTTCTCTATCCACTGTGCTACCTACCTTCCCTTAAAGGGAGTTTTCATGGGAGACACCCTCTACCAAAAGGGGACATCACAGGTCCAGATATACTCATTTATGTAGCAGTGTAGACTCCCACACCATCTAATGATTAGCCTAGTGCTGACATATAATAGTCACTTAAGAAATGTTGGCTGATTGACTGGCAGCCTCCCACTCCTCTCCAATACGAATTTCTCCTCTCAATTCTTTCTCCAGATTCAAAAGCAATCTAGTGGGTGTTGAATATTCTCAGAAATTATTAAAATTGCAGAAAGTCTTTAATCAGCTTAGCCTTTTCCCTGGAGGAAAATCAAGGAGACTTGTTCTCTTTTGGATAACTTCCTCTCTCTCAGTCTCAGATTGTGAGTTTATAGGTCATAGGCTTAGACAAAACCCAGATAATATCTATAAATTTATTAGTAGGATCAAGTAAGGGAGTATTACATATGCACATTCTAACAATATAATAGAAGGCTGAGATAGAGTTCATAGCCTGGGTCATTTCTTTCTCCCTGTCTATGCCTTCCTCCTAGGGTGGCTAACCGATGCAATGGATATAGCACCAGCCTTGAAGTCAGGAGAAACTTAGTTCAAATTTTTCATTTATTAACTGTGTGACCTTGGTCAAGTCACTTAACCCTGATGCCTTGAGCCATATTCAATCATCCTGGTCCCTGGATCTGGATGCCTCCAGAGGAGAAAGTGAGACTGGTGATTTAGCACAGCCTGCCCCCCCCCCCACTCAAATCCAATTCGCTTTTTTTACATGGCATCACCTTCTTGATGTCTTGGTCTTCTTTGAGACTGAAGGACAAACATCATCATTGCCTTCTAGTCAGCAATGAAGGGAGAGATGTGTGACAAAAGGGATGAAGATTTAAATCCTGGGGTACCAGGGACAAAAGGTACTAATGAGATAGGAATTTCAGAGATGAAATAATCTAGTACTTAGCACATACTAAGCTCTTAATATGTGTTCATTGATCGGCTGAATCAGAATGAAGCCCAGGGAACCAACCTATTGGGAATCTTTAAAATTCATAATCTATTATGTTTATTTTTATGCCATAGAAATTACTTCTTTAATTATGGAATTGGTGAAACTCAATTTCAAGAAGAGTTAAGGCGATACTCTGATTTTTTTGTCCTGAAATTTCATTGAATCAAATTTAACAGATTCAACTGAATGCCACAAACAATGATTAAACATCTACCAAGTGCCAGATTCTATGCTAGACCTTAAGGATACAAAGACAAAAGTTTGTTTATCTTTAAAGCTTATTTTCAGAAAGAATTTTATTTAGTAGAGCAAAACCCAACCTTTAGTGAGATTTTTCAGTATCTATTTTAGGATTCCTTGTAGCCAGAGATCATCTTCTGATGGTTAATGTGGGTTAAGGAGTAAGAGAGGGAGAACCATGCCCACCAAAGGTGTTTCCCTTCATCATGGAGACTACCCAAGTTCAGCTAAAAGAGGGATTCTTTAGATGATGAAGTCCTCCATATGTTCCTGTTTGTTGATATTGGACTGATTGCATCAAGCCCCAGAAAACTGAAGTTTCTTAAATGAGATTAGTTAGACATTCACAAGAGTTCAGGCTAATAATCTACACAGAAAAAAACTAAGTGGATCAAGAGAGTCTATTGAACAGACTGTAATGTGCATTTGGATGGGCCAGCCTGTTGAGTTAGTACCTCATTACATGTAAATTAGGCTGATATGCAGATGGACGATGAGCTGGATCCTGATTAAGTAGGTGAGATGGAGAAGACTGAATTATATTTAGGAAATTGCAGAGTGCTTTCAAGAATTCCTAAAACAAACCTCTCATACCCCCATTTTTAACACCAGTAGTCTTCTACTTTTGTTATTTGGGTGTGAATCATGGAACCCCATAACCTCTCAAAAATCAAAATTGTGGATCTTCCAAAGTATAATTGAGAGATTTTGATTGAGCCTAAGTGGGGTGGCAGGGTAAATCGAAAGATGTAGTAAACTGGGCATGATATGGTATCAGGAGATTAGAGATGAACAAACTGGCCACTATACTGCTCACATAAGGCTAAGAGAGAAAGCTTTCAGTGCAATGAATGGTTCCTTTGTGGAGAACTGAAATGCGATGAGAAGGTGTGATCTTCACTGATGAAGTAGCCATATGGATTGGATCACAGATCCATTGAAACTAGAACATATATTGGCATTCTCAAGGATTTGTAGATAATTCTAAATTTGCTTTTAAAGGAAATGGGTTGAGAACCTTTTGGAGGTGATATGATGAGTTGCCAGCCCTTACTTTTTAGATAGATATGATTTTCCTTCATGATTTGGAGGGGGGGGAACAAAAAAGTGACACTGAATTTTTCTTGCTGGGATATAGGTTAGTAATGGCAAGTCACTGTGTGGTCCATTTGCCAGCTAGTGTGGCTTAGTTGACAGTGGAATGGATCGCTCTTGGTTTGACTGAGACCCAGTGATGAGCCAGACTGGTCACATGGTCCAGGAAGATCCCAGGGGTATTCAAAAGAAAGAAGTCTGGAAAGAGCAATCATACCTTAAGGAATTAAGGCAGATTTCAATAGACAGAGATATAGGACAGGGATTAAACAAAAGAGGAAAATGCAGGGAGTTATTGTTCAGTAGTTTAGTTGTGTCCGGCTCTTTTTGACCCTCTGGACAACAGAGACATATAAATTGAGGGAGGAAGGACTCGGCATAGTCTCTGAGGTCTGAGGGCAAGTTGCCAGTCCTTTAGACATCCTGGGGTTCAACTGACTAGGGTCCCAAGACAGAAGCCTGGTTATTAGAACTAGTTTACAAAATGGAGGTCTTAGTTATGGGGGGAACTGATGGACCAATTACCCGAGTTGTACTAAAAAGTCAAAACAAACTCAAGGCAGGCTTGTTAAATGAATTTCCTAATCTGAAGATCCGTAGGTTCTTATACTTTCCCATGGCTAAAGGTTGAGTTCATTACAGAGGCTAGGTTGGGACTCAGTTCTCAAGTGGAGAAACAAAGTGGTCCCAACTGTGAGGACTAGAAACCATGTGATTGACAATCATACCACTTTGATTTATCCGTGTCTTAAGTGTCAGGCTTCTTAAAATGACCCATGATAGCTTCTAGAGATAACGTAGACCTAGAGCTGAAGAGAACAATGAAGCTCATCTAATCCAAACTCCTCATTTTATAGGTGAGAAAGATGAGGTTCAAAGAGGTTAAATTCTTTGTCCAGGGTCAAAGCTAGTAGGTGTTAGAGGGATGATTTGAATCCAGTGCTTGCTGACTTCAAGTCCCATATGTGATAAATGAGCACATTATAATGAAGTCCTTTTTCATCATTCAAGACATATTTTGAAGACAACTAAGGATTTTCCAGTAACTGACTGCCTTAACTAGTTCTGACATAAGTCTGATTAATATTGCAATCTATCCCATGGCAGAGGGTGCCAATGGAAAGTTCTAGTACATTATGACTTAACTCAGTACCATCAGAAGATCAAGGAGACTGCTCCTGGGACTGTTAGGTAGGAAGCAGGAATTGGTCTGTAGTCCATTGGAGATGGGAAATTGTGAAACTAGCCTTGCAAATTTGCTGATCCCTTTTGGGTCCTGTAATTATAGAAGAAGAAGAAGTCTGATTCTGAAGACAGATTCTTGACTCCAAAATTGAGAAAAGCACAGTAATCTGGTTTCTGATCTATCTTTTATATTTGCATTGTTATTTAGGATCTACTTTAGAATAAGATTTGTTTTATGGTGACTGCCATCTGTGTAGAGTCTAGAAAAATCCTTTAATGTTATTTGTTGTCTACTGGATGACATAAATTCTCTTTGAATATTTCTGGTGATGGAAACCCTTACAGTGATAAATGAGTTAAAATGATTATTATTACTAACTTCTCTGTCTCCTTTGCTGAATCCCTTTCACCTTTCTAAACTCTCAAAGTGGACTTAAAAAAACAAAGAGAAAAAAGCATTCTTTTTTTAAAAAATTATTTGAGAAGGGGCGGCTAGGTGGCTCAGTGGATAGAGCACCAGCCCTGGAGTCAGGAGGACCTGAGTTCAAATGTGGCCTTAGACACTTAATAATTACCTAGCTGTGTGGCCTTGGGCAAGCCACTTAACCCCATTGCCTTCCAAAAAAAAAAAAACTAAAAAAAATTATTTGGGGGCAATGAGGTTAAGTGCCCAAGGTCACACAGCTAGGTAATTATTAAGTGTTTGAGGCTATATTTGAACTCGGGTCCTCCTGACTCCAGGGCCGGTGCTCTGTCTACTAAATGCCTCAGAAAAGACATTCTTGATGAAATTATTGGCCCACCCCTCTTAAGGAACTCTCTCTCTCTCTCTCTCTCTCTCTCTCTCTCTCTCTCTCTCTCTCTCTCTCTCTCCACACACACACACACACCCTAGATTTCAGGTCAGCATGCCTACTTATCATAGCTAGACTGGGTTAAACCAAAGCTACCTGGGGAATCCAACTTCAAGTATTAGAGTAGCCCAGCTCTAGGTACCTATCTTGGATGATTGTCTTGTTTGGCATTGTATTATCAAATTGTCTTGCATGCCGATACATATCATATTCCCTTGAAATATAATGTTCTTAAAGACAAAGATTGTTTCACATTTACATATATATATATCCAATTAATGAAGTGTTTGGCACACTGTAGGTGCTTAATAAATTCTTGTGAATTGATATTTAATTCAATCCATCCTATTTAAATCAGTCAGTATCAGCACTTTCATTGTGGGCAGTGAATACTCCTTGCTTCCTAATATTGATTTCAGCTATTGTCATTTCCTGATCTTCCACCATGACCCAAAAGAGATTTCATTGATTCTGCCTAAACTTGATAACTCTCCCCCTCCTTGGCTCCTTTGATTTTCTTCAAGAGGAATCGGGTCAGCCACCTCAAGATCCTGAGAATGGCTGAGGCCAAACTGTACCAGCTTGGCCGTTATTTCTTTTCTACTGTCTGATTGTCAAATTTCTTGGGTCAGGATAAAATGTTTCCCACTATAGCTTGAAAGAGTTTCTGCAGCTGACCAAGCAGCAGGGTGAGGTGACCAAGGCAAGGACTCCGCTTAGATCTTAGACAAGATTCTAAGGACAGGCATGTGGTAGAGATTACATTTTTTTTTGTTTTTATTTTTGTTTTGTTTCTCGGAAGGAATCCATTTCCTGCCTCTAAGGATGGATTAAAAAAAATAATTTCAACAATACTCGGCTTTTATTTTCTTAGGCCATATCACATTTTTCCATTACAAATAGAGTTTCCTTTGTAAAAGTCTTTTCGATGATATCTTTTGTTTTTAGACAGTTTTCAATTCCAAATATTTACTTCCTCCCTTTGCCCAGTAGTCATCCTTTGTAGCAAATAATTTTAAAAATGGGGGGAAAAGAAGAAAATTGCAGCAAAACTAACCACCCATGAGCCAAGTATGATAGTTTATTCATTTTTCCATACCCATAGTCCCCTACCTCTGCATACAAGTGATGGAGATTTATTTTCTCTTCTTTGGGGCTAAGCTTACTCTGAAAATACATAGCATTTCATTTTGTTTATTATTCTTTCTATTTCATGTTTGTCATTGTATGTATATAAAATTTTTTCCTGGTTCTCGGCATGCATTTCCATAAAACTATATTACTTATTAAGCTTTCCAAGATACAGTGTTGGATGGGAAGAGGAAGTGTTAAAATAGTAAATGTATCTGTGATCTGAACTTGGAGCCCCAAGGATTAGGTTACTTCCTTGCATCTTGGTCCTAATTTATCATCTTAAAATCTAATTTTAAAAGAGTAGAAATAGATACTTCCCCGTAGGAGTCAAATTAAAACATCAGATTGTCCCCCAGACCCTCATATTTTAATTGATTAACTAGTTTCAGTTATGATTTGTCTCCAACAAATTGTGTGTGTCTGTGTGTGTGTGTTTTTCTATATGTGTGTGTGTGTGTGTGTGTCTTATAAAGTATGTTCTATTTCTGTGGTCATGGAAGACTTCCCTTTGAAATGATGTGATTATGTAATTCTTTGAGGTCTTCAGAGGTTAAATCCTATGCTATTCAGCAGAAGTGTGATCTTAAGCAAAGATGACAGTGGAACCCTTGTAATCCATTGCCAAGTTCAGTGACCTTTCCATTAGCAAGTGCTCCCTAAAATTCTTCAGTGGATATTCCTTTGGGATGATGAGATTATAGATTTAAAGCTGGAAGAGACCTTAAACAATCTCAGATAAACTGAAAAATGATAATAATAACTCTGGATTTCTAAAGGAGGCAAATGCTATTCACCTATACTGATCCTTGCCTTTTTGAACTGGGATTTTATGAGCTCGGGTGTTAATGAAAAATCATGAGACTGGTAGGGTGAACTATTACTTCCTTTTCTCAGCATACTTTTTAATCTCTTCCTCCCTTGAAAGTGGTTTAGCAGTCAGGAAAACCATTGCAAGTCTGGTAGCCTGTAGAATAAAAATTTCACAAAACACAGAAAGATTAGGGCTGCTAAGCTAATAATTTTATTTATTTAAAATGTATTATTAATAATATGAACTGTTCAAAAATTCAGTCCTTGAAGTCAAATGAATACACATATACATATAGATGTAATTTTTTCCTTGAAACATTTTTAAATCTAACTATTATTGTTAAGCTGTTGAAGTAGTTTTGTATGTTAGATATTGTAAATTATTCTATCTGCAGAGAAGCTCTCCTATTGGGCAGGCAGCTGGTGAATAAATGCCCAGCGCCAAATTTTGTCTGTATGCAGCTTGGATAAATCTCATCAGAGAAAGTGGAGAAGAATGTCCTGATTGCTTGCGGAGTTGGTTTTATTCTTTCTAAACATGAAATAATGATTCACCCCATTTAAAAATATTTTTTCTTCCTTTTGGGGTTCATTTAGAGGGAACGATGTAGCAAATTTCCTTGTTTAGGAAATTAATTTTTCATCCTTCAGATGATTCAATTCAATGTCACAAACATTTGTTGAACATCTGCTTTCTGTCAGATACTTGTCAAGATGTTGGAGATAAAAGCATAAAAAACGAAAGAAAGAAACAATTCCTGCCCTCCTGAAGTTTATAGTCTAATGGGTGGTGGAAATAACTTGTACATAGGAAAGTGAGTATATAACGTGCATGCAAGCAAAATGCAAAGTAATTTCTGCAAGGGGAAAATATTGACAGCTTGGGATGTGGAAGGAGATCTGAAAGGCTTCATTTAGGAGATGACATTTGAGGTCTAATTTGAAAGAAACTAAGAATTCTATAATGGGCAGTTGGTAGCACAGTGGATAGACACCAGGCAAAGTCAGGAAAACACATCCTCCTGAGTTCAAATTCTGGCCTCAGTCACTTTTTTAGCTGGGTAACCTTGTTGGCTTATCTGTCAAAAGAGTTGGAGAAGGATGTGGCAAAGCACTCTGATATCTTTGCCTGGAAAACTCCAAATGGGCTCACAAAGAGTTAAACATAACTGAAGTGATCGAACAAGAATTCCACAAAATTTGGGGTATTGGGTAGGAAGGAAAAAAGAGCATTGCAGGTAGGGGTGATGATGTATTGTGTGAGACGAGCCTAGGATGTGTTATATATGAAGGAACCACAGATGGGCCAGTTAGACTGGAATACATACATATAAATATGTAGATATTTGTATACAGACTTTTAAATATAGATATAGATATATAAACTTTTAAAAGAAAAGTTGGACAGCCCTGATATATATCATGGGTGAAGGGAAATAATATAAAGATAGATTGGGGTTCCATTGTATTTGAGACGTCAGACAGTGGAGTTTTTATTTTATTCTAGAAGCAAGAGTAGAATGACACTCATTTTAGCACTGCTCTGCCATCAGGAGGGTGTGTGGTTGAGCTGTTGTAGTTAAGATTCTAGCCCTCCACTGCTGAGTGGTTGGGTACAGGGGGTGGTGTAAACCAAGATCCAACTGGGTAAATAGGAATTCAAATCAAAGCTAAATCCCTGAGTTCCCAACTACAATTGACCCAGATGGTAGTATGTTATTATTTGAATTCAAAAGCAAAAAAGGTAGAACCAGGGTATGTTCTGCCTGGGGCAAGGTCAACAAGACACCTCTGGGGAAGGAAGGAAACAAGAATTATTTGTGATCCTTCCTCTGGGGAGTGAGGTGGGGAAAGTACCAAATAAGGTTATTTTTTCACTTAGCTTTGCTTAGCTTAGCTTTATTTTTCTTAGTTACAAGGGAGAGTAGAGAGAAGGGGATTGGGGAGAGGGAGGAATATAAAAATTACTGTAATTTAAAAATAAAAAGCTTCAATAAATATATTTGGAATAAACTTTCAAAAAATTGTCAATAATCAAGTTCAGGAATTATTATGATGATGCATTAACAAAACCCCCTTTTCAGGTAGCTATGATCTCCCAGCTGTGGCATAAGACAGTGTTTCTTATAGATTAGTTTGCTTTGGTGGATAGAATGCTGGGTCTGGAGTCAGGAAGACCCGAGTTCAAATGTGACCTCAGACACTTAATGTGATCCTGGGCAAGTTATTTGTTTACCTGTTTACCTCAGTTTCCTCATTTCTGAAATGATCTGGAGAAGGAAATTACAAACCACTCCAAAACCTTTACCAAGAAAACCCCAAATGGAACCAGGAAGAGTTCAAAATAAATGAAATGACTTAATCACAACAAATTTGCCTTGATCTGGCTACCCACCTAGTCCCCCTGGCGATCACTAGGTAAGGTTAGGATAGCAATCTACTGCCATAGAACAGAAGGAAAGCTAACCTGCTCCAAAACCCAAAGGTCTAGTACTCCATCCCTTTAGTACAGTAACTTGTCTCAGATGCTACCTAACTGCGAGTCCCTGTTTACTGAGGCTCAGAAAAACCACCAGACATTGATACCTGTTCATTTACTCCTCTACTCATCAAGTAGTCCTCATTTACACTGCGTGTCTAACCACCAGACCAAAGGGATCATGGGGAAAATACTAGATTCAAAATCAGAAAACTTGCATTTGAATTCTGTTTTTTAAGTAGCGTTGCCAGATAATCTCATCTTTTACTGAACGCCAGTTTCTGCATTTTCCTCATCCATAAAATGAGGGAACTGGTCTACATCAGAGGTGTTAAACTCATTATCACAAACCAGATTATAATATAATCAAGACATGTTTAACAACAGAAATACAAAATACAACAAAGAAAATGTTCCATTTGTGATTTTCTTAGTCAGTAAGCAGTCTACAAGAATCTATTTCTCTTTGAGTTTGACCCACTGGTTTAGAATCCAGACCCTTTAGATTTTAGTTGACCTCCCTCCTACTCTTAAATATATATGTATATATATATATATAATTGTTTTCTATAATATCTGACCTTCATTCAATCAACAACATTCGTTAAACACTCATTACCTGCCAGTAAGTGTGCTAAGCATTGGAAATACAAAAATAAAATAAAATGATCCTTGTCCTCAAGGAACTCATATTCTAATGAGGGAGATAGCTTGGGAATATATAAGTATCTACCATATATATGAATGAATCCAAGTAATCTGTGGTTTACACTACTTATAAAGTACAGAAATATAAATAGGAGACAGTATGATTCAATGGAGAGTGGGAAATTTGCAGTCAGAAGACCTGGGTTCATATTCTCACTCTTCCATTCATTTACTTCACTTTTTTGGCTTCCATTTCTCAACTACAAAATGAGATGACCAGACTCAATAGTCTCTGATTCCCTTCCAGTTTTAAATCCATTATCCTATAAAATACTGTTTTCACAATTGGCCAGAAAACTTATGTAAGAGATCCTTAACTCCATTAGCACCTGCAGATGCTTTCTCCTTTCCTCAAGTAGTCCTCAGTCTCTCTTCTCAAATTCTCTTTCCAAACGTAATAGACAGTCTTCATGAGTTGTTGTGACCCAAACTTCTTTTTTGGGCAGTTAATGCCACATCCCATTAAGAAATAAAATGAATTGATGGGTGTGTACTACTTTCTTGCCTCTAGCAAAGGGAATGTCAAGGTTTAATGTTCTCAAGAAAAGGAGTTTCCTACAGTGATGACCTTTGATAATAATAATAATAATAACAGCCTACATTTTTATTGTCAGATTAGCAATGAATTATAAATGCATTTCTCTTCTGATCCTCATAATGACTCTTTGAAGTAAATATTGCAGGTATTATTGCCTCCATTTTATAGAGGTTGAAAGTGAGGATCGGAGACTCAGGGTCGTGCTCAGTACATTGCTTTTTGAAGAAGACCAGGACATCGGGGAGGTGATACCATGACAAACACTTGAATTGGATTGGAGTGAGGGGGCCTGTGCTGCATCACCAGCCTCACTTTCTCTTCTGGAGCCATCTGGATCCAGTGGACAGATATGGATCAGGATGAGTGGTGATAGCCCTAGATGTGAGGCAGCCAGGGTTAGGTGACGTGCCTAAGGTCACATAGCTAATGAGAATCAAGTGTCTGAAGCCTGATTCAAACTCCTGTCCTCCTGACTCCAAGGCTCTATCCACTGTGCCAACACATAGTATGCATTTAATAAAAGTCATTGGATTAAAAAGTCCAGAACCCTGAATGTTGGGGAAGTCAGAAGACTGAGGTTCAAATTCTACCTCTGACCTTTACTATCTGTGTGATGTGAAATAAATCAGTTTATTTTCCTCAATGTCCATTTCTTTATCTGAAAAATGGGGAGAGGAGAATAAGGAGACTTAGACTTGGCCTCTGAGATCCTCCAGATCTATGAAAGTCTCTCCAGATTCCAAGCTCAGCTCCCTTCCCAATATGCCACGCTGCCTTTTGTGGTGCCGTTGGGAGAGATGATAATAACTGGGTTAGAGGCAGTGGTTTGGCTCGCCCTGGCTTCTAGTGCTAGGAAACGGCAGTTAGTGGTGGGATGGGACCCTCAGCCACTTTCTGAGCTAGGGTCCAGCTTGCTGCTTCCAACTCGGGGAGTTTCATGCTCCCCACTTTCCTTCTATGTTCATTTCCCAGGTCCTCTTCATGGATCTTGGTCTTAAGAATATAGCTGTTATCTCATGATGTTGCATCCAATTGAAGCCTAATGAATTCTTGAGACTTCATAGGATCATCAATGTAAAACTAGAAGGAACATCCTCATTTTATAGGGGAGGAACTGACCCCTGCCAAATTGAAGTGACTTGTCCAAGGTCACACAGGTAGTAGTGCATGTCAAGTGAGATTTGAATCCAGGTCCTCAGACTATATACCACCTACTTTTTATATGATTCTCCATGGTTTAAGAAAGTCAAATGAAGAAAATGGAGTAATTCTTCTACTCCTGGTCATCAGAAGCAACTTGCAAAGTCTCCTTGATCCTGGGGCAGTATCAGAAGGCTGCCTTTCATCTCCTACCCCCCCCCCCACTTAGCACAGCAGCCCCTCACTCAAAAATCCATTTCATGTGCTTGTCCCTGATGTCATGGATGAAGAACAAACATCACTCTCCTGTGAAATGGTTCATCTTGAGCAGGAGAGAAAGATGCAAAATGTCCCTTGCATTCAGAAAATGGAATTGCTCTCAGTGGTAATAATCCAGTCCTTACAATCAGTGTACAATCTTCCCAACCATAAATATAAATATAGGAGTTTAGAACACTTTGATGCTTGAAAAAGACAGGATTTGACAAGTCTAGGTCGTAGTGAAGCATGAGGAGGAATTGGACATGGGAAAGATGCCCGCTTGCCAGTTCAACCCAAAGTCTGACTAGGCTGTAATTGCTTGGCTATGAATAGATTTTATAGCCTATATTAAGATGCTTTCAAGCCCGATCTTGGCTAAAATGAACCACATTACTTCTGGGGAATGGGGTGGGGAAGGGGTAGCAGAGAGGTGGCTGCAGGGGCCAGGGGGAAGACATAGACAAATTTTGTGCAATCTGATCTCCTTTCTGCCATTTCCAGAATAATGACCATTAAATATTTAATGATCTTCCAAAGGCATGTTGTTCTTTAAACTTTCATGTCCAGTGCCTCAGTGGCGGTGGGATCTGTTACCTGTCTACGTCCATCTTGTAAACATTTGTTCTTTGCCCTATGGCTCTCTTTGCATGCTTCTCTACTGTATAACAGGGATTCTGAATGGCGTTGTATTGACTGGAGATGCAGCATAGCCCAGCAGATAAGAGTTAGGATAACCTGGTGAAATCTCTGGGCTTCTTCTCGATCACGTTTTTTAAATGAATAAAATAAAAAAAGAAGAAAATCAATTATGGCAAAATATAGTCAGTAGTGTGCTTGTAAATTGTTGTTGTTGTTTGTCCTTCATTCTTTTGTCTTTTTTTAAATTTAGTTAAGGCGATGGGGTTAAATGACTCATCCAAGGTGACACAGCTAGGCAATTATCAGGTATCTGAGGTCAGATTTGAACTCAGGTCCTCCTGACTCCAGGGCCAGTGCTCTATCCACTGCACCACCTAGCTGCCTCCTGTCCTTCATTCTTGAAGAAGACCACAGTATCGGGGAGGTCACGTCACAACAAGCAGGGGGGGCTGTGCTAAATCACCAGACTCATTTTCCTCCTCCGGAGCCATCTGGGTCCAGTGGCCAGATATGGATCAGGACAACTGGAGCTGGAGTTGGTGTGAGGTAATCAGAGTTAAATGACTTGCCCAAGGTCACACAGCTAGTAGTATCTGAGGTCAAATTTGAACTCAGGTCCTTCTGACTTCTACACACCCATCTGGCTGCCCTTGTAAATGTTTGTAAATATTTAACAATCAGCTCTCTGAAAAAAAGAGGAGCTCCTTTTTGATTATTTTATCCTCATAGTCCCTTCAGAATAGCACAGAAGTATTATTATCTCTATTTTATATATATGAAGAAAGCAACAGAGGTTAAGGGACTAGACCAGGTTCACACAGCTTCTGTGTGAGGTGGGATTCCAACCTGTCTCTTCCCTATTCCAAGAACAGGAATTTACACAGATTAAACACGTAATCACTACTTCATTAATTCACTTCATTGTTCTGTACCCTTATGCCTCCTTTTTTTTTGCTATTTGGTTTTTTCTTTCAAGGTTAACCATCACTTGACAGCTATAGCATTTTATTTTGTATATTATATAAAATCTCAAGTATTGGAAGGGTGGGGAAAGAGACATGTCATCATGGAAAATATTGAGTTCCAAAAAAATGCTATGTTATTTTGGGTCATTAAAAAAAAACTCATGGCTGGCACTAGATTGGTCATAGTTTGCAGCTTTTATTTATAGATATTGGCAAAGAAATTAGTCCCTATTTTCCCATTTGTTGTTTCCAATGCTTTTTTCCCCCCTTTGACCCTCCCTCAGGCTCCCTTTCAGTTTCACATTATAAAATGTGGGGAAATTTCCTATTGGTAGCCAATTCCCAAGGTACTCATGTTTCAGTCTGTGGTCACTGAATCAGAATAATTGAGAAGTTGAGGCCATTCAGCTCCAGATTTAATAGTATATACCTGTCACATACATTTCTCTTCAAACATTTCACCGCTGATTCAGACCCAGACGTCCCCTCTCAGCCAGAAGAATTTCAAAGGACATCTTCACTTCAGGTCCTCAGTCATCAAACCATTAATAATCTCTGCCACCAACCCCAGGAAGTGTGGCAACACACTCACCTGGAAGAAACCAGAGAAGCTGAATCCATGAGCTAATTTTTATAGAATCTTTGTATTTCACCCCTTAAAGCAGCCTCAAAGATGATATTTGGGAAAATGAGAGAGATAAACATTTTCCTCACATAACATATTTGTTCCTCATTTAAAAAGTCACCCATTACAAGGGGATTTTATCCCTACCAACCACTTTTCCATACCAGGAATTTAAAAATTTAAAAAAAAGGGGGGGCTACCTGAATCTCAAGAATGACCTCCCTGTCTTTATTGCAATGTGAACTCTCTTTTTTCATCCTTTTGGATTTGTTTGATTAATTCCAACTGTGTTATAGACTTGGCTTCCACTTGCCCAATTCTAACTTTCAAAGTGTTGTTTTACTTGAATAACTTTTGTACCTTCTTTTTCATTTAGCCAGTTCTACTCTTTAAGGCATCCTCAGTGAATTTTTATATCTCCTTTTCCATTTGGCCAGTTCTACTTTTTAAGCCGATTTCTAAGCTGTTAACTCTTTTTTCATAATTCTCATTTCTTTTCCCAATATTTCTTCTACTCCTCATATAATTTTTAAGGTCTTCCATGAGTTTTTTTTCTGGGCTTGAGACCATTTCCCATTTTGGGGGGTGTTTTGCCCATAGTTGTTTTGACATTATTGTCTTCTTCTGAGTTTGAATCTTGATCATCTTTGTCACCATAATAGCTCTCTATGGTCCTATTCTATGTTTTTGGTTTTTTTGCTGTTGGGTTTTTTTTTTCTTTTTGAGGCAGGAGCTTTTCATTTCTTTCAAACTTGGGTTCTGCTTCCTGGTTGGAAGGAGCACTGTCTCAGGTTTCTTGTGCCTGGGCTGCAGGTGCTGTCTCTTTCCCTGGTGCTGCACTGATGTTCCCCTGGGGTCCATAGGGTCCCCTTTTGTCTGCTGCCACACTGAAGGGGTGGGTGAGGAGAGGCTGGTGCTACTGGAAATCATAGGGGTCTGGCAGTTTACTTGGTGCTGAGTTGGGGTCCTAGTGGTGCTGAGGCCAGTGAGGCCAAGGGACATAGAGGATGTGAACTTTCTGAGAGTGGGGATTGTACTATCCTTTGGGGTTGAAACTCCATCACTAGTATAGTGTCTGGCACATTGTAAATGCTTAATAAACATTTAGTGATTAATAGATTAGAAAGAAACCAATGCAATCCATAAAAACAGGTGCCCCTCAGACCTCACCCAGAAATTGGGAAGATCTATTCTCAGCAAAACCTATATGTGAAATTTTTGTGCAAAACTTGCCTTTTAAAAAAGCAATAGGTCTATCTACTGTACCCACCTAGAAAAGAAGGTACTAAGGTAACTAGAACATTGAAGTGACCCTGGGCAAGTACCTAACAGTAAAAAGGAGATAGTAATAGAACCTGCCTCCCAGGCTCTGAGAGTCAAATGAGATACTATTTTTAAAGCATTCAACATGATGGCTGATTCATAGCAAAAACCTAATAAATGTTTATTGATTGACTGGCACCCCCCAAAAAAAAATAATATGTGATTCCTATGCCTCCAGTGAGACTGATTTTATTTTAATGTTCAGCATTGCCACGGGTCTCTCTCCTTTCTTCCCACTCCTTGTTAGTCATTTTCTCCTAAGACTTATTTGTGATAACATGTTTTGGGCACCTAGGCGGTATAGCAACATGTCCCAGATTTCCCCAGAGTGCACCCTGTAATTCCCAGGTCTGTGGTATTCTTAGCCAGGATGCATGAAATCTCTCTTAGCAATTAACAATGATTTAGACTTTTTTCTTTTTTAAAAAAATTATAGCTTGGTGTGGCTTTAAAAAAAAACAACAATGTTTCTGGAGGTGGGAAAGTGGTTGGTTAGTTGACACACAAACCCTTGGCTTCAAGAATCGGTTTGTGGAAGAAGGAACATGTTTGCTTGGTGAGTTGGAGACAAGCAAATAGATATTAAACCACTTCTGAAACCTGCATAATGATTGTTTTCTGAGCAGAAGCTCAGCATGAAGAGAGGCTGTTTCAGCAGCATTCAATAGTGGTCAAGAATCTCTCCAGCAAGGTTAGAGAAGTTGTTGAATTTCAAGAGATTGAGAAATGGAGAGATTTTTTTAAGTTAACATATATATATATATATATATATATATATATATATATATATATATATATATATATGATTTGTATTTGTATATACTTCCTTCTATGTCCAAGACACTGCACTAAACACTTTATAACATTTTATCATATAATAATAAAAATAGCTAACATTTTCATGTTTACTGTGTTTTCAGATACTGTTTAAAGATTTTATTTATTTTGAGTTTTACAATTTTCCTCCAATCTTACTTCCCTCCCCACCCACAGAAGGCAGTTTGCCAGTCTTTACTTTGTTTGCATGTTGTACATTGATCCAAGTTGAGTGTGATGAGAGAGAAATCATATCCTTAAGGAAGAAATATAAAGTATAAGAGATAACGAGATCAGACAATAAGATATCAGTTTAGATACTGTGCTAAGAAGCTATCTTCAACTATTAACTCATTTGATCTTCACAAAAGCCTAGGAGGAAATTGCTGTTACTATTCTCATTTTTATAAATAGGGGAACTAAGGAAAATAGGAGATTAGTGACATTCTCAGGATCACACAGGTAGTAAATATAGATTGGCATTTAAAGCTAACTCTTTTGGATGCCACATTTCTGCTATTTGATCTTAGTTGATTATTTCTCTTTTTTTTAATCTACATATTTTTATTGATTTTGCCAATTACATGTACCGGTAGTTTTCAACAATTTTTTTTTACATTTCTCTCCCCTCCCTTCCCCTTCCTCCTCATAGAAAGCAATCTAATATAAGTACTATATCTATAACCATGTTAAACTTAGGTCCATATTAGGTAGATTATTTCATTTTATAAACCCATATATTATTATTTATTTTTATTATGTTATAAAATATATTTATAATACATTAACACATAATATATTATATATTTATTTTTATTTCTTTATTTATTGCTACATGTACTGGTATTTTTCAAGTCATTTTTTTATTTTTCTCCCTCCCTTCCTTCCCCTTCCCCCTGATAGAAAGCAATCTAATATAGGTTCTACATTTATAATCATGCTAAACATAGATCCACCTTAGATAAATTACTTCTTTTTTTAGTCTACATATTTTTATTTATTTTTCCAAGTACATGTAACAATAGTTTTCAACAATTATTTTTCTTTTTAAATTTTTCTCCTTCCCTCCTCCTTCTAGAAAGCAATCTAATATAGGTTCTGCATCTATAACCATTGCTAAACATAGATCCATATTAGGCAGATTATTTCTTTTTTTTTTGGTCTACATATTTTTATTTATTTCTCCCAACTACATGGATTTTCAATTTCAATAATCATTTTCAATAATCTTTTTTTACATTTTTCTCCCTCCCCTGATACTCTATATCTATAAACCATACCAATTATAGATCCATATTAGCCAGATTGTTTCTAGAGAAAGAATGGATAAAGACTTGGTCTCACAGTCAGGAGAACCAGAGTTCAAGCATAGCTTCAGACACAAGCTGTCATTGTGACCCTGGGCGGGGGGGTTGGTTTTTCAGGATCCACAAGCAATTCTCTTATTAAACTATAAGCTACAAAAATTGCAAATCTTCTGTGATAGAAAGAATTTCTTTACTGGGAAGGAATATCAGTGAAATAATAGTTATAGACTCACCAAAAAAGGATTAATACAGAGAAAAAGAACTGGTTTTGGAGTCAGAGAACCATGCTTTGAATCCAAGTTGATAAAGAATAAGCCATTTAATCTCTCTTGGCCTCAGTTTCCTCATCTGTACAATGGTCTCTAAGATCCCATCTAAATCCAAATTCTATGATAATTCCTTGAAAATTTGTCCATTCTCTGCCAATATAGACTTGAAAATTCCAGTGGCCCAGCCATCTCATCAATGTCAGCCTTCCCTCCAATAATGCTGTCCTTATCTACTCATCCCTTCCTTGTGCTCCCATAAATTCACCCAAGGGACCCTCTTCATTGTATCTTGATATTACAGGGCCATTCCCATAGAGGTATCAGGAGTACCTAGCTCTTTTCTTTAAGTCTGCCCACATTTCTCTACCAGAATCTACCAGAAGCCACTCAGTACTTAGCTACAACAAGTGGTTAATAAATATTTATTGATGAACTACTTGATCTGAACAGTTCTTCATTTATGGACAGCTTGGTAGAGTCAGACTTCAGTTCAAATGTGGCCTCAGACACTCACCAGCTGTGTGGTTCTGGGCAAGTCACTTCACACAGTTTGCCTCAGTTTCCTTATCTGTAAAATGGGAATAACAATAGCACCCATCTCTGAGCATGAAAAGAAATAATAACTAAAAAAGTGCACGGGGCATAGTAGGTGCTTTATGAATGTTAGCTAGATATTATCATCATCCTCATGCCTTGCAGCCTACTCGCACTGACTGTACCTCTGGATTGCCTTTTGGGTGACCCCCAATTTCAGCTCTTTGGAGACTTGTGTTCCATGACTCACAGCAAGGCAAAGCCAGAAGTATATTATTATTAAAGTGATGAACCTTGGTTTCATGGAGAAGCTGGAGGTAATCATGAAAATCTGGTCAGAGGAAAAGTATTTGTGAGTTTTTTTAATTAAAGAACTTAGGAAAAATTAATCTCCATTCTTTTTCTTTTTCCCCTGATCCACAAAGAGAGAAAAAAGTCAGATGAGCTCAACTTACTAATGGCTATTATCAGAAATTATGACTAGAATAAGAGACAGAATGGTCCAATGGAAGGAGCCTTGTATTTGAAGTCAGAGGAATCTATTCCGGCTCTGCCTCTTCTTGCAAGTGTGACATTAGTTAAGTAGCCCTTCTGTGGGCTCAGTTTCCTCAGCTGTAAAGTTGACCTAGATGGCACCAGAGGTTGACAGTCTTAAATCTGGGATGATGATGGTGACCATTTGCAGTAATGAATCTGAAGGCTGGGTGACTTGAACCTTCTCTCCAATTCACTCGAGACACGAGTCTCTCCATTGGCACCACACAAGGGCCTGCCCTTCATGGTCTCCTCTCCTCTGCTGAGCCCTTATGAACTTACATGACTTCTTTAATTCCCTCAGCCGCTGCCATGGTGCAGGAAGAGCCAAAGCTGTGATTTAGTGTGAGGGAACAGAGCTCTGTTAGTCATCAGAAACCTCAAAAGGTGGGTTGTGGCCAGACTGGAGATTCAAAAGGCAGAGGGAGTCAAGCTGATGAGGTAAAAGGAGGTGAGTGGCTCAGCAGTGGTGGACTTCATATTTTAAAAGAAGAGCTTATTCCGTCTACTCAATGATGCTAAATCCACAGGTAAAGATAGAACCTGGACCTTTTGTTTTCAGTGGTACAGGGAGCTCCTGGGGAGGGTCACTTTTTTCTTACTTTTCTTTTCCTACTTTCGTATCCCATCCTTCCTTACTCTGTGTAGCAGGTGGTTCTCTGTTGTTAGGTCTGATGTTGATGTTTGTCCTTCCTTCTTGAAGAAGACCATGGCCTCAGGGAGGTGATGCCATGAGAAGCCCAGGGATTGGATCTGAGTGAGGGGGACTGTGCTTAGTCACCAGCCTCACTCTGTCTCCGATTGGGATCCAGGGGTCAGATCTGGATCTGGATGACTAGAGATGACCTCTGTTAGGTCTGACTGTGAAATGAAATACTCAGAGGTCATCCAACAGTTAACCAAAAGAGGTTTACTTGAACAAAAGATATTTCAAAGGGAAGGGCCCCCTGGTCTGTGGGGAAGGTGTGGTGATTTGAGCTGTCTTAGGATCTCTGCCAAGTCCAAGGGCTCAGACTCTCCACCGTCAGCCTTTTTGAACACTATGGTGACAGGAAGCTACAAAGCTGAGGCACAGCTACAGCCTTGGCGCCCACTAGACTGATCAAGTCTCTGGGACAAGGTCATCACCTTTTGGGGGGAAAAGCTAGCTTAGTCATGAAGCTGGGGTTGGGAGGTGTGGGGGAGGGGACGGGGGGAAGAGAGGGGGAGGGGAAATCCTGGTAGAGAGCGATGATAAGGAGGTCTCTACTTTCCGGAGACGCTGGCTGAAGATGCTGAAGGTTGTTCAGTTTGGGGACGTCTACGATGAACTAACATTTTATTGGACAGGCCTACTCTACAATGTAAAGCATGCTAACCAAATAGGAAGGATGAGTATTATTGATGTTTGAGGTAGCAGATTGGGATTGGATGGGTCCTTGTAGCTTCATCCAAACTATTAGAAAACCTGGGGGCCACTGAATGGAAACAAATGACAGTGGGGGTCAGCGGGGCAGGGTCCAGGTGGGAGAAGAAGGGGGAATAAAAGAGCCCATCACATGGTGTGGTATGTCTATCACATGACATGGCACATCAGTGGCATGATGTATCATGTCTTTGCATGATGCCCCCTGTTACACTGTGTGTGTGTCACATGACATGTTGCAATGTCTGCCACATGGCATAGGGTGTTGTGCACTGTGTCTGTCATGGACATGGTCTAACATGTTCAACACATGATGCTGCAGTCTGTCACATAATATAGAGTGTCTGTTGCACATCAGGGGCTTGTCCCATAATGTGTTTGTCTCATGGTGTTGCATGCTCATCATGTGATGGGGATCATAGGACACAGCATTCTGTCAATTGGCATAAAGTGTTGCATGGTATATCCATTAGATGAAATAGTATGTCCACCAGGGAGTAACATGTTCAACCCATGATGAAACATGTTGGTAATTTAACTTAGCATGTTGCACGGATGTATGCATTTGGTTTGTCTGTCGGTTCCATGATATTTGGTCACATGACATAGTATGATTTTTTTCTGCATGGTCACATGGCATGGTTGTGTATTCCAGCACATTGTGTGGTGGCTCTATCACATAACATAGCATTCTACCACTTGGTGTAGGGTGTTTGTCATAGGCATAGTGTATTCTTCATATAACTCAATGTGACTAACAATGTATTGTGGTGTGTCTTTTGCATGACAAAGAATGTCCATATAATGATAAAGTGTGCTTGTTGCAAATCCATCCCCTGCCTGTCCTATGGCATGGTGTGCTCATGATACAGCACATCTTTAATATGATGCTGATAATCATTTCATGGCATCTTGTCATGTGACAGTGTTAGTCCATCCTGCCATGGGATATGACATACATGCCTTCATGTGGCACATTTATCTGACATGACGCATCTGTCATGTGATGTGCCGCTTCTTTCATGACATCATATGTCTCTCATGTGGCATGATGTATCCATTGCCCAGCAAAGCAATCTGACCCATCCATCACGTGATGTGGCCTATCCTCATGTGGTGCAGCGTGCCATGTCCCTTAGCCCCTCAGCCTCAGTTTCATCATCTGTAACTTAAGGACCTTTCCATCTCCAAACCCATGATTCTAGGAGCTCTGTGTCTTTATAGAAAGATTTAATAGGCAGAAAAATCCTTCCAGTTCAGACAAGTCCCTGTAGCTCTGCACAGATCCTTGCTAAGTATACTTTAAGAGGAAATGTACTTTCTTGGCAAAACAGTGCCCTGCCCTATTAATGTAAATATGATTTCCATAATGGACTGCGTGAAGGTATCTTCCTGATTTAATTGAAAGAAGCCTTCTCAGCTGCATTGCTCACTCTTAGTCGCTGCCATAAATAATACACTCATTTTCTACAAAAGTAACCTCTTTAGGGAATACCAATTCTGAAATATTCCCATCATGTTGGAGCCTTTTAATGTGTTTTGCAGCTGGATAATTCGGTGTATATTTCTGCAAGGCTTTGAACTCAGCCTTGTAATTCTGCCTCAATTCCTATAAACCCTTTAGCGTTTTGAACATAGTCATTTGGATATACATTGATGCACATATGTAGTGGTAAAAGTTGGAGAGCTGGGAAAGACTATAGGATATACTCAACATTCATCAATTCAGACTAATTGGCTAGAGGTCAAAGATTCTTAACCTCTTTTTTGAATAATGTTTTTTAATGCATAAAATAAAATACACAAGATTAAAAAGGACACCAATTATCGTGGAATACAATTCTTTTAAAAAAAAACCTGTCTCTTAAAGTGTAATTATCAATTAAATGATCATGTTAAGATGCCCTAACATAGGAGAAGCTATTCTGAATCATAGACTAATTTATTAAGAAGTTCAGTGACTGCCTAGATAAAGTTACCCTATCCTAGAGGATCTTCCTGGATCCTTCTTAAATGAATTCACACGGATAATTTATACTTGGCATATTCCTTGTTTGTTTCTGCTTTTTTTTTAAGTAAATGGATCTTTCCAAAGTACTCCAGGGTATTTTGAAAGCAGCTAGTTGTCTCTTAAATATTTGATGTTCCTTGATAACCTCATTTGCACAAAGTATTTGTTCTATCTGGAAAGAACCTTTCAGTTTTGTCAGTTTACTAAAGAAAATGGAGTTTTCTGAAATACTGAGATTAGAGCTGACAGTTGTGGAGGGAATCTCCTCACTAGAAAATAATATCAGTGAAACTCCCAGAAAGGGAGTCCAACAATGGTGTGGAGAACCATTGTTTTTGTCTAGAACCCAAAAAATAAAAATTAAAAAAAAAAGAACTTTGAAATGAGAGGATCTTACTTTGGATCCTCTTTGATCCAGAACGAGTCATTTAAATTCTCTTGACCTCAGTTTTCTCATCTGTAAAATGGATTCTGTAAATTAACCATGGTGTATAAGTTTCAGTGATGTCAAAGACCAGCCTTGACACCAGAGGACTTCACCATCAGATTGGTCAAAAGGTCATTTTTTTTGCCCAGAGTAACTCTCAAAAGACCATTTATTAAGTTATGGAAGAATTGTGATCCATGTAGGGGAAGCAAGTTAGATATTCTTGAAGTCTCTAAAAATGAGTTACTGTTGCTGGTGGATGTAAGACTTGCTTTATGATTTAGACTTGAGTATCAATGAGAGATGTAATCCAGGGAAGTCTTCAGCTACCTGGGAGGGTAACCAGCCATCGTGCTTTCTTTTGTGAGTTCTACACTGTGGACACAAACCCACTCAGAAACCAAACCAACTGTGTGGGGAAAATGGGAATTTTAATGTGTTGTTTAGTCATTTTTTTGCTCATGCCTGATTCTTCAAGAACACCCTTTGGGGTTTTCTTGCCAAAGATACTAGAGTGGTTTGCCAATCCCTCCTCCAGCTCATTTTACATATGAGGAAACTGAGGTAAATGGATCAAGTATACTATTGTTAAATTTGCTATCCACTTATGAATTGGGAATCAGCTTATTTTAACAACATCTTTAGAAAACAAATTCATTGTGAGTAAGATGGTTTCATTCTTTGTCTTTGTATCTTCAGTGTTTGGTCTATAGGAGATAGTTACTAAATAGTTGCTGATTGATTAATTCTACATGCAGTCATTCAGAGTCAGCTGATGCTGTATGTCACACACACACACACACATATATATATATATATATATATATATATGTATATGTCATATACAAAGCAAACTTAGAGTTTAGCCTATATTCCTCTCTATGGGAAGATATTTGAGAGAGCTCCAGAATATCACTGGTATATTTTTTTCAAAGGCACGGTTCAGCTGAGCCTGTCTCCTAGCCCGATAAATGGTGAATTTGTCAAGCTTGAAGTAATGAGACATGGTTGTTATCATTATTTGACATATCAAGTTCCCTTTTGAAAATGTTAGATAGGTCTGGAAAAAGCCTTCTGGTTTCTAGTCTTGTCTTTACTAGTAAATATTTGTGTGATCTTAGATAAGATGCTTCACTGAAGGGACCTTGTCCATTAAATAAAATCCTTGGACTGGAGCATTCATCTCCCTTGTATGTCCAGGTCAAAAATTCTGTCGAATCCAAATGAATGGATGGATATACTAAATTCTCAGGATGCAGATACAAAAGTGGCTAAGTATCTGTGATCAAGGAGTTAATGGAGAAAACAACATATAGAAGAGAGTGAAGATCAGTTAGAGACACAAGGGTGTGAGTGGAGCCATGGATGAGTCATTTGCCATTATTGCATGTGGCTTCCCCTCCTTAGACAGTGTACTCCTGAAGAAAAGGGCCTTTCTTTTGTCTTTTTTTGTATTCCCTAGCTTTTAGCACAGAGGCTATTATATAATCGATGCTTAATAAATGTTTGCTGATGGATTGACATTATATTTCATATTGATTTGATTATTGTTCCAGAGCTAGAAAGTGGGGGATGGTGGGAGTGGATCATTAGACCCCCCAGGGTACTGGTAGGAAGATGAGGGAAGGTGTGGTTAGAGTATAAAAGATGGTTGGAACCAAAGTAGCTTATGTAATGATCCTTTGATCTGCTTGTATCAGTTAATGCCGCAGTTTGGAGAAGTCCTGATTTATCAAGGACATTTTTTTGACTGAGACTCCAGAACTTGAGCTCATTTATTTCTTATCTGTTAGTTTTTTTCCCTTGCAATTCTTTTTTAAAAAATTTATTTCTTTCCAATTATTTGTAGAGATAGTTTTCAATATTTATTTTTGTAAAGTTTTCTCCCTCCCCAGTGGATGAGCATCACCTTAATTTTCTTTGCCATTGCCACCACACACACACAAAAAAACTGCTTTGAATATTTTTGTACCTGTAAGTCTTTTTGCCTTTTTTATTGTCTCTTTGGGTTGCAAACCTAGTAGAGTTATTGCTGGATCAGTTGGTTTGCTCTGTCAGGGTTTTTCTAGCTAGATCAACCTATGCTTAGGACCAGGGTACTACAAAATTTAGTGAAACATTCTTTTTCTAAAGAAGGAACTCATTTCAAATTAAGGTAATTTACCGTTGAAGTGGGGTTTATTAAAGACACTATATATATATAACATAAAATACATGATGATATGCCATATATAATATATTGTACATGTTATATAATACAAAAATATATTACATGGTAATGTTTCTGATTCACCTATGAAATCATATCACTGAGGATGGCACATTGTGAGAATTCTGAACTCATGTAGTTACTGGTAGAACCAGAATTGGAATTCTCTGTTCTCTGAGTCATCTTCCTTCCATCATATCACTGGATTCAGCCAGTTATCAGCAATATCCATCTTGGCACAATATCCTGGAAAAAGGGAAAATAAAGGTAGGCAACAAAGTAATCATAGATCTAAGTGACAGAGAAGCAATGTCGTAAGAGTGGGAAGAGGACTGACCTAGGAGTCAGAAAGCCCTGGGTTCAAATCCTGCCTCTGATACATTTAAGTTGTGTGACCCTGGGCAAATCACATCACTCCTCTCTGTTCTAGGCAGCTCCCTTGGACTTCAAGTTTCAGAGAAGGTGCCAAGACAGAGACAGGCACAGAGAGAGAGAGAGAGAGATAAGACAGGGAGACAGAGACAATGATAGAAAGACAGAGACAGACAAATGATTGATAAAGAGAGATAGAAAGCACTTTGCTAAGGACTGGAGATAGAAAAAAAATGAACAAGAGAACAGATAGTTCCTCTCCTCAAGGAGCTTCCATTCTAATAGGAGAAACCAAAAAGAGATCTGGGGAGGGGGGAGGGGAAGGCAGCATGGTGGCTCCTGTAAAGGCAGGGCACGCTGGAGAGTGGCCCAGGTGTGAGAAGCTGGACATCCCCAAGATTCAGATGATTCAGGGAGAGCATGGGTCTGGAAGAGCCCAAATCTATCTACATACCACTTACTGAAAACTGATTAGTAAAAAAATGTCCATTTTTGTCCTAAGCATGAAAGAACACATGAATAACCTGAAGACCCTTAAGCATAGCCTCAAGCAGAGCGATTATGGCTGGTGAGGAGACTTGCAGCTGGCCGCAGATCTGCCTGACCTGCACTTATCCTACCCCAGTTCTTTTATCTAAACCAGGACCTTGGGTAGGATTGGGGGCTCCCTGAAGCAGAGATGCAGTGGGCAGGAGGCTCTTTATCAAAGGTCAGATTTACAGTGTGGAAGGGACTCAAAGGTCCTGGGATCCTGCTTTGGCCTTTCTGTGTACACCATCGACAAAAATAGACTTAATTTCAGAATATCATTCTGCTAAAATGCAGCTGCAATGATTCAGAAAGTTATGTGAAGACCATCCTCAGAGAGTTACTCTTTTGAAGACAGAAAACCTTAAAGCATAACAAATGACAACTCTGTGGGTTAAACACTCAGTATATTATTTATTGATCCCACTTCAGAGATGAGGAAATTGGAGGTGAGTGGGTTAAGTATTGTGTCCATGGTCACACACCTAGTCTTAGAAGTGAGATTGAAACCCAAGTCTCTCATGACTCTATGCTATCATACTTTCTCTTATATTTCATTGCCTTTGTAGAGCTTGAAAAGTAAATTATCATTGAAGAAAAGAAAAAAATAAAAATGCTACCTTTGGGTCATTGAGTAAAGACAGGATTTAAGTGATGGACCTCCACTTAGGTAGAGTTTTTTATTGAAACTAAAAGCCCTTGGTGATTTATATACAGCTTTGGGACTAACAGTTGCTTATCAAAGGATTTTTCTGCTTTGTTGTCCTCCATCTTTTAATAAAAATGTCTTCTGGAATGTTGTGAAAGAAATATGCCATTGAAATTAGGTTCCTGTTCTGTCTATGAGACTTACCTATGAAGTTCAAACATGATTTCTTTGATAAACGACTTTGCAGTTGAATAAACAATGAGCTTGGGGATTTTGTTTGGAAATAGATTGAGACTTATTTGCTAATTGTTCTTTATTGCCTACAGTTGGTAAAATGCATACAGAATGAGGGTTCCAAGTTGTTCCTTCTTGTTCTTTTGGGAGAAAGCATCAGAAATAGACAGAAAGTGATACAGTGAATAGAGCACCAGCCCTGGAGTCAGGAGACCTCAGACACTTAATATTTATTTAGCTGTGTGACCTTGGGCAAGTCATTTAATCCCATTGTCTTGCCAAAAAAAAAAGGCAGAGGAAACTGGTATACCTCTCTCCTCTCCTCCCTTATTACTAGCTGCATGACCTTGGGCAAGTCATTTAACCCTGATTGCCTCACATCCAGGGCCATCTCCAGTTGTCCTGATTCATATGTGACCACTGGACCCAGATGGCTCTGGAAGAAAAAGTGAGGCTGGCTCCCTAGCACAGCCCCCCTCACTCAAATCCAATTTACGTGCTTATCATGGCATCACCTCCCTCATGTTGTGGTCTTCCTCAAAAATGAAGGACAATCAATAATCATTTTACCAATAATCTGATCTAAATTCATGGCTTTATCCTTTCCAGAAATATTTTCTTCTCAGTCATTCATATGTGAGTATAAATTATTTCATCAACCAACTGTAGAATCTTGGATCTTCAGTTAGGAAGGATTTTGGGGTCATCTAATCCATCACATCCAATTTGCTGTCAAGACCCAGAAAGTTAAGTGAGTTGTCCAGCTCATAAGAGACTGGGTCAGGATTTAAACTCATGTATTATTTCAAATCCAGTCAACTTTCTGTTATACTGTAATATCTCCATACTTCTCATTGGGCTTTAGTTCTAAGGGGAAAAATTTATAAGTAAATGCTTATCATATCATCTTGTATGTTAATAATTGTAATTATTATTGTTTGATGGATTTCCTTTTACTACCTAAGGTGAGGGAAAAAAGGAAAGGTAGCAGAGAAGACTCCTTGAGTTAAATGTTCCCTGAGCTGGGCAGTAAAATGCCATCATGTATTTATTGGATTGGATCAGACTGTTGCAACTTTGCCCAAGGTGGAGGTTTCAGACTTTACCAGGAAGGTATTTATCAATTCTGGTAGTAGCATCTAGATGAGAACTGCTTTCTGACCTGCAGGCATTCTAAACTCGGTTACACACATTGTCACTCCATTCCTACTAATGGAGTTTGCAAAGGAAGATGCCTTTCTAGGAACTCTTCACAGTTTTACGTGGAAGTAACCATCTCCTGTTACTGGACTCAGAGTGATCTGTCTCTCCACGACTATGAAGTAGCTGAAATGGTAGAGTCTGAGGTGTCGAGATCACTGAAGGATATTAAGAGTTAGTGTGTGAGAGAGTTATGTACAAATCAATAAGGCTTTCATTCACCTGTAATGAAAGGGGAGCATGGCAGCTTATATATCGGCTGCATGTCTGACTTCCCATTCAGCATGAGCCCAATCAATACTCAGCTGGATGGGTCTGGCCTCTTATTTTCTAAAACAAGGTCTAACCCATTGTAGTGAGGAAAAGATTCATGGTCTCCAGGTACCCCAATGACTTATCCATGAGAGTCGACTCAGCCGACACCTCTACGTGATGGGCATTCCTACCTCGATTGTAAGAGCCATCTCCATGGCAAATGTTCTTTACTCCACAGTTGAAATGCTGCAAGAATCAATATTGCCTCACCTGACTTGCTCAGATCAGCAGATCCCAAAGTTCAGATTTCACATTCCCCTGAACTTTTCAACTGATTGTTTTGAGCAAATCATTCCTAGAGACCAGACCCCAATGATTAATAGTGTTTCATGTGATTGGCTACATTTTGTTAAGATCTGAGTTTCAAGAGAGAATGAGTTATTAGGAATCAGTATGGTGGAGAGAGTGTTGAATTTGGAACAAGAGAATTTCTATTCTAGTCTCAAAGGCCCCTTCTATCTCTCAATGTAGGATACAAAAATATGACTGAAATGAAAGATTTAACAAACAGATTTGACTCATTTGACATAATAGCTCTTTGAAATAAAAAGTGGTACCAACAGAATTTTTATAAAGTGAATCTTACTTTCCCTAAAAAATAAGAGCCTCCCATGTCCTCAAAGGAACCTGCAAGATCCCTTTGTAATGCAAATTTTATAATCAGCTCCTAATTTATGTTTCATAATTTCAGATTTTTCTGTGTCTGGTTTTCTTTAAATGGTGCATACTGCTATTGTATTTCTTTAGATATTAAGGGGGATAAAAAAGGTAAATTTTTGACTTCCAGCTTTACAATGAGCATTCAGTTCATTATCTTCCACAGAAAACATTGACGTGATCCCATAAAAACCACTTTAGCTCTGAGTACATGCTGAGAGAGCACCATCAGAACATATCTTTGACGAGAACTGAATTTTATGAGCCAGTAAAAGTTTTGCTGTTGAAATCTATCATAATTCAATTCTAATGCAAGCAGAAGAATATTAAACTGGTCTCACACCCCCTTTACATAATGGTAGGTAGTCATATATCACCAATATGCCATATATTGAACAAGATCAAGAATTCTATCAATGATACCATTTAGATGGGAGCTAAGTAATTCTTCTGACTGGGGGGGGGTACTTTTTTTTTAATTTAGCCCCAAGAAACAAGGCAGGACTGAATTGACAGGTGATGACTGGTCAGAATTTAATGATGAATAATACAGTGAATAGACTCTTATTCTGGCATGGTCCACTTTCTGCTGTGAGTTGGCATACTGGACCAGGAAGACTTCCAGCTGCCATGGATGTGCCATCTGTAAAGATGTCTATGGACAACTTCCAGCTGGTATGATTTGGTACACATGTAAGATTCTGAAAGACTTTAATATGGAAGGTTTGAGGAGAGGGGAAGCTTGTATAGTTCGAGAGAGAGATCCCAGATTTAGGGTTGCATCAGGACAAGTTGAAAGACAGTTTAGTCTAAGGGAAAGGGCATAGAATTGAGAATTAGAGAAACACCAGAAGAGAAGAGAACCAGCTCTGCAATTTATTTTCCTGGGACCTAGGCAAGTCCCTTGACCCTGACTAGGTTCAATACCCTCCTTTGTAAAATGAAAGTCTTCCAAGTCCCTTTCAACTCTAAATCTATGAGTCTCTGGAGTTTTCTAGTCCACCTCTCATTTTATAGGTAAGGAAACTGATGCCTGGAGACCAAATATCTTGTTTGGCTTTACAGAGCTAGGAAGTACCAGAGTGAGGATTTGAATCCATGTTCTCTAAAGGCCAAAACCAGCAGTTTTCCCATTGTAGCACCCTGCCTCCTTTTTCTTTTCAGATTCACTGTGCTCATGTATGGGCATGAGGATGGCCTTACTATCTTGGGAGTTTGACAATCCAAGGAGCCTTACTGATTCTTATAGCCTTGAGCAACCTCCGCAGTTCCCCTGCCAATCTTGTCATTAGGGAGAGAGGAGAGGCAGGTTGCCCAAGGCCACTGTTCTTTCCTGAGACTTAAGGCATTTGAGGATCAGGGGCAGGACATGAACTGTCAGGGATCTTTAACAAGAGTACTCTCCTCAGACATTAATGGAAAGACAAAATAATGAGATCACCCTTAAATGAAGGGGGTCTGAGGCTTCCCCCAGGAATACCTAGTTGTTATCTTAGGCTTTAAGCCTGCAGATTTGAGTTCCATCACAAGATTATCCTGAAGGGGAGGTATAGTATAACAGAGTAGTGTGGCATAACTCCAAGGTGGAAGGAACTACAGTGATTATTGATTCCAATCCACACCTGAAAAAAGAACCCTCTCTACAACATACTAATAATAGTCATAACTGTGGCTTAAAAGACCTCAAGGAGGTGTGTGTGTGTGTGTGTGTGTGTGTGTGTGTGTGTGTGTGTGTGTGTTTATGTTTGTGTGAAGTTGGAGTCAGAGGCAGACAGGAATCCCTAACATCCTACATCCTAAATAGCAGAGTACTGGTTTGGATGGTGAGCTATCTCTGCAGAGAGAATGCTGGACCTGCAGTCAGGAAGACTCATCTTCATGAATTCAAACCTAGTCTCCATTTAACCTTCTTTATTTACCTCAGTTTCTTCATCCAGAAAATGAGCTGGAGAAGGAAGTGGCAAAAAATTCCACTATCCCTGCCAAGAAAATAAAGTGAGACATGACTGAATGAACAATGACAACAAAACTGAACTACAGTCAGGAGACTTAGGTTCGAATCCAGATTCAGACACTCCCTTTGTGTATGACCTGGGGCAATTCACTTTCCAGCTCTGAATTTTAGTCTCCTCCTCTATAAAATGAGAATGAGAGCATCTGACTCAGAGGTTTGTTATGAGGATCAAATAACATAAGGTACATACAACTGTTTGCAAACCTTGAATCAATGAATGAGTAAATGAATGAATAAAAAAAAGATTAAAGTTTTTACTATGCACAAGCACTGTGCTAAGTGCTAGGGAAAGAAACACAAAAGTGAAGACCTCCAGGACCTCCATTCTATTTCATATAAATGTCAGACTGAAAAAAAAATAAAAAAATAAATGTCAGACTGTCCTCATGATTATTTTTGGTATATGCATGTGATTTCATTAATGTAGGAAATTTCTTTGTGAATTCTCCCTTCACTGATGCAGTATAGTCAACGGTCTATGTGGTTTATCGTACAAGAGATTCCTGTGACTTGCCCACAATCCCAAAGCTAAGATATATCTCAAAGCCAGACCTTCTTAACTCCAATGCTGGCCTTCCACCATGCTGGTTTTCTACTTTATCTTCATCTTTTTCATTGTATTCTTGCCCTTGTTGTCTCCAGCCTTACTGTTATGACCACCATTACTTCTTCCAAAACTCTGTCATTTATGACTCAGTCACTTGACCTCTCTAGATTATAGATTCTTCACAGTAATTATGTAAAATGAAGGGATTGAGCTAGATGATCTCTAAGGGCACTTCCAATTCTATTAGTCTATCAATTAATATGATATTTCATCCCCTATACCCTCCTTACCCTCTAAATTTTGTGTTTTTATGGCCATCGGATTCATGCTTCCCTCCCTGGTTCAACCAGCCCATGGTTCAAGTCCATCTTCTTTAGACATCTAAGGACATTTGATCCACCTTGTCTATTGTTTACTTCTTCAGTCTTCTAAATTACCTTTCCTCCTCTATCCTTTTCACCCCCTCTATTTTTCATCTCTTGGTCTGAGAACAAAAATGGTCTGGGAAAAAACCATGAGAATCAGTTATGGTATAGCTCCATCCTGTTGACTCTTCAGACCAAACCACTCTTTCTTGACCACTAATCCTCTCTCTATATATGTTGTTTCCCCTTTGTTAAAATGGAAACTTTGGAGGCGGCTAGGTGGTGGAGTGGATAGAGCACCGGCCCTGGAGTCAGGAGTACCTGAGTTCAAATCCAGCCTCAGACACTTAATAATTACCTAGTAGTGTGGCCTTGGGCAAGCCACTTAACCCCATTGCCTTGCAAAAAAACATAAAAAAAATGTAAGCTTTGAGGGTAGGGAGGAGGGTCTTCATTTTGTCTTTGTTTCTCAGGATTATACTAAGATCATACTAAGTCATAGTAGGCTCTTGAAAAAGGTTTTCATATATTTGTTTATCAATATTTGATATTATTAATATCAACATTTGTTTATGAAAAGTATTAAAACAGAAAACTCCTTAAAAATAAACTAGTTGGGGCAGCTAAGGTGGCACAGTGGATAGAGTACCAGCCCTGAACTCAGGAGGACCTAAGTTCAAATCCAGCCTCAGACACAATACTTATTTAGCTGTGTGACCTTGGGCAAGTCACTTAACCCCATTGCCTTGCAAAAAAAAAGAAAAGAAAAAAAGAAATAAACTAATCTAAGCCCCTTTCATTTTGCAGATGAGGATAGGCTCCGATCCGTAAGGTGACTTGCCCAACATCACACCGGTGGAAAATAGCAGAGCTGGGATCTCCACTCAGATCCTCTTGAGTCCCAATCCAATTCTCTTTCCCTAATTCCCACTCTGGAGATCCAAATGGCCTTGCTGATGTTCTTTCCAACATATGCTATTCAATAGGCTACTCAGTTCTACAGCATTTCACTTTGCAGTTGAAATTTCAATGAATGCTGAGTTGTACAAACACATCTCATTCAGAGGATGATATGAAGGGACTTTGAAACCAGTGGGATCAGCCCTGAGAAAGAAAGGAGGAGGGTTACCATTGTTGCCTGTGCCAAAAATGTCTGGCAAGATAGATGTTTTTAATAATAGGCTCCTTAGAGTACATGGGCTCCTTAGTTACAGTGTTAGGAAATCCTTTGCCTTCACAGCTTTCATTTGGAGTTTCTTATGAGTCCAACATAAGTTAAAACAGGCCTGAGCTGTCACATCCTTCCAGTGTTTGGATAAGAAAGCCTTTGTATCTGAAGTGTTTATACATCAGCTGTAAAATGAGACACTTAGTGGAAACATTTGTTATGTAGCTGGCCTTCTTGGTGTCCGAGGTGCAGACTCGCCATATTTAATTTTCCCAGGTTATCTCCGGGTCCTGTGGTACTTGTCCAGACATAGTAATTGCTCTGACAGGATATCAAGAAAATTGAATCAGCGTCTTGACCTGCCTCTCAACTTCCCTAGCTTCAGTCAGGTCCTCTTAGATTTTCTGTGGTGTTTTCATCCTCTCCTCAAAGAGGAATCAGAATATCATCATCTTTAGAGTCAAACAGTCCATCTGAAAACATTTAGGAAGTGCCAACTGTGTGCCAAGAACTGACCGAGGTGCTGAATACCCAAAGACAAAAGTGAAACATTTTCTGCCATCTCTGAACTTAAATTCTGATTTCTTTGACATCCTTTACAAATAGTATCTTATTTGTCCTTCATTACAACCCAATGAATCAATGGTGACCTCCGATAAGCTGAGCATCTCCTCTCCCCCCATGATAAGACTACCAAGAGAAGAATGGATGAGATTACTCAAGATTATGGGTATTACTAGATCTCCTTGGATCACCAAAGACTTGACAAAGTGAACCTCCTCCCACATTACTAAAATAGATAACACACACACACACACACACACACACACACACACACACACAAACACACAAAACACATACAACACAAACAAACACATGATCCACAGCTTTGGAATCCAAATCTCACCTCTGATACTATATGTCTGATCATGGACAAGATACTATTTCTCCTTGGCAGAACTTCATTTTAAAAAAAAAGGGTTGGACTAGTTGGTCTCATAGACTCATACATTTAATAATGGAAGGGATCTCAGATGTCACTGAGTTCAAACCCTTCATTTAATAGAAATGACAACTGTCACCAGGAAAGGGGTAGTGACTTGCCAAAGGCCACTGAGGCAAAAAGTATCAGAGATGGGATTTGAACCCAGATCCTTAGACTCCAAGGTCCCTGCCCTTTCCACTCTGAGGTAGATTCTACTATTATCCCCATTTTACAGATGAGGAAACTGAATTCTGAAAGGACAAATGACTTATTGAGAATCACACATTTAGTGTCTGTCTCAAATCAGGTATCCCTTACTCCCAATCCAGTACTCATCTCTCATGCCAAGTGACCAAAGCCATGCTACTTAGTAAATATCTTCATTTTTAAAATAGCAATTGGGTCTGTAATTTCACAGATATAGTGAACATCCAGGTGAGAAAATGCCCTCCACCTGTGCAAGTTGGCATCTTGTCTTGAACTCCACAGTCTTAGAAAGCTACTCTGAGCACTGAAAGTTTCAGTGTCCTGGGTCTCTCAACCAGTGTTTGTCAGAGATGGTGTGGTTCTGGGTTTTTTTTTGACTCCAAGGTCAGCTTTCTAACCATTATATCATATTAGTCAGCTTTATAAGTAGTAGAATGATGTATAAAGGAAGCCACTGTGATTGTCATCCTCCTCCTTTCAATGGAGTTCAGATAAAAATGATGGGAGGAACAAATGAGGAAACATTTGTAAAGTGCTTGGCAGATCATCTGGCACCTGATAGATGCTATATAAATATTAAATGCTATTATTATTAATATCATTATTGTTACTATTATTATTTCCTTTCAAGCTTGTTGAGGTTCAATCAAATAGTATTTGTAAAATTCTTTGAAAACCTTAAAGCACCATATAAATGCTATCATCTTCATCATCATCATCATCATTATCATCATCTTCACCATCACCACCATTATCATCATCATCATCATCATTCTATTTCTCAATGGAATTCAGATACATATGGTCCTAGGAATACCCTATACTCATTTAAAAATTTATTTTTCTATGGACTCTTTTACTAGGGGATGAAGCAACAACTTTTCATGACCCTGAGCAAGTTACTTAACCTCTGTTGTTTCTGTTTACTCATCTTTAAATTGAGGCTAATTATAGCCCCTACCTCCAGGACTGTTGTGAGGATCAAATGAGATGATGATGATGATGATGATAATAATAATAATAAATAGTAGTAGTACTACTACTACTTATCAGACTGTCTAGCACATAGTAGGCATTATAGAGCTTTAGCTATTATTATAATTTTTGTTATTGTTATTAATTGAATAAACATGTTGGGATGCAAACTTCTCTTTTTGCTGTTCAGTTGTTTCGGTCATGTCTGTCCCTTCATGACCCCATTTGGGGTTTTCTTGTAGAGATACTGGGGTGATTTGCCCTTTCCTTTCTTCAACCTATTTTATAGATGAGGAAACTGAGGTAAAAGGGATTAAGTAACTTGTCCAGGGTCACATAGCTAGTAAGTATTGGAGGCCAGATTTGAAGAACAGTCTTCCTGACTCCAAGTCAAGTGTTCTAATCACTGCAATACCATGTACTGCCTAAAACCTTGAGACAAGTCCACAAGCAAATGGTGTGACAGGGATATGTAATTCAAACTAATCTCACATGATTTTGAATTTTTCTTCCAGGTCACTATATTTTGAAAGCTTTTTACCCCATCAAGTTGGAGATTAATTTTTATTGTTCAAGGCCCTAAAGATTGTTGGGATCTGAATTTAAGAGACTTGACTTTCATGTTGAAAACTTCATTCTCTGTAAGGTTACATATAGTTAGTTGCATTTTTAGCTGTGATTAAAAAGGATATTTCTCCTTTCAGATCAGTGGGATTTTTTGTGGTGTTTTTTCTTAAGAAATAATTCTCTTCTGGCTTGATTGTCAAAACATCTATAGACAACAGGGTCTGAACTTAATATTACCCAAAAACCAAGGCTATCTTTAGAAATGGAACTTCTGTGAACCCCTAGCATTGAGATGCTGGGGTTCTTCCCTTGTTCAACATTACCCTTATATGATATTTCCAGTTCTCCTCTCTTTAGCTGCCTCAAATAGAAATCTTCCTACCAGAGCAAAATTATGCCTGGGACCTGTCACTGGTTAGCTTTACAGGAGATTATTGGAAAAGCCAGATGTAAGTTTAAGCCCAATCACTAAAACAAGGGGAATTTTTTTTAAAGGGTCCTCTTAGGAAAACAAGCCACAGCTAAAATGAGCCAGCTGATGGGAATTGATGTGACTGCTGTGTTATCCTTAGATCTTTTCCTTTCAGAGTGGTTGAGATGTTATGAGCCGTTACAGCTGAGGTCCTGTTGCACTCAGATATGAAAGGTGAAATGATGTAATTAGGCAGAGCTCATTAAATCAGTTAAATGGTCCTGGAGTATGAACCAGAGAAATATAATTTACTAAAATATTTGGGGCCATTAGTATGCAGTGAGAATAATAAGAAAATAAGCAATGAATAGAAAAGATAAGTTCGCTGCAGGGGGAAAAAAGTTAATCACCATGAATCTCTGGCAGCCAGGACTTTTTTAATGGTATCTTCTGAGGAGGTTTTTTTTTTAGCCTATAAAACTGTGCAAAAGTTGCACATATTTACCCAGAAGATAAGCTCATTCGTATTCACCTAAAAGATTATGTACACTGAGAGTTTGTGGAGATCAGAGATGATTGATTCTATTTCAAAAAGAACCAGCAGGTGGGTGCACTTTCAAATGATACCCTTGTGATCTGATTTCCCTGGTAACCAGGAGTGGGGACCCTCAAAATGATTCTAAGAAGCCTCTTTCCCCTGGATGGGATAAACCTGCTATTTAAAAAAAAAAAGGTGGAGCAGCTGATAAATTCTTATCTTCTTTGGGAAGGTGGAGGAAGCAATGAAGGACAATGGGATGGGGGAAGTGACTTGATATAAACCTGATTTTTTTTTTTGCAAGGCAATGAGGTTAAGTGACTGGCTTAAGATCACACAGCAAAGTAATTATTTAAGGGTCTGAGGTCAAATCTGAACTCAGGTACTCCTGACTCCAGGGCCCATGCTCTATCCACTGCGCCACCTAGCTGCCCATATGCTTATAAATTTGAATCAGTTCTTTATGTAAGGTGGTCCAAAGTCTTAAGCAATTAAAGGTTTTTAAACTTTTTTGTGGTAAATTTTTTGTTTATTTTAAACAAATACAAAATGAGGAAAGAAGAAGAACATTGCATTTACACAACAGAACATAGGAAGGATTCAATGTAAAATAATGAATTTCCATTTCAAGAAAATCTGTATAATAAATCTCATACATTGTTTGCTAAGCTCCCCAGCTTTTCTTTGTTTCCTTGTAGATTTTCTTTTGTTCTTGACTGTACCCTTTTTACTTATTTTTCCTTCTCTCTTTTGTCCCACCTCTCCCTAAAGAAGGCTACAATTAACATATGTATATATACATACAAACATAAATATTTATAAATACTCATATATACCCATATACACTCATACACATATATGAAAAACTATACTGTGTTTATTTCCACTTGTGATCTCTTTCTCTGAAGGTGAATAGCCTCTTCTATTATAGCTTTGCATATTTTTCAAAATCAACCAGCTCACCATTTCCTTACACCACAACAATATTCCAAAACAATCACATCCTGAGAGAGAGACTGTCTCTGAAAGTCCCCCCCCCAATTTTCTGAATCCCTTCTATTCTTGGTTACATTGGTTTTATTTATACAAGAAAATTTTAATTTAAAATAATCAAAATTATCCATTTTTTACTTCAACAATGCTCTCACTTTATATTTTAAGGTCTGATGTTACTGTCTCCTTCTTTTGCATTTTTTTCTCCTAGTTTCTTTGAAATTCCTTTTTGTTCTTCCAAATGATCTTTGCTATTATTTTTCTAAGACAATTTTTTAAAGTAATTTAATTGGGTTGGCTTTGAATAAATAGATTAGTTAGGTAAAATTGTCTTTTTAATTAGCTATTAAAATTTTAAGCCATTAAAACTGAAGAGCAAAGTCTTATAACTGCATGAGCTTAAAATTGCCCTGATACTTTTAGGACACTGTTAATCCTGCAAATGGTACCTTTATCAGAGAAAATTGTTGCAAAGATTTTCCCCTCACTTACCTGCTTAAGAGAAGATCTAAAAAATCAAAGATCAGAGATGTAGGCCTAGGGAGACAACGTGACTTGGAGTCAAAAAACAATCGATTTCAAGTTCAATTTCTGTCATCACCCTGTATGAGCCTGGGTGAATCACTTGATCATTCTTTGCCTCAGTTTCTTTACCCATAAAATGGAAATAATAATTATTATAAACCCTACCTTATAGGGGCATGGGAGACAAATAAGATTACAATTTGGAATCAAAGATCCTGGACTCAAATCTCAGGTTCTACTACCACCTTAAGTTCCCTTACCTCTCTGGGCTTCAGTGCCTTATGTGCAAAATAAGGAGGTTATACTTGCTCTACATTTGTGATCCAGAGTGCTTTGCAAACTACAGAAGACTACATAAATTTAAGTTATTATTTTGTATTCTTACATGAATTCTCTTGTTTCCATCACTTGTCCATATCCTTTTAAAATTCCATTTCCCTGTTTGGTCTTAAAATACCTGCATTTTCTCTTATTGGATCTACTGGTTCAACAATATATCATTCTCAAAAGCCTCTCATCCCCCTTGGGTTGGCCTCCATTTTCAAATTTCAGACAATCTTATCTCTGAACCCTGAAATCCAGACAGTGCCTGGCGTTCCCTTCTCTAGCTGTTACAGTGGTTTAAAGTGTGTGTGTGTTTACCATCTCCCCTAACATTCCTATCATTCCCACTTCACTAATTGGTTCTTGGTTGATAGTAAAGTCAATGAGTCACTGATCCTTTTGGATCCTCAGTTTCTCCATATGAAAAATAATACTAAAAAATACTTGTACCTGCCTCACAAAGTAATTTATATAAAGTGAGATAAAATGTATATAAAAAAGTTGGCAAAGCTCCAGACAAATGTTTTCATAGAAGTTTAGGAACATGGATGAGAAATTGATCATAAAAAGCAAAATCACATAAACTTCTTTCCTTCTTTTGTCCTGATAGGAAAAACAGAAATTTTCCAACCAGAACAAAATTAGACAAAGTTGGGCTATGAGGAACTGAAATCCAAGATAAGTAAGGAGATTGAAAGAGTAGGATTCTTTGAGGAAGGATGGAAAAGAAATGCTGCAGGATAGAAACAGGAAAAAGTTGTCTCAGTTTAAAAAAAAGATACTAGAGAACTTAATAGTGAATTCTGGTAATATTTGTCCTTCATTTTCAAAGAAGACCACTACATCTGAAAGATGATGTCATAACAAGTATGTGAACTGAATTTGAGTGAGGGAGATACTGTGCTAAGTCACCAACCTCACTTTCTCCTCCAGAGCCATCTAGGTCCAGTGGCCAGATAGGAATCAGAATGACTGGAGATGGTCCTGGATGTGAGGCAGTCAGGGTGAAGTGACTTGCCCAAGGTCACAATAGATAGTAAGAGTCAAGTGTCTGAGGCCGGATGCAAACTCCCATCCTCCTGACTCCAAGGCCGGTGCTCTATCCACTACACCTGTAGAATTCTGGAGTAGCTCTTTAAAGGAATGGTTTCTGATAACTTAGAAAAGAAGAAAAGAGAAAGCATAAGACCATTAAGAAAAATAATGCCACACTAACCATCCTTCTTTCTTTTTTGTTAAACTAATAGATTAAGATATTGTTATGAATGTAGTATATTTGAGTTTCAGTAAAACATTATATCCAGATGGATAAGAAAAACTTCAGTGACTTCCCATTGAGAAAGAGCACATAAGCACATGAGAGAGAGACAGAGACAGAAACAGTTTCATTGCCTCTCTCAGGATAACCAAAACCTGCCATCAAGACCCATCCTACCAGGCAGCTAGGTGGCACAAAGGGGCAGCTGGTTGGCTCAGTGAAGAGCACCAGCCCTGGAGTCAGGAGGACCTGAGTTCAAATATGAGCTCAGACACTTAATAATTACCTGTGTGACCTTGGGCAAGTCATTTAACCCCATTGCCTTGTTAAAAAAAAAAGACCCATCCTACCTTCTATTATCTTCAGCTATATTCCTAAAAACAGACATATATGTTCATGCACACTCATACCCACACAGAGCATCCTCAATCTGGAATTTTAAGTCATTTGTAATTAGACTCCCACCTATCTCTCTAGCCTTATTTCCTACTATTTTCCCTTCAGGTAGTCAACATTTCAGCCAAGCTGCACTATCAGAATTTCCCCACACAGCTTATTTTGTCTCTTTCTGACATGTATTTACACAAAAGGCTCTATGTGGCTGATACTCATTCACTCTTTCCCCATTTCCCCTTCTCAGAATCTTTGTCTTTCTGAAAGACTCAATTCAAGGGCTGTCTCTTCAATAAAGCCTTCCCTATCCGCTTTCTCCATTTTCCTTTTATGTATGTGAATGTGCAATCCACATGTATTGTATGTTTATAAAATGTGCATTCTGTCTACTTTGCATCTCTCAGTAGACTATAAGAGCCTCGAAGGCAGATCCTGCTTCATTTTTGCCTTTGTTTCCACAGGGATCTCAACCTAGTAAATTATGGGCTGGGTAAAGTGGGT
The DNA here is from genome assembly GCF_037893015.1 of Macrotis lagotis. Taxonomy (NCBI): domain Eukaryota; kingdom Metazoa; phylum Chordata; class Mammalia; order Peramelemorphia; family Peramelidae; genus Macrotis; species Macrotis lagotis. Next base: position 163,322,654 of record NC_133665.1, read on the forward strand.
TTGTTGTTTTTTGACAGAACCTATAATTCCATTAGAGAGAATTTCAGGTGATGATCTCCCTCGGCCATTGCACATCTCTGAAACTTAAAAGTCTTACAAAGCAGTGCAGATGACAGAAAAGTTGAGAAGCTTATCCAGGGTCACCCAATATATGTCAGAGGACAGGACTTAGCCCAACTCTTCCTGATTCCAAGGCTGACTGTCTATATACTGCTATGTACTGTGTCTCAAAGAGTCAGTGCTGGGGCATCTAGGTGGTGCAGTGGATAGAGCACCAGTCCTGGAGTCAGGAGGACCTGAGTTCAAATTTGACTTCAGACACTTAATAATTATCTAGCTATGTGACCTTGGACAAGTCACTTAACCCTATTGCCTTGCAAAAAGCTTTTAAAAAAACCTAAAAAAAAGTCAGTGCTTAGTAAGAGTGAATTAAGTCGAAGAGAAGGTATCAAGAAATGAACTGTTTGGTGGTAAAATGAAGTGAATTTGAAACTTGTCAATCAATTGAGCCCAGAGTAGCAACTAGACTTTTTTTTTTTTTTAGGTTTTTTGTAAGACAAATGGGGTTAAGTGGCTTGCCCAAGGCCACACAGCTAGGTAATTATTAAGTGTCTGAGACCGGATTTGAACCCAGGTCCTCCTGACTCCAGGACTGGTGCTTTATCCACTGTGCCACCTAGCCACCCCTAACTGCACCACCTAGCCACCCCACAACTAGACTTTTAACCTTGGTGCCAAGGATTCTTCTTTGATAATTTGGTGAAACCTATGAAAGAACCTCTTTACAAAATAAGACTTTTAAGTAATTGAAGGAAACATTAAATTTTAAATAGAGGTTGGTGAAAATAAAGATAGAAAATACAGATATACACAGAGGTATTAACTTGGATTGGAATACATTATATATATATATATATATATATATATGCCTATGTAATAAACACATATATTCAAATACCTAAATATGTATAATTATATGTACATGTGAGTATATATGTGTGTGTGTGTGTGTGTGTGTATGTATGCAGATAATATATGTTTCTTGTGATTGGAGATAATTGTTCCAAGACTGAGGATACATGATTTGTGTTGATATCACTTAATTGCTTTGAAGTTCCTACTTCTTAAGATTTTGATTCTGTGATCCTGTAAAGTTTTGAGGCTACCAATTAAAAAATCTTTGATCGGCAATATCCCAGGACCAAAATCTTCCATTAAGACTCATCTTCAGGGGCAACTAGGTGGCACATTGAATAGAGCAGCTGCCCTGAAGTCAGGAGGACCTGATTTCAAATCCTACCTCAGATACTTAATAATTACTTAGTGTGAACTTGGGCAAAAACAAAAAGAAAAGAAAAGAAAAGAAAAGAAAAGAAAAGAAAAGAAAAGACAGATAAGAAAAGAAGAAAAGACCCATCCTCATCTCTACTAAATTTGGGGGCAATAGGATCATAGATATGATGCAGATAAGCTGTGCTGTCTTACAGTTGGTCCAGCAAATGATAATGAAGAGAAGGGACTCTGGTTAATGTCAAACCACACTGCACAGACCTGTTAAAGTCAGCCTGCTTTATTAAAATGTCCAATATGCTGAGGAAGCTTTACTTTCTGTCTTAGAAGCCATGAAACCCTTCTAGAGGCTGCTTGGTTTGTTTATTGGAATTGGTTTGATGCAATAAGCTAAGTGACATCTTTTCCACTAGGATTTATTAAAGAAGACTGGACTTGCTGACTTGGACTTGGGAAGAAATTAGGATGATGTCACAAAGCATTTATTAAAATACCAAACCTGGAGAGGGTCGAGCAAAAATCCTGTTAAATTCTGAAAGTGTGAATAATTCCTCTGCTCTCTGATCCTTGTATTTAAAAAAAAAAACTGAATATAGATGAGCTCAAAGCACTGAACACTAGTTCACTTGGGACAAATTGATGAAATTATTAAAGTTCTCTCAGTCTTGAATGTTTCTGAATATTTTTGTGAAGCTCTGGCAAGTCTTGTAAAGTGACCAAGAAGAATGTACAGAGGTCTGAGGGGACCTCTTGAAGGTATCTGAGATGTTGAGAAGTCAGGATCAAGCAGATCTGCCTCAAACTTTTTGTCTCTTGGGAACATCCAGAGAGACAATCCCCAAGGACACCTTGAAAATTATTTAGAGTAAGCTAGTGACTGAGAGGAGAGGAAAATTGAGGAAAATCAAAAGTTCATTGATTTTTGAGTTATTTTATTTTAATTTAAGCCCTTCATTTTAAATATATGATATTGGATCTGAGTTCAAATTCCACCCCTTCTACTTATTCTATGTGAGCTTTTGGGATCAGAAGACCTGGGTTCAAATGCCACTTTTGCTTTTTACTACCTTTTTTATAATCTCTCTTTGCCTCACTTTGAAGTGTTAGATTCTATCTGAGTCCTTAAGCCTAGTTTTTTTTTTGTTTATTTTAATCATGAATACCTTTGGCAGCCTGGGGACATCTATAGATCCCTTATTTGAAAAATGTCTTTAAATGTATAAAGTCAAATACTTTGGATTACAAAGGAAATCAATTATATTAAAATGCAATTAATAAAAAAAACTTTTTAAAATCAAGGACCAAATCCATGATATGGTTTATTAGATATCTCCCAGTTTCAAAAACTATGAACCAGCATGGAATGTTCTTTGAAACATCCACAATTTTGATTAAGACACTGTCATTTTTTTTTATCCATAGTCAGTCTTTCTCTTTCCTTTTTTTAACTCATATTTATATAATTTTTCTGTGTATATATGTTTCCTTTATATATGTTATCTCAGTTGATCCTCACAATAGCCCTGAAGGTAGGTGTTATTATTATCTTTATTTTACAAATGAAAAAACTGAGGTAGATAGAAGTTAAATTACTTGCATAACCAGTAAGTGACTGAGGTTGGATTTGAACTCAGGTCCTCCTGCCTCTAGGACTGGCACTATATTCACTGTTCAGTTAAGCTGTCTCATTTTTATTCTTTAAATCAAATTGTATGTACTTCTCTGGGTAATTGAAGCTTCATTGGAACTTCCAGATCTAATGTTCTGTAGTCACAGTTTTTGAGAAATGAGGGACCACAATTATAACCACATGTAGCATTGGTTCAACACTTGATTGGGGAATTGGGAAAATAGTGGATTTTGGTATCAGGCAACTTGATAGTACTGCACAAACTTCTGTGTGATCGCCATGATGCCATTCAGCTCACAGTTCTCCTTCCATTCATGCCTAAGATCAATTATTTATCCATCAGGAGAAAAATCTTGATCCTGATGCATGAATGTAGTAAGTGACACATACACTTGCTTCCATATTAGGCCCTCATCCAGTTGCATTATTTTATATCCATCTCCCTCGAGAGGCTATCCTAGTTCTCATTGAGGAAGTCCTGAAATATTCAATCAACAATGGGTCATCTGTAAGATCTGATCCTTGGATGGAGCTGTGGAACCCATCTATAGCACATCATTTTCATTCATATCCCCTCATATTGGATTACTCTTCCTAATATGTTGTCTTACCTGTCATCCTTCTGCCAAGTTTAACTGAATTCAGCAAAGATAAATTAAACATTTCCCATAGCATGGGCAGAAAGACAGTGTGGTTTAGTGGAAAATTAGATGACTTCTAAAGCAGGAAGACCTGAATTCAAATCCTTTTTCTGAAATGTTTAGGTGGGTCACCACTACCTTCAGTGCCTCTAGTCAACTTTCCAAGACTAAGTTTCTTAGTTCTCCTTAATGTTAGTACTTTTTCTCTCCAATTATATCTCCAATATTTCCTGATTATCTATGTATTATGTCTATCCAGACCCTCCTAGTTAGATTATCTTCCTAATAGTAGGTAGATAGCATATTGCATATTATCTATGTTGGGTGGATTATCTAGAGATAGTTTAGATAGAGAGAGGTCAATAGGTAGATAGATAGATGGATGATAGATCAATGGTTGGAAGGGAAATAGAATATTTAGACAGGAGAAAGATGGAAAGAAGAATAGCTAGATAGCTAGGAGAGAGAGAGAGAGAGAGAGATAAATGGATAGATGGATAGATGATGGATGGTCTTGTGTGTACCTAGTTGTTAACTTGTTTCCTCATTAGACTCTGAGGTTCTTGAGGGCAGTATCTCTTTATACCATTCTTTGTCTCTAGTGCTTAGCACATGGTAGATATTTAGTGAATACTTGTTGGCTAATATGTTTTGCAAACCTTATAAGCAGTATTTAAATGTTAACTATCATTATTAGTTATTTATATTATTTGATTGATTGCCAGAGCTTTCACAGAAAGTTATTAAAGTCAGCATCTGCTAGTAGATTTGGTTTGTCATTAAAGATGCTCCCATACAATCCCTGTGTCTTAGATATGCCACAGTTTGAGGCCAAGCTGTTTAGCCCTTCCATAGAATTTGGAACCCAAAACCATTCATTTCTTTTTCTGTGTTTTTTTCAGGGGTATATTATGAAAATATGAAATTCATTTATGGGTTCGTAACTTGTAGAAATCCCTGCTCTCCTTCTGGCCTCTCAGAACATATGATGATAATTTTGGCCAACATGACTCAACTAGCCAGCTGTCTGTTGGCAAAATAGAATGTGTGTTCTCAGGACAGCTGTTTGCCAGTTGTTGCCAAAATCTTGGTATAAGTCTCAGGCTGATTTTTTTTTAATACTTTGGCACATTTGCTCATTACTGTACTGACATGTCTTGGTTATGATCTTCTTGGACCATCTGATGTTATACAACAATAGAGAAGATAGGTATTCCTGGACCCTCATTAGTTTCACACCTTTCCATAGATGGTAAGCAAGAGGAAATTCAGTTTTTAGTTTCTAAATTTGCTTCCTTTACCAAATGCTCTTGGGAGTGAAACCCATCCATACTCTCATTTTGTTATCCCAGGTTCATAATCTAAGAAGACACCAAAAAAGAAGGAACAGGCACTTCTTTAGGTCCACCATGATTGGGGGTGAAGGGAGGAGTTATGAATCATCTCCTAGAAACCTCCCCATTAGGTATAGCAGGTACCTGGATAGATAACTCTCATAAGCCCCTTTTTTTTCTCCAGGTATCATCTCAGGAATGCTTGGGGACAAAGAGATTTATTCCCTGCATCCCCCACTGATATTTTTAGTATTTACCCAAGATAACTTTGAATGGCCTCCTGAATTCTTCAAGAGATATTTGAATATGAGGAATTTTTCTTGCTATCTTGAACTACAAAGTATATACTTTTGTGGATAAACTGAGTAATTGATAGTTTGCCTCCTTCCTTCTTTCTTTGCTTCCTTGCTTCCAAAATATTTCCTTAATGATCTTTTATTTAGCATCACTTTTGTTTCCCAGTAACTCCCATGCCCTCCCATTACCACCCCAAAGAAGTGTCTATCCTAATAAAAAAGTAATTAAGCAAAACTCATCAACACATTGACCTTGTCTTACAAAGGATGCCTCATTATGCATCTATAGCTCACCACCTCTCAGCCAGAGGCAAGAGGCATATTTCACTATCTCTTCTCTGAAATCACAATTGATTACTGAACTAAGTTATGATTGGTTACTGAACCATCAGAGCTCTAAAGTCTGTTGATGTTATCGTCTTTTCATTAATGTTGCATTGCATAAATTGTCCTCCTGGAATGTCAGGTTTTTAGTGATTTGAACAAAGTAATCTCTGTTGATTTGCCTCAAGTAATTTTGGAAGATTCTAAGTTTTAGATGGGTCATGATTTGTTCTGATACTGGGCTAACCATATTGATCCATTTGCTGTTCTTCTCATGAGATATCTCATCTCTGTGCCTTTGTACAAAGTGTCTCTCATATTTGTGAAAAATTACATCTTTATTTTCACAAATTTTAAAGTGAAATCTGGCATTTCCTTTGGTTATTTTAAAATGTTATTCTTAAGCATCTATCTATAAGCTTCACCAGACTGCCAAAGGATTGGTGGGAGAGGTCCAAAAAGCCAAAAAGATGAAGACCTCCTGCTCTAAGATTACTTTCTATTCATTCTACATGTATCTTATTTATATATGCACACATGCATAGATATGTACATGCCAGATACATATATGAATATTTACATGTATAGAGAGAGATACAATGGGGGTTGGATCCTCCATTAGAAGGTAAGGTTCTTGTGGTTTTTTTCCCTTATATCCCCAGAACTTAGCAAAGTATCTGGCATTATTTGTTGATTGATTGACAGAGGAAATTCTTCTGCTAGGAATTCCCCCCCCCCCAAAAAAAAAATCACAGATCTTTGATATATTGGCAAAGATGTATCTCTCTCTCCTGAAGCCCTGGCTGCCGGTGAATTTATGAAAGCTGGAAAGCACACTGGGCATGGGGTTATTGAGTTCAACTCTTTGGTTTGGATCCATATTCTGCCAGTAGCTAATTATGTGACCTTCTATATTCTAAACTCTGACATTCTATGTTTGATAATGCACCAAAATTTTCTCTTTTTTTTCACCTAAGGCACTTTCAGATCTAACATTCTGTGTTCTAAAGATCCTTTTAATCCTAACATTCTATGTTCTATTTTCTATTGGATGTACTTCCAATGTTTTATGTCCTATGTTCTATGAACTTTTCCAACCTTAACATTCTCTATTCTGTTGTCTCCTTGCTCAATATTTACTGTTTTATGTTTTGTAAATCTTAAAATATAGGGTTAAAATAAAATGACAGAAAATATAGGTGAGACATGAAGTTTTATTTTCCAGGATTTACCATGAAACCTCTAAGTGGAAGCCATCTATCCAAGGTGGCGACCCTGAAACAAAAGAGAAGGGAAATTTATTCATAAACAAAGGATGAGAGAAATCATGAACCTCCTTGTAGGTCTGTCTATGAGACTGCTCTATATAAAATAGTATAATTACTTGTCAAAGACTATTATCCTTTCACAATACTATCAGAACAATTGTTATCTCTTCCTGGATTTCAATATACTGAGGGCCGGACTAATTTTCCAACTTTTCTAATCATTTGTCTTCCTGAGTTCATAATTAACGTGGTGGGGGGGATATCCACTGATTTTGAATTTTTAACCTGTTGGCGAAAATGACTGAGAAGTAAAGGCTGAGGACTTATGGAGGAAATCAGACTTTTTTACTAGGAAGATAGTTTAAAATACTTTCTCAATTTCTATGGCTATTTTAAGCCTAACTTTCTACCACCTTCCATGTTTCAAGGTGGAAATCCCACCCACCAATGCACCCATTTTATTTTGGAAGGTTCCACTCAGATCTAGAATTCTGTGACGTCTTGAGTTGACTTGGTTGGATTCATCAGCTTCCTTTCATTATTCCCACATGTATGTTTCACTAATAATTCACTTCCGATGGTAGATGGTTGACGCAAACATCAAAAATGAATATATGAATGTAACTATATACACATATATGCAAATGTGTGTATGTAGCTGAGTTCAGTTGTGTTCATCTCTTTGTGACTCCATTGGGGTTTTATTGATAAAGATACAGAGTGGTTTACCATTCCTTTTCCAGCTCATTTTACAGTTGAAGAAACTGAGGCAAACAGGGTGAAGTGACTTGCCCAGGGTCATATAATGGGACAGTATCTGAAACCAGATTTAAAACTTGGGCCTTCTTGACTTCAAACTGAGCACACCTAGTTATTCATATATATATACATATATATATAATTTTTATATATTATACATACATATGTATATATAATATATAATTAAAATATGTATGTATATATAATACATAAATAAAATATGTGTATATGTATAATATATACAAAATATGTGTATGTCCTATTTATATTTTATATACTCATATATAAAATATATGCACAATATATGTATATTTGTATGTAGTGTGTGTCTATATGAACCTAATAGACCATAGATTTTAGAGCTAGAAAGACCCATAGAACCCAGAATGTTAGATCTGAAAGTGCCTTAGGTGGAATGTTAGATCTGCTACAACATACACACATGTAAAGCCCTCTAAAGTTTGCAAAGCCCTCTCCAAATAATATCTCCTTTTGTGATTCTGAATTCTCTGAAGGCAGAATGGGCCCTTTTTGTTGGCCCCATGGAATGGTTGCAGTAGAACACAGCACTGGAGGTTGATTTTAGAATGCCCAAGCTAAGCTTTCTTTGTCTATTTTATCTGCCTGACTCCTATCATCTTGCAGGTTTTGTTGTCATGGACAAATTTGGACCTTGTGAGGTATATTGAAGGTGGAATTAGCTTTAAAATGCTCACACTGCCTCTTTTAGGTGGCTGCATCCATAGAATTTGACTGTCCTCTGGGGAGATTAAAGAAACTTGAGTTATGGATTTTTCCAAGTACTGTTATATAAAGCCTGTTGAATATTAATTCAGTAATAATTCACCTTTGAAATTTATGAGGCTAGAAGTAGAAGATGCTGTGATTAACCAGACCTATGGTCTATAAAATGAAGTCTAGTGAAGAAAAATAATTGCAAGCTGAGCTCTGACTTCTATTCCTGCCACACTTCCATTCTTAGCCTGCTGGTAGTTTTCAAACACTGGATTTCACAAGGCTCTGGTGGAAGGATGGCAGCAGAGAGAATCAATCATTCTCATCCTAATTAGAGTAACCACCAAGATGCTCTTTGCCCTAATACCTTTATTAGAGGAGAAAACCTCTATTAAATCAATCAAATGTATGAAAATAGGCATGGGGAAAGTCCTTAATCATTTGACAGGGACGAAAACCATTGGGAGAAAGGAAATGAAGCCAGAATATTCAGGTTAGTTGGAGAGTTAGTCACAACTTGTGGGACTTGCATAAAAACAGCTAGGTGGTTTGGAATCTGGTATTCCAATGATGGTTCAACCTGGTTGTGAAGCAGCTTCAGTCAAGTCTCTGAATGGTCATCCCTTGAGTCGGGAATGGGGAGGAGGAGGACCAGAGGAAGAGAAGTGAACATCAAAATATTGGAAGATTTGGAATTTCCTGGGGCAATAGCAATGCCTAATGGCAGCATCTTTATTGAAAAACAAAAAGATAGATTAAAGGAAAACATGATATTCTTAGTAAAGGCATCTTCAGGATTCTACGAGACACCCAGGAGAAAACTAACCCATACTCAGGGAAACTTCATGAGGAGCCTAACAAAGGGGAGAAATGGACTTCCACCAACTATGACCTATGTGTTATCACTTTGCCACATGTGCTCTATAAATTTCAGCCCCTGTTTTCCTGGATTTTTTATGTATCTATGATAGAATGTGTTACTATAGCACTTTAGTAAATACTTGTTTCTAAAAGCTAATAAAATGTGTCTAACTGAATGATAGCAACTGATAATGTAGCAAGCACACCAGTGGGGGCTCATGATCAGTAGCAACAGAAGGAAATTACTAATCCCACAGTTACTGCTACATTATTCTAAAGGGAGTTACTCAATTTATTGGGATAAGAAGATCATGAAAATAACTAGATAGGAGGTCCCTCAAATAATTTCCTTGTATTATCCTTGTCAAGGAGATCTCTTTCACTTGAAGACTACTTGTGATGGGGACTTATTATTTCTGGAGTCAATGCCATTGTACCCGTAATGATCCAAAATCGAGTTCCTAGTGCCTCCAACTCATTCATTGGTAGTGGTTCTGCTCTCTGGAAAATAACATGTGTTAGTGTGGAAAGAGCCTTATGCTAATGGGGCTACTTTGAAATTTATAGATGAAGAGTCCTTGAACAGTTGAGTGATTTCAATTCATTAAATACTGAGTTAATAACTTCCATGTACAAGAAATTGTGGGGGATGGGATGGGGAAGAAGAGGAATTTGACATCTACATAAGAAAGTTTACAAAGTAGTTCAAAGTGAGAGAAAGAAAGTACTAAAACTGGGGTGTGATCAGAAACAGATTCCCTAAAATTCTAAAGAAATAAATAAATAATGAATAAACCAAAAGGAATCTGACAGTAAGGTGACAGTTGAGGGGATTTAAGGATTCCACCAGTGGAAGTAAAGAGAGCATATATTCCAGGCATAGGAAACAGCCTATGCAAAGACACAAAGGTAGGACATGAGGTAGTCTGACTTGGTGGTAGAATGTAATGGTGCCAAACTCAAATAGAAACCAAGTTAGAAAACCACAAGTTAACATTAGGTTGAATTGTATTTTTATTTCTTTTGTTAAACATTTAAATCCGATTGAGACCACACTGGGAGTTTTAAACTCCAGTTTCAACAACCTCTTGTACATTGTATAGAATGCTAAATTTAATCAGGTAACCACAGTTCTAACTTACTAGCTGTGTGACCTTAGAGGCAAATTGCTTAACTTCTTTTGAAATTTCCTCATCTATAAAATGAGGATCATGAGAGTAGCTGCTTTGTAGGAGTGCCATGAGAATTGTACTAGGTAATATATTCAAACCTTACCCAGCTCATATGAGCGTAGCTCTGACTACTTCTATTGACTGGAATCTAGATTGTATGAAAGTGTATAAAGTGACATTTGTCTTGGAAGGTAGCTTGGAGCCAGCTGCTGAAAGGACGGCTTTTTAATTTGCTTTTTGCCCTAGAGGAGATAGGGAGCTATATACACCAAGGATTCTTGAGACTGGGAGTGACGTGATCAGATCGATATTAATAATCAGCTCTGAGAAAACCAGGTATCAGAAGGGAGAGGCTGGAAGTAGGAAGACCAGTTAGCACTCTAACACTCTACTAAAAAACAATTTGCAGGTGAACTGAAGTCATGTTGGAGAAGAAAAGTAGTACCTTTACAAGAGAAAAATGAGGACACACGTGTGAGAGATATGGTGATAAAATTGATGAGTTTCAGCAACTCATTGGCAGGCAGGGTAAGAAAGAGTGAAAAATCAGCAACAACTCTGAGATTGTGAAGTTGGATTACTTGAAGGATGATAGTTTGGAGTAGGGACAGGTTGGGGGGAAAGATAATGAGATTCATTTTTGACACATTGAGTTGAGATGTCTATGGGATACCCAAATGGATATAAAGCATAGTCACTCTGATACACTCTGACTACAGTTCAGAGAGAGCTATTAGGGCTCCATATAAAGACCTGGGATTCTTGACCAAGGTTATGGCCAGTAAATAGTAAATAGTAGAATCAAGATTTGAACCCACATCCTCTGATTGAAAACTCAGTTCTCTGATTCAAAATTCTTTCCATTATTCTAGGGTTTTCTTTTCTATGTAGGAAAGAATTGGGTTTATCTTATTTGTGTTGATACAACTTGCTCATCATACAACTTGCTCATCATTTCGAGAATTCCTCTTATCAATGAAATCTTAGGATCTTCCAAGATTCATATCCCTAACCCCAGTCTATCCTATTGATGTCTGTCTCTATTCACAATCCACTTCCTTCACTAACATGATAACTGTAGACTTTCTTTGCCCTGCTCGAGGAAGACTACTAGTGTGTCCTCTGTTTTATTTGACTAATCATATGGAACAGTCTGTATGGTTTTAAAGCAACAGGCACTGGGGTACCAACCTACTTAGAGAATGGCAATATAATTATCATGTAGTATGATACAGGATCTCCTGCTCAATTAATCATTTGTCTTAGAAACAGTAGATGGCACAGTTGTGGCACAGAGTAGACAGAGTAAGTTTGAAAATTGGGTTCTGTGAGTTTCTTCCCCTAAAGTTTAATTTCAGAATAATATGTATTGCGCTCTTTTGTGTGAGTGGTGACTCAGTGAACTCGGAATCGGGAAGACTCTGGCCAAATCACTTCACCCTGTCTGCCTCATGGAATGATTGCCTCAGTTTCTTCATCAAATGAGCCAGAAAAGGAAATGGCAAACTTCTCTAGTATCTTTACCTAGAAAACCCCAAACGGGGTCTCAAAAGGGTGAACACAACTGAAATGATTGAGCAAAAAAGAACCAGAAACTACAAGAATGCCCATCAATTGGGAAAGGGTTGACCAGATTAGAGTTTATGAAGGTCAAGGAATTAATTCTACTGTGCTGTCAGAAATGATAAAAGGGATAGTTTCAGAGAAATCTGAAAAGACTTGTATCAACTAATGCAGAGTAAATTAGGTGGAACCATGAGAACAGTTTATAAAATAACAACACCATGAGGACAAACAACATTGAGAGACTTAAGAATTCTGATCAATAAAATAGCCAATCCCAATTCCAGAGCATGGATGAGGAAGCAGTCTGCCCATAACATGGCCAATGTGGATATTTGTTTTGCTTCACTCTGCATGTTTGTTACTAGGATTTGTTTTGTTTTGTTTTCACATACTGGGGACAAAGGAAGGGGACAAGGGAAAAATAGATTTTTGTTAATTGAAAGGAGAATTGGGATTAAATCGCATTACAAGAACATCCACCAGTCTAGCTGGCTGGCTAGACACATCTTTCTATTCTCTTTTCTCATGCCAGAAATCAGGAAAATCTCAGGCTCATCAAATAACAAAGTAATATTTGCATCTCAGAGCAGTGGCAAGAACTCCAGTTAGATTAGAAAGGTCTGGACATGCTAATAAGTGTGTATTTGAACCGCCGTCTAATTTTCATTCTTTTAATCATAACTTGCCACTCCTCAGGCCCACTTTCAATAGACATTCATTCTGGACTCCATTCAAAGTCCTTCTGATTTTGGGTATTCATTGTTGGGCTGTCACCCCACATGGATCATGCTCACAGCAGGTTGGGGGCAGGGCCTGGTGAGTTTATTTGTGCCTTCTGAATTGGTTTGGAAAGTTGCCTGTTCATGTTAATTATCCTATGGGGATTGTTGTTGAAGTTGTTGGAGCCCCAAAGTCTGAAAAATTAAAGTCTTATTAAATATTTAATGATTATTTAATTTTTCTACATAGTCCACGTTGCTGGGGGGATTTTCTGGGCTTGAGGCCAAGGGTAGTTCAGTTGTGATCCTTGGTCTTGCATTTATGGATCTTAGGGTTTTAAAAGAATGCCTCTTTTAGGGAATTACCCCTAATAATGACTACAGGGAACACTTTTCCATTTTGTCCACAAAGGTCAGAAGAACATAATGGTGACGTAGAAGGTTGTGAGAGTTGTTTAGTGAAACAAGGAGAAATGTTTTGTTGCATCTCTTGTCTATGGGATAACTTTTCTTTAATGAGGTAAACATCAATATTTCCTGTATCAGTGATAGGCATAGAGCTTGGAAGGAACATCAGGCTAGAGATCATCTATTCCAACACCTTTATTTTACATTCAAGGAAACTAAGGTCCAAGAAAGTTGAATGACTTGCCCAATATTACCCAAGGGCAAGCATCATGGTAAAATTTGAATTCAAAGGCTGAAAATTCTTTTTTGCTGCTACTGTTCTTTGAGGAAAATAAAAAATAAAAAAGCAAAACAAAGCAAAAAATTATTTGAAATAAAGTAAGAATGAGGATGAAGACTGGTACTTATATAGGATCTTAAAACTTTTTACTAGCTTTATCTGATTTAAGCACCACAATGATCCTGTGCTATAGATATTGCATATATTGTTAAATGGATGAAATTGGGGCTGCTAGGTGGCATAGTGGATAAAGCACCGGCCCTGGAGTCAGGAATACCTGGGTTCAAATCCGGTCTCAGACATTTAATAATGACCTAGCTGTGTGACCTTGGGCAAGCCACTTAACCCTGTTTGCCTTGCAAAAAACCTAAAAAAAAAAATGAAAATATAGAACAACCTAAATTATGTTAAGTCATTGTTAAGTCTCAGATCTACATCTCTGCTAGAACTGGAGAGATCTTTAAAAGTTTTCCAAGTCCTCCTTCCTCATTTTGAAAATCAGAAAAACAAAAACTCAGAGGCTCCAGTGACTTGTTGACCCTGATACACCAAGAAATGGCAGAGTAGACCAGAGACCAGAATTAACCTGTGTGAATCTCTGATACCTCATTCCCCCAGACCTTTTTCTGAATTGTAGGGCTTGTCTGGGAGTACCCCTGTGACCATGACACTCTACTTGATAAAGAGTCAGACCAATAAGTCTTGGAGAAGGAAAGTAAGGCAGTTTTCTTATGGGTAACATGGAAACAAAACCAAAGTGTTACGTTCCTGAATGTTCCATGTCATTAAGTCTGCCCTCTGGTGTTCAAAAGAGAGTATTTGTGGGAAAGGAAAGGACGAGAACACTGGCAGGATTTCTTGTTTCATTAGAAGTATTTTTAATTAGTCAGTGATCATCAGAAAAATCAATGGAGAATCTCTTATTAAAGAACCACTAGTGCTAGGTGTAAGCGCATCCGTATGCATGTGTATGTCTGACCTGGACGTGCAATTTCACTGCTATAGACTGTGGGTGTTGGAGGGGAAGAAGCAGCTCTTCTGGCCAACATGGAACAGATTGCATGATTTATCTGCAAGATGTCTCACTCATCTCTTAACGACTCAATAGGTTATTCAGGACAGACTCTTTGGACAGCTGGCTTCCCTCCAGTTTATTTTGGCCATAGAGCCCAGACTCATCATCCGGTCTATTCTTTTCTCTCTCCATATTTAATTGTCTTTGCAGTGCAGGAGCAACCTATGACCACAAAGTAAATGTCACCATCTTCAGTAAATAAATAGTTTTATCAAGACCTACCTTGACAACCATTGAAGCATTCTGGGATAGACATGTATGGCCTTTAATCTAAACCAATATGATTTCCTGAATTCCTGTTGATTGCTTCCAAGAGGAAGGGAAACTCAAGCATAAGATGTTCCAAGGTGTTTAAATCCCCCTTTGCTAAAACAAACAAAAGTTAAACTCCTGGAGAAATGTTGTGTATATAATGTCAGATATAGTTCTTTATTGGGGTGGGGGTTGCTTAATTATTTTCCCATGTATAAACCTCCCCAAAATGACCATGATATATAAGATAAAAAGGTATCAAGAAAGAATATTTCAAAAAATATCTTTCTTCAGTCAAGCATGGATCATACAAGATATATAGCAAGCTGCAGTAGGGCTAAAGCTGATCTGATGTCTGCACCAATTCCATCGGTGGGGTCACCAAACTACCTAAGGAAGGAAAAACTGGCCCAGATTGGAAATGGAGAGCATCAAAGCTCCCATCCCCATCACTAGTGGAATTGATTGCATGGAAGTCACAAAGGGAAAAAGCAAGGAAGAAAGAAAGGAAAAATGAAGGAAGGAAAGAATGGAAGAAGTAAGAAAGGGAGGGGGTTGAGAGGAAAAAACAGAAAGAAGAAAGGAAATATGCAATTGCTAAAGCATCTATTACTTAAATCATTTTATCCCCACAACATTTTTAGTCATTTTCAGTCTTATCCAAGTCTACATGGTCCCATTTGGGTTGTCTTGGTAAAGAAACTGGAGTGGTTTGCCATTTTCTTCTCCAGCTCATTTCACAGTAGAGGAAACTGAGGCAAACTAGGTTAAGTGACTTGTCCAGGGTCACACAGCTAGTAGGTGTCTGAGATCAGATCTGAAGTTGACCGGAGGCCCAGATCACCTAACTGCCCTAACAATCTAGGGAGGTAGGTACTATTGTTATCCACATTTTATAGGTGAGGAAACTGAGTTTGGCCTTTCCTAGTTCTATTCTACAGATAGATTTGAACACAGGTCTTTCTGACTCCACATCTGGAGCTCTACCCATCATATGCCACCTGTCTGTTCTAAAATGACTGCTGCATTTCCAATCTTGGTGAAATAGGAAGACTAAGTCTTAAAAAAAAGAGCAACAACAAAATTCCCTTAGTTTGGTAGAGTTTTTTGTGGGACATATACCACCTTGTATGTTTCTTTAGTAAGTAATGTGCAAAAAAGGGGAAATACTTCCTTTTTTAGAATCAAACTGTCTTTTTTGAAGCACTGAAAACTGAGTATCATGAACTCTCATGACCATGCCCCTGAGGTTCCATTTATTCTATTCCCTCCAACACTTTCATTTGGAGACTCTAAATGCTAAGCAATTACCTGTGAGTGCAAAATATACAATAAGAGAATTGCAGGTACCTTGGAATAAGAAAGGATTTTATAAACTGACCCGTATCAGAGTTAGACTTTGTGGGTTCATAGAAGCGATGCTGAACGGGACCTCACCCAGTGACTCGACTTATACCTTACACATTGGAAATGGTGGTGGAGATAAGTGAAATTGTTTGATCAGTCATCTAGAGGAAAGATCCTTATTCCTGAACTCCTTCTTCTCTCCACAGAACCACACTGCTAAATCTGCCTCTTATCTATTGTAGGAAATCCTGAAGAAAGTCAGATTTGGAAGGGACTGGTGAAGGGCATATACTCCAGTGAATCTGAGCAGGAATTCCCTCTGCGTTGTCTGACAAGTCGTCCAATTGCCTTTTGAAATATTCAAATCTGGTTAGCTGGGTGATCCTGGGCAAGTCACTTCACCCTGTCTGCCTCATTTTCCTCATCTGTAAATGAACTGGTGATGAAATGGCAAATCACTCCAGGATCTTTGCAAAGAAAAGCCTAAGTGGAGTCATGAAGAGTCAGAAATGACTGAAAAACAACTGAACCACAAAATAATTTGGAGCTCATTAATTTCTTTCAAAAGTGTTTTAGTGATATTTTTTATAAATATCACTATCACTTCCCAGTGACTTATTCTTCACCCAATAGAACCCTCTCTTATAGAGATACATTTAAGCAAAACCAACCAATGTATTGAGCTTGTCTGACAATGTTTGCCTCATTCTGTTCCTATAATCCATCATTTCTCTATCAAGAATTAAAAGCCTCAGTTTCCTCATCTGTAAAATGAGCTGATGATGAAAATGGCAAAACCACTCCAGTATCTTTGCCAAGAAAACCCAAATGAGGTCATGTAAAGGCAGTTACCACTGAAAAACAATTGAACAACAAAGTAATATGGAACTAATTAATTCCTTTTAAAAATGTTTTAGTGATTTTTAAATAAATATCATGATATTATGACTTACTATTCACTCTTTTTATAAATATCATTGTCATATTATGACTTACTTTTCACCCAATAGAACCTTTTCTTATAAATAAAAAGTATAGTTAAGTAAAACCAATCAATGTATTGACTTGTTCTGCTCCTATAACCCATCATATCTCTACCAAGAATTGAGAAGTGGGATTTAAATTTAAATGCAAAGCCCTCTCCCCTACCATTCCCTTCGTTAGAATCTTATGGGTTGGGACAGGTAGGTGGTGCACTGGATAGAGCCCTGGAGTCAGGAGGACCAAGTTCAAATTTGACCTCAGACATTTAATAATTACCTGGCTGTGTGACCTTGGGCAAATCACTTAACACCAATGTCTTGCAAACAAACAAAGAATTTTATGGCTTAGTTGAGGAAGTTCCTTGCTGGGAGCATTCCTGAATACTTTGAACAGAGTGACTGGCATACAGAAGGTAGTTAATAAATGCTTGCTGACTAACTACTAATAAAAATCATAGGTTCATTTAAAAGAAGGAAAAAATCTAGTTATTAGTATGTGTGTGTGTGTGTGTGTGTGTGTGTGTGTGTGTGTGTGTGTGTGTCATTTCAGGGTTTGCGTTAGCACAATTTTCAAGGTCATTCATTGGAAATAGCCAGGGTTTCATCTGTATGTAGAAGTAGGAAACTCTAAATCTCCACTGGCAGGGGAAGAATTTGAAAGGGTGACAAGCCCTGGTAGGCCTGGCAAAGTTAGCAATGACCTGACCATGCCCCGGATGAAAGTTTAATGCATCCTTTCCCATCTTGTTCTGGAATTCAGATATATCTCTGTTCTCTCTTTCAGCGTTTCTCAAAGATCCTCGGAGGAAGAATGTGCAAAAGAGAAAGATGACGACTCTGCATCCCAGTGAAAAGCTGAGGAAGATTACAGAGGAGACAGAACGACAGCCGAAGAATACAGACTAGTTAAAGGTATGCACAGCACACTGAAATCTTTACCCGCCGATGCATGTTTTAAAAGAAAGGTCGATCTACCCGGTGATGCAGATTCAACTGGCAAGATTGAATGAGTGCGTCAAAGCTGAATATTTCAATTGCCACCTTTTGATGAGGGAGGAAAGTGGGACGACAAAGGGGCAAGGAAATCGGGGATGGACATTCTTTCAAATCCAGGTGTGTTTGGAATGGCAGGACTGCTGCTGAGGAGGCAATGGCAACTTAGGCAATGAGAAATGCTGGGAAACCCAACCCCAGTGATAATGATCTTTCTAACAATAAAAATACTCTATGGTTGTAAAGCCTTTCACAGTTTTGAAAAGTCGCTTTTACATTAGCTCATTTGACCCTCACATCAACCTTCTCAGGTTGACAGGACAGAGATTAGCATAATCCTTATTTTGCCACCAAGGGAACAGATATTCAGGGAGGTTCTCTTCCTCCTTCCTTGATCAGAATTACATGGTCAGTAAGTGGTGGGGCTGTGACCCATACTTATCTTCTATTTTCTCTGTGATTCTTTGTCCTAGAGGACCTATTGGAGGTGTAGGCCCCCCATGATTTACAACCTCATTGGTGCTCCCTCTGACTTAAGGGAGAGATAAGAAAAGAGGGGTGTGTATGTGTGTGTGTGTGTGTGTGTGTGTGTGTGTGTGTGTGTGTGTGTAGAACACTTTATTGAGTTTCTTCCAAGTTTTTCATGCTGTTGTCCAGGTCTCACAAGGCCTTGTAGCACAGTAGCAAAATCCTAAGGTACGTTTTTGAATCTTGGCTAAGCAACTTTTTGCCTTTGTGACCTGGGGGCAAGTGACTTCCCTCTCAGAGAGACTCAGTTTCTCTGGACTCAGTAATTTCCAAGATCCCTTCCAGTACCCAAATCTATCGTCCTCTGGCTGGAAGCATGTCCCAGTTCCATAGGAAGTATTATGCAGATATGTTCTTGATACTCCAGAGTTAGGACAGTTAGTCATAGAGTTAGTACATTAGTATAGTTAATACAGAGTTAGTATAGTCATCACATTAATGCAGATTTATATACTAATCTTACCATATATAATATACTTTGTTTAATTGTGGATGCCACCTTTTGAGAAGGAAACTGAGAAGCTGGAGAGTGACCTGAGGAGGCAATCCAGATAGTGAACATCTAATAAGCTCATTATGTCATACATTTAATAATTTCTATATCAGTGTATTGATGAGACATCTGAGTGCATGTAGAATGAAGCTTGTTGAAGGAACTGGTGATACTTATCTTAGCAAAGAGAAGAAAGGCTGCAGAAGAGGGATATGATAGCCATCTTCAGGGTTACCACTTTAGCCCAGAAGCCATCTGGTCCAATCCTCTCATTTTATAGTGGAGCCAAAGCTCAGGGAAGTTGTGACTTGACCAAGGTCATGTCAGTCAAAAGTGGCAAAACCAGAATTTGAATCGAGACCCTCCAGCTCCATTACTCTTTCTACTGTACTACAATGTCTCTCACCTGAAACAAGGATTAGATTTCTTTTCTTTGACTCCAGAAGGTGTAACTCAGAGCAATGTGTGGAATGTGATAAAGAAGCAAATCTGCCTTAAATAGCAAGCAAAACTTCCTAACTAGGAGAGTTGTCCAAAAGGAAAATGAGCACCCATAGGAGGCAATCATGTTCCTCCCATGTTGGAGGTTTTCAAAAAAGGGACGGATGGATATTCACTGGAGACTTTCATGGTCAAGGTTGAGTCTGATGGTCTCCAAGGTCTCTTTGAACTCAGAAATTGTGCGATTCTATATTTGGGATGAGAATAGTGTGTCCAGGCTGAGCCCTCCCAACCTGCTCCCAGCCACCCTGCCAGGCCCAGTGCACTGGTCTCTGCTCTCCGTGACTACTTTCAAGACTCAAACTGGACTTCAGCTCTGTGATGGACACAGCTTTTTAGCTTACACAAGTGAAAGCAGCTCCAGAAGTTGATTTAAGAGTTGGGACTTGTTATCAGCTTCATGTCAAACATCCCTCTGGGATGTTTGACTCAAAGTGAGAATTTAATTACACTTGGAGACATGAGCTAGGTTTACTTTCCTAGATTAAATTATATCCTGTGAAAAGTGTGTTCTCAATATAGAAAGGACTGGATCCCGTCCCTCCCACATGGATACTGACTCTCCTACCTAGTAATTTAGTGCAAAATGGGAGACATCTTTGTACTTTCTCTTTTTTTTTAAGGTAGGTATTTTGTGTGTATTATATAGAGCACCCATAATCTCAGATAAAAGCAGAACTTTGGGGAATATTTTATTTAAGTGGAAAATAAAAAATAAGAACTTCCATTAAATGATTTTTAACAGGTCTGAAGATAGTTGCTTGAGACAATCTACAGGTTTCATGAGCAACCAATAATCATTATTGAGATGCTAAGGGAGAAAGCTAGCATTCTCAGTGCAAAGCTCAGGGGATCAAAGCTCTAAAGCCATCTGGTCATTTTACAGAGAAGGAAACTGAGGCTCAAAATCTCTGTCATTCTAAATGATCTACCACAGCCAAAGTTATACTGGTATAGTCTCTAGGTGACTTGCTCAAGGTCACACAGGCAGTGAAAACAGAGCCAGTGTTAAGATTACAGTTCCTCTGACTTCTTCCCAGCACCACTCTCTACCTTGCTATGGTATAAGGCTATCATGTTCCCTATTAGAAATAGGGAGTTTTACCACTTCTAGTATTTTTCTTTAAGAAAAATGTACCCCTAGTGCTTTTCTTCAAAAAATAATTTTTAAGATAAAAGTATTATTAAGAATAAAAGAAAAAACCTTAAATATAGCACAAAAGCTAAAAGTCCAAAGCTTTTTTTTTCTTTGGGAACCTTCTTCAAAAGACTAGACACATTTTAAAAGGTAGAAAAATCCCCATTTTACCAGTGAGTTAATATCTCTTTTTTCCTTTTGCTTTTTTCTTTCAAGGTTTTACTGTTGAAATGGCCCCAAGATAGTTATCAGTGATGGATCGACAGTTCCTTGGGAGTGCTTGGGGTCACAGCTATGGGAGGCGGAGGAATGCTCCCTGATTTTAAAAGACAAAAGGAAACTCTGAATTTAAATCTATACAGATGATTAGAATGATACATGGAGTACAGATTTAAAGGGAGTGAACATGAGAGGACATTAGGGGATGAGTCTGAGATCTGGGGACTGGGGAGGGGTGAGAGGAAGGAATTTAACAGGTGATGGGACTGATGGATATAGCTTAGTACCATGAGATGGAACCTGGCTGGGGGCAGCTGGGTGGTACAGTGGATAGAGCACTGGCCCTGGAGTCAGGAGTACCTGAGTTCAAATCCAACCTCATACACTTAATAATTACTTAGCTGGGCAAGCCATTTAACCCCATTGCTTTGCAAAAAAAAAAAAACCTTAAAAAAAAAAGAATGACTGAGATGGATCCTGGTTTGAAATCAGAGGAAATGGATTGAGTCAGTTGGTTCATTAATCAAATCCTTAATGTACCAGGCTACAGATACAGAGAGGCAAAAGGCAGTTCATACTCCCAAGGAGCTTAAAATTGAATGGGAAATTCCAGTCCTATGTCTACTATATATTATTAATTTAACTTTGGACAAGTTTGTTAACTTCCTTTGGCCTCCATTTTCTCCTTTGCAAAATGAGGTGATTGAATTAAGATCCCTTTTATCTCTAGGTATATGCTCAGAGCAGGTAGGTGGCACAGTGGATAGGGTATCTTTTGGGAGAGTTAGATGGACAGAGCAACAGACCTGGAGTCAGGAAGATTCATCTTCATGAGTTCCAAACTGTCCTCAACTCTCACCAGTTGTGTGAGCCTGAGCAAGTTGTTTAATCCTATTTGCCTCAGTTTCCTCATCTATCAAATGAGCTGGAGAAGGCAATGGTAAACCACTCCAGTATCTTCATCAAAAAAACTCCAAATGGGGGTCACAGAGAGTTGGATTTGGTTGACCAACAACAACCAAAGACTTTAGACTATCTAGTTCAATTTCTTCATTTTGCAAAGAAGCTTAGAGAGATACATAATGACAAAGGGATGAGTTGGGATTCAAATCCAGACCTTTGACTACAAATCCAGGCTGATTTAAACAGGAAAAAGTTATCTTTACTCCTTAGTTCAATGGGTGTCTTCAAGGACATACATATGTCTAAAAGTGACCCTTTTGATACAGTTTTATAGGACTTATGGTTCTAGTGTAGGAACGTTTACTCTGCTTTTTCCACTGGGGGGAGAATGGAAGCTTCTTGAGGGCAGGGAGTGTTGCATTTTTATCTTGTTATCTCAAGTACCTGCTACATAATCATCAATAATATATTTCTATAGAATGAAGGAATGTTACATTGGCTTTTCACCATCAAAGTGAGACTTCTGCTAGGTAAGGGGATAGATGATGGGGTCTCTAGCCAAGTGAAGACTTAGTTTAATTTTGCTTACATATTTACTACTAGAAATAATGAATTATTGGTAATCGCTGCCACAAGCCCTTTCTATTAATGGTTATTACTTCAGTCCTTCAAAGATATGTGATTTCATCATTGTGGGTACTCTGGCCCATGACAACTGTGTAAAACTTGTTATAAACATGTAGTTTGTCACCTTGGTTTTCAACCTCTTTTAACATGGCCAAACTGGTTCATAAGATGATAGATATGACTCAGGGACCAATTTTAAAAGCCTCAAAGTTTTTCCAGTTAAGTAGGGCCTATGGGACCTGTGAACCATTGGCATAATTCCAGGAACCCCCAAAAAGAGCCCCACCTCAAAATGAGACATTGGAGGAAGAAAATATGAGGAGCAGGCAGCAGAGTAGCAATTAATGGTAATGACTGTTAATCAGAGATATAACCAGTAATTTTTTGCCTGAGACATATAGTAATGAATAGACCCCTAAACCAACTCAAAGGACAGTAGATCCTGATCTACATGAGCCTCTTGGAAAAAACCTTGAGACCTCAGACAGGTACAGACTACTGTACCCTGGTAGGGAAAACCCTGGCAATCTCATGAAGGGGAACAGCCCAAGATACCAGTCCTATATTGGGAGAAAACACTAGATATCAACTTCTAATTCCCACAGAGAAAGGAACACCTCAAACAGTGACTGTTGTGGTGCAAGATCCTGGGATCCCACAAGACAATGGAGAAGTCACTGCTCAATATGAATCAGGACTGGACTCAGAGAGAAAATGAAATGATATGTTTCTCCCAGTACAGTTTGGTAACTTCCCAGTTTAACTGATTGTCCTTGCCAACTAATTTTTGGGTTGCTGAAGGATTGAAAGCACTATCAAAGTGAAACTGTACATTTGTAGTGGATAATATAAATGTATAGTTATAAAAAACTTTACAACTATGTAATCTTTTCAAATCAATATTTTAAGTTTTTATAATTTAAAAAATACTGGCATCAGTACCCTGGGACAAAGCCCCAGTCACCCCATCCTAGGTCATGGCTAATTCCTATGAATACCATGTATTTATAATTCTTTTGATTACTTCTCTTAAATCTACAGAAAGCGTCTGGAAATTAAATTGACCTTAAGTTTGCCTATAACAATCTATGGGGTTTTTGGGAGAACTTTGTTAATAGTCATGTCTTAGATCATCCTTAGGTCCCTAAGCAGAAGATAGATTGGTAGACATAGAATCAGGAAGATCTGAGTTCAAAGCTACCTTAGACATTTACTAACTGTGCGACCCTTTATATTTATATTTCTTCATCTACAAAATGAATTGGAGAAATGGCAAACCACTCCAGTATCTCTGCCAAAAACCTACAAATGGGGTTATGAAGAGTCAACAGGACTGAAAAACAAAGCTAAACATTTTGCAAGGCTTAAAGAACTAGATAAATGCTAGCTATTATTGTTATAGTGATTATTATGATAATTAATCCTAATGAAATTAGGTTAGAATTGTAGCATAATAAATATTACTTCATATTTAATTACTACTTATATTGAAATGAATATTATAATAATTTTTGTGATTATGATAATGTGTTGTTATTCCTGTTATTACACTTTATCCCCCAAGCACTCTATGATCCAAAGATGCTGGCTTCCTTCTACCCCACACAGGACCCAACGTCCCCTATGGTTGCTCTCCCTCTCCCCAGCCTACTACAAGTCTCAGCTCAGGTCCTCCTCTCTGAGAGGTGGTGAAGTTTAGTGGAGGACATTGGTTTGGAAGTCAGAAAACCTGGAGATTGATTCTTCCTGGCTGTGTAGCACAGGTCAAATCACTTAATCAACCCCATGACTCAGTTTACCCTACTATAAAAAGAAGGGTTTGGACTTTTGAGAGCTTTTCCAGCTCTAGGTCTGGTTCTTCAGGAGGTCTTTCCTTTTTCCACCCCCACCCCACTATTTCTGCCAGGGTCTTCCCCTCTGAAATGTTCTTCCATCATCCTGCGTGTATTTTGAATATACCTATTATTTATAGGTGGTCTTCTCATTAGAATGCAAGCTCCTTGAAGGTAGAGTCTGTTTATTCTTCTGTCTCTCTAGCATTTAGGAAGATGCTTGATGGAAGTTTTAATAAAATGCTTTTGGATTGATTGCCTCATTGATCAGATCAACCTTGGACTGTTAGTCAATTCTAGTAAGGAAAAATATTAACAAGGTAGAAGCTGTTCAGTGGAGAATGCCCAGTCTGGTGAAGGTTCTAAGAAGTTCAAAATGTAGAGGAGACATGAAAACTGTCTCCTGAGGCAGAGTGGATTAGGCTTGTCCTGCTTGTTCCAGAGAGAAGAAGTAGGAAATTCCAAAGAAATAAATGTAGGATTATTTGGGAGGAAATACTTCCCATCTAGCAATATCCCAAAAGTGCAATGGGCTTCCTCAGCAGCTGATAGCCTCCCCCTCAATAGCATCCTTCCAACAAAGGCTGATGGTCTTCAGGATTCTCTCTCAAGTGTGGATTGGACTGGAAGTAGCTGAGATCATCCCTTCCAACTCAGAGATTCTGTGAAATTCTGTTTCTGGGTAACAAGGGTGATGAAAGGGGCTGAATGGAAAGGGTTGGCTATTTGAAAAATTGGTCATTTAAAAGGAAACTTCATACGATGACCAGCAGAGGGAGCTACGTGTAAAGAATACTCCCTTTCCAGATTAGGGTTTTCAGGAATACCTTCACCCTTGAGTCCCCGGACCTTTGCAGTAATGGATTTATACATGTCACTGTTTTGACCTTTATATCAAATTTATTCCCAGAGGCTAAGTCTGAGCCTCTTTTATTGGGCAGTGTTTACTAAACATCCCCTAGATTAGCAGACACTGTAGGGATTCAAAGAAAATGGTTATATAAGCTTCCTCTGCCCTTTCACAGCAGAATGGGCAAAATGTTCATGTGACAAAGATCTCAGAACACACAGAGTTATGGAAATTAATACAGAGATTAGATGATAAATGGGAAAAGCTCTTTGGCAGAGTTAAAACCTTGAAGCAAGGCTCAGTACTGGTATTATAGTTGTTTTGTTTTGTTTTTTATTTTGAGACCTAAACTGTGATTTCTTTGAATGAAGACACTCCCTCTACTAATGCCAGTAGGCACCTGCTCTGCCGCCTATAGTTCCAAAGATGTAAATGTAGGATTGTGGGGAGGAAATAATTTCCCAATTAGCAATGTCCCAAAGTGGAATGGGCTTCCTCAGTGGCTGATAGCTTCTTCTTCCTCAATAGAATCCTTCCACTAAAGGTTGATGGGTTGTGGTCTTCTCTCTCAGGTTGTGGTTGACTGCCTAGAGCCCTGAAGGACTAAATGACTGTCCAGGGTCATGTGGCCAGTTGGGTGGCTAGGTGGCACAGTAGAGAGAGTTCAGAGCCTGGATTCAGGAAAATATCTTCATGAGTTCAAATCTGTCCTCAGACTCTGACTAACTGGATGACCAGTTAGTGGAAAGCTGCTTAACCTTGCTTGCCTTAGTTTTGTCATCTATAAAATGAACTGGAGAAGGAAAGGACAAAGAACTCCAGTATCTTTGCCAAGAAAACCTCAAATGGGATCATAAAGAATTGGACATGACTGAAAGTGACTGAATAACAACAATGTGACCAGTAGGTGTCAGAGGCAGGCCATAAACCCAAGCCCTCCTTGCTTTGAGGTCAGCTCTCTAATCCATTACTCTACACTGCAATATATATATATACATATATATATATATATATATATATATATGTATGTATGTATATGTGTTATTAATTATAATGTTAATATAAATCATAATGTATAATGAATTATGTATGAATATACACATAACATATATGAATATTCAGAAATGAAGATATGACGATATCTGAATCTGGCTTCAGACATTTATTAGCTGTGTGACTTTAGGCAAGTCATTTAACTTCTCAGTTTCTTTTTTTTTTTTACAGAAAGGGAATAGCTTCTTCCCAGGATTGTTGTGAACATAAAATGAGATAATATTTCTATAGCATTATGCAGATCTTATTAAATACTCTCATTAGAATTATTGTCAAATACTAGCCAGAAAGTAAATCTAAGTAGTGACATTAAGGCACTGCAGGTAATGTAATAGGTCACTGAATTTCAGAGATGGAATCAAGGTGATCAATTTTGTACTGTGGTGAGACCTTCAAGACCATCTAGCTCAATTCCTTCACTTTATAGATGAGGAAAGTGATAGAATAAGTGACTTATCCAAGATCACACAGCTAATGCGTCTAAGAAGTTCATTTTGAACCCAGAACTTCCTAGCTTCAGGGCCAACACTATCTTCTGTGCCACCTAGTGGCTTGAATGACCATCTAGTCCAACTGTACAGATAAAATAAAATTCCCCTCTATTGTATACCCAACACATGGTCTTCCAGCCTCTGGTTGAAGACCTCCAACAAAGATGAGACCACTTCCTCCTGAGGCTCAAGCAAATCCATTTCTCAATATCTCTAACTGGTAGAGTTTTCCCTGACATTAAAGCTAAATTTTATTTGGATGAAATGAAGCACCAGTAGGGAGTTCTGAGTTTTTTTGTCATGGTCCTTCCAACCTATGTGACATTAGGCAAATCACTTTCTTTGTCTGAACATCAATATATTCTCTGTTAAATGAAACAGGAAACTAACTGATCTTTCAGGTTCCTTCCCTCAAATCATGAGTTTTATGTTAATTGGAAATTTTGTATTTATATGCTAAAATTAGTCCTGATCATGATTGTGGGGATGGCATCTGTTGCTCCTGATGGTCTGCTGCTCTGCCTTCCTCTCCCCAATACAGTAGAATGTGTGGGAGACAGATGGTTAGCTCTTTATTCTGATACCGCATACAATATCTGCACACTGAGGAAGAGAACCACAAATCTCTTTCCTCATACCTGTGAAGTTCCATATTGGGAAGCAGATGGGGCTGTCTTACAACCCTTCCCAATGCAAAGCAAGTGCATAATTTAGCCATGGAGAAACAGGGATTCCCTTCCATGAGATGCTCTAAGAGAAATGTAACGTACAAGCAAACATGTGCAAATACAATGCCTTCTGGTGCTTCTTTTGCCTGGGTTGGCAAGATGAATGACAACTAAGAGTTTGCCAGAATCAATCAATCATTGTGCATTTATTAGATGCCTGCTGTTTGCTAGACACTACTCTCCAGGTCCTTCCATGTTACTGGGAGGAAACAACATAGTGTTGTTTGACAGATAAGTAAAATAACAAAAGTAATTGGGGAGGGGGTTATTAGCAACTGGGGATTCAGGAAAAACCTTTTGAAGAGCAGAATCTTGAAGGAGCTGGGGCTTCCAAGAAACAGAGGTGAGGAGGGACAACACTCCAGACCTGGGGGACAGTCTTTGCTAAGCCATGTAGATGGGAGATGACTTTTTGACTACAAGGAAGAATGAGAAAGGCCATTTTGATGGAGCAGAAAATATATAAATATATAAAGAGGATTCATGTGGCTAAGACGTTGGCTACAGCAGAATTGGGAAGGGGAATTTGTGTTTTATCTTAGGGGCAATAAAAAGGAGTATGGACTGCCTGTGTTTTAGGAACATCAATTTGGCAGCTATGAAAAAGAAAGATTAGTGAGGGGAAAGGCTAGACACGGAGGGGTTATTGTAACTTTTTTTTTTGAAAAGAGGCTAATGTGGGGCGTCTAGGTGGCACAGTAGATAGAGCACTGGCCCTGGAGTCAGGAGGACCTGAGTTAAATCCAACCTCAGACATTTAATAATTACCTAGCTGTGTGGCCTTGGGCAAGTCACTTAACCCCATAGCCCTGCAAAACAAACAAAAACAAAAACAGAAAGAGGCTAATGCAATTGTCCGAACAAGAAGAGATGAGTTTCTGCATTGAGGGTAGCTGCAGTGTGAGCAGAGAAGGGGAATAATTTAAGAGATATTGTGGAAGTAGAATCAATGATAACTTGAACATCGGATGGGAGAATACTTTTGTTTTATGTCATAAAAGATGACCATTAGTAAGCAATATTATGGAAAAGATCAGTATTGGGTGCAACTAGATGGCTCAGTGGATAGAACTCCGCTCCTGGTAGAGTTAGGAGGACCTAAGTTCAAATCCAGCCTCAGACACTTAATAATTACTTAGCTGTATGACCTTGGACAAATCACTTAACCTCATGGCCTTGCAAAAACCAAGAAAAGAAAAACAAAGATTAGTATCCACTAAACCCATTAGCATCCATTGAATTCAACATTTCATAATCCAGTTCAATACTTATTGAAGACCTATTGTGATCCAGACATTGAAATCAATTCTGGGATTACACACATAAACATGAAGCATCCCTTCAGTCAGGGATCTTATATAATTATATAGAGATAAGAGAGCATTGATTTGTTGCTGGGGATAGTGGGACAAAGATCATGCATTGTTCTTTAACTAGCACAGCCTTTGGGATTTGTAAAGAGCAGAAAGGCAAGATGGGGGGTGGGGGGAAAGGGAGAGAGTGAAAGTCTTGCCTTAACTTGGTGTGAATCAGAATTCAAAACTAAGCAAAACTTAACATAGATCAGATGATGAAGACTGGACTAAAGGGGTCAGTATCAAGTTCAAGGACTTCTGCTTCCTCTTCTGTTGTAGCTTGACTGAAGGGAAATGGTTCCTAGCCATCCGCTAAATGAATTTGTACTTCCTCTTGCAAGGAGACTCTTAAAAACCACAGCACCCTCACTAAATGGCAGATAAATTGGAGGGCTAAAAACTACTAATATGGGGGGATATAACACCAGCAGAGTTGTCAAATATTTAGTAAATAGTAGTGTTATCTAGCCAATAACAAACAAGCAGTCATGAAGCATCCACCATATCTTCCAGGCACTGTCCGAGGTACTGTGATCTCTACAAAAGACACTTTCAACTCTGCAGAGGCAGAGATATTTGTGAATTTACCTTGACCACATCTCTTCTCTCTAGATTTTCCCCTCCATGCACGCTCTCGGACAGCACATATTCTTCACATATGTAATATAATCCATACATGATTTTTATGTAATGCTACTTTTCTCAGTAAAAATATATTTGTGGAAGAATGATTTCCAAGCTTCAAGGGTCTGAGAAGGGGGAGGTCAGATATTCTAATGTTACTCTATTGGACCTCTAATTTCAGTGGTGTACAGAACTCTCAGCAAGATGGCACAGTGGATAGGGCATTTGAGTTGCAGTTAGGAAGATCTGAGTCCAAATCTGTCCTCAGACTTCTGCTAGCTATGTGACCCTGGGCAAGTCACTTCACCTCTGTTTTCCTCAGTTTTTGTGAGGATCAAATGTCACTTCACCTCTGTTTTCCTCAGTTGTTGTGAAGATCAAATGAAATTTTATTTGCAAAATCCCTTAGCTGCCTTCAGCAGAGAAAGGGTAAGAATACATAGCCAATATGAACTAAGGAGCCAAATCAGACTTTCAGGCTCTGAGTCCAACTTTCCATCCTCTGTGCCAGGCATGAACTTATTTATCTTTGAAAATGTTTTCATGATTTCCAATAAAATTGTTTCCTTTGTAATCTTATTTAATTTATACTATGCTTTTTAAAAATTATTCTGAGGAGGGTACATTGGCTTTGCCAGGCTGCCAGAAGGATCCATGGTACAATGACAATAACAACAGCAACTAGCATTTCTATCCTTATTGAGTGCTGGGCATTGTGGTAACACTTTAAATTATGATCTCATTTGATAAGATGACAAGAAAGTCAGATAATAAACCTCGGTATTGCACCGTAGCTACCTTACACTAAGCAAAAAGATAGAAAACAGAACCAGTCATATAAGTTTTTTTATTCCAGAGCCAAGTTCTTTGCTTAATTCTTTTTTATATAAACAATTAACTTAATTTTATTTTTATTAAATTATTTGTTGCACCACCTCACATTTGAAAAGTTATCCAGGTAGGAATTTATTTTAAAATACAAATATTATGGGACAGCTAGGTAGTGCAATGGATAGAGCACTGACCCCGGAGTCAAGATGACCTGAGTTCAGATCTAGCCTTAGACACTTAATACTTACTTAGCTGTGTGACCTTGGACAAGTCACTTGATGCCTTTACCTTGAAAAAAATTTACATTGCATGCTATAACAGGTTCTGGTGCTGATTAGGCTTTTAACTTTTTTTAAAAATGTTTTTATTGACATTTTCTTTTTTATGTCACAAAATTCTCCCAGGATCCTTTGCATAATTTTAAAGATTTTTTTAAGTCATTTTTTTCTAGACCTTCTAAGCAGGAGTGTAGCAACTGGGATTCAGGAAATGGGATGAATTTTCAGAGTCTATTCTTTAACATTCATTA
Source organism: Macrotis lagotis (assembly GCF_037893015.1). Taxonomy (NCBI): domain Eukaryota; kingdom Metazoa; phylum Chordata; class Mammalia; order Peramelemorphia; family Peramelidae; genus Macrotis; species Macrotis lagotis. Next base: position 163,353,289 of record NC_133665.1, read on the forward strand.
TGAGTATTTATATTTTAGAAAGAGGCAAATCATTTGAATAAAGGTTGGATTTCTTGTCTTGTTGATTCTCAAGACTTCAGAAAGTGATGGGGAAATGTTAATATTGCAAATTAAATTTAAAAGTATGTAATACACAATTTTTTTTGTATTGAGATTTGGTTGTTAGACATGTACCAGCACCTCTGCTTCTGAGAAGCAATAGTTACATTCCCCCTTTGGTATAGCTGTGAAATTAGTTGCTGCAAGACATCTTTTTCAACAAAGCTACTTTATTCATTGGAATAGAGAAAGGTTAGAGTCCTAAAAATATTTAGTTCTTGTCCTTAAAATCTATCAACTTTTTAGATCATTTTCTTTGAAAAAAAACATTCAAAGCATTTCTTTCTTGGCTCGGACCAACTCCCAGCCCTTAGATGGATCAGTTCCTCAACTTCCTCTTCCCTTTCCAAATTGCTTCCCCTACAGGCAGCATCTCACATGATATACTTCTAAAGGCCAGAAAGTACATTTGATGCAATATTTGTGAATGAAAATCACACCCAAGGAGATGAAGGTGCCAGTTTTCCTATAAAACTTTGATTGACTTATAATGCTATACCAATAGTATTTATATGGGGTCCATTAATCATAACTATTATTATGTATCTAGCCCGACTTAGGATTTCATTCAAAACTGTGTCAAATATTGGAGGAAGGGGGAAGAAATTCATCTGCCAAGTTTACACAGAAGGCCCAGTGAGTCCCATGTTACAGGATATATCATAAATGAGAGCATGAGTAGTGAATATGCAAATTGATGAAAAGAGAGGATACTAGAATGAATTAATTATGTAACCAAATATCTTTTTAATATGTTTAATTTAATGTTTTATTTTCCCCCATTTTCATGTTAAAACAATTATTCTACTGAATAACTTTTTGAGCCTTTGTTACAACTATTCCTCCAATTCTCAGTGGTAATAGATTTAAGATACAGCATGGAGTCATAGAAAGAGCCTAGACTTGGAGTCTTGGGTTCAGATCTAGGCTTGGACTCATCCTTTTTGACCTTAGGTATTTCACTTTAATTCTGATTATCAGGGAACCCTCCAGGACTCATCTACTAAGGAACAAATTAGTTATAAAATGAGAGACATTGTGGTTGTATGTTAGATTTTACTCACCAGTGAATTTTTTTTTTAACACTTGGCCAGGATCTCTTGAAGCTCACCTGAGGGAATGGATGGGAAGCAACAATAAAGTTTGTTGTTCAGTTGCTTCAGTCATGTCAAACTCTTTGGGACCCATTTGAGGTTTTCTTGCCAAAGATACTGGAATAGTTTGCCATTTCTCCAACTCATTTTAGAGATGAGGAAACTGAGAAGGGGTAAGTTAAGTATCTGAGGGCAAATTTGAACTCAGGTCTTCCTGATTCTAGACCTGGTGTGCCACCATAATAATATTAAATAATAATAAATAATAATATAATAGATAAATAAACATAAATAATACAATACATATAAATAATTGATAAATTATAAATAATAATGATAAATAATATAATAAAAAATAATGATGAATAATATTAAATTCCAATAGTTTTGAGACATCATCTATATGTTAGTAATTATTATTAAAGAGCATTTTCCCTTCAGAAACAGGTAAAAAGAGTTAAGACTTTCAGTGACACTTTGAACTCAGTCTTCTTTAGATTCTCTCCTGCTCCAAGTTTCTTACTTCCTTATTCTGCCCACAGATAGCCTTGGACAAAGCTTTCACTTTTCTTGACCTCAGTTTCTTCATCTGAAAAATGAGGGGGTCAAACTAAATGACCTCCAAGGTCCCATCCTAGTCTCTCTATAGTCCATTTCAGTTGTAATCTCTATAATAAGGATAAAATGAGAGGGAAGACATTAAAAATCTGGAGGTCATTTAAAGCCTTCCCCAAATTCAATTTGAGCTCCTCCCCCATTAAGGATTAAACTAGAAATGCTACCAGATAACAGATTTTGAGGAAAGCAATTTCCACAACAAATAGAAAGACTGGGACAGATCTGTCTAGATTGGTCTTTTTTTCTCCCACTAAAACAAAAATTCCATAAAGAATATTAATCCTGCTGAAATAGATTATTAGTTTCCTCTAATCCCATGTGACTAGGCTCAAGCCATCTGTGTAGTTCAAACTGGATAATACTTACTCTCAGCATATTTTATGGTTCCTGAATACTTGGCCTTTTTATTTTAAAATTCTATTAAAATTAAACTTTTATGCATGCCTTTTTAAAAATTTTTTGGTCATATTCTGATATTCCAACCCCAAAATCTCCATAATAGCAAAGGCAGACAGCCAAGCAAAACCAATCAGTATCTCAATGGTATATGAAAGTAGATACAGCATTTTGTCCTCACCTTTTTATAGAGAAAAAGGAAGCATGTTTCACCAACCAAGATTAGTCATTACAAATCAGTAAACATTAGTGACCTTTCAGTATTTTCTTTTCCATTATTGTAGTTAGTTTTCTTGGTTCTGCATACTTCACTTTGCGTCACCATCTCCAAGTGTTCCCACCGCGTCTCTAAAATCTTCCTGTCATTTCATATAGCATGCGCATAGTCCAAACTCCCAACAACATTCATTAATTCCACCTTATTATTCCTCCTTTGCCTCCATATGTGGTCATTGTTCTCAGTCCTACAGATGGTGCAGGAATGTAGAAGGAGATATACTGAGTAAAACTTCTCTAGAGCCAGAAGGAACCTTAGAATTCCTGAGAGACTCATCAGAGAAGGACATCCAGTCCAACTCCCTCACTTTACAGATGAAGAAACTGAGGGTAAAGGTAGACTCACCCAAGGTCACACAGGTATAAGTATCAGAGGTGGGAACAAAATCCTTATTCCCACAGCCTATTGGACCTGGAGACAGGAAGATCTGGGGTCAGATCCCACCTCTGACTCTTTCTCATGGGCATGGGCTTATCACTTAACCTCCCTAAAGCCTTATTTGCAGTTTCCTAAACTGCAAATAAGAGGGTTGGATTATAAAATGAGATCTCTTAGGGTCCCTTTCAGTTCTAACTTTATGATCCAATGAAAAACTTTGGCCTCTCACTCTAGTCTCCCACCCTGATTCTGAAGAAATATTTTCCCCCCCAAGAACCCCAATTTCTTCTAACCCCACTCTTGAAAAACCCCACACACTTAGTTGATCACCAAAGATTGGTTGGGGCATGAAAATAATGTTGAACAAGGAACAATCCTTAAAAAGAGATTGTTTGGTCTTCTTAAGAAAATTAAAATTCAAAATCAGATTCTTTACCTACTCTTTCAATTACTATTCATGTGCCAGAAAGACCAAGTAGGAGATTCTCATTTTTTAAAATTCTGTTCTTATTTTATATGACACTGTATTGGGAAAGGAGCAGCTAGATAGCACCATAAATAGAACACTGGGTCTGAAGTCAGAAAGACCTGAATTCAAATACAAACTTAGAAATTTACTGTGTGATGCTAGACAAGTCACTTAACCTTATTTGCCTCGGTTTCCTCATCAGTAAAATGGGTTGGAGAAAGAAATTGCAAACTATTCCTGTATCTTTGCCAAGGAAACTCCAAAGAGGATCATAAATATTTGGGTATAAATGAAAAAAGACTGAACTGTATCAGAAAAGTCAAAGTATAATATTGGCTAGGACCTTAATGCATAAACCACTAGACTGTAATATTGGTATCCTGTTATCTGATTGTTTCCAATATAAATATTTTGAGTTTGAACTATCAGAATCAAGATCAGTGAATGGTACAAATCCATGCAGAATAAGACAGTGCAGAATTTGGAGTCAGATTCTTTGCTATTTGCTGCCAGTGTTACCTTAGGCTAGTCACTATACTTGTCTTGTTGTCCCTATCAACAGTGAAATGATTGAACTCAATGGTCTCAGAAACTCTAAAGATATGATTCTAGAATGTTATTAATTAGTGCAATGATATTTCAATAGCCTTGATCCTACCAATGAAGAAGTCTAAAATAATGGCATGTTAGAGCTGGAAAGAGCATCTAGGTCCAGATGGGGTTCATCGAGTCTAATCTCTGTATTTCACAAATGAAGAAACTGAAGCTGAGGAATTGAAGTAATTTATTCAGAATCACACAACTTATAATTGATAGAGATAAGAACTTTTCTCAGTGTTCTTTCCACTAAAAAACTTCTATAAGAGAGAGAGGCAGAGAGAGACAGAGACAGAGAGAGAAAGTGTGTGTGTGCATGTGTGTGTGTGTGTGTGTGTGTGTGTGTGTGTGTGTGTGTGCATGTGCGTGTGTGTGTGTGTGCGTGTGTGTGTGTGTGCCATGCAGAACATGGGTGTGTTAGTGCCGGAGCCACCTGACAAGGGAGCTTCATCCTATTGAACTTCCTGGCCTCATTTGTTGGGTTGATCATTGGGCGGGTGAGGTCCCTGCTTTCTCTGCTTTTCTGGGCTGACTCAGCTAGGCATTCACAATGGACAAGAAGGGTGTGGGGGAGAGAGAGTCCTGAACTCTCCCTCAACAATTTCCCCAACTTCCTTTCTCATTGTTTTCATCTCTGACGTTTCCAAATGTCACTGTTCTCACAAAGGTTCATCTGATAATATTGGCTTGTTGGAATCAGTCATTCCCCACCCTTGCCTGCTAGAGCCTTTTTTGGGAGCCATTTTTACTCTATTTTCAAAAATGACTTTTGTTTTTCTTGTATGATATTACTCATTGAATGAGGTTGTGTTGAGCCTAGATATAAAATACTGAATTTACGAGGTTAAAAAACAAAGTTTTTAGTCAATCTGTCAATAATTCCACAAACATGTATTAAGTGCCTTCTCGGTGCCAAAGACAAAATGAAACAGTCCTTGCCCTCAAAGAGTTTGCATTCCATCCAAGGAGACATCCAAGGAGAAAAGTACATACAGTATAAATAGAGAGGAATTTTGGAGGAGGATCAACTTTGAGGGTGCTAATGATTCTAAGAGATAAAAGTAAAAGAGGGATGGGTGCACTCTAGACATTGGAATTGGTCCTTGGAAAGGCAAAGACCAAGGGAAATATCAAATTGGCCAAGCTAGAGAGTATGTGTGAAGACCAAACCGTAATATATAATATCTCATTCTAGAAAGATAGACTGGGGTCAGGTTGTGAAGGTTGTAAATGCGCAAGGAATTTGTATTCAATTCTAGAATAACTGTATTAATGTTTAATTAAAATACACTTGCTTTAATTGAATATTTCTTCCATCTGAAGCATTGCTCAGGCACTGTGCTATATGTCACTACTTTGCTTCCTAGACCACTTCTCTGTCCAGTTATTCCATGCCTTTTAAAATTTCCTCTAGTTGGTTTACATTAATATCTGTTCTCTGCCTATATCTCAGATCATTGACTTTTACTGAGATTTTAATTTTAGAAATAAATGAGCAGGGTCACCTTCAAATCCCAAAAGAATTTAATTAAGGACTAAAAAGATACCATCAGCAAGTATCTGTATCTCATAGGATTATAGATTGAGAGCTAGAAGAGATCTTATGGGCTATCTAGTCCAACTGCCCCCCCCATTTTACAAAAAAAAAAAGAGACTGAAGTCCTAAATGACTTGTCCAATGGTTCAAAAGATAGTGTTGTGAGAAATTTGGACCCATGTCATCTTGTACGAGCTCACTGCTTATTCCACTATATAAAGTTACCTCTGGTACAAATGGGCTCACAATAATATAAAAACTAAATACTATCCACATGATGTTGAAAAGTGGTCACAGCTACTACCAAGTTCCCAATAGAAAAGTTTCTCATTAGAATTAGGTTCTCCAGTCTCAGACACTTAATAGTTACCCAGCTGTGTGGCCTTGGGCAAGCCACTTAACCCCATTTGCCTTGCAAACACCTAAAAAAAAAAAAAAGAATTAGGTTCTCATTAGAAAAGGAATGTGTCCAGTAATAGGGTGCCACTTTGTGGCATAATGTAATATAATAATAAAGTAATAATGAAACCACTTCATGCCACTCATGAAACCTTGAAAGAAGATAGCCTTCTATGTCTATCTACTTCTTTCTTTTTCCCATTTCTCTCTCTCTCTCTCTCTCCCTCCACCCTCTCATAGATAAATGTAGAGAGAGAAGGACAACGAGAGAGAGAGCTAATAGAAGAAGGAAAAGGGAGATAAAGAATATAGACATATTGATATATGTAGACATATATTATATATACAGGGGAGAATGGGACAGACAGAGACAGACAGACAGAATGGAAAAGAAATAATGGAAAAGGGAGAGAGGAAGGATATAGAGATATAAAGACATATTTATGTATGGAGGAGTAAAGATAGATGATAGATAGATAGATAGATAGATAGATAGATAGATAGATAGATAGATAGATGATAGCTAGATAGATATTTGGGAGAAGAAAGAAAGAAAGAAAGAAAGAAAGAAAGAAAGAAAGAAAGAAAGAAAGAAAGAAAGAAAGAAAGAAAGAAAGAAAGAAAGAAAAGAGAGAGAGAGAGAAAGAAAGAGAGAGAGAGGGGCGGCTAGGTGGCATAGTGGATAAAGCACCGGCCTTGGAATCAGGAGTACCTGGGCTCAAATCCGGTCTCAGACACTTAATAATGACCTAGCTGTGTGGCCTTGGGCAAGCCACTTAACCCCCTTTGCCTTGCAAAAACCTAAAAGAGAGAGAGAGAGAGAAAGAGAAAGAGAGAAATATTGGAAGAGGGAGAGAGGAAGGATATAGATATTTAGAGACATATATATGTATGGAAGAGTAATGAGGGAGAGACAGAGACAGAGTTTTAGCACTAATCTTTTTAAACAGAAGGAGGGACAAAGGACTTTGATTTGCTGGGAAGTTCTTACCATTGCCCTAATTGTATGGGGTGGGGGCCAAGATAATTAACACCATCTTTCTAGATATTTAGAGAATCATAAAACAATCCTGAGGCAAAATATCACACCAAATGATGCCCCATCCCAGGCTTTTTCTAGGTAACCCACTGTCTATTTCTTGCAAACACAATGTTCGGATTTATTTCAGTTCCAAATTCCCCAGATTGGATGTCCAGCTCTGTTTTCTTTTGGCAGCAAGGCCAACCTGAGGGAAACAAAGTTTTATTTCAGGCCCTGTCTCTTTGAGCCCTGCACAGACCTCCCTCCTCAGTTTTAGTGACTCATTCCACAAAGTGCCCACACCCAAGATCCCTTCCCTCTCTCCAGATGCTGGCAGTCTCGTGGGTTCCTCACCTCAGCAGCATCTTTGGAGCCACAGTTGGAAAAGAGTCCCCTTCCTATGGTTCTGTGGGATACAGAAATGGCAGCTGCCAAGAGCTTCTGCCTCATTACATGTCTCTCCAATGGTTCGATGTCTCGGATGGTATTGAGCTTGAAATTCTTGGTATTTGTCATGGTGATCATTCATACTTAGGTTAATCTGTAATATTAAACAGGGACTATCAATCCTGTCCCATTGGAAAGGCCAGATTGGCACTAACTTTCATCTATTTGTGGATCATTAGATCTACATTGAAGGGGAAAAGCATAATTAAAGGGGAACATTATTTTACCCCTTGAAGGATATATCCATGCTGGCTTGTTAGGTCAATCATACAATGGCCTTTATCTACTTAATATATAAATCAGTAGATACATTATTTTCTTGAAAGTGGTGGCCCATGAGGCGGTTAGGTGGTGCAGTGGATAGAGCACTGGCCCTGGAGTCAGGAGTACCTGAATTCAAATCCAGCCACAGACACTTAATACTTACCTAGCTGTGTGACCTTGGGCAAGTCACTTAACCCCATTACCTTGAAAAATCTAAAAAAAAAAGTGGTAGCCCGTAATATAATGTTAAGTACAAGGAAGATCCAAATTCAAGACCTGTCTCTCATAGTCTAACTGAGTGACTTACTTCAATAGTCTAGGCAAGATGAGATTTTAAGTTGTCAACATTCACTAATAGAAGGAGATCCCTTTGCTCATGAAATCACAAGCCCACTTCCTAATTTTAAATGTTTTATCTGTGAAATCTTAAAAAAACCCCAAAACATCACAGTCTGGCTGACTCCCCAATCTTAACCCTACCACACTAGGTTCTTGTAACAAATGAGAACAATTAAGAAAAGCAACTCAATAGATTGGCCATATCGGAAGATGTATACTTCACTCTGAACCCCTAATCCACCACCTCTTTGCTCAGAATTTAGAGTGTTTCAAAAGTTATGACTGGTCATAAATATAAATATGGGTCCCTGGTGATTGATTTTTAAAAAGTGATTTGTACTACTGGCCTGTTTGATTAAATTGCCAAAACCCAATAAGGGTTTCTAAATTTTTAAACTTTTATTATTTTAGTTACATTCATTGAATGTTGTACAATAGAAAGTCATCCATTATAATTCCATTCAAATTGCACTTCATCTGCTGAAATGGCGTCCATGTCTTCCAGAGGTCATCTAATCCAAACCCTTCATCTTGCAGATGAGAAAACTGAAGCTCAACTAGATTAAGTATCTTCTCTCTTAAATAGGATAAGTGACTTATCCATGATCTCATGGACAGGAAGGAGTAGATTCAAGATTCGAACTCAGGACATGTGACTCCAAGTTCAGCTCTTTCCACTCTGCTTCCTGTATACTTCCAGAAATTTGCTTGAAAGGGGAAGGGAGAGTTCTATTCAGTTTTTTATTCCATTCTAGCAGAGTGAAAAGGAAGAAAGAATAATTGCATCAAGGAGATAATTAGATAAAATTAAATAAATAACATTTTTCACTAAGTTTGCCAACACCGTGATCAGACAAGTTAAATAGGAGAATTGGTACTATTTCCTATTTTCCTTTCTTTACTGGCTCATAAAGATCAAAACATAGAATTTGACTGTATTTTTCCTTCAGCTCTGGGAGAGAGATGTGGTAGGTCTTGGAATGAGGTCAGGGCTTCGTGACAATTCTCTTGTATTCCTTGGAAAGTCATGAGACCATCAAGTCAAACTTCTGTACACCTTGAGACTTAAACTATTTACATACTTGTGTCTGTTGCCTCAAGATGCCCCCCCCATTCAATTGTCTCTATGTCTTCTCACTTTCTAAAATATTTTGAAAAGTACTTGGTGACATTTAAACTGCACATCCACAAAAAAAGGAGATTCTGTTGTGATTGGTCAAAAAAGACCTAGAATAGGGGCGGCTAGGTGGTGCAGTGGATAAAGCACCGGCCCTGGAGTCAGGAGTACCTGAGTTCAAATCTGGTCTCAAACACTTAATAATTACCTAGCTGTGTGGCCTTGGACAATCCACTTAACCCCATTTGCCTTGCAAAAACCTAAGAAATGAATAAATGAATGAATGAATAGATAGATAAATAAATTAATTAATTAATAATGAATAAATAAAAAAAGACCTAGGCTGAAACTCTTGAATGATGTTAAAAAACTAACAACAGCACCAGATAATGAAATGAACTTCATTCCTCAATTCAGAGGTGAGGGGCTACTAGGACGTAGTGTGGTGTATGCTGTGGTTGTTCAGTTGTTTTCAGTCCTGTCTGACTCTTCATAATTCCATTTGGGGGTTACTTGACACAGATACTAGAGTAGTTTACCATGTATATATTGCCAGATGAAAGAGAGAGAGAGAGAGAGAGAGAGAGAGAGAGAGAGAGAGAGAGAGAGAGAGAGAAAGGGATTGCAGCAGGCAAAAATATTCTGAGCTATAGGGCCCAAACAGACACACAGGGATAGGAAAGGACAGACTGGCAGCACAGAAGATGGCTGAAATATAGTTATTTTTTGCCTGGAGTCTGAAAAGATAGCTCAGAGGCAGATTTTGGAGAGACTGGATTGTCCATCAGATTGCATTTGCATTTTCTCTTAAAATTAAGAGCCCCTGACTTTAGCATTCTATTCAAAGATGCCATCCCTCCTCAATCATGTTATTAAAGTAGTTAACTGTGGAGTATCAATCATAATAGATAGCTTTCTTTACAATACTTGAAGTTTTCTAAAGGAGTCCATGAATCCAAATGGTGCTCCAGATGGAGAGGAACACTTTTGAATAGCCCAGTGCCAAACAAGAGAACAAGGATTGACAACTTGTCATTCCACTTAAGACCACACAATCATATACTTAGAGCTCAAAACCCCCTCATTTTACAAATTAAGAAGTCTGCGCCCAAGAAGTTAAAAAAAATGGGTACAACATCATATAAATGACCCAACCCTTAACTACAAATCCACCATTCTTTCCACCCCGGCTAATCCTTCTTCACTTCTGAAAGGCTTCCCCACCCTTTCTTGGTCAGTCTATCCATAAATCCAGGCTCTTCAGATATCTCTAGTAATATGATTATAGATATGAAGCTAGAAGACACTACTGAGGCCATCTAATCCAACCCTCTTATTTTATAGATGAAGAAACTTAAGACCCAGAGTGTTGAAAGAACTGGCCTAAAGTCATACAAACTGGGGGATTTTTCACTGCCTACCTTTCTCCTTTAGAAACCCAAGACAGAACCTAAGGATCATGGCTTTAGAGCTGACAGGAAGCTTACTTAGGAGCCATTGAACCTTACCCTTTGATATTATGATCATAAAAATGAGAAAGGAGTGGCAAAGTCATGATTCGAACCCAGGCCTTTTCCATTGTACTGGACTACATTATTGGGTGGGAGAATGGTCCAGTTTTTTTATTTTTTATTTTTTATTTTGTTACATTCCTAACTGGAGGGAAGCAATATTTTTCACATAACTCAACAAAGGAGGATAATCTACCTGCTTCTGTTAGCGTTAAGCATAACTATTGGCTTCTTTTATTTGGCAAAAAAGCAAACAAATAAAAAATTCATACAGACTTCTAAGTGGGTCCTATTTATCATCCCTGAAAAATGATCAACTTGTTACAAAGCATGGCTGGAGCATTTATCCTATTTTAAGGAGAGCATGGACTATGAATGGAAGCCCATTTATCATTAACCCAAATTCCAAAGCACAGTGAGCTCGTATCTATTTCTGCAAAGAGTCGCTTACTCAGGATATACTAGATTACTCATTATTCTAATTCTGGATTAAAAAAATATTTAAGATGAAGGATAAGAGCCAATTTTTGAAAAGAGGTGTGGGATGTTTAGATGCAATTCTCTAACGAAACCACTAACATGAAATCATTATGATTTCAATTACTTCGAGCAGGTACATTGACTTTTGGAGAGTCAGAGTGTGAGAAGAAATGGAAGAAATGAATCAGTCAGCGAGAATTTATTAAGTGTCTGTTGTATGTCAAACATGTCAAACAAAAACATAAATGAAATAGTCCTTTCCTAAGAGAAACTACAAGGAGACACAATATGTATGTGTGTATCCATTCACACAGAGACACACAATGGGTGAGGGGTGGGGAAAAGGATCAGAAAAGACCTAATGAGGGAGGTTGGGGGTTGTCATTAAAGATGAATGTTGGAAGAAACTCCAAGAGATGGAGGTGAGTATCTGCAGAGCAAAAAGACAGAGAGAGAGAAAATCAATTTGGCTGGATGAAATAGGGAAGGAATGGGGGAAATAAATTAGTTTGGCACTGCCAAACCAACCATAGGTGGGACTTGAAACTCAATAAATCTAGGAGATTTTTAGGGGTGAAGTAATTAAATGTTTGACCAAATATTTTGTATAGCCCAAGAACAATGTTATTAATATACAAATTGCCCATGAGAATAAAAAGTTTCCCCATCCCTGAAATGGAGCAATAAAGGTAGCAAGATAGCTTTAAAAAATGCCAGTTAGGAAGGGAAATGCAGTAAACACCATGCTATTTTCCTAGGCTTAAGATGCTGATTTTTTCAGTCTTCCTTACATACTGTAATGATCCTGTTGTGTCTCACTCTAGGCAATAGATGTATTCCTGAGACATCCCAATGTTAAATTACCATTTTGTAAGTTAAATCATGTTTTATGTGTCCTAGAGGAAATCTGAATTAGAAAGAATTTTATGATAAATCCATCTGCAAAGCAGGGAGTCATCCTCTTCACTGCTTCATAAATCCGGATGTTCCTACATTAGAACAGGCCTCACCAGTGGCAACAACAGTAACTCAGTTAAATTAAATTCTGAAAGGAGTTATTAAACATCTCCTATGTTCAAGGCAATGTGCTAGTCCCTGGGTATAAAAAGAACAAAAAAAATGAACAATCCCTGCTCTCAAGAAGCTTAAATTCTACTTATATAGAGAGGGTCAGAGACCCACACAAGGGAGACGTCGGCAAAGGACCGCCCATTGTGGCATGCCCAAATCGAAGACAGCACTGTGCTCTATGAGCAAAGCAGATTGTAGAAACACAAAAGAAATACAGGATGAGCAAATTTAGAAATATCTCCATTCCCGATGTTCATAAGGACTATTTGGGTTTTTGAGGTTGTTTTGGGTTTTTTTTTTCTTTGCATATGAAAATGCACATTTATTATGTCAAATTTGCTATTCTTTTTAAATTATCACACACATTTCCCTTTCATGGGGGTTCAGCCTGTGGTAGTCTTCCAAGCTGTCCAGGGCTTGAGGAGAAGTTATGTGGAATGAAACTGGAAAGGCCGTGATGATGACTGGCATTTTTTTTTAAGTTTGTAAGGTGTTTTATATATGACATCTCACAACAGACATCATAAAGTAGATATTTATTATTATTATTATTCCCATTGTACAGATAAGAGAACTGAGGTTCGACTCACTTGCTCACACAACTGATAAGCACCAGAATCAGGATTCAAACCCAGATCTCTGCTTGTCTGCTCCAGTCATCTAGACTACAGTGTTGGTGACTGGCTCACCACATTGCCAGTCTGGTTGGAGTCTATTTATGGAGGGCCATGAACATGTGAGTTTGGGTAACGTGTATTATATTATATTATAAAAGTAATTAGGACCTTTGCAGGAGGGTGATCAGGTCAGACCCGGTGCCCTACCCCGGCCCCACAGCCTATCATGGGTTATTTCTGAATGACTGCCAGGTGCTGACAGACTGCTTAGGACATTTTCTTCTTCTTTCCCTGTGGTTGGAAGTAACCCCAGATCATGCCCATGTACAATGTGCAGGCCAAGGACACTCATAGAACAGCTTGCCATTCTAAAACCAGAGTTTGGAGGAAGGGTGTTGGCAGAAAATGATGAAGCTGGGGATAATTCATGTCAGTCTTCTCGAATTCACTCTTGGAAAAATGTCAGCAGGAGGTGGAGGCCAATGGATGATAGAGGCCAATGCCTTTAGCCTAGGAGTTGGAAACTTGACTTTGGGGGAACCAGAAGTTGATGCTCCTCAGTCCCCATCCCCACCCCTCAACCCAAAGGGAGCTTCTGGATATGGGAGTGCTCTGTTTGGAGAAAAATTGTATTTGTTGTCAAGGAAGTTGGCTTGTTTGAGGAAGAAGCCTAGCCACAGTCTATACCAGCTGGGCTTGGGGGAACCGTGCCTAGAGAAATGGACCTGAGCCAAGCAGACACCAGCTGGAGTGGCTTCCACATTCGAGAATCTTGGGTCAGCCTTCCCCAGAACTCCAGGGGGTTCAGCCCCTCAGACTTATGCCAGTAAAAGAGAGAAAAGATCGAAGTTCAGGAATTGTGCTCTGCTGTGATCCTTAGCAACTTCCGTTTATATAGATGAAGGGCTTAGAAACCATAGGAATTGAATTAACATGATAACTGTGTAAAGGCACTCTAAGGGTTGTCATGAGAAGAGTGATTAGGGTGTGAGGATTACAGGCTGCTTGTTAAATCAGGGTCAGTTGTTACATTTTCAGGTTAAAATGTACCATCATTATTATTATTATTATTATTATTCAGAGTGGTTATTTCATACCTCAGAAAGCAATTTGATTATTTAACTGATTCTCTAGATTTAAGAACTATTAATATTTCTGCAGCATTCACTATGGGACAGGCACTAAAACAAATTGCCATCTCATTTAATCCTCACAACAACCCTAGAAAGAAGGTGTTAACTTTATCACTGAGAAAACTGTGGCAGACAAAGAATAAGTGACTTGCCCAGGGTCACAGGCCTAAGAAGTGCCTGAGGCCAGATTTGAATTCATATCTTCCTACCTTCAGGTTCAGCCCTCCATCCACTACACCTTAAGCTGCCCCTTGAGTGTTAGAGAAAAATATTAATAATGAAAATTAAACTTAAAAGTACATCCTGTGTACATTTTTTTCTTTCAGCAAGTTGGTTGTTAAACATTTAACTACATACCCCCTTGGACTCACCTGTTTTGTTTGGACCCAGATCTATCTGTAGAAGTTTCAATGAGTTAGAATAAAGGCTTAAGGAATAAAAATTGAATCAATGAAACCTCAAGCTCTGAGTTTATTTAGATTAGCACCAATCTTGGGGGCACCTCTTAACCTCCTATTGCCGCAACCCAGAATTTATTCTGGGAAATCTTGGGCTAAAGCTTGTGTCTTGGTCTCCACAGACACAGACTGAGGAATCTTCTCCTTGATATTGGACAGGCTTTTGTTATTTTGTTTTTCCATCATTTCAGTCATACCCATCACGTGGCTCTATTTGAGGTTTTCTTGGATGAGATACTGGAGTGTTTTGCCATTTCCTTCTCTAGCTCATTTTAGAGATGAGAAAACTGAGGGAAAGAGAGTTAAGTGACTTGTTCAGGATCACACAACTAATAATGTCTGAGGTCAGATTGGAACTCGTGAAGAAGATTCTTGCTTATTCCCAGTCCACTGCACCACCTAGCTATCCATTGGACAAGTATTCAGGGTAATAGTGCATATCTTCATATAGGGTATCTTTTGTTTCACTCCCCAGAGAATGTAAAAGACTTATTCTGCTTTGGTAATTTTTTTTAATGTGGAAAGAGTTGTGGGCAGTTATAGTTGTGATTAACCTTAATTTGAAGACCATGCAGAGTAGTGGGGGAAAAAAGTACTGGACTTGGAGTCGCAAGGGACCCCTAATGATAACTCTGCCTATGGATCAAATATTACCTATCCTTTCTGAGTGTCAGGTTCCTCATCTGTAAAGTGGACATAATAATACCTTTAGAAATGACTTCACAGGATTGCTGTAGCAATCAATTGAGATAATAAATGTAAGGAACCTTGTAAAATTCATAGCACTCTCCAGGTGTAGGTTGTTATTGATCTGTGTGTGATTATTATTAAGTCTTTAATAATACTTCCTTGGCCCCCAAGGCCTTCCTCCTTGAGTCACTGGCCATCTGGCAGCAATTGAGGGGGCAGTGAGTGGGTCCAGGACTTGGAACAATAGCCTTGATTTGTCAGCATCTAACAAGGGCTCTCCCACCATGATAATGCAATTAAAATACTTCCTATCTCCCAAGCACACAGAAAGACAAAAATGAAATAAATTCTTGAAAACACTCTATTCAGGGAGAAATGAAGAGGGAGTTCATTCTAGTCATGAGGGACAGCCAGGGTGAAAGGGCCTAGATGGAAAATATGTGAGGAATGGTAAGGGGACCAGATTGGCTAGACTTAGAAGATAGGAAGGAAAGTAATATAGATAAGTTCAGGAAACTAGGTTGGAAAGGACTTTAAATGTCAAACAGAGGAACTGATATTTGATCTAGAGGCAATAGGGAGTCCCTAGAATTTATTGAGCAGGGAGATGACATGAGCATCTTAAAAGAAAACCACTTTAGCAGCTATGCGGAGGATAGATTGGATAAGAGGGAGGCGGAAGAGAGGGCATCAGTTAGGAAACTAATGCAATAGTGCAGGTGAGAGGTGAGGATGAGCTGCATGAGGGTGGTGGAGCTGTGAGTGAAATGAAAGGATAGGATTCTGGAGAGAGAATGAGGTCAGAATATAAGGAAGACTATTTGCCTTCTAGCTTCCCAGTGTCTCCAAATTTTCTTACTCTGTCATCCCCATCCTAGCTTGCCCTCATTGGAAAGTGTCCTAAGCTTGGAGCTTTCTCCGATATCTTCTCTATTTTTCCCCATTAGATCCTCCACTCCCCTTCCCTTTCTTTCAGTGCCCTGATGCTAGTTAATCCATCCTAAAGTGTTTCATGGTTACAAATGGGTTCGTATGCTTCTCTTTCCTAATACATTTGTATTTTTTCAGTGCCTACAAACTAGTAGAATACTTCTCTCCATCTAGAGCCAACCCTAGAACTCAGAGCCTTATCTGAGGTTCTGAGAAGAGGCTTTAGTCAAGTCAGAATATAATCTAAACTTCCTGGAGGGGTCAGTGCTATAGGTTGTTCCACTTGGAGTCAAAAGACCTGGATTCAAATTCCATTTCTGTCTCTTTGTCTCTCTCTCTCTCTCTCTCTCTCTCTCTCTCTCTCTCTCTCTCTCTCTGTTTCTCATTTTGTCTCTCTGTCTCTGTCTTTCTCTCTGTCTCTGTCTCTACCTCTGTCTCTCTGTCTCTGTCTCTGTCTCTCCCTGTCTTTCTCTCTGTGTCTCTGTCTGTCTGTCTCTGCTCTTTCTCTCTCATTGAACCCACACCTTGTCTCTTTAGACCCATCATTCTTTTTTTTTGCACCATGGTTCAAGGGCCAAATTTTCCCAAGGTGACCGACCCCATCTTTCCTTCTCTCCACCTGGCTATCTATTTTGTGCTCATTTGGTGTTTGAATGGGGACATGTTGTTTTCCTTCAACAAACTGCAGGTAGATTTAAGGCAGGACTGTCTTGGGTTGTGTGGGTTTTGTACCCCCAGAGACTAACACAATGCGTTGGCTCATAGTATCCACTTACTAAATGGTTGTCGACCTGAATTAAATGGAACCTGGTGTTGTTGCAATAGATTCTGCTGGCTTCCATGGAGCGGTGGGACTCAAATCTGGTGCAAATTGTCAACAGCAACTGTTGTTAGTTTGATTACCTGAGTTTGCTAGGCAGATTTGAGGAACTGGAAGCCAACCAGTAATGCGTGGAGTCTACTAAATGCAATATTTTAAGACTTGGCACCTGTTACCTTTTTTTTGATGGGATTAGAGAGAGACTAGAAAAGGCTTTCACAGTTGGCACAGTGAAAGGAGAACCATTTAGAAATCACATTGGGAGTCATTTCATCAGGAACACACACACACAAAAATCAAAGAGCAGATGTGACGGTATCGATATTCAATAATGAAACAAGATCAGTTCTGCTCGTGAAAACTGGGAGAATTTAATGTGTTCTACCCACGATGATGCATGAGCAGTTCATTGAGAACATAAGAATTAATTGAAATAGCATTCATGCAGAATATTATTATTAACATTCTTTATATCCCAGGGCACCTTTTCACTAACAAGAATCCAGTTAAATTTCCATTCCAGTGGAAACAGCAGCAAGGAAACTTGGAGGGACACTTGCCAACTCCCCTTTAGAAGGCAAAAGGAAGAAAAACCTGCATTGCTTAGTTTGTAGCAAAGATAATGGATTTAGAGTTGGACAAGACCTTTGGATCATTGAATATATAGCCCCCTCATTTTACAGATGAGGAAACTGAGGCCCAGAGGACAGGGAAAAGGAAATAGGGATTTTCATAGAGCCTAATATGTGCCAGACACTATGCTAAGCACTTTACAAGTAGCAGATGTCATCTCTGTGACCCTGGACAAGTCACTTAGCTTTCCTAATCCTGTTTTCCTTATCTGCAAAATGGGGATTGGGCAGCTAGGTAGTACAGTAGATAGATTGCCAGGCTTGAAGTTAAGAAGGCTCACCTTCCTGAATTAAAATCTGAACTTAGACATTTACTACCTGACTGACCCTGGACAAGTCATTTCACCCTCTTTGCCTCAGTTTCTTTATCTGTAAAATGAATTGGAGAAGGAAATGACAAACCACTCTAGTATCTTGACCAAGAGGACTCCAAATAGGGACAGCAAGAGTCAGACAGGACTGAAAAATGACTAAACAATTAAAGTGGGGATATTGTTAACACCCAACAGGACTGTTTAATCAAACGAGATAATGTATGTGGGACACTTTAAACTTTAAAGGTCTATAAACACAAGCCTATACTCTCCTGGTGCCAGTAATGAAACTCAGGAGGGCCTGAGTTCAAATCCGACCTCAGACACTTAATAATTGCCTAGCTGTGTGACCTTGGCTAAATCACTTAATTCCATTGCCTTAAATTTGAAAAAAAGGAAAAAAGAAACTAGAGAGAGGATAAGAATATAGATAGTGACCTTCTGGAGGATAATAACGGCAGAGGAAAGAAAGGAAGTGAAAGAAACCAGGTCCATGGAGTTCTTTAAACACTCTTTGGTGTAGATCACTGAAACAATATTATTATGGTTGGTTATAAAGATAGTTCCTTCTCCATGCTGAAATGTGCTCTTTCCTCACCTCTTTCAAGAATCTCAAAGATCAACTAAGGTTCCACGTCCTTTTTGAAGCCTTCTCTGATCTCTCCAGACAGCTGCTGTCCAACAAATGGAAGTTACTTCTTTTCTAGTTATCTTGGAGTCCATAGTCTGCATCTTTTCTTTGTTCAGTCATAATATACCTTAAAATATACTTTTCTGTGTATGAGTCATAGCCCTTCTATGGAATACATAATCCCAAGGAATAGAAAATCCTTGAGGACAGGGACCAAGCTGATATTCATCATTGTATCTCCAGGAGCAGTACCAAGAATGACCTCAAAAGAAGGTATGACCACACACAAAAAGAAGAGACCACTGATTGTCTTCATGTTCCATCAGCACCCATCCACGATCAGGGACATTGAATGAAGGTTGACCTCAAGCAAGTTGGGTGAACCTCCGTAGCAGACACACAGGGAGGCAAGCCTCCCGTGTTTATCCAACTTCGGTGTCTGCCTGGAACTCAGCTCTTATCTGTGGTGCCAAGAAGTTGTAGCATGCACAGTGCCCAAACTTGGTAAAATGTTTCAGTAGATGGATTAACCCAGCAGGTCAGTGAGATTAAGGAGGTGTCTACCCCAGGCATGTGAAGACCTTCCTCAGTGGTATGGGTGGATGAGATCAATTGATTCCATCAGTCGTGAAAGCAGGTGCTTTGGAGTGCTTAGAGCTTGGTCAGGCATTGAAGACACCAACTTCATCCACCACATCTTGGGCCATGACTAATCATCTTGACTTTTGTCTTGCTACTGGACTTTGATGACTCCAGAAAAGAGAATGAGGATAATGATTTGGTGCAACTGACTCACTTCCATCCAATTCACAAGCAATTCAAAACCTTCCCATAGTATCATTGCTCCTTTTCTGAAACAAAGGACAAAAAACAACATAGGAAGGAATAGAGGAGAGTCACTCTTAACTGGGAAATGATAGATTAGTTGAAAAATAGATTATTGGAGAGAGTACCCACATGGAGATCAAAACTTCCCTAGAATATCCCCCAACACAGTGCATCACACATCATGGTAGCCTGACAAAGCTCAATTGTTGAGTTGAAATGAATGTTTTATCAAAGTCAGAGTAACCAAAATTATGGTTATTTTCTTCCTCAAATTCCTATTTTGATCTTGGTAAAATAATCTTGCTTTCTTTTTTTCCCCTGATATATTTCAAGTCCTTCATCTGCCTTCCCTTACTATATCTCTTTCTCTGTCTCTCTGTCTCTGTCTCTCTGCCTCTGTCTCCTTCTCTCTGTGTCTCTTTCTTTGTATGTGTCTGTCTCTGTCTCTCTCTCTATCTGTCTGTTTCTGTCTGTCTCTGTCTCTCTGTCTCTGTCTCTGTCTCTGTCTCTCTCTCTCTCTCTCTCTCTCTCTCTCTCTCTCTCTCTCTCTCTCTCTCTCTCTCTCTTATGGTCCTTGGGGGTAAAGATATTTAGGAAGCCTCCAAATGAAGTAGAGAATGTTATTTCCATGCTTGGTCTGGAGCCCTGCCCTTTTGGAGAGATTAAAAAGCTCAGTTTGCCAGCTGATTGGAATAGGGAGAGGTTTGAGACAACCCTAAGAAAAAAGCTACAATCTCTTACGTTGCACAGAGATTACAAGGACAGGCCACTTGGGGGGGCACGGGCAAAATGGAGGGGAAGACTTGTTTTTTCTTCTCTGTGATTAAAAAAAATGGAAAGACATTTACTGAATAAAATTTTAAAAAGTAATTAATGGGAAGCATTGCTTTGAGAAATGCATAGGGGATTCTATTTAATTTTTTTAGGTTTTTGCAAAGCAATGGGGATAAGTGACTTGCCCAAGGTCACACAGCTGGGCAATTATTAAATATCTGAGGTTGAATTTGAACTCAGGTCCTCCTGACTCCAGGGCCAGTGCTCTATTCACTGTGCCACCTAGCTGCCCTGATTCTATCTATTTTTAAAATGAAATATTGTTGCTTCTTTTATGTTTCTTTCATTTCCCAATGACCTCTCCTCTTTATTGAAGACTTACCCTTGTAAAAAAAAAAAACCCTGAGTTTAGCAAATAAAAAAGACCCACATTTTGATCATATCTGTCTGTACCAACAGTCCACCACCTGTCTGAAGCAATGATTGAAGTATATTTCAACTTCATTCCTGTTGAGTCAGGATTAGTCCATCACTTGCTCAGAGTTCTAAGTCTGTTGCTTCCTTTCCGAAAACAAAACTTTCATAAAGAAGCAGATTTGCTTTGTGATTCTGTGTTCTCAATTTGTCACAAAAAAAGAGAAAAATCCCAGAGAAAAAAAGAACCTGTTTCTTTAGATGGCGATAAATGTGTGCACAGTTTTGTGTGTTTAGCCTTCATTCTTCTAGCCATGGCAGCTTGCCATTTGTCCCTGGTATCTACAAAAATCTTATCCAAAGAATATAAATCTCATAAGTCAATTCAGAAGCAGTCTTAGATCCCCTCAGCTTGTTTCTTGTTGAGAAATAAGGTGAGGATTGACATTTCATGGCTCTTGTTTTTTCTAAATATCTGCATCTTTATCTGAGATGAACAAAAGGAAGCTGATGTACACAACCTTATGAGCCAGCACACACACACACACACACACACACACACAGAGAGACACATCTTGAATATATCTTTGTGTGCTTAGGTACATGCACATTTATATACTATTAATAATAATAGTTAACATCCATAATCACCTACTATGTGCCAAATATAGTCGATAGTTGATCCTCACAGCAATATTAGGAGGTAGGTTCTATTATTGTCTCCATTTTACAGATAAGGAAACTGAAGCAAGTAGGAGCCAAGTGACTTGTCTAGGGTCACATAGATACTGAGTGTCTGAGACTGGAGTTGAATTCAAATCTTATCACCAATGTTAAAACAATTAGCTTTTCCATAAATGCAATTTTAAACCATTTTAAATGTTTTTAATACAGAGGGTCCAAGTTCATTTCTTTAGTTCTGCCTGTTTGACCTTAGGCAAGTCACTTAAATCTCTCTGGGTCTCCATTTCTTCCTCTGTAAATTGAAAATAAATACTTCCTTCCTTCTCTCCTTTTCTTTGTTCTCTCCTTCTTTCCCTTCTTCTTTCCTTTCTTCTCTTTTTCTTCCTTTCTTCTTTCCCTCCTTCCTTACTTCCCTTTTTTACCTTCCTTTCTTCTGGTCATCCTTTCTTCCTTTCTTTCCTCCTCCCTTCCTTCCCTCCTTTTTGCTTTCCCTTCCTCTCTCCCTCCTTCCTTCCTTTCTTTTCTTCCAGTACCAAGTCCATGACCCTATGATCTGAGGGAAATTATTTTTTGCTGCATGCTTTCTTTGAGATCTTTTTTCATAGCCTGAGAGTAAATTATTGTCTCTAATACCTAGGGGAGAAAGGAAAAGTTCAAAATGATACCCATTTTTAAGATAATTTTAAGATAATTCTTTCCTCTGGAAAAGGCAAATACCAAGTTCTTTGATGGATCATGGAGAAAAACGAATTCACACAAAAGCCATGTATGTCATTCAGAAGGGTCCATGTGTTTGAGGTAGGACAGTAAGAGATTCAGTGGGAAAGGGTGAGGAAAACAGGAAATAAGATGAGAGAAAATAGAAATTTCATGATAAATTTCAACATTGGATAACAAGTCAACTTTAGAAGTCAGAACGGATCAAATATCCTCTAGCACTTTGTGACTATGTGACCCTGGGTAAGTCACTTGACTTTTCAGCATCCCTGAACAACACCCTATGAATGCTTTATGAGAGCTGCTGATATGCATTGAAGGAGGGAATTTCCTCACCATACATAGTCTCTCAAAAGTTATAACTTTGGGAGCCCCTGAGTATACTAACACATTCAGTTGAAATCACAGACCTCAAAGATTAACTAATCCATCCTGTGATTGATGAAGAAAATTCTTTACAGTAAGAATCATTATGACCGTAGAAAAAAGAAAAAAACCTTAGAAGCTATCTAGTCTAACCAAGGAAACTGAGGTCTGGAGAAATGAAGTGCCTTGCCCAAGGTCACACCAGAAGTAAGCATCCAAGATCAGGTCCCCTGATTTCAGGTCCTGCATCCTTTCTACATACGTTATTTAATGATTCTCAAACCTCTGCTTATAAACTTTCAATGACAATGAACTAACTCTTCAAGCAGCTGCTTAATCTTGTCAGTTTGGCCTTGGCATTATTTCTGGCATCTCCACTCCACTCCTGCTGCCATTCTCCTAATTAATTCATTACCTCTCACTGGGAACATCATCCTAACTCTCCTTCCTCTACCTGCAGCTGAGGTCTCTTCCCTTCAATTCATCCTTTCTCTCAGAGCTTCCAAAATAATTTCCCTAATATCAAGGTTGACTATATTGCTTTCTTACTTATAAACTTTCAATGGTTACCATAATGCCCATACAGTAAAATACAGTCTTTAAAACCTGTCATTTAAGATCATTCACAGTTGGACTCCAACCTGCCTCTTCAGTATTATTTCTCTTCTCAGAAATTCTATCCCTGTCCATAGATAGGTGTCAATCATTCCCCATGTCTAAATCATATTCCTTTTTTGTCTCGCTTCCTTGGGAAATAATTTCATTCTTCCAAAGCCCAGCTTGGCTGTTCTCTCCCATCAAGCTTTCCCTAGAAGGCAATCTCCTTGAGCACAGAAAATTGGTTTTGACTTTGCTTTTTTGAGTTTTTCTTTATATGTGCATCCCTTACCATAGTATCTGCAATAACAACAATGCTTCATCAGTGTTTGTTGGCTAACTAATCTCCCTCACTCACCTTCCCTAAGAGTGAGCAGCTCCCAAACAGCTCCACTAGCCCTTTCTCATGTCCCATAGGATCATGAAGTCCCATGTGAAATAGGAGAAGGAGGGTTTCTAAATTTCATGGCAGAGGAAAGAGGGAGAAGTTTCATACCTAACCCCAAGTCATACAAATGAGATTCGACCTACTTATATTGTGAGTTTTGAGGTGACTCTATAAGAGGATGAGAAAGGAAACCACAGTGACTGGGAAAACATCTATAACTTCTTTTGCTAACTAAAATTAGAAGTCTTTTTTAAAAAATATTCTTTCCGTGCCTTTCAGTAAACTTACCCTGTTATTAAATACTTGTTAGACTGCCATTCATCAAAATTAATGAAGGGCTAAAAACAAACCCGATTCAGATATTCCCAGGGCCAAAACCTAGAGTTGGCAGAATTATTATTGCGATTTTTGTTGAGAATCTTCAAAGCTGAACCTGTCTCTGTGAGCCTAGAACTGCAGTTATGGCCCTTGGGTTCCATGTTGTTTAGTCATTTTGGGGGGTGTATGACTTGTCCATGACCCCATTTGGACTTTTCTTGGCCAAAATACTGGAGTGGTTTGTTATTTCTTCTTCCGGTTTATTTTACAGATGAGGATCTGAGTCAAACATGGTTGGTCACTTGGCCCAGAGGTCACTTGGACATGTTGAACTCAATCTTCCTGGTACCAGTTGTCTATCCACTCTACCACCCTACTGCAGGGGTTACATGGCCCCTTTCAAATTTGTGATCACACACTTCTTTGAGATCCTTTGGCTGCACCTACTACTTTATATCATATTTATTTGTGCCCATGTTTTATTTCCTTTATTTATTCCCTTCTAAGTTCCTTCAGTGTAAGAGTTCGGCAGTGTTGCTTTCATCTTTGTTGTCCTGATACAGGGCCTTGCACATTTATAGTAAAGACTGAGGAAATGTTTGTTCAACTGAATTAAATTTAACTAGATCTGACTAGAAATCTATTGGCACACAGTAGAATACAGAGTTTCTAAAGTATGACCGTGTTCTTAAACCGTCTTTGTATTCAAAAGATTATCATCAATGCATATTTAAGGTTTCTACACCTAAATACCTGCTGGGCCTGTTTCTCTTCTTTCTGAAGTATCATGTAGCTGTGGTTGAATAATGGTAGACACCCCATACTCTCACAGGTATCCACTAATGGCTATAGTCACACGGGTTGGTTTCTGCACTTATCTGATGTTGTCGGGTCCTCTGTTCCATGTTGGAAAATAGCCACTATTATGCATTCCTACAGTCCCGTAAGATGACCCTCAGTGGTATCCTCGGTAGGATGCCCCTTCTTTACTGGGTGGATATATTTGTCCATAGGTAAATTTTCAGGGCACAAAGTCTCATAGGGAATCCAATCCAAACAGGCCATTTGCAAGTCTCCTGTGGGCCATTGATGAGATGGAATCATATACCCAAAGAAACTTTGGAAGCTCTAATGTATCATTCAAAAACTAGATTTTTAAAGAAAATTTTATTATTATACATTGCTAAAACCAGAGCTAAGCTCCAAACCTTATTCCATTCTGTACTTATAAATAATGTATTGAGGTTCACAGGTCACTGGACCCATTCTGCCAGTGTAAAAATATACCAATGTGATGGAAATTGCCACAGACTAAGAGTAGGTCTAGAGTTAGCATGAATCTCACAGGCCATTCAATCCAATCCCTTCCTTTTACTGATGAGGAAACTGAGACCCAGAGAAGGGAAGTGATTTCCCATGATCACACAGGTCATAGCATCAGAGGTGAAATTCAAGACCAGGTCCTCAGCTTACAGACCCTCATGTTCTTCAGGATTGTGTTTTTGCAAATTCTAGTCTCAACTCTGCCAAAAATCATTATGTGCCATGGACCCTCTGACAGTCTGGTAAAGCCAATGGACCCTTTCTGATAAGGAATTTAAATGTATGAAGCAAATCCATATATACATATATATATATATATATACATATATATATATATATATATTGAGAGAGAGAGTATTATGCTAGTTATTACTGGAAGTTATCAACATTTTTAAAAAAAATGAGTTCACAGACCCCAAATACATCTGATCTGGAAGATTTTGGAGTAATCATCTCTTTGAATTTTAATTTCTCTATCTGTAAAATGAAGGACCCATAAGGTCCCTTTCAGTTTTACAATCAAGGCTTTTTATAGGCATTATCAATGGGGTCATCTACAGCCATTTTTTAAAATCCCAGACCGCAATACCACCTTACCCTTCTGTTCCCAGATTACTCCTGGCCCCTTTCTTTATCATCTAGTCACTCTATGGGCTTTGTTTATAAACTAATCAAAAGAACACATTCATCAAGGTCAATTGGTCACCAAGAAGAATTTTAAAAAATGAAAAAACTACAAAAGATCAAAACAATTCAACAAATATTTATTAGGCATCTCTTATATGTAAAGCACAATAGGGATAAAAATTCAAAAACAAAAGTTGCTGTCCTCAGACTGCCTACATTCTATTAGAGGATCTCCAGAATAATACAAACAATTTTAGGAAGGAAAAAATGTTAACATCCAAGAGAATTAGAAAAAGGATTGACTAGGAGGCAGCTTCTAGTAAGAGCCTAGAAAGAAACTGAGGATCCCAAGAGTTGAAGGTGAGGAGAGAGAGTGTATTGATAACATTAGGAACCACCCAAGAAGGGGCACCAAGGCTGCAGATGGAAACTCATCTATGGGGGGAGAGCTAGCATGCTAATCTGACTGGAATCACATATGTGAAGTATATTCTGGAGCCAAGAACAAAGGCTATATAATTTGTCATTGCTTCTCTTTCTTAATATGGATAGCCGAAAAAAATTTTCCTTATATTTACTTGGTTATATTGAGTTCAGATCTAGCCTCAGACACTTATAAGCTGTGTCTCTGGTCAAACCATTTAACTCAGTTTCCTCATCTATAAAATGATCTAGAGAAGAAAATGGCAAACCATTTCAGTAACCTTGCCAAGAAAACCCCAAATGAAGTCATGAAGAGCCAGACATGGCTGAAAAAACAAAACTAAATTGAACAGTATTGATATGTTTATGGTTTTTTTCCCTGAGCCAATATAAGCCTCTTGAGGGGAGCTACTGTTATATTATGGTCTATGCATTATCTCCAGGTCTAGCATAATACTGCATAGAGTAGAATGATTGCAGAATGAATGAACAAACAGAGAAATCAGCTGAAGTAAGGTGAAACAAGAGTTGGAATCAGAAGTGGACTTTGAATTGGATTTTTGAAATCAATTCTGTTGTGGCTTTTTTTTTGTTCATGACCTGCCCTTCTCGATTAATACGGAATGATGAATTCTCCATAGAGCCATAAGATGCAGATCATAGGGTCACAGTGATAAAGCTTGAAGGGATTAGACTTAATGTAATCCAGCCCCCTCATTTTACAGATGAGGAAACCAAGGCAAGATTAAGTACCCAAGGACATTCAGGTAACAAGCATCAGAGGCCATTCTCTGAGTCAGAGTCAAGTAAATTCAATTTAATAAATATATATCTAGGGCAACTAGGGCACAGCAGATAGAGCATCAGGTCTTGAGTCGAGAAGGCAACGTCAAACACAACCTCAGACACTTGATCGCTGGGTGATCCTGGGAAAGTTACTTTATCCTGTTTGCCTCTGTTTCCTCATCTGTAAAATGATCTGGAGAAGGAAATGGTGAAGCACTCCAGTATCTTTGCCAAGAAAACCCCATTGGGGGTCACAAAGAGTCAGACATAACTAAAAAACAAACAAGAAAAGTACCAGGTTTGGTATATAAAGATTGGAAAATGAAGCCATCTCTATCTTCAAAGATCATACACTAGAATTGGAAACCCATCTTAGAGCCCATCTAGTTCAACTCTTCTGTTTTACAGATGGAGATACTGAGATCCAATGGTTGACACAG
Source organism: Macrotis lagotis (assembly GCF_037893015.1). Classification (NCBI taxonomy): domain Eukaryota; kingdom Metazoa; phylum Chordata; class Mammalia; order Peramelemorphia; family Peramelidae; genus Macrotis; species Macrotis lagotis. The sequence continues at coordinate 163,380,313 of NC_133665.1, forward strand.
AAGAGCTAGGATTTGAGCAGAAGTCTCAGTCCTCCGGCACTGCCTCTCTGTAACCCATTGCCATAACTGTTGTCCATAATTTATATGGTTGGGTGCATGCATATATGAATATGTATGTGCCTGTTATCTTTTAGCTTGAGTATAATTTGCCCAGGCTGGGAATGGGGTAAGGGGGGGGGGCTTGGAATATCTGTAATATTTTATCATGTAAATATAATTTTTGCACTCATATGGATCTCTAGATCATATTTCTTAAATAATTCGCTTTTCACACTAGTGAACATCATTCAAACTATATAGTTATATGCATTTTAAATGGGTTTTGAGATGGAGATGAAGAAAACGGGAACCTTTGTTTCCATTCGTCTGGACTACACTGTTACTCAGTTGTCGGAGTGGGACAAAAGGTTTTTAGAAAGATACACAGTGAGTGAATTGGTGAAGCCAATGAGCTCATTCCTTCTGCCCAGTAATATAGAACTCAAGGCCATGAAAGGGCTCCATTTTTCTGCCTTTCTCGCCGCCCTGTTGAAAGAGGCTTTACGAAATAAGCCACTTAGAACATGAGGAAGGCGTAATTCAGAGATAAGCCTTGCCAGTGCTGTCAGAGCCAATCTGAATCAAGTCTGATTAAGGTTAACCTGGCCAAAGCCCACAAAGTTTTGCCCGCCACCTCCCTTGCAATCTCTTTTCTTCTTCTCCATCCCTTTTCTATTTTTTCTAAAATTCTCACACATTAGCCATCTGATCTCTTTTCTACACCTTTACTAATTTCTCTCACTTCGATTTCTTTCCACCTCTAGCTTCAGCTACAGTACATTCCAAGCCTCCTTCCATAGAAGGATTCTTTCATATTCTCAGACCAAATCCGAGTTAAATCTATTCTAGTTTAAAGTGGCCTTTTATTAGAAAAACTCCACATTATGAAAAGTCATAGAATTTTCTAATTACAAAGAGCCCTTAGGCTTTATTTAGTCCAACCCATTCTTGGACAAGAATCCCTCTTACTGTGTACCAAACAATTGTTTGGTTATATACAGCCTCACCTGAAGACATCTAATAAAGGAGACTTCTCTGCCTCCCTAGATAGCCAGTTCATCATACTCTCAAAGGGTAAAATTATTAGGAATTCTATACAGACAGACAAAATCTGCATCTCTTCAAAGTTCTGTCTTCTGGACCAAACAAATAACCCCTAGTCCCTTTTCCATATAATAATTTCTCCCACTCTCAGGTCCTTATCCCTAGTCTTCTCCAAAGCATCTCAAGGTCTTTTATTGGTTCTCATTTGGCAAGATCTCAAGCCTGCTCACCATTCTGATTGCCTTCCTCTGGATACAATCCAGTTTGTCAATCTTATTTCAGAAATTTCATTTTCAGAACTGAACACAATATTCCAGACGTGTTGTAATGAGAACAAAAGAAACAGGGACTTCTAAGGTCTCATCATAATCATTTGGGAGCCATGACACCCTGTTGTCTTGCATTGAACCAAAGTCATTTAGAACCCCCAGATCTTCTTCAGTTAAACTACTCTCCAGTTCTACCTCCCCCATCCTACATTTTGGAAACTATTTCTTTGGACTCAACTTCCCATGGAATCTTGAAGACTTACAGGAAAAGCTTTTGTGTATTGGGTAGGCTTTCTCCTTATGAAAGGACATGGACAAGATTCAGAATTAATTTCTATTTGAATTTATTGAATTTAGCTCTCACTTTTAGATGACATTTTCATAACTTTTGTTGTGTCAGAGATCCCTTGACAATCTGATGAAATCTATGTACTCTTCTCAGAATTATGCTTTTTTGTGCATAAAATAAAATGCACAGAGATTACAATATGTAATTATATAGAAATGAAATCTTCTAAATGTATTTTAAATATGTTTAAGAAATCCTGTTCTAAACCATTGAAAAATTTTCAGATCCATTGTTGAAGTTTTCTGCTGAAGTCCTTAAAACAGTATGTTTTAATTAAGTGTGACCCCTACAATCTTCCTTATATTATTAATATACTTCTTCATGAAAAATTAAAACTCAATTCCCATCTGACCAAAAAAGAATGTTAGCAGATTTGGAATTAGGGTATAATATATAATATCAATGACACATTATAAAATGATAACTATACAATAATATGATAATGATTACATAAAATGATATGATACTACTGCAGGAGAGGCAGAGTTGCATAATGACTAAAGCCAGAAATATCTGGGTTCAAGTTTTGATGATTTAGAGTCCTTGGTCCAAGGTCCCAAAGTTCTCAGTGTTTTGGGAAATTCTCTAAAGTTTTGTTGCTAAAAAGGTGCTGCCTTGCATTGACCAAGAGAATTTTTCTCTCCTGAAAGTACTCTGTATGAAGGAAATCTGAGGTCCAATGCCTCAAAGCTTGGTGGATAGAGATCTATCCTGGGAGTTTTCTCCCACCTTTGCCACATACTGACTGTGCGACTCTGAACAAGTCACTTAACCTCTTAGTTTCCCAGGACACACTTTTAGGACTAAAAGTTTCAGGACTAGATACAGGGAGAGATAGGAAGGGAAAGAGTGGAAAGGGGGATGGGGAGAGGGAAAGGAGTAAGAGAGAGAAGAGAGAGGTAGGGAAGAGAAAAGGAAAGAAGGGAAAGGGGGAGGAGGAGAGAGAAAGGGGAAGGGAGAGAAAGAGGAGAGAGGATCAAAACAGAAGAGAGGTGGGGAAGAAGAAAAGAAAGAGAAAGAGACACAGAGAGCCAGAGAGAGAGAGAAAGAGAGCCAGAGAGAGAGTCAGAGAGAGGGGGAAGGAGGGAGAGGGAGAGGGAGACAGAGAGACAGACAGAGAGACAGAGAGACAGAAAGAGACACAGACAGAGACAAAAACAGAAACAGAGACAGAGACAGTTTCCTCACTAGAAGTTCCCACATCAGGAAAATCCCAGGTTCAGACCTCCCATAGCAGATATGAACAAGCTGCATCCAATCACCAATAATCAATGTGCTTGTGGTATAAAAGGTATCATTCAGTAGCATCAGTGTAGGGTTGGGAAAGAGATAGGGCAATCAGATAATGAGAGTGGGATCCAATATCCAATAACATGAACTTTTAATAATTAGCTAAATGTTTGGTATTGTTAAGTTCTGGAGAAAAACCAGCCTGTGCCTTCAAACAGCTTATAATCTATAGGGAGAGACAACATACAGAAGGAAACAGGGGTGGGGAGGGGTGTGGATGGGATGCTGGCAGACACTGGAAAGCCAGGCAGGGCAGCAGATGTCAATGGAGTGAACTCAGAGCCCTGTTTCTACCCTCTCTAAGGCACCGGGAGGATTTTGGTCCTCCAGCCTCCTGCCCTCCAGTCAGTGGGGAGAAGAGACTGGGGCGGGGGGAGTTGCTGTCAATGGAGGCATGAGTTGGTCATATGGTGGTGAATTCTGAAGTGATGAGCTTAATCTGGGAGGGAAGGGCATCTTATACCCTGGAGTCAAAGCCAGGCAGGGCAGCAGATGGAGAGTGAAGTGTCATCGAGGTAATATGAAGGATGACAGATGACCAGCTTTTCCCAAGGAATCTTAAAGACTTCTAGGAAAAGCTTTTGTGTATTGGGTAGACTTTCTCCTTATGGAGGGACATGGACAAGAATCAGAATGAATGAATGACCAAATAAATGAAAAAGCATTTATTAAAAACTTGTGTTGGGCCAAACACTCCATTAGATGGACATGTTCAACAAGCAAGATAGATCTTGCCCTTGAAGAGCTTGCATTCTTATAGGGGAAATCAAAATAGTTAGTGGAGTGGGATTGCTATCATCTGGAAAGGGAAGAGGAAGATGAGTAAAGCCATAGGACAATCAATTGATGTGCCTTTGCCATAAAAGGTCATGCAAATTTGATAATTGTTCCCCCAGCAAAAGGCAGAAAATGAGGAACCAGTGCTTACCCCTCTATGCAGCAAGACATTCCCTTAGGGTAAATGGAGCTATGTTTTTGAGCCATGATGCTGATAGAATAGGGAGACTGAAGACTGAGACCTGGTCCCTTGAGAAAGGGCATGACAACCATCTGTCCTGGGAGCTATGGAAATCTCCAGAAAGTGAGAACTGCAAACAAGACAGAAAGAAGAAAGAAGAAAGAAGAACTGGGACCAGAGGCTGGGACCTGGGAAGAAATGAAAGAGGTGAAGGTTAGAGGTCAAGTTAAAGAACCAAGAGAGGGAGCAACTTCCATTGGGGTCTGCAAGCTACATCAGAATCATGGAGTGCTAGAGAAGATGGAGAGAAATCTAAGGCGATAAGGGATATGATGACCCATGCAGGACATTTCTGTAAGTGATTAAGGCTATGTAAGCCTTTGTAGTGAGGGCTGCTTACTGATAGGTATTCCTGTTTCCATGGGATCTGATGGGAAAGATTTTCTTTAATTTCTAAATAAATTTACTCATTGTTTTGAACCTTGTTAGTCTACAAGCTTGAAAGGGGACATAGTGAAGCAGAAGAGTGAAAAGTTTTCCCTAATTGTAACCGTGGTTTTCCATGTCAGGAGGAATCCTGAATTATAGGATCACAGGATTATTAATCTCACTTAATGGAAAGACTGAAATGGGAAGAGTACTGATGTAGCAGAAGAGAGCAGATGATCCACAGCCAAATCATTTTAATCAAAAAGAACCAGATGCTTCTTTGTGTTTTTGCCTTCATTAAAAAGGAGAGGAAGGAAATCATTTATTTTTGTGATTAGCATTCCTCTTATCCTACCATTATATAAGGAATAACTTTCTGGGACACATTTAAGAAAAGTAAAAGTCAGTGAGTTCAAACGTTGGACTCTTTCACTTGGAACAAGAATTAAAAGGTAGACATGCTGAAAATTTAATGATTGGATCTTAGGAGCCAGTGAAAACTGGTTCTAATATACCATTGCTCCAAACTCCAGACTAGAGACTTTAAAAAGTATTCTCTTCCTCCCTAGTTATTCCTTAGTTCACCCATTCCTCCTGGGGAAATTAGATAGGGTTATTTACATTTTCTAGGACTGCTTCTAGAAACATCTGAGGAAGGGGGAATGGGAATTCTGCCTCTCAAATCTACTTTATCCCAACACATCTCCCAGCCTACCTAAGAAGGAGTTGTGAGTATAAATTAGACCATATATGAGAAACTTCTTGAGCTCTTTACAAGAAAGGTGTTATATAGCTCCAATTATTGCTATTTTATTTTTATTAAAAAAAATAAGTTAAGTGTGGTTGAAGGTGACAAATTGCGGAATGGGGTGTGGGAAGACAGAAGCCTTTTAAGACAAGCTTTTTTTTTTAAAGGAGGTTCAATCTTCAGTCCCCTACTTTGTGTATACTCTTGACCTTGGAGATTTTGTCTGGGTTTAGCTAAAATGTGTGTCTGTGCCGACGTGCCCTAGCTATTGTCTAATTCATTGCAGGACATTTCCTTCCTAGTCCCTGCCTTCGTGACCTCAGGCCTACCCAGTTGCAATGGCCCACTATTTGACATCCCACCCATCATAGTGTGACGGCTTGGTTAAAAATCCTCTGAGAATGCAACACTTTTTAACACTGATATCCCAGATGCTGAAAGAGCTATGAAGAAATCTACTTCCTACAATCTTTGATTAATCAAATGAGGAGAAAAAAAGTGGTAGAGAGGGAGGAAGAGGCACTAATATAGTCCTGGGCTTCATTCAGATGGAGCAGGGCTAAAAAGGAACAACACACACAATCAGGTCTCAGTGCATGGTCACTGAAGAGGAGAGGCAATGCCACTGAGCCTTCTGCTGATGTGTCCTCATATCCCTTTTTCCTTGTGATCCCAGATTCAAAACTACTCTCATCCAGAGATGACGGAAGAAGGGATCAACTAAGCTATAGAAAGAACCTTACTTGAGCCTCTGATGATAAAGAGACTCACTGGAAGGCATTCCCTGCATGATTAATGTAGGCAGGACAGTCCATGGGGTTTGCCTATGACCTGCCCTTCTACTCCATATTTGTCTGTCTGAATTGTCTGAGACACCAAATGACAATCTAGCAACAGGTCTCCTCCTAACTTTTGACCTTATTAACATAGGCTCAGATGGGGTCTCAGTGGGGCAGAGTGCTGGAGTTGGAGTCAGGAATCCCACCCCTTGGGACCCTCAAAACTCCTTAACCCTGTGAGTCTCAGTTTCCTTTCTTTGTTGTCTGTTTTTGTACCTTCAACATTTAAATAAGAGGGGGAAAAAAGATGAAGATTTGAAATGGATCAGCTGCCCTTTTTCTCTTCTAGGCACCTCACAGTTCAAAATGTTCCCATCTTTAATGGGCAGCACATTTGTTGAGATGTCTTTGGGCTCAGCACATTTAAACCTCAGTGCAATTTTCTTTGTGGTCTTAGTCTTTTTTAATGGAAAATTGACTCTGTGGGACCATGATAGTATCCCCTCTTCTTTTGATCATGAAAAACTTTTTTCTTGAGGAGAGAGGAGATCCTTGGACTTTCTTGTACTGCCTCTCTTTGTGAGGCTTCTTTCAGTTAAGTTCTGCCAGTTTGGATGATATCCATATCATTGGCATGAAGGAAGAATCTGTCTTCTTATCTCAGTAATGAGAATGAAAATACCCATTGTACCTACCTCTCAGGGTCTGTGAAACCCAAGTGACACCATCTGTAAAAATCTTTTTGGGTGTGAGTAATTGTGATATAGTTCCACCCAGTTCAAAACTCAAAAGCATCCATAGAGGGGACAGCTAGGTGGCACAATGGACATGGTCCCTGGAGTCAGGAGGACTTGAGTTCAAATTCAGCCTCAGACACTAGTTACCTAAGCTATGTGACCTTGAGCAAGTCATTTGACCCCATTGCCTTAAAATTTTTTTTTAAAATCATACATACAGCTTTACAGGCAATTATGGAGTGGCAGATACATGTCTCAAAGTGGAATAGGGACCCTCTCTACTTTTTTTGGTAGCATGTTCACATAATGAGAGTGAACATAAGCATCAGAGTCATCAAGAAGCCTTCCCCACACTCCATTTCTGTAGGAGAACATGCAGACACCCCACTGAACATCTCAATTTTCTTTTACATCCATAGTAGAGCTCCCAGGTGTGGGAGTAATGCCGTCACTTGAGGAGGGTGCTTGGGCCTCCGAGAAAACAGCAGGAAATTACAGTATGTTGCAAGGAGCTCAGCTGCCTTGAAGAAAAAAGCCCTTAGGAAAAGAGAAAAAGAAAGAAAATTGGCCCCAAAAGAAAATAGTTCAATTTTAAAGTGTTTCCTTGAATAGGTTTCCTTTCATGGCAAGTCCAAGTCTGACGTTATGTTCCCATTGAGCCATCCCTGAAGGATACGCTGCCATCCTTATTAGCTGGGCTGCTCAGGGCAGATCCCTTAATGTCTCTGACCTGCTCTCTTCCTTTTTCTGTAAAATGGGATTAATATTATTGAAAACAGTTTTCTCTCTCTCTCTCTCTCTCTCTCTATATATATATATATATATATATATATATGTATAGATATATGTGTGTGTGTGTATGTGTGTCTGTCTTTCTGTCTTTGTCTCTCTCTGTCTCTGCTTCTCTGTCTGTCTCTTTGTCTCTCTCTCTCTCTCTCACACACACACACACACACACACACACACACATCCACATCATCATCATCATCATCATATTGGTCATAAAGGGCATGTTATCCATACTGTTAGTATCAAAGGGATTTCCTATTTTGTGCTGAGTTTTGGTCACCATGGCTGGGAGTGCCCAGTTAACAAAACTCGCTGCCCCAGAGGTCAATGTAAAAGAAAAAGAAAATAATTGAGCTTGAAGGCCAGGCTTTGGGTTTTTTGGCAAATGGCAAATAACTTCCGATAATAGATGGCTTACAACCCTTTAATAATGTGAAAAGTGATTAAGAAGCAGCAGAAATCTGAACATGTATAACCTCAATGTAAAAAAAAAATCCATTGAGTCACAGGTAAAAAAATGGCAAAAAGCCAACTCACAGGTTTGATTTAGGCACTGATGTTTAAAACAATTGTTGCCTATTTTTGTTGTTCTTTAATCTCATAAAGGCCAAAGTTGGAAATGATTATTGCAAATGCTTAGGGAAAAGCAAATGAGTGAGGTGGGGATTTAGCACTTACTTATTTCATTTGCATTAGACTTAGACTCAGAGAGATTCCAGAAAAGGTGTTTCTTCTTTGTCCCCTGGGGGTGGAGGGGCATCATATGACAGAGATAATTGACCTGCTGCTGGAGGTTCTTGCCGGTATTCCCCAAGCTGCCCGACATTTCCGAGAACACCATCATCCTGTCCTGTTGAAAACACATGCACACCCTATCACCAAGAACTTTCTGAGCACATTTCAACCCGAGTAGTTTTCCATTCATGTGGTAAAGGTTTTTTTTTTTCCCCCTAAGCCATGGCTTCTTTTCTTTTCGATGTAGGAAGAATTGAAATGTTCAGATTTTCAATCCAATTCAACAAACATTTGTGAAGAGTTTGCTAATGTATGTTCAAAGTTCTGAACTACAAGCTAGATAGAGAAAAGCTCAAAATGATAATGGCCCTTGCCTTCCAAGGACTTCCATTCTGCCAGAGTTTGGACCTTCAGTAAGGCCTATAATTTGGAACAGATTATTATTAGAGTTTTCCAGATCAATCAATGAGAATGTATTAAGCAACTTCCTTCTGCTACTGGGGATAAAAAGTAAAATGAAATACTCCCTAACCTCCAGGAGTTTATTTCTATTAAAAGAGACTACACATGCATATATATATGTGTGTGTGTATTTCTATATATCTATATGAAATGTGTGCAAGTTTTTTGGGGGGTACAAAAGGCAATTATAGCTGGGTAAATCAAGAAAGTCCTCCTGAATTGAGATTGAAAAGAAGTAAGAATTCTAAGAGACAAGAGGTGAGAAACTAGTACCTTCCAGGTTGGGGGAACAGTTATTGCAAAGGCACCAAGTTGGGAAATGGAATTCATATGGGGATAAGAAGGATTTGTCTAAGATGAATGAGCAATGAGGAAACTGGAACCTAAAGATATTAAATGACCCATCCAAGGACATCCATCTGATTTCCAATGGAGATTGATTTTCATTCCAGATTTCTTTCCACTCCTCCATACTAATTAATCTAATGTAAGCTTCTTGAGAATGGGATCCATTTTATTTCATTTTTCTATCCCCAGTACCTATTAGAATGTGGGACACATAATGACTACTCAAATAATGCTTGTTAGTTGAATACTAAAGAAGAAATGTTGTATTGTAATGTGGAAGCAGGGCATCCATCTGGATGCCAGTAGAGCTAGGACTGATTTTCTTTTTTGTTTATTTTTTGTTGTTGCTGTTTATTTTTTGCAAGGCCCATAGCTAGGTAATTATTAAGTGTCTGAGTCTGGATTTGAACTCGGATCCTCTTTGACTCTATTCACTGTGCCACCTTAGCTGCCCACTAGAATTGATTTTCACTCCAGATTTCTTTCATTGTAGGCCATTATACTACTTACAGATCTCATGTAAGCTTCCTGAGAATGGGATCCATTTTATTTCATTTTTCTATCCCCTACACCTGTGTGGGACACATAATGATTATTCGAATACTTGATAATTAAATTCTACAGAAGAACTGTTGTTTTCTTATGGAGCGGACATGGTAGGGTTGAAAGCAAAAATCTGCATTTTTGAAAGGAGAGGACCAACTGGTGGCATGTGGAAATCCATGATACTTTTTCCGGGTCCTCAGGTAATCTCAAGTGCTGTGTCAGTACCTACCAACAAATCCCCAAAGATTAATTATTCCATGACTTGAGAAACCCTTCTCTTGTAGGCTTTCGGTAGCAGGCAGCCCGAAGGTGCAGATATGTGGCAGTCCATGTTTAAGCCTAGGAAAGGGGAGGATTCCAACCTAAAATTACCCGCCTGGTGGAGCAAGCCAGGGATCCTCTTGTGGGCTGTTATTTCAATGAGCGTATTAACTGTGGTCTGTTTGTAAAGGCTGAGCTCCAAAGATGCTCATTGTTCCTCCCTCATATGGAGAGGACTGCCTTGGAAGGATGATGTGTAAGGGGAGCCTTCGGGAAGCCGGGGCAGCCGGGCTTGGAGTTATCTCCCGGTGTCATCGGCAGATCATGGGAAGCCAGGGGCTTGAAGCACGTCACCCAAACCATGTGTGATTTGGGTCACGTATTCCAAATATGTCTGAGAAAACATTCAGGTACTTTTCCCCAACAGTAGCTGCTGAGTGAAAGATACAGTGATGGGTCGATTATCTCCCCATGGAGGGTGGGGGTCCCCAAATCGCCTTCAGCGGAAGCCTCAGTCTCATGAGGAGGGGGGGCATGACTTAATGATCCCTCCGGTCCCCTCATCTGTCTCCCAATCGATGCCCCCGGATCCCCCATCCACCGAGGCAGCATGGTGAAGCGATGCTCCCTCTCGTCTGCCGGCTGGTGAGACGGAGCTGTTTGGAGGAGCCTCTGTGGTGCCTGGCTGCTGAGCTCTGAGCTGCCGGGGAGCAGTTTTTATAGTCCTTTTCCTGTGGCACACTCTTCCTACAGAGTCAGTCCTCCAAAGAGGAGGTGTGAGGGAGGCGGAGGGGGAGGTAAAATTTAATTAGAGGACACACCGTGGCCGGCCCGGTGGAGCTGAACAGAGACTTCTCTAAGCCACCCAGCCATAGGGCAAGGCTGCTGCTGTGGGCGCCTCTGGTGGGGCACCGCCACTGCAGCCCAGCCGGGGCACTGGACTGCTCCCAGAATCAGAGCATGCTGGCAGCCCAGGGGAAGAAAGAGGACTTTGTTGAGGGCCGGACCCTGGCTTCCAGCCCCAGCCTGCTGCCCGGGCTGCTCTAACGGCTGGCAGGCTTGGGCAGTGGGCACTAGCCGGGCAAGACCCAGAGGAGGAGAGGGGATGGCCTCGGTGTTCATGTGCGGCGTGGAGGACCTGCTCTTCAGTGGCAGCCGCTTCGTGTGGAATCTGACCGTGTCCACCCTCAGGAGATGGTACACAGAGAGGCTCAGGGCTTGCCACCAGGTCCTGAGGACTTGGTGCGGGCTAAGGGACATCTATCAGGTAAAGGGGGCCACCTTTCACTTTCCCTTTGGGACTTGCTTGTTACTCTTTTAACCTGTGGGATTCTCTCCTTCCTCCCGACTCCCCCAGGAGCCCCCCCCCCCGCCTTTCACCCCATCTATCCAAGGGAGTGGGGGCTAGTGGATTAGTAAGCTAAATCACCCAGAAACTGTCTGGGGGCCTGATGAGCCCCAGCCCCTGACATAACCCCTGGGCCACTCCAAGGAGACCTTTGGAATTCCGCGGCTCTTTGGGCATCGCTTTAAAGGATGGGGCCACTCAAGGTGGCCGTTTAAGAGACGGACCGGGGGCTGCAGTTCTGAGAAGCAGTTGATTTCATTGCTCAGAAAACTGCCCCCAGTCGGGCCGTTTGGGTGGATAATAATTGTTAACTCACCGTTTCTTCTGGGTTCAGTTCAAAGGAAACCGTTTCTCTGCTGTGGTGGGGGTGGGGTTTGCACCAGTTTAAGTCTGAAGAGGTTTTTTTTGCAGGATTGGCATCCTGCTTTCCTTTCTTTCTATTTTTTTTTCCATCAGACAACCCAAACAGGCAATGCCGAGCCAGGAAAAGCTGAGGCTGGGGTGGATTTTGAATCTGGCTTGTGAAAAGTAGGAACACAAAATTCTGAAAATCCTACAGCAGAATGACAGACGGGGGGGGGGGGGGGGGGGGAAGGGGTACCCTAGAGAGTGCCATAATGCTCCCACTTGGGAATAATCCCCCACACACCGTCTCTTGGTGTCCTCACTAGGTCCAATCTTGCAGGTAAAAAATGCAGCAGCTTTGCTTAAGTATAGGATTAGCAGCCATGCTTACAATAGCTTCTGACCACTTTTTTTTTAAGAGAATCATGAATTTTCCAAGTCTGGCACTTTGATTTTTTTAAGTAGGAAAATCGACCCTGCAGTTACAATTCCTAATCAGGGCTATAGAAATGAGTTGATTGATTCCATTAATAATAAAGTAGGATTGCATGACAGATCCCCCTATATTCCCTCTAATCAATTGCTACCATTTGTACGTATTTTTGTATATTGCTCATCACCAGCAAGTCAAGTCTCTAAAATCTCTATAAAGCAGTACCTCCCATCCATACATACATACATGTCAAGAAGTTTGGTTTTTTTCCCACGCTATGAAATATAAATTAATAAAGCAATATTTGGGGTCTTAATATTCAAAAGGGACTCTCAGGGGAAAGTCTAGTTCAGATAGACATCATGTTTTGAAATGGAGAAAGTGTTTGGCCCAAACTTAGCTGATGATTTCTTTACTCAGAGGGTAACTGGCATTTTACAGAACATTTTATGATATCTCGAGGATCTTGGAATCTCTGGCTCCATTCCCCATTCAGGTTCAGTTCAGTTGCTACAGTCTCTGCCAGACCTTACCTGATTCTCCAGGCTTGAAACTTGAGAACTTCTTTCAGCCCAGTTGCTGTGCCTCTTCCCTGCACTGCCCTTCCCTCCCACCCCACTTTATTAGCATATATATATGGATATTTATGTATATATATATATATATATAATATTTACTTTTCTATCAACATTTTTTCTAAACCAGGTAGAGTATAAAGTTCTGGAGGGCAAGAATTGTGTTCATACCCAGTGCCTACTACAGTGTTCGTTGAGTTTATTTAAATTAAACTGCAGCTATGTAGGCAGAAAGATGGAGAAGCAGATCAACAGGTGATATTTTTTAAATAATTCAAGTTTCTCATCTGTTTCTAAACTGTTGCACGTGCTAGGTAATTCGTCTTATAAGTACCTTATAAAAATTCATAGCTATGCTAGGGTTATGTTGTAAAATATCCCAATAAAGTTTTCTTTTTCTTTCTTTCTTTCTCTCTCTCTCTCTGTCTGTCTGTCTCTCTTTCTTCCTTTCTCTTTTTTCTCCCTCTCTCCCTCCCTCTTTGTCCTCCCTTCTTCCCTCCCTTCTTTCCTTCTTTCCCCCTCCCCCTCTTCTTTTCTTTCTTTCTCTTTCTTCCTTCTTCCTTCCTTTTTATTTCTCTTTTTCTTTTTTCTTTCCTTCTTCCTTCCTCCCCTCTCCCCCTCTTCTTTTCTTTCTCTTTCTTCCCTCCTTCCTTTTTATTTCTCTTTTTTCTTTCCTTCTTCTTTCCTTTCTTTCTTTTTTCTTTCTTTCCTTCCTCTCTCCCTCTCTCCCCCTCTTCTTTCTTTTCTTTTTATTTCTTTCTTCCTTCTTTCTCCCTTTTTCTTTTTCCCCTTTCTTTTTCTTTCTTTCCTTCTTCCTTACTTCTTTTCTCTTTCTTTCTTTTTCTCTTTTTCTTTCTCTTTCCTCCTTCCTTCTTTCTCTCTTTGCTCCTTTCTTTCTTTCTCTCTTCTTCCTTTTTCCTTCCTTCCTTCCTTATTTCTCTCTTTCTTTCCTCCTTTTATCTTTCTTTCTTTCCTCATTTCTTCCTTCCTTCTTTCCTTTCTTGTCTCTTTCCCATTTTCTTCTCTCACTTTTCCTCCTCTCTTCTTTTTCTTCCTTTTGTTCTTCCTTCCTACCTTTCTTCCTTCTTTCCTTCACTCATTTCCCATTTTCTTCTTATGTTTCTCCCTCTCTTCCTCCTTTCCCTCCCTCCTTCCCTCCTTCCTTCCTTCCTCCCTTCCTTCTTTTTTTTAATATTTGACAAATCTGAATTTGGGAGAATGACTATCTCTTGCTTAGATAGCCAAGGGAGGAACTTTGATCTCATAGCCTAAGAGTTAAAGTGATTCATGGCTTATTGCAGACCTTGCCAGTGACCAGTTCAAAATGAAGTTTCTGGAAGCAAGGAACAGGGGTAGCTCTATATAGGATTTGCCATCATCATACAGGTCACCAAACTAAGGGACCCAAGTTGCCCAAAGCATGATTCAATTTTTTTTCTTTTGCTGTAAAATGAACTCTACACAAGGTACTAAGAAATAATGAGGTTCAATGGAATGAGAACTGAATCTTAAGTCTGAGGGCCCTGGTTTGTATTCCATCAGTGACAATTATGAGCTATGTGACCTTAAATAAGTCATTTAACTTCCCAAGCCTTTAGTCCTCTTATCTAGAAAGTGAGGGGATTGGACTAAGTAATCTCCAAGATCTGTCTCTCCTAATTCTAAACCAATGACGGTAAATGATTTGCCCATTTTAGACTCTGAAGTCAAGGAAAGAGTGCTGGGCGGGGGGGGGCGGGGGGGGGGGGGGGTGATAAAACAGAAGTATCAAACTTGAGACTCAGAAACCAGATTAAAATGTAATTGGGGGACAGCTAGATGGTACAGTGAATAAAGCACCAACCCTAGAGTCAAGAATACCTGAGTTCAAATATGGCCTCAGACACTTAACAATTACCTAGCTGTGTGACCCTGGGCAAGTCACTTTAACCCCATTGCTTTACCAAAAAAAAACTGTAATTGGGAAATATTTAGCCAAATGAAAAAATAAAAAACAAAAGGATAACAAAATATAGTGGATCAACATGCTACTTACAGGGATACTCAGGTACTGATTAGGGGGCCCCATTTCTATTTGAAGATGACACAATTATCTAAGAGGTCTTTAGTTTTTCAGTGAGATGAATGTTTACAGAAATCATTAAACTTTTGTGGGTTTAATACTTAAATACAACATAGGCAATAGGCAACATGGTATGATAGGAATGCCATAAATGAAGTCAGAAGACTTGAATATTAAACAACATGGAATAGTGGGCTTGGAATAATCATTAAAATAATAGTAGTAACAAGATTAAGAATAGGTAGCATTCCTATAGTGCTTACTATGTATCAGGGACTGTGTTCAGTAGCTTACAAATATTATCTCATTTGCTCCTCACAGCAGTTATCTCCATTTTACGGTTATGGAAACTGAGGCAAATAAAGGTTAATTGACTTGTTCAAGGGTACTCTGGTAATAAGTGAGTCTGGATCTTTAAACCAGTACTCTTCACTATACCACATTCTATCTCTAATAGTAGTATAATTTAATATTTAAAGTTATCATGAGAAATGTTCTATGGTCTAGTTAACCAAAATAAGAAATATCAGTAACTATTCCTTACACCAAAGAATAAAAAAATAAAAATAAAAACCAATGAGAATATCAACAAAGTCAAATATTATGTACAGTTTTCCTCATCTGAAAAAAAGGAAAGAATATATTTCCAGATAGATTGAAAGATAGATAAATGGGAAAGAGACAAACTTGGTCATTATAATTTCATAGTATTCAGCCTTGATTTGATTCAGATTGATGCTGTCACTATTCTTTCCATTTACTATATCCATTACAGTATGTGTGTATGTGGCTTTCTTGGTTATGTTTATGTCAGTTTGCATCAGTTCACTTAAGTCTTCCCATGATTCCTTTTATTCATCATTTCTTCCAGTGAGTTAAGATTCTATTTTTTGCCTGTTTCATAACTTACTTAGTCATTCCCCTGGTGAACTTCTCTCCTTGGTTTCCAATTATTTACTATTATAAATTACAATTATTTGCTATACATGTTTTGGTGTGTATATATGCTTATATATGGGCATTCATGTGTGAGTATATATGTATACATATATTGTATAGATGGAAAGATATAGGGCAGCTAGCTATGTGGCTCAGGAGTACCTGACTGCAAATCTGGTCTCAGACACTTAACAATTGCCTATCTTGTGTGACCTTGGGCAAGTCACTTGACCCCATTACCTTAAAGTAATAAAAAAAAAAGAAAGATATAGCTTTTCTTTTTGCCATCTTCTTCTTTGGAATAGATACCTAACAGTGGAACCTTTAAAGCAAAAAGTAAAGATCATTTAGTCTTGTTCTTTGCATAATTCTAAATTGATTTCCAGAATTATTGGA
Organism: Macrotis lagotis; assembly: GCF_037893015.1. NCBI lineage: Eukaryota > Metazoa > Chordata > Mammalia > Peramelemorphia > Peramelidae > Macrotis > Macrotis lagotis. Next base: position 163,396,194 of record NC_133665.1, read on the forward strand.
CCAAATCTCAGTTCCACCAACAGTCTCACCTGCCTTTCCACAGTTCCACTTGTATTGACAATTCCTGTCTTTTGTCTGTTTTGCTCATTTTGAGAATATTTTTAAACATTGATCTGATTTTCTTTTATTTCAATTTTAAAGCATTTATATTTTCTCTCCTGTAATTAATAGAATTTTAAAAAATTATGTTGGCCATGTATAAAATGTTCAACAGCTCTTTATAAAGAATGAGAATGATGCACTTTTCAAGATAGGGACATGGGTAAGGAACAAGATATTAAAAAAGTAGCTAACATTTTCTTTTTAGGTGTTCTTTCTTTCTTTCTATTAAACCTGCACTTATTCACCTTACATGTCATCAATTAATGCAAGCAAGTAAAGTTAATGTTGCCCAACTAGTGCAGCATACAGTATTGTTTCTACTAAAAATTGTAATTTTTATATCATCTAAAAAGGGAACAGCAAATTCTACGTGATTTCAAAGACCCCCTCACACACTAGAGAATTATTTATTTCATGAAACCTAATTGTTAATCATCCTAATGATTAAAAAGGAGTCGCTTGTGAGAACTGCAGTCAGAATAGGCTTTGCTTGTAAAGGAATCTAAAACTCAATTGCTTTGGGGGGGAAAAAAGGCAAGGGGAATATCCATTACATGGCAGTAACTGGAAGCCTTTGGAGTAGAGTGTTTATTCAATCAAGCTCTTTTTTATGAAACAAGATTCACTATTCACATAGCCTGCGCCAGCAATGATTTCTTGGTGGGTAAAAAAATGGTAGAAGAAATGGTGTTCTATAGTATTGAACATTTCCCATACTTTGATGCACATAAGATACAAATGGCTTACTTAGCTCCCCAACAGCTGAGAACAATTTAGGGACACCAGCCAAGCAACTCTTTATTTCTAGAATAAAAAATGACGAAAGAAAAACAATCAGTTCTAAGACTGCTACCATTTCCCTAGAAATGAAATACTAAGATTTTCAGTAAAGGCTTGCTCTTGGTTGAGTCTCTGTGTAAACCTAGTATGTTTACCTTCAAGGGCAACTATAATTAAACTAGTAAATTTGTCAAAGCCTGATTCATCATCCATAGATCTGTTCTAATTATAGTGTGCCTGAGGACGGATCATCCTAATTACTCCTATAGGATTAAAGTCATTCTTAAAGATAACAAACATTGCTAGAGAAAGATGGATGGGAGAAGGCTTGTTGAAGTAAGGAAATACTGTGTTGGTTGGATCACATAAGTGAATTTTAAGTCCTTTCTTTGGGATTTGTAATAAAGTTGGCATTCTTTGCAATTCCAGGGAACTGCCTGGGAGGCAAGAGGCACCAATACCATTGCCATTGCCATTGACTATTTATTCCCCATCTACTATGAGCCAAGGAGAGAGGCATCAGGGCACCGTGGCCAGAATGCCAATCTAGAAGTCAAAAAGATCTGGATTCATGTTCTGCCCAGGACATAGAATAAACAGTGTATCTCTAGATCATTGGTTCCCATTTTGTGACTCATGAGCCCCTTGCCAGTTCAAAATTATGTCTTGGGCATTCATTTAAAAAAAAACTTTAATGATGTCCTAAACAGTAACAATAGTAAAAAATTTTGTGGAAAATATATTAAATTACCTTGAGGTAATATATTTTTATTGTTGCCATTGAAAGGGATTTGAAGGATAAAAAAAAACATTGGGGGGCAGCTAGGTGGCGCAGTGGATAAAGCACTGGCCCTGGAGTCAGGAGTACCTGGGTTCAAATCCGGTCTCAGACATTTAATAATTACCTAGCTGTGTGGCCTTGGGCAAGCCACTTAACCCTATTGCCTTGCAAAAAAATAAAATAAAAAAATAAAACATTGGAAGCCACTGCTCTGGGAAGTGTAATGATAATATTTGTCCTTTGTTCTTGAAGACGATCATGATAGGGTGGTGATACCATGACAAACCCATTAATTGGATTTGAATAAGGGGTCCTGTGCTAAGGTATAATAGAACACTGAGCCTGGAGTGAGGAAGACTTGAGTTCTAATCTAGCATCTAATTTACAAGCTGGGCATGTCACTTAACCGCTGTCTGCCTCAGTTTCCTCAACTGTATAATGGGAATAATAACAACACCTACTTCCTATGGTTATTGTAAAGATCAAATGAGATAACATTTATAAAAGGGTTTAACACAGTGCTTGTTTCAAAGTAAACACTACATAAATGATAACTATTATTATAATTGTTACTGTTCTAGAGGCTATAAATTGAGAATCAGGAACTGATCTGTGCTGTTAAGGACTGTCTTTTTTACATGGGAGTATCAGTGAAATCAAGGTCTAACCTACTGCAGATTTTACAAGAGAAATCCCTCCCTCAAGGGATTTGCATTTAACTAAGACCAGAAGACAGAAACCCAACCTAATGTGGTGAGTTAGGCATAGCATCAACCTAAAATAACTCAGTTAATATCTGGGCTCTGCCCACCCACCCCAGGTTGATGCGTGGGTCAAAATGAGCTAACATATGCAGAGGGTTTCTTGACTGGCAGCTTATAGGAACATCAGTGGTTGTGATCAACATTCTCAGCGTTATTATTGTAGACTTCATTAGCACCTTGGAGTAGAGATAACTATCGCCAAGTTCAATCACCAAAAGATGACACCTTATGAGACAGGATATTGCCACCTGGGGAAGCTGAAGAAAAGAGATTATTAGATCCAATCTAGGTCAGACAGTCCATTTGTGTCAGAGACAGACCTCAGGAGATTCAGGCTCAAATGGCATGCCCAAGACATGGTTACCTCTTGAGCCCCTGAATAAAAGTGTGGAGGAAGGAAGGCAAGAATAAGCAATTATTAAGCTAGGACTAGAAATAGAAATAAAAGAGTAAGTAAGACCCTGCCCTCATGGAACTCCCAGTCTCATGCTGGGACTCCTAACCTGATTCCTGAGAGCTTGTCTGTTTGATTTTAACATTTTCATAACTATATTTCCATACAATTTTGTAATTTTATATATTTTATTTTATTCTTTTAAAATATTATTCTGAGAATAGTTCACCAAATCTGTCAAAGAGATCCACAATAAAAGGTCAAGAACCCCCTGTAATATGGGCACCCGACATTATATATATATATGTGTGTGTGTGTGTGTGTGTATACATATATATGTGTGTATATAGATAGATACATAGATAGATAGATAGATAGATAGATAGATAGATAGATAGATAGATAGATAGATGATAGATAGAAGGGTAGTAACATCAATAAGCATTTATTAATACTAAGTGCTGGAAATACAATGAAAAGCAAAAATGGACCCTGTCGTCAAAGAATTCACATTCACATTTGAGGGCTCCCCTCTTATTAATGCCTTCCCTCTGAGGCTACCTTCTATTAGTACTGTATATTTCTCATTTATATACAACTTTTGTGCATGTTGTCTCTTCCATTAGAATGTAAGCTCTTTGAGGCATTGTTTTTGGTTTTCTTTTTATTCCAGCCCTCGAACAGTGTCTTGGACATTAATAAATGTTTATTGATATTGGCATCTCAATGGTAAAATAAAGCATCTAAAGAGCTAGGTATATTCAAGACACATGCAGAGCAGATAGAGAGTAATCTCAAAAGGAGAGGGAGGACTAGGAAAGGTCTCCGGTACAAAGCAGGATTTGAACTGAAAGCTGAAGGAAACTAAAGGGACTAAGAGGTGAACGATAAGACCAGTATAACTGGGGAAGAAAGACTAAAAAGGCAGGAAAGGAAAATCCCAAACTCATATTTGGTCCTAGAGGTAATGGAGAGGGACTATGGTTTACTTAGGAAATGATACAGTCAAACCAATGCTCTAAGAAAGATCACTTTGGCAGCTGAATGGAGAAAAGATTGGAGTGGGGAGAGACTTGAGGCACAGAGATTGACTAGAGGTTTATCACTGTAGTCCAGGTGAGAGGCACTGGGAGCCTGCACCAAGGTGCTGTGTGGATGAGTGAAGAAAGAAGATATGTGTGTAAGAGACTTTGTGAGTGCAGAAATGGCAAGATTTGGGTAGGGAGGGAAAGTGGTTGCTGTGGTTGAGTCAGACCACAAGGGGATGACCAGTATGGTGAGGCTTCAGAATGCCCCCTACATGACCCAGTGAATTAAATCTAGAATGCCACTTGGCTTGTCTTTGGAAATGCTCTCAAATCATCAATCTGAGAAAGAATTCTAGAATTTCATCAAGTATTAAAGCCACATTCACTAACCCAGGGAGGGAAGAATCTACATCCTTTTCTTTTTGGAAAGCTGGTCTCTAGTCTTTGTACTATTTTTTTCCCATTATTCCCTGTTTTTCAAAGAACCTACTCTCAAGTAGCTCATAGTGTAGTAGAAAAGATGACAGATACAAAAAAGAAGCAATGGAGCTTATGTTAAATACTATATGAGTAATTATGAAATTATTTGGGAATTTAGCCAAGGAAACAAGAACATTAATTAAAAGCACCTGGGAAGGCTACTTGAAAAAGTGGCGGCTGAACTAAATCTTGAAATATGGAGGGGTAGACTGTCGATCTACTTGATGTGTGAAGGCATTCTAGTGAAATAACAGCAAGAATAAAAGTGAAGAGGTAGTAAAACATAGATGATGTTTAAATAATAGTTTGTCATCCTGAATGACTAAAGGACAGAATGCTAATCATATTGTTCAAAAAAGAAACAGCATGGAAATATTACTCAGGATCACATAAATGCCAAGTTGAGGAATGTGGGCATGATTCCTTAGGCATTGTGGGGTCACTGGTGCTTTTTAGGGAAGAAGAATGTGACACATGCTTTAGGAAGAACATACTATTAAAGAAATGGTTAATGAACATCTAGAAAAGACTGTGACAACAACAAAGAGACAGTAAAATCTTCAGATTATGCCGGGCTATTGCCCTTTTTCAAATGGTTACTGAATTGATGGATCTGGACGATTTTACCTAGAATTAGCAAACTCTCCCTGACTCCCCCTGTGTCCACTATGAAAGGTGTAGTTTTAAGATGGAGAAGAAGGAAAGACAAGTCAGTTTAAAACAGATCATCTCAATCTTTTCAATAAATAGGAAGTGAAATAATTTGGAGAAAAACAATGGCCTGGTGAATCAAACACTGGACCCGAAGTCAGATTCAAATTCTGCCTCTCAGATAATTGCTAGCTGTTTGACAAAAATCACTAAAATTCTCTCAGCCACAGTCCTTCATCTGTAATAATTCTAATAACTCTACCTATCTTAAAAGATAGAATAATTCTTAGAGAATAATTCTACCTATCTTACAAGGTTATTGCTGAAGTCAATTAAAAGACTGCATGTAAAATGATATGTAGATGCCAACTATAATTATGATCATTTATTAGAGGGAATATGGAGCAGGGACTTTTTAGATGGTGAAAAGATTTAGAGCAATGACAATGACATGTCAATAAAAAAGTCAATGAGAGATGAATCAAAACCTTCGAAATCAGCAGAGAAAGGGTCTTGAAAGTACTAAAGATGAGGATGATTTATATTATTTTCCCAAGAAGGCGGATACTGGAGCCAGCACTTTTCAGTTTTTAAAAATGGTGCCACTTACCCCAGACACTCACTTAGATCCAGCCTGTGTTGGCACTAGCTACCACATAATAATGAGTTCTGGAAGGTTTTTTTTTAAAGCACTTAAAAATGTTGACTCATTTAACCCTTAAAATCCTAGGAAGCAGGAGCTGTTATTCTTTCCATTTTACAGGCGAGGAAACTGAGGTAAAGCTGTTAAGTCACTTTCCAACAGTCTGCCAGTCAGTGAACATATTAAATATTTGTTATGTGCCAGCCACTGTGCAAAGTGTTAAGGAAACAAAAAAGACAAAAGGCAGTCAGCGTCTGCCCTGAAGAAGTTCATCATCTAATGGGGGGCAGGGAGACAATACAGAAAAAAAATTACAAGGGGGTGGGGGTATCCCCTAGGGAAATGATGAGGTATCTGCCTAGGTCCTCTCCTTAATTAGAGGATCTGGAGGACCTCTGAGATGTCTTCCCTCCCATCCTCTTCAGTCAGAGGGAACCAAAGGGCAGGGAGCCTGAGAAGGAAGGAACGAAGGGAGGGAGGAAGGAAGGGAGGGAGGGAGGAAGGAAGGAAGGAAGGAAGGAAGGAAGGAAGGAAGGAAGGAAGGAAGGAAGGAAGGGGAAGGAAGAAGGAAGGGAAGAAGGAAGGGAAGGCAATGAGCTTAATGACAGAAAACAATATTTTGAGTTCTAAATGAAATGAGAGCTATCCCCAAAGTAGAATGGGCCACCCCAAAAGTTCATGGGTAACCCCTTTATTGAAGGTTTTCAAGCAGAAGCTCTGGTCACCATGTGGTAGTGAGAATTCTCTTTGGAGTTTGGATTGGAAAAAGCAGCTTCTGAATCACTTCCAACTCTGGGATTCTGGGATTTCATAGGGAAGATTTGGACAAACAATAGATCACAGTGAAGATGGAAAATAGGTTCAATCAGAATAAGCTAGTAGGGGAGGTGGAAGGCCAGGAAACTGTGGTCAAAATGGAAGATTTAGAGTTTAATGGGCCTTTAGCAGGCAGCTCCAAGGCAACATTAAGAGCCAGACTTTCTGCTCTCTTTGCAGTGGCTGTAAAAGGCCAAATCCCTTTCTAACTCAACCCTACTAAGAGCATTTGCACATTTCTACCAACAATTCACATCTCCCTGCCACATCCCCACCTGCCCCTTCCCATTAGGCACACGCATCACCGTGGAGCATGCTTCTGTACTGTATTTTCCAAAGGACCAGAACAAGCCATATATTATGTGAAGGGCTTAATGGGGTTGGAGTGGGGTGGGAGGTGTGGAGAGACCTTCTAGCAGAGGTCATAGGCTAAATCCCAGAATCACATGAAAACAGAGCCTGGAGGGACAGAACCAAATCATCTGCCAGTGATTTTAGGCCATTCTCGCCACCTTTGCCCATCCAGCCCTGGGGAGCTGCTGCTCAGAGCCCATACTAGAAGGTCAGATAGATAACATGCAAGGGGAGAGACCAGGTTAATGTGATTGCACACTTTTAAAAATGGATCACTATCTTTTGTTTTAATATGGCTTAAATTCCCCTCTATTTCCCCAGTCTATTCTTTTCCACTGCCTATGTTAATGAGCAACCAAAACATTTCTGCCATCCTGTAGACTTTGACAAACTAGCATATTGGTATGATGGGAAGAAGGCCAGGTTTGCAGCTGGAGGATCTGTGTTCAAATCTTTCCACTGACATTGATGAGCAGGGTGACTTTAATTGAGCACCTTAATTTCTCCGTTTTCTCATCTTTAAAATGAAGGTGTTACAAAGGACTCATGATGAAGTATACTATCTGCCTCCAGATAAAGAACTGAATAGACTGAAACGTATTCATTTTCCCTTCCTTCTTCCCTCCCTTCCTTTCTTCCTCCCTTCCTTCCTTCCTCTCTCCCTTCTTTCCTTCCTTCCACCCTCCCTCCTTCTCTCCCTTCCTCCCTTCTTTCCTCCCTCCCTCTTCTTTTCTTTCTTTCCTTTTTTCTTCCTTTCTTTCTTTCCTTTGTTCTGATCATTGAAGTCTTTTTGCACAACTTGACTAATACAGAAATGTTTTACATGATTTCTTACGTATAATCTGTATCAGTTTGCTTACCATCTTGGGAAGAAAGGAAGGAGGGGAGGGAGAGAAAAAAGAATTTGGAACTCAAAACTTTTAAAAATGTTATAAATTGTTTCAACATTTAATGGGGGAATAAAATATCATTTAAAAATAAAATAAAATGAAGAGGTTAGATTCGATGGTGTCTAAAGTTTCTTCTAGTTTATCCCCATCACTTAACACAGTGCTAAAAAAATTGCTTAATGAATTGTTTCCATTACATTCCCACAAATTGGTCTCTTGAGTCCTGGATGTAGTTAGGCAAACCTGAGGTCAAATCTTATCTAGATAGCTATTCTTACTAGCTGAGCTGTTTGACTTCTAGCAAAGGCTTATTGAACCTGTCAGCTTCAGGTTTCTAATCTATCAAATGGACAACTGATTCACGGGATTGTTATGAGGATCAAATGTGATATGCAAAACCCTTTGTGACCTTAAAGTATTATCCATAGATAAGTTATCATTAAGTACAAGAAGTACTAGCTAAATGGAAGGGTTCAGAAAAGTCCTTATGCATCCCAAGGCATGACCTTGAGACTTGAAGTCAGTGAACTTATAATTCAGTCTTGGAAGGCAACTAAATAACTAATTTCACACAGATCCAGGCACAGCCAGTGGAAGATAATCTCAGAGGAATCGACACTGGCAACAGGGAGGACCAGGAAAGACTTTCTGTAAAAAGGGGTCTTGATCTGAAACTTGAGATGCCAAGGAGACCAAGAGACCAAGCTAAGGAGGGAAAATAAATTCCGCGTCAATGGAGGTCCGTGTGTGAGGTTGGTTTGTCTGGACTATGAAATACATGAAGGGAAAAAATCCATAATAATCCAGGAAGTTAGGTTGGGGTTAGTTCTGAAGCACTTTAAATCCCAAATGGGGCCATTTATTTGATTCTGGAGTGAATCAAGTAAGGGGGATGACATTTTAGGAAATCACTCTGGTTGGTGTGGGGAGGATGGGGTAGAGTGGAGAGACAGGGGAGAGAGGGAGACAGGTTAACCATGATGGGGTTGTCTGAATATCATTCTTTGAAGAAGCCAATGGAGATTTGAGCCCATATTGTTGAGTCTCTAAATCAAACCAACTAACACATCACATGCTTAGGAAGTAGAGAAAATACTAATGATAGTTCAGTTGGAAATGATGTGGATATTTTCTGAGAAATTTCCCCTGCAGCCAATGGCAAGCATTAGAGCATACAAGCCAGATGCTGTTATCTTACTTAATGAACCCCCAAATCCCTCAGACCTTGCTCCTTTCCTGCATTATCTGATGTTAACCAGCTGCCTGCAAACCAAGGTTTTTAAAATCTACTGCAGGCAGAGACCCCAGGAACATGGGATACTTCCGTTGTCATTAGAAACACACCAAGTAAAGGATTTGTTCTCCAGATGTGGTAAGACTCTGTTTATCCTTGCCGTGCCATCTACGTTTTTTATCCACTGGGGCTCTAGTATGATTCATTGCCTTACTCATCTTCTTCTCTGTTGATTCCTAATGTTGGCATTATTTATAATGTCCCAGTTGGTATTGTGGAAAAGTTTAAGTAGTTTGCTGTGTTGGAAAGGACAGTAAATGAAGTCTGGGGACAGGACTTTGCCACTAATTTCTTATGTGATCTTGTATAAGTTACAGCTTCTTTGAGCCTCAGTTTTCTGATTTGTAAAATCAGGGGGTTGACTGGGGTCCCTTCAAGCTGTAGATCCAGGATCATGAGACCTAGATTTACCACTACCTTCTTAGATGAGTTTGAGCAAGTCCCTTAATCTTTGGGGGCCCTCTTCATAAGATCATGGAATTAAAGGACCCCCAAAAGGTTCTATAGCTATGTATTCATTAAAAATCTTAATATACTTGCTGTGTAGAGAGAACTATGTTAAATGTAGAGGCAGGGGAAGGAGGGAATACAGACTTTAGATAAGACCCAGTCTCCACCAATATGAGATCAAGGAATGTAGAATTGGGGAGGGGGGACCTTTGAAATCATGTAATCTCACACTCTAATTTTACACATGGAAACTGAGGCCCTTCAAGGTGAAATAACATGATAAAGGCTATCAGATAACAGAATTGTGATTCAAAACCCTATTCTGCCTCCTACTCCAAATCTGTGGCCCTTTTCACAATACTCCTTCTTCTAATGGAGGTTACAGCCTAATAGGGGATAAGACATTAATCCGAGGTCACTAGAATTCAAAATAATTCATGTTTAATGTATTGAGTATAAAACAAGAACATGTCATGAGTCAACTGAAGGCTCTAGGGAAAGGGGACCTTGGCATTAAGTTTTCAGATCAGTTCATCAAGTCCTTTTAGGTTGCTATCATGAGCTAGGCCATGTCCTCAGTTCTAGTGATGCAAAGTTAAAAATGAGGTGGTCCACCCATTCAAAGATCCTCCATTCTGCTGGGAGAGCCAATCTTCACATGGATAAGTAAAACAATATGAAGGCAGGAGAATAGCCAACATAGCTATTGAGGTAATTTCCTGCAGGAGATGCCACCTGGGCTAACTTTATTTTTAAAGGCTGGATAGGAATTCAGAAGAGAGGTGGGTGTAGATCCCTGTTCTTTTCTCAATTTACAAGTCCTTCTTCATCTTTGATCTTTTCAACCAATGGTTCTTCCCATGCCCCTGATTCTACAGAAACCTGCCAATTTTCCTCTGAAAACCACATTGATGGTCGTTCTTTCCCCTCAAGGTCATGCTTTATTCCAATCCCTCTAAGCCACAAGGACTTGGTTCCTTGGTTGATATACTCCTTGCTTTCCACCACTGGTCCTGACCAGCCCTATGCCACCAGCCCTCAATAAACTAACAAACTTCCTTCTTTGGAAGGACACTCAGACCATTTCCCATCCTTGTCAACAGCTGTGAACCTCTACAAGAATGCCTTAATGATCACCATTATTCAACTACATGCTTCATTGTGTTATATTTGGTCTAATATCTGGCTAAGGATCCTCTTTACAATTTGCCCAACAGGTGGGCAGCCAGTCTTTGGAACTTATTACCTACTGAGAAAGCCCACCCTCTTCTAGGTGGTTCTGATTGTTAGGAATGGTCATTAGAAGCATCGGATTTTAGAAATCGGGGCCAAGAGTCAGAACCAAAGCAAGCAAATAAGAAAGTATTTATCCGGTGCCTTCTGTATACTGATCATTGATTAAGATTCTGAGGGTACAACTATAAAAACTGGAACAGTTTCCATTCACAAAGAAGTTATTTAACATAACTATAAAAAAGGAAATATCCATAATGTAAAGGGGATAAATAATCATCAATATAAAGTAAATAGAAGATCATTTAAGAGGAAAGGCTAAAATAGCGTGAGGGCACCACAAAAGATTTCTAATAGTCATTGGTCCTTTTTTTTTTTTTAAGGTTTTTGCTAGGCAATGGGGTTAAGTGGCTTGCCCAAGGCCACACAGCTAGGTCATTATTAAGTGTCTGAGGTCAGATTTGAACTCAGGTACTCCTGACTCCAGGGCTGGTGCTCTATCCACTGCACCACCTAGCCGCCCCGTTAGTCATTGGTCCGTAAAGGAAGAGAGGTTCTGTGGGTCAGAAGGAAGGAGGAAGTTTCTTCTAGACATGGGGGAATAGCCATGTCACAGAAATGGAACAGAAAATAGACCGGTTTATCTGAATCACTGTGTACAGGAAAGTAATATCCATTGAGTCTGGAAAGATAGGTTGGGGTCATGTTATGAAGGACCTTAAAAACTAAACAAAAAGAATTTATATTCCATTATAGAAGTGATAGGGAGGGGCAGGAGGTTGTGCAGTGGATAGAGCACTGGCCCTGGAGTCAGATGGACCTGAGTTCAAATCCAGCTTCAGACACTTAATAATTACCTGTGTGATCTTGGGCAAGTGACTTAACCCCACTGCCTTGCAAAAATAAAAGAATAAATTAAAAGAAGTAATAGGGAGCCATCAGAGTGTATGGAGTACAGATCTGATATGGCCAGATCTTCCCTTAAGGAAAATCTTTTGGGAGCAAAGGAGTTATCCCTACCTAAACTGAGATTTAGTACTTTGTGGGGAAGAACACAGCACCCAACATACAAATTTATGAGGAGCCAAGGAAAGAACTCATGTAAAATACTTTGTAAATATGAAAGTGCTGTGTAAATGCTATTATTATTTTTATTAATTCATGTTTCAAATAATAATTTTAAAGCATTTTGCAAGCCTTAAGTTGCTATATAAATGTCAGTGATTTATATTAGTGGATATTTTCTAAAGAAGGTTTGCTTTTTTTCTGGAAAAAGTTGTAATTGTTTTTAATGAACCCCTTAAAACAGATGTAGAAAACGTTCATGTTAGGAGGTTGCAAATGTTTATTCAACTTACAAATAAATCCTATGGAGGTTCCAGCATTAAATTTAGGAGCTGTTTCTATCCTTAGGATTTTTATACATTAATCTTTCCATACATCTCTGCCAACTCTATTTCCAGTTGAGCTCAAAAAGGAGATTTTTTTTTCTGCCCTTTTGAGTTTGTTGAAATGAAACAAGGCTTTTGGCCTGGATTTTTTCCTTTTATGAACTTCATAGCCAGACAGTGAACTTCAGGCTCATTTCTTTGGAGATGTCTCTTGAGCCAAGTTCAAAACACTGCTTTCCATTCACCAACCAGCTCCATGGGGGGGGGGGGGGGGACAGAGCGGGGAGCATGTTTGTTTAGGTTTTTTTTTGTCTTACACGCTCTATTTAATGACAAATAGTATTAAAACTGGAGTATATTCATGCTGGCTGAGTGTGTTTAATCAGTTTATAACTTTATTATTTTATTTTATTTTCAGACATTTTAATCTTTTCTCCAAAGATAATTTAGTTGTTAGTTGTTTTTTAGTTTAGTTTAGTTGATAGATTTCAATTCTAAATGGGTCTGTTTTAAAATAAATATCGGGGGACAGCTAGGTGGCACAGTGGATAGAGCACCGGTCCTGGAGTCAGGAGGACCTGAGTTCAAATCCAGTCTCAGACACTTAATAATTACCTAGCTGTGTGGCCTTGGGCAAGCCACTTAACCCCATTTGCCTTGCAAAATCCTAAAAAAATAAAATAAAATAAATATTAGTCTGATGGTGACTTCCTTTTTGTATGCTGTCTTCTGCCATTAAATTGTAAACTCCACGAGGACAGGGACTGTTATTCCTTTTTAAGGAATTCCCCAGTATATAATACATAGTAGGCCCTTCATAAATGTTTATTGATTGATTGGTTTATAAAGAAACACTGAGGCACAAACTTTATGTAACCTGTTTCTGCTGCTTTTGCGTCTTCAAGGACAGGTTTCAGATACCATATCAACAATGAATGCTAGATGGCTCAGAATTGGGAATCTGAGTTCAAATCCAACCTCAGATACTTTAGTACTTGGGTGATTCTGGGAAAGGCACTTAACCTGTGTTTGCCTAATCCACTGGAAAAGAAAATGGCAGACCCCTTCCTTCTCCTTGCCAAGAAAGTCCCAAGGACAGAATGGGCCACAGAGTCACAGATAGTAGAATGGGACAAAAGAGACTAAACAACAAATCATCCTAGACGAGTAAATACCCAGGACTTAGCTAAAGCATGAAGAGACTTCTGTTTGCTTCAATTCAGGACTTCTCTCACTGGGAGTCTACCATGCTACAGATATCATAGAGCCTTCCCAGATTGCCTCAGTTTCCTCTTGAGTGAAATAAGAATGTGGTTTGTGCCATCGTTTTTCAGTCATGTCCCCATTTGGGGTTTTCTTTGCAGAGATATTGCAGTGGTTTGCCATTTTCTTCTCTAACTCATTTAAAAGATGAGGAAACTGGGGCAAGCACGGTGAAATGACTTGCCAGGGTCATGCAGCTTGTGTCTGAGGCTATATTTAAACTCAGAGAGATGAATCTTCTGCCTCTAGGCCTCTATACACTGTGCCACCTAGCTACCCAATGAGAATGATAATATGCATTGTCTTCTTAGGAATATATTGAAGGGTGATATCTACAAAGCAGCCAGGCAGCTATTTTAAAATTCAGTTCTGTTCAATCAATAGTGCCTTCCGATACCTGGAGTTTAATTCACTTATCTAAGGTTTCACAGCTAATTCAAGTTTGAGACGGGATTCAAATCCAGATCTCCCATCCTGTGATACTCTGATCTAGCTACTTCCAAAGTTTCCTCCAACTTTCTGCTTAGGTGTTGCTCATTAACCAGACTCTGGGGCAAGCTTTAGTTCCATAGAAAAATATTTGACATCTTAGAGTAATTTTTGGAACTCAAAATACTTTGGTGCTAGTCTCTGGCAAAACCCAAGCATCTAAAATGTAAATTTTCTTCTTTTAAAAAAAATAGGATACTTTTTGTATTTAAATTACCTTCATTTCCTTAATTTTCTCTCCTCTCCCATCCAGAGAGATATCTTTTATCATACAGAATAAAAAGAGGGGAAAAACAATTCAGCAAAACTAACCAACACATCAGCCAAATCTCACAGTCTGTCTGTAAATAATTCCACATCCCTAGTCTCTCACTTCAGCAAAGAGAAGAGAAGAGAGAGGATAGTGCATTGTTATAGGAGATATCAATTTCTATCAGATAAAGTTAAGTTAAGAACATTTTCCATTTAGAGATCTTAGGGTTCTAGAGCATCTAAAAATAACTTTCTTTCTAATGTGTGTCTTTTGCATAGGTTCCCTTCACTCTTAGAAAGTGGTTTTAGAATTTGAAGTCTATCTCTTCTCATTGAGATTTTGTGTATTTTTAGACAAATACTAGGTTATGGCAGGTGTGTGTGTGTGTGTCTGTGTGTCTGTGTTTGTGTATAAGAGAGACAGAGATAGAGACAGAGACAGAGACAGACAGACAGAGAGAGACAGAGAGAAGCCCACATGGTGAAGAGGATATTATTTTTTATTATTGGCTTCAGATATCTAAGACCTTGGTGTCTATTTGGGCCTCTAAATCTATTTTTGTTAACTTAGAAGTAGAGGAGATAAAGACTTGGATTGGGGAAACTAAAAAGAGAAGGCTCTAGAAAGCCAGAGGACAACAGGAGAACATGGACAGATTGAAAAAGAAAGATGAAATAGGAAATCACCTCAAAGATTTCTCTCTGCTCCAGTTTTACTTGGACCCCTCTCTGCCCCATCTAAGCCACTTGCCCACTTGACTCCTGACCAAAGGATGTTATACTTATTTATATACTCTGAAAAAAAACACTTCAGTCCTTTCATGATTACTTCTGTATGTCTTCCTTTTGTCTCAACATAAAAAATCACAGAATTTGAAAGCTAGAAGGTTCCTTAGTGGTCCAAACCATTCATGAAAGGCCTCTCCACTAGACCAAATCTGACAAGGAAAAATAGGAGCCCCTAAAGTTGATCCATTTGTGGAGGCAAAAATCAGATTGTTTTTAGGGTCACCTTCATCCAGATGTTTCTCTCAGCTGACAGGAAGCAGAGCCTCCCATAGTTTGCTTTGAGTGACCCATGAACCAACTCGGGGGGAGTTCTGCTGTCTTCCCAAGACCCAGAGAGATAATAGCATCACAGGATGTCATATCTGGAAGGGACCCTTAGCATCCTTCCTTTCTAGCCACCCCACTGCACAGATATAGAAAGGGGAAGGACTCTTTAATCTCAAAAGGTCTTCTTAAATGGCATGCCATATGGATAAGTCACTTGATCTCCAGAGGCCTCATTTCCTCACCTGTATAAAGAGCAAAGGGTTGATTGAAACCTCTCTAGCCTCTGAGGTCCCTTCCAGCTCTTGCTTTCCATACTTCAACAATTTGGAGGCTATAGAAGAGAGCCCAGAGACAGAAAGAGAAGATCGAAACCAGAAATTTGGTAGAGAAAGAGAAAGGAAAAATGAAGATCCTGGAGGGATGAAAAATGTCCCCGAGGAAGAAATAGAAATACCAACTAGGGTGGATGGCAGGCTCTCAGGAGATCTATGCTTTGGCTAGAAGGACACACAGTAAGATGTTAGGGAGAGAAGCCGAAGTCAGAAAACCCAGGTTTAAATTCCACCTTTTGGTCAGCTAACCTCAGTTTTCTCATCTACAGAATGGGAATAATCATGCCTGTAGCGTTTATCTGATCAGTTACTGTGACACTGAAATGAGAAAATGTTTTCCAAGATGAAAAATGTTTTCCAAGCCTTAAAGTGCGGTGTAGCCTGGGATTACTAGAGCCAATCTGAACTGGCTCCTGAGACCCGACTGTGAAAACTCAGTGTGAGCATTTGCTCCTTAGAACTAGGCCAATACTACAAATCAGGGTTTGATTTATTGTTTTGTTGATCGTCTAGACTGGCAGATATCTTTTCTCTTTGTAGAGCTAGTTATTATACACTTATCAGAACAACCTTGTATGTGACTGTCCGTTTTTGTTATTATTAATAATAATAATATTGTTTTATTAATATGAATGTAGTCACCACATCCTTGAAAGGAGAAAAACATAGTTAAAAAGAGTAAATTCTTGGTGACAGGACCAAAACAAAATAGATCAGATGACACTGCTACAAATATTAATATTTAAATAGTTCCATTGAATCTCACCAGCTTATGTATGTATATATAAATAGATAAATAGGTATAGACATGGACATGGACATGGACATGGACATGGACATGGACATGGACATGGACATGGATATGGAGACGGGGATGGAGATGGATATAGATGATATAGATATAGATGATAGAGACAGAGATAGAGATAGACAGAGAGAGAGAAATAGAGATAGAGACAGAGACAGATACAGAGACAGAGATAGAGATAGAGAGAGAGATAGAGATAGAGATAAAGATAGATATTACTGCTCTTCAAATTTGGAGGAAGCACTTCCATTCATTTTTTCCAACCAGTGATAGGACTATATGTAAGGTCATGCTTCATACCATATGTAAAAGATACATATACCTTATGGTCCAAGAGGTAAAGGATACTAGGAATGCATCCTATTCAGAGCACAAAAAAGAGAAAAATTCCTTTCTCATTGCCTATTTATCACTGTTTTGGTATCCATGGGTAAAAAACAGGGGAATTATCCCAACATGGGAAACTTCCCCTTTTGAGTGCTCAAGGGGGAAATGAGTAAGGTACTTTCCATCTTGTTATTTTTCCTGATCATAGAGTAACCCTTCTGAAGGAGCATGTGACTTCTTCAGAGTCGAGTCTGCTAACAACTCCAAATAATTCTTTTCATTCACCCTTGCAATCCTAGTGTCTGACTATAGATAGGTGATTATATATGATTCACAACTGTTGGTACTCAAAAAGAAAATCTATGTAATGGTGCCACCCCAGGAGATAATGGTTCCTCCGAACTGGAAGCCTAGACCTCATATATTGGGGAGATTGAAGAGTTCGCTATTGTTTAAGTTGCTATTGGAATTTGGATCTACTTGGACCTAATTCGGCTGACTTTGAGAGCCAACAAACTGCCAAGTCTGTAATCCTGGATACTCTGGGTCATCACCAAATATCTGGCAAAATTAGAATATCATTAAATATTTCTTAAGCATTTACTATATGCCAGGCCATATACATATATATAATACACAAATATATATTCAATATATATCTATGTGTCTGTGTCTGTGTCTGTGTCTGTGTCTGTGTGTGTGTGTGTGTGTGTGTGTGTGTGTGCGTGTGTGTATCTCACTACTCACCTTTAAATAGACCTTTAAGATTTGCAGGGAAGATAGGGTAGAGACTGGACCTATGACATAAAGTCCCTCTATTAATGCAGGTCAGCACCTTTGCTGCAATTTGTAGTTGAAGACAAATGTCTAGAGCTAAAGGTACCCAGAAGCCTTGCAAAGGGTCTTTGAAATCAAAACTATTTTTTCCAATGATACAGGGACATTTTAATTTTTTAAATGATAAATCTCCATCTGTAACTTAAAACCAAAAGCTTTCATACAACATCCAGTGATCTGGTTCTACTCTCCAGAGTCCAGCAGAATAGATCTAACCTTTCTTCTAGGTAGTTGTCAGCTCTTCCAATATTTGAAGTCAGTGCTCCCATAGCCTCATTAAGTCTCCTCTTCTCTGGACTATATGCAGTTGAGCCTCATATGGCTTGAACATGAGGACCTTCATCAGCCTAGCTGAAAAGTGGGAGACAATGGCAAGAGGCCAGTGACCTTCCCAAAAATAACAGTTCTGCTAATCCCCTACTCTGTTTCAAGCTGAACCCTCTTCCAGTGTGTTAGAACCTCCTTTTACCTAGGGAAAAAAGAGCTTAATGATGGGATAATAGGGTCAGAGAAAACTGGAAAGGATCTCAGAAATCCCCTAGTCCAATTCTCTTATTTTTTTTAATAGATAAGGAAACTGAGATCCCAAGAGGTTAAGTAATTTGATCTGGGTGACTGAGGTAGAGTAGATCCCCAACACATTTAACTTCCTCCATGGCAGAGTCTATCAGTGAAAAATGAAAGGGTGGTTAAATGGCTGAAGGTGTTTTTGTTTTTGTTTTGTTTTTCATTGGATTCTATTTTACCACTGGCCTTGGAGGTACATTCCCAATGACTTTAGTCGATAGAAAGAAAGATCCAAAGACTTTCCATAGCTCTCTCAACTCATGTCGAAAAGCTCTTGTTCCTGATTCTGTAATCAAAGGGACAAGCCGTGTTGGGTCATTTCCTTGAGATTATATGGCAACGGAAAGAGTCAGCGTTTGCCTGTCCCTACTTCCACCAGCTCTCATTTGGAGAAAATGCAAGAGTTTAATGCACATATCCTTTGTCCTTTCCTTTGGCTTCCCCCCTTTTAAAGAAGGAGAGCCTGTGAGCTGGAGGTAAGAACATTATTTTTTTCTCATTTTTCTTAACAGCAACCGAAAATGGGAAGGTGATTGATATTTTCTCACCTTAGAATACTGCCACAGACGCAAGGGCAGAGCTGGTTATTAAAGTGAGAGAATCTGAGGACTAGGGGCAAGATAGAACTGTTTCTTGGCTTCACCTTTGCACTGTCTGAAACTCTTCTTTTTCAGTATTTTAGAAAGGTTAGTCCTTTGAAGAGTCAAACACCCCACAGACTGATGAAAAAAGGGAGAGGGTGCCTGCCATCTACCTTCCTGGCTGCTTTTTCCTGGCATTGTCTTCAGTTCTGTCTTCACCCACTTTGAGAAGTCTAATATAGCATCTGGGGACTCTCCTGTTATTTTGTGTTTTATTTTGTTTTGATTTTTTTCTTTTCTTTTTGAAAAACAACTTATTTATACTTTTAAAGCCCCGAAGATTATTTGATCAGTTATATATTTCTATGCATCAGAAAAATATTCACACCCAGCTTTTGGAGGTGGTGTGGGAAACTTGTTGGTAACGAGCAAAATAATGGGCTTTCCATTTTTCACTGCTAAATCTTATCACTGAGGTCGACTACACATGTTTTCAGAGAGACTTAGCAGCCTTCACATCGGGGCCATCCCAGAACTCCTTAGCAGCCTTTTAGAAAGGATCCTTTGGTGGAAGCTCCAGTTTTACTTTGAGACAGAAAGTGGGGAAATTTACTTTCATGTTCACACTGTTTGTAATCAGGAGAGGATCCATTATAAAAGTACCTTCTTGGGGAGACTGATAGATTTTTTCATTGCAATTTTATGATGCAGAAAAAAAAATCTGACATCCCTTATTTTTAAGTTCATCCTTGGAATACTGTTATAAGTAAACTCAAGTCCAATCCCATCTCTCTGCTCTGTTTTCCTGGTAGGTAGCTGTTAGAAGTGAGAGAAGGAATTGAAGTGGATGGGGAAATCTAGGGAGGCATCAGAAAACAAAGGAAATTGTCTCATGTAGGAGATTGGGAAGCCCTTGGGTAAAGAAGGAAGTCTGCAGAGGAAGTGAATAGGATTTGAAAGAGAGAAGAAACAGTAAGAAACTAAAAATATTGAAATCCTGGATTTTTAGGTAGAGGACTTGTGTTCAAATGCCAACTTAATTACTTAATACTAATACCTGTATGACTTGAAAAACAATGCAGGGGAAAGAATCTCTGAATTTGGCTTTTACATATATATATATATATAATATGTATGTATGTATATATGTTTGTTTATTATTATTGAGGAGTCCCCAGAGCAAGGGCTATGAATTTAAAGCTAAAAAAATCACAGGTTCACATCCTGTTTTGTTAAGGACTTAGGTTACACATTAAAGTAACTTAGGTTACACATTAAATAAAATTATCTAATCTCTCTGATCCTCAACTATATAATAAGATCATTGAATTATATGGTCAGTAAGGTTTTCCAGCTTAAGATACATTCCAATATCATTTGATAAGGGAGCTCCATGGCTCAGTTCCCAAGGATAGCACATTATGGGAATGAGATCCATCGACCCCCATGAGATTTTGTGATTTTGTTTAAAGTCCATGCTTCATCCCTTCCCTCTTGGCACAACTAAGGTGGTCACTTTGGAATGCTCTTTTAAAAAAGTTCAATTATGTTGGACTTTCTCTCTTCCCTCTCCTATTCCTTCTCCTTCTCTCTCTCTCTGTCTCTCTGTCTCTCTGCATCTCTGTGTCTCTGTTTCTGTCTCTCTCTCTCTGGGTCTCCTCTCTCTCTGTCTGTGTCACTGTCTCTCTATCTCTATCTCACCAGTTGGATACTTTTGGACTAGAAGACCTATTTGTAAGGTCCTTTTTGCTCCTGATCGTCAATGATTCTAAAATTCTTTGATTAATATGGGCAGCATCTAGGAATGCTGTCCTTGAACCAGTTTTTGATATCAAATTAGTTCCATTTGATTTAACTCCTAGTATGGATAAGATACCGTTAACTATTATTATAGTTACTAGAGGAGATTCTATGGACTATTTGTGTCCAACCTGTGGTAGAGCAATCTGACCTCATATTGGTCTGATCAGCCACAGTTGGACAAACTGTCATTTGTCTCAAACATAGTGATGTCATTTTGGTCTTCTTTGATAACGAAGGACAAGAACCAGACGGAGGAGATGCAGTTGATTATTTTATCCATGCGATAATAATCATCATTATTATCATGATAACAACAATTAATCATTGTAAAGTTTGAAAAGTATATTTTTAGTTTTTTAATGTATCATTGATATATTTTAATATGTATTTTGTTCCCCCCAATTACATGTAAAAATAATTTTAAACTTTTTTTACCTTTTGAGTTCCAAATTCTATCTCTCCTTTCCTTTCTCCCCTCCTCCCTCTGTAAGACAGTAAACAATCCAACACAGGTAATACATGTGCAATCTTGTGAAACTCAATGAGATATTTGTAATTTATGAATATTACCATTTTATATAAATGCTATCTATTTGATCATGGTGATCTTTTCTGTTCTTTTTCTTTAGAAAAAAATCTTTGCTGTATGGAATGGTTCTTGCAAATTTTAATGAAGAATGATACCAAGGGAAATTTAGGCAATATAAAAACAAAATTAAATAAACATTTATTTTTAAAAATAAACTCTGCAAAACTTTTAACATATTTTAATTGATCCTTATAACAACCCTATGATGTAGGTAGTATTATTATCCCTATTTGCAAGTGAGGAAATTGAGACTGAGAGGGTTAAGATGAATTATCCAGTCACATAGCTAGTAAATTTCTTTTTTTTTTTAGGTTTTTGCAAAACAAATGGGTTTAAGTGGCTTGCCCAAGGCCATACAGCTAGGCCATTATTAAGTGTCTGAGACCAGATTTGAACCCAGGTACCCCTGACTCCAGGGCCGGTGCTTTATCCACTACGCCACCTAGCCGCCCTGCTATAGTAAATATCTGAGGAATGATTTGAACTCAGATCTTCCTAAATCCAAGATTAACATTTATCTAGCTTGCCATATTGTTTTGACTAGTTTGCTCCTGATGTGAATACCTTGAAGAAGTTCACGATTTCTAGTCTTAGAGAGTCTGTCTTTGGGATACTTGGAGGATCTATGATTTACTCAAGATGCGTAAAGCTAGGATATGTTGCAAGCATCTGAGTATGGGTGTTTTAGGGATTTCAAGGTCATCCTTCTATGGGCCACCCCTGTGGCTCTCTGGGTCCTGAGGAACAAGGCAAAGGCAAAGGCAGGGGACACTGCCCTCAAGGAGTTTAGAGTTTACTGGGAGCTAGAATATGACCCAGGATAAAGAACTGCCTCATAGCCTGTGCTGGGGGGGGGAGAGAGAGACAGAGAGACAAAGACATAGAGAGAAGAAGACCCAGAGAGACAGAGAGAGAGAGAGAGAGAGAGAGAGAGAGAGAGAGAGAGAGAGAGAGAAGAAGAAGAAGAAGAAGAAGAAGAAGAAGAAGAAGAAGAAGAAGAAAGAGGAGGAGGAGAGAGAGAAGAAGAAGAAGAAGAAAGAGGAGGAGGAGAGAGAGAAGAAGAAGAAGAAGAAGAAGAAGAAGAGAGGAGGAGGAGGAGAGAGAGAGAGAGAGAGAGAGAGAGAGAGAGAGAAAGAGACAGATGGAGAGACAGAGAGAGGAGGAGGAGGAGAGAGAGAGAGAGAGAGAGAGAAAGAGAGAGAAGAAGAAGAAGAAGAAGAAGAAGAAGAAGAAGAAGAAAGAGGAGGAGGAGAGAGAGAGAGAAGAAGAAGAAGAAGAAGAAGAAGAAGAAGAGAAGAGGAGGAGGAGAGAGAGAGAGAGAGAGAGAGAGAGAGAGAGAGAGAGAGAGAGAGAGAGAGAGAAGAAAGAATGCACTCCTTTAATGGCTAGAATGATTCAAGAAAGTCTTAGCAAAACAGACATCACCTGAGCTGAGCCTTAAGGAAAGTCAAGAATTACAAGTAGAAAAGGGGGGGAACTAGTAAAAATTATATCCTAGAAAAATACTAGCTCAAATGATAGAACACCAAATTTAGGGAAGTACATACATAGTTTGTGCATTCTGTTGGTATAATAGATAGAGTGCCAGGCTTCAAGTGAGGAAGACCTGAGTTCGAACTCTGCCTCAGACACTTAGTAGCTGTGTGACCCTTGATGAAAGAATTTAACCTTCCTCAGCCTCACTTTACTAATTTGTAAAAAAAAATGTATAATAGCACCTACAAAGTGATTGTGAGGATCGAATGTGAAGCCTTCGTTCCTGTGGGAGATTTTCTTCTTAATGGAAAACTTGATAAAGCATGATGCCAAAGGCATATGCATATACATTTACAAATCCATATAATTCTTTGCAGATTTTAAAGCACTCTATAAATGTTCCCCACTGCTCATTTTAATCCAGGGGATGTGAAGGGGAATAATTAAAATAGAAAGTCAGACTGTGATGATCTAAGGACTGGAAGATAGACTGGAAGTAAAGAGATTCGTCAGGAGGCTTTCAGAATTGTCTTGGAGGAAGATGATGAGGAACTGAACAAAAATAATAGCTGGCCGAAGAAGAAGAGGAGATGATATATATATACATACGATCTTGTGGCAAAAATTGGCACTCAGCTTATATCAAGTTCAAGTTTTTAGTAAATAGTGTTTTGGACAACATGCTATCATGATAAATTAGCTCTAATCTCACATTTTGCCAGAGGTTTTTCCCCATTCCCCTTGCTGCTAATGCTTTCCCCTCTCTATTACCTTTCATCTACTGTAAATGTACACAGAAAACACATGTCTATGTGTATGTGTGATATTATGCTAAATTATCTGCACCTTCCCTCCCTCATCCTTGGGAGCAAGAACTGGTTTTGCCTTCCTTTGCATCTCCAGTGCTTAACAGAGTATAGTAAGCTTATTAATAAATGAGTGTTTGTTGACTGATTGATTAATTATAACCTGGTCGTGGTGATGTTCTAACTGAGGTCAAATGGAACTAATTTGATATCAAAAACTGGTTCAAGGACCGCATTCCTAGATGCTGCCCGTATTAATCAAAGAATTTTAGAATCATTGACCATCAGGAGCAAAAAGGACCTTACAAGTAGGTCTCCTAGTCCAAAAGTATCCAACTGGTGAGCAAAATCTCCCAAGTAGGCCTGGAACCAGACTCAGAAGTTTGTTTGAACGTTTAACAAAAATAAATAAAAATACAGCATAGGTAATGTCAATTTGTGTTTTCCAGCCTTCAGGGATATGTTTCTATTTGGGATTGGCTCCACTGAGAGCCTACCCCCTTCTTTGGTAGTTGAGTAAACAGAGCCCCAAAAGATTGAAGGACTACACCAAGGTCGCACAGATTCTTAGTAACAAGGCAACTAACTTTTGCCATGACCTCCACACCTGATTTATTCCAATCCCTGACTTAATTCATGTTACCATGGTTTCAGGTAACGTATTTATGTATTTATGGATACACCTTGCTATAGAAACGTGAAAGATGCTTTTCTGAACTAGGTCCTCCTACCAGTTAAATTTAGTTTCCTCTTATATCCCCTTGCAAGGTACCAATACCAGTTGATGGAGAATCGGACGGGAGAAAAAAATACTCACAACATGTAACAAAGCTAGTCAAAAGCAGTGTTATATTAGGAGACATCAAATAAGTTATGACTTTATTCCCCCTTACCTTGAACATATTTTCAGAACATAAAAATGCCACCAAGTTATCTTGGCAGAAACCTGGTCTCAGACTCACTATTCAGTTTTGTTCTGCCCTGTGGCCAGAAAACCAATTCTGTACAGTAGCAGTTCAATCCACATTCGAGATGCCAAGAGAGGGACTACAGAGGTTTAAAAATGAAAGATGGTTTTCTGAAGCTCAGATGCAGCCCAGCAGGAGAAAAGTGGCCCATGTGGCTGAAGACTTTAGGGAATTAGATCAGGGATAGTCAAACAGATTGTCTCCTGGGTAAAGAGATGGGGGGGGGGGGGGGGTTGGAGAGAGTACGGATGGCCCTCGTTCCTGTGGGAGATTTTCTTCTTAATAGAAAATTTGATAAAGCACAATGACAAAAGTATTTTTGAGAATGTCAGCTTGGTTTCTGCCTCCCAATTTGTCCTTTAATGAACATTTACTTTAATATTGAAGTTCTAAGGATTCATTGAGGTGGGAATTCTATGATACCAGAGGAGATCCACATACAACTTCTCTGATGCATTTGTCTTCTACCAGTATAAAGTCTGCAAAGATCCAAAGTGAGGTATGATGGGTGGAAAGGAGGGAGGAAGGAAGGAAGGAAGGAAGGAAGGAAGGAAGGAAGGAAGGAAGGAAGGAAGGGAGGGAGGGAGGGAGGGGGGAGGGAGAGAAGGAGGGAAGGAAGGAAGGGAGGGAGGGAAGAAGGAAATAAGCATTTATTAAATATCTTCTTTTTTTCTTGTAACTATGTTAAGTGTTTTACAAATATTTCAACCCTAGGAAGTAGGTGTGGTTACAATCCTCATTTTTTAATTGAGGAAAAATGAGACAGAGGTTAAGGGACTCGCCCAGGGTCACAGCACAGGTTCACTGCTAAGCATCTGAGACTGGATTTGAGCTCAGGTCTCCCAGTTTCTAGCCCCAGTCCTATCCAAAGTGCACTAGCTTTTGGAAAGAGTATTGGACTTGAAGTTGGAAGATCTGGATTTAAATTCTGGCTCCATCACTTACTATTTGTGTTACCTCAAATAATATGTTTAATTTCTCTGGATCTGTTTCCTCATCTATAGAGTTTTGTGATTGGATTAAATGGTCTCCTCTATCCATTCCCCATTCTGTCTCTAGCTCTGTGATGAGCATGTACTCAAAGAGCCAGAGAACTCTTGGTCCCATGACTTTTTTTTGCGAGTCCCCATATGTCATTCTGTTTGTACATCCACTGTGATCCCTCATACACTCTCCATGGACAGACAGCTCACTCTCTTCTCTGAACATATATTTCTTGGATCAGTTGAAAATCATATCGAGGGCTCAATGGATAGAGCACAGGCCCTGGAGTCAGGAGTACCTGAGTTCAAATCCGGCCTCAAACAATAATTACCTAACTGTGTGGCCTTGGGCAAACCTCTTAACCCCATTTGCCTTGCAAAACTTTAAAAAAAAGTGAAATCATATTGAAAAATTCAACAGAGTTGCTTGATATTATTACTCACAGGTAAAAGGTTTCACTGCAATATATTTTGATGTTATCATTTGTCTGCAGATTCAGTTATCCATTTTAGTTACTTTCCTATTCAGATGCTGTATTTTCTTAGGAATTATTGGTACAGTGAATAGGGTGAATACAAAATACAGTGAATACAGAAACCTAGATTCTAGACCCCTGTTTTCTACTAAATGACTGTGTGATCTTAGAAAATCATATAAAGAGCATTCAGTTACCCAAGGTTGGAATGCTCTGTCTCTCTGGTTCTCTCACTTCCTTCAGGTCTCAGTTAAAATTCTATAGTCAGCCTTTCCTGATCCTTCTTGGGGCTAGTACCTCCCCTCCTCCTCCCCCAGGTGATCATCTTCAATTAATGCTGCATATATCTTGATTGTACATAGTCTTCTCCCCATTAGTCTGAGTTCCCTCAGGGCAGGGACTGTCTTTTGTCTTTCTTTATATCCCTAGCACTTAGCACAGTGCTAACATATTGTGGGTTTTTAGTTTATATTTAGTGACTGGCTTGAAATCAAAAGATCTAAGTTCAAATCCCCCTAGCTGCATGACATTAGACATCTCTCTTAATTTTCTAGGTCTTTTTCACACATATAAAATCCAGGATTGGGATTAAATTATCTCAAGGTCCCTTTCAGCCAATAAGATGAACTTTGATTAAATGCCTTGGTGCCATATTTTTGATCATGTGACTTTGACTTTAGTCAAAAGAGAAGAATTAGATCAAATCACCCCTCTCAACTACAAAATACTAAATTACTCTATCAGTGAAATGTACAAGTTATATTTAGTCAAGACTAATTCAAAGGGAAGCAGCATAGAAAGAACAATAATTCTGGCACCCAAGGCTCTGGGTTCGGATCCTTACTCTGATGATTATTAGATTTGTGGCCATGACAATCAATAAATCTCCCTGGGCATCGTCAATTCCTTCCACTATAAAATGGGGTCTGGAGTAGGTGATTTCTGAGGTCTGTTCCAGCTCTGAATTTATGAGGCTACCAAACCTATGAAAAGATTCTAGCTCTGAGATTCTTGCCACCGTGGTATCTCTGACCCCTATCAACAACAGTACTCCCTCAGCAATTTATTCTATACAGCTGCAAAACACAGAATACCACAATCTCAGAACAATTAAAATTATAACTAACCCAAATGACAATGGAATGATGAATAGTGAACATAAACAGTTTGCACCAGATTATCAGGGATGATTTGTGTTTGGGAACTAACATGAAAGACATTATCAAGAGCACACACTGTCATAAAAGATGACCCAGTCACAAAATAAGAGTCCACAGCACAGATAAACCACTTCAGTAGAATACTGCTGTTGTAGAAATAAGAAATGGGCAGAAGAATGGCTTCTATATGATGGCTTATCTTCTATGGAGAGTTTATGAGAAAACATGGGCAAGGAATATATAGGATGGGGAAATATAGAGGTATTTCAGTCAGTATCAATGGAGGGAGAAGTATCTATCCCCAAACAGCATTGATAATTAATAATAATAATAATGATGATGATGATGATGATGATAATGATGATGATGATAGTTTTCATCATATTGAGAACCTAACCAAGAATTTTCTAGGATAACTAAAATTTTGAAATTTATAATCAAGACACTCATCATAGAAGGGCAAATCTAGAGCTAGAAAGAATTTTAGAGTCCAATGCCTTCATTTCAATAGATGAGGAAACTGAGGTTCAGGGAAATTATTTATCTAGCTCAAGCTCAATAGAGAATAAGTTATCAGAGAATTTAACTCAGACTATTTCCATAGCCAGAGATCATTCTGCTGTCTCTGGGTAGCATTTTAAATTGATAAGATGAAATGAAGGAATGTTTTGAAGTACAAATCTGACATTTGTCAGAGAAGAAAACTAGTCACAAAACCATTTGGGAATCAGATCCACTGATGGTCATGTTTTTAAACTGACTTCGCCAGAATTAGAAAATATAAATAGTGAATGAGCTATACCCACCTCTTATAGAATTGATTTTTTTAAAAATAATTTTATAAGGTGAACTTTGGACAGACCCCTTCTAGACAATTCTATGCCTATAATACTTGACAGACTAGCCTCTGTCACCAAACATTTTAAATTAAATGTCTAGTATGGATCCTAGGTATTTTTCTAAGCATTGGGAATAGGAAGACAAAAGTGAAAGTCATGGAACTTGCATTCTATTAAAGAAGCAATTTTACTCTATAGTCAGAAGATTGATTCTCTAGCAGGATTCATAATAATATAATTCCTATACCAATTTTTTTTAAATTGACAAAAGGGCTTTCCTTCCAATAACTTGATGAGGTAGTTAATGAATCTATGATTGTCCTCATGTTACAATTAAGAAAACTGAGGTTCTGAGAGATTATCCATGACCACAGTGATAGTGTCTGAGGTAAAACCCAAAAGACCAAATCTCCAGATTCCCAGCTCTCAAAGTCATGGTACCACACTGCCTTTTGAAACCAGAGAGAATTATTTTACCTCTCCCTCCACCACTATTTATAATATTTCTCTGGGAGACGTAGCTATGTCTTGAGTAACAGCTTTGGGTGCTTCATGAACAAGGAGATAGGGTTTTTTTTTTTTCTCTCTTGATACTTTCACTCTTACTCAGTGGAGAATAACGTTGCCATAGCAGTACCTGTGAAAGTAATTACCACCCTTAACCACAGGAGCAACCACCAGCTCTCTGGGGACTGCTCCAGAAAACTTCCAAGATCTCCCAGTACCAGCTACAGTGGACTTGGAGGAAACAAGATGTTGCCATAAGCAATATCTACCCTTCCTCAGAGGTCCCACTGTACAGCATAAAGAATAAAAGAAGAAAGCCACACATCACTAACAGACCAAGCACTGTGGGCCAAAGAAAGATGTGATGAGAACGTTTCTTTCCATTATGTTTTGTTTTGTTTTAATGGAGGGAAAAACCTCATCTTTCTGGAGCACTAAAAACCTTTTTGGTCTGATAGAAGAGAGAGATATATATTGACTCCCAAGATCTTCTGTTAGATTAAAGAATTAGCATTTTATTCCAGAGTCATTATCCATTCAGATCGGCTTCTGGCAGCTGTGGCCCCTGCCACCCCCAAGAGAACAAAGGGCAGTCTCCAGGCTCTCTCTGCCTGTGACATGAGAAATGGCCAGGGCCGTCCTGATAACCTATTAGTTTGCTACAGATAAATTTAATATTGTTGAGTAGTCCTGCTCATACAATATAGGAGTGGGAGTAGGGAGATTTTACCTCCCTATTAAGTAGGTATTTCTCATGAACCAAGCCATTTTTCTATTTTTAAAATATTAATGTCCATCTCAATCAACTCCAGTGGTTTCCAGGTGCCTCTAGGACAGATGTTCTTAGCCTGGCGTCCGTGAACTCTTTAAAACAAATATTTTAGTAACTATTTTTCAACACAATTGGCTCCTTTTGCCAACTTGGGTATTTTATTTTATTCCTTTTAAAACATGATTCTGAGGGGCAGCTAGGTGGCGCAGTGGATAGAGCACCGGCCCTGGAGTCAGGAGTACCTGGGTTCAAATCCGACCTCGGACACCTAGCTGTGTGGCCTTGGGCAAGCCACTTAACCCCATCGCCTTGCAAAAACAACAACAAAAAAAAACATGATTCTGAGGTGTTCAAAATACCCAAGAAGTCATGGCACAAAAAAGGCCTGGTCTGAGGCTGTCCTGAAGTTGGTGAAGATGACAAGCAGAGGGAAGAAAGGAAAGGAAATAGAACCCAAGTTTTCAGTGATAGGTAAACTCAATGGCAGCCCCAAGATAAAGGAGAACCGACCCTCTGCAGAGACTGCTTCTGCCCCAGGAGGGAAAAAAAACTGTTTTTTCAAGTCTTACCCAACTTGGCCTTCAGCCTATCATTTTAACCTTATTCCATATCATTCCCCTTCCTGGACTCTGCAATTCCTTCCTCCACTTCTCACCTCTCTGATTTTGCACTGGTCATTGCCCATGCTTGGAGTGCACTCTCTCCTTACCTGTACTCCTAGCATCACTCCCTTCTTCTGAGACAGCTTGGTATTCAATATGTCTTTCCTGATTCTAGCTCCTGATCCTCTGATTGTTTGTTGTTCGGTTGTTACAGTAATTTCCAACTCTTTTTGACTTGGGATTTTCTTGACAAAGATACTAGGTTTGCCATTTCCTTCTCCATCTCATTTTTACAGATGAGGAAACTGAGGCAAACAGGGTTAAGTCACTTGTCTAGCTGCTAAATGTCTGAGGCCAGATTCAAATTCAGGAAATGAGTCTTCTTGACCCCAGACTTAGCTGCCTTCTCTCCCAAACAACCTTAAATTTATCTACTTGGTATGCATTTATAGCTATTAGTTTTCCTTCAGGTCTAGGAAGGAGCTTTTTCATTTTTGTACTGAAATAGCCAGCAACTAATACAGTGCCTCCTTGGCAGGAGGGAGAGATTGTTTTTTTTTTAACATTAACAGTTGAATTCTATATGGCTCTTTAAGATTTCAAAGGTACTATACAAACAAATATATGGCTATACATATCTATATATGATTTCATTTGGTCTTCAAAACAATCCTACAAGGCATTTTCAACCCCATTTTTCAGATAGAGAAACTGAGATAGAGATGTTAAATGATTTTTCCAAGCTTATCAAACAAAAAAAAGTCTAAATAAGATTCAGATCCAGATTTCCTGAATCCAAATCTATAATCTATCTGCCATTGCTTCTTTTAAAAAAAGTGTGTTGATATATTGATTGTTGCCTTGCTCTTTTTCAAGGAGTTTAAAGATTCTTCTTGTTGCTAATCTTTCCTAGAGCCTTCTCCTCTTAAAGAAAAACATTGGCTCAATGATCATTCCTGGTTCAAGGTTAGATATTAGAATTCAGAGTTCTTAATTTTAGCCTTGATATGTCTGACCAATGGTTCCCAGTCTTTTTGAGTGTGAAAGCCTATTGTTAATGTAGACATTTCTACATTTCTCAGAGCTCCACATAACAGTACTACTTGGGTGGGGGGCGGGGGGAACAACAGGTTCCCGTCTATTAAATGAAAGATTTGTTTTAGGTCATATCTAGAAATTCTTCCACTCTATTCTATTGTCTTGAGTGAGAACCAAGTTCTAGGCCTGACTGTTCTGGACAATTCTATATAGCAAGTTGCTTGGAGTCTCAGTTTATAATCTGTAAAAAACAAAGGAATTAGATAAATTGACCTGAAAAATCTATGATGCTATTGTTAGTATCTATTAAGAAAATAAATAATAACAAAATAGGACAATTCTGGAGTCGTTTTAACTGAATTTGCATTATCCAACACAATGGAATCTATCTGTAGCCACTAGATTTGCACAGGGTTTTGTTCATTTGTTTGTTTGATGAGGGATGAGAGATGGATCCTCATTCCTGGTTTCATCCATTTGAAGAACTCCCACAATAAAAATTCTCTCCACCAATACAGAATGGCAACTCTGGAGTAGTTTTAATTGAATTTGCATTATCCAACACAATGGAATCTATCTGTAGCCACTAGATTTGCACAGGGTTTTGTTCATTTGTTTGTTTGATGAGGGATGAGAGATGGATCCTCATTCCTGGTTTCATCCATTTGAAGAACTCCCACAATAAAAATTCTCTCCACCAATACAGAATGGCAACTCATCTGCAACTTCAAATCCTAGAGAACTATCTTGGGCAAAAAAGAGGTAGCAATTGTAGAGCTAATATTTGTCAGATATGACCACAGGATGGCTCTACCTGAGATTCTTGCATGGTACTCCCATCATTAGCAAGGTACCAGGTATATAATAAACACAATAAATGCCTATTGACTAGTTGACAGACTCTCCCTTATTTTATTCCCAAGTAGCCCTGAATATCATGCAAATTAAAAACATACCCGCTCAATAATTTTAGAACCAATATTCTCCCAGGGGAGAGGATGCACTATGGAATCAATAGAGAGCTATCTTTAAAGCTGGGGTATCCTAGGCTCAAGACTCCATCTTATTCCTGTTACTTATATGCCCTTGGTCAAATGACTGAAGTGGGGAGTTAAATAACACAATAGGTAGAGGACAAGAAAGACTTAGAGTTAGGAAGACCTGAGTGTGAGTCCTGCCTCAGATGCTTACTAGTTGTGTTTCCCTTGGCCATGTATTCTCTCAGTTTCAGTGTCCTCTTCAATAAAATAAAGGCAATAATAGCACATACCTCACAGGTTTGCTGTAGGAACAACCAAGATAATAATTGTAAAGTGTTTTTTGAATCTTAAAGGATTACAAAAATGCTCGTTATAGTTGTATAGATTGTTGTTGTACTTCTTGGCTACAGCCCTCTGAGACTATAATCAATCAATCAGCCAAGAAACCATTAATGCTATGTATTATAGAATTCTCAGCCTGTATCAGTGGAGGGAGATTCCATAATGGGAATGCTGCTCGTTGTTGGAACAATTACTCTCCCAATAATGCTACTACAAATCCTATAATAGTTAAATCTCTGAAGAATCAATAATTCCAATGACCCAAATGGTAGGTGGGGAGATGCCTGTTGGGCATAAGATGTCAGCAGTGACTTACATACAAGGAGTAACCTAAAAGATTAGGTCCAGGAAATGTATAATAGGAAGAGGAAGAAGGCAGTTATATATCAAAAGTAACAGCTGACAGATGGACGACCTGATTAGTGGACCAATCTCCTTCAAAAGTGAAAAAACAAAAAGCATAGAGGAAGGTCTCCAGCACTGCGGGCAGATCTTCTAGGAAGAATTCATTAGAGGACAGTCACAGAAATTACACGAGATGAAAAGTAGAGAAAATAGCCAGATCAATGAGGTTATGGAGCAATTGGAGCAAATAGTAGGAAATCATTTATGGTCACCTCCCCACTCCTAGTCTCATTCCCTCTGAAATCACCTTTCATTGATCTTTATTTACATGTGCCAAGATCTTTATTTACATGTTGTCTCCACCATTAGAGCATAAGCTCCTTGAAGGCAGTCGTTATTTTTGCCTTTCTTTGTATCCCGACTTGTGGACTGACAACCGGACAACCGACAGAACTTGCCTAGCATAATGACACTTCCACCAAATGAGTGGCCATCTGCAAAACGCATCTTCAATTCCATTTCAATTCTATAAACATTTATCAAGCACCTACTCTTTGCCAGGTGCTATACTAGGTGCTAAGCATTCAAATAAGAAAAAGAAAGGAGCTTACAATCTAAAGATCTGAAGAAAATCTAAAGAGATCCACCCTACTATGTTGGTAGTTACCAACAAAGAATATTCATGAAAGACATCTGCCTCTAACCATTAACCAATCAGGAGGTGTCCATTGTCAGCTTCTATTCTCAGGAGCTTTGTTTAAGTCACTTCTAAATGGATGCTCTCTAGGTGATAATATATTAATAATGGAAAGATCATGGATTTGAAGTAACAAAGACCTGGATTTGAATCCTACCCCTCACAGTATTTGTATAAACATAGGCAAGTCACTCAGTTTCCTCATTAGTAAGCTGAGGAAGGTGAACTATATAAAGCCCTTACCCACCTGCCTAAATTTATGATATTTTGACTTGTGTTTCATTGTATATTTGCTGAAATCTAACCTTTCTTTATCAAACTAGTATAGTATAGTATAGTATAGTATAGTATAGTATAGTATAGTATAGTATAGTATAGTATAGTATACAGTATAGTAGCCAGTGCCCTGGGCTTAAATCTGGAACATTTGGTCTTGAGATCTACCTCTTACATTTACTAGCTGTGTAATGGTGGTTAAACTCTCTGAGTCTCAGTTCCCTCATCTGAGAAATGGGAAAAAATGTTGGACCTACTTCAGAGGGTGGTTGTAAGAAGTAAGAAAAATCATGTAAATAAATTGTAAATTAGTATTAATTTACTCCTTTTGAGCTACTTGGAACCATCCATGTAAATATATTTATCTATTATTTCAGGTCACTAAAATGATCATTTGTGGTAACTTTATGGTGGTAGTAAAGCAGGGGACAGAGAGAGTCAGGAAGAAGATCTGAGTTTAAATCCTGACTCTGCACCATATCCATAAACACGTACCTCCTGTCTCTGAAACCTTGCAAGTCACACTATCACAATACCCCCGCCTAAAACTGTGGCATGGGGGCAGCTAGGTGGCGCGGTGGATAGAGCACTGGCCCTGGAGTCAGGAGTCCCTGAGTTCAAATCCAACCTCAGACACTTAATAATGACCTAGCTGTGTGGCCTTGGGCAAGTCACTTAACCCCATTGCCTTGCAAAAACTGAAAAAAAAAAAGACTTTGGCATGACCTTCAGAGGGTGAGGGAGGATCAATGAGTCTGAAGCTAGAAAGGTGTTCCACATCCCACCCTCCCTGCTGTAGCTGATCTGGGCTTGTTTGGTTGACAATTTAATCATACCTGCTCTTAATCCCTAATACCTCTCAGGATCTTTCTCTATACTGAACCGGATAACAGGACAATTTTAACCTAACCTCTCACCTGCTACTGGAAAAGTCTGCTGCCCCTCCTCTCAGTACATCCACTGCCTGTCCCTCAGATCACCTTATGACTGATGAAGATGGGGCACGGGAGGCTGGTCTGTTTTCTGGGATTCATGAGAAAGAGCCCGACTCTTACTCCTTTTCATTTTGAGTGGGGTTAAGTAGGCTAAGAGGGCATCCATCAGTTACAACAGAAAGCAGATTTCATTTCCTCATTTTTTTCCCCCAAATCCATTCCCTTTCTGAATTGCTGTAGGTCCACACAAATGGTCAGCATTATTCTGATATCCCTTTCCCTCCAAGATGTCTCATCTTTGGCCAAGTCTGATTTCTACTTCAGATTTAGAACTGTCTTCATGTCTCTACTCACCCAGCTTCTACCCTAGTTCAGTACTTTGTTATAACCTAATCAATCTCCTTGCCTCTAGGATCTCCACCCTCCACAAAACTGCCGAAGGGAAGTCAACAAATATTTATTAAGAACTCTGAGGGACTGGGGCAGCTAGTGTCACAGTGGATAGAGTGCTGGCCCCGTAGTCAAATCCAGCTTCAGATACTTAATACTTACTTAGCTGTGTAACCTTGGGCAAGTCACTTAACCCCATTGCCTTGCAAAACAAACAAACTAAAAAAAAAGAACTGAGTATACAAAAGCAAGAATTGTCTTTCTCAGAGCTTTGATTCTATTGGGTAAGACAAAGTATAAATAATAATGAACAACTATTATAAAACATGTATGTATATATGTATAGAAATGTACATTTTTATATAAATAATTGTAGAGTAAATTGTCCATTTCAGTGGGAAACTACCAACAAGGGGGGGGGCAGGAATTTAAAAGGGAGGAAGGAGCAGGAAAAGGTCTCTTAGAAGGGGTAAGATCTGAATAAAGTGAGTTTCTTAAAGCATCTGTCTAACCTTGACAGCCCTCATTTAATCAAATCCAAGAGCTTCCTATTGACTATAGGATCCAATATCTCATTCGTTTTATTGTTGCACAGTCTTATATAATATATATAGTTATTTATATTATTATAGTTATATATGTCATATTATAATTATTTATAGAGCATATATATTTATATATATATATATATATATATATATATGGCAACTAGGTTGCTCAATGGATAGAGTCCTAGATCTGGAATTAGAAAAACCTAAATTCAAATTAGTCTCAATGTGACCTTGGGTAAGTCACTTACCCTCTCTTTGCCTTAATCCACTGGAGAAGGAAATGGCAACCTGCTCCAAAATTTTTGCCAAGAAAACCTCATGGAAAATATTGGCATACAAATCCATGGGATCAGAAAGAGAATGACTGAACAATAACAGCCTATATGTAATTAATAAATAGGCAAATATACATATGGAGTAAATGCACCAAAAAGTCTTTGCTGATAGGGCTGCATCATAAAAAGAATTGGAATCAACTGCCCCTATTAGTTCTGGAAGGAGGAAAAATTGCACAGCAGTAGATCCCAGTCTGCTTTAATAGAAGATGCTCCCTACACCAAAGAAATTTTTTTAAAAAGACACCTTTTTATAATCAGAGCACATGATTCATTGACTGATAAAGCTGAGGAAAAAAACAACCATTAACAGACCCAAAGGACTTAGGATCAGAGGTTGTCTCCTCCTGGCTCTTATTTTACAGATTTTACAAGGTGCAGAAAGTTTAAGGGACTTAAATTCCTTCCAGAGTGCAGATTTTTGAGCCTATTCACCTAGTTTGATCATCTATAGCTCACATTTATATGGTTTTAAGGTGGGCTTTATTTATATTATCTTATTTGATCTTCTACAATAATGTTGTTGGGTGGGCGTTAGGATTATCCCCATTTTCCAGATGAGGAAACTGAGTCTGAGAGAGGTTAAGTGACTTGTTCAGTCGTTATCAGAGGGAGGTTTGGACACACATCTTCCGGGCTCTTTCCAACTGGGTGGAAGCCGGTAGTAAGCCTCTTCATCATATTCTGCCATTTCCTGACTGCTTCTAGGACTTGGTGTGGGGCCAGCCGGGAGGTGATGAGTTTGAACTGAACCAGCTGCTCAGCAGACAGTAGCCCCAGATCACTTTGGGAGAGTTTCCCCTGGGCTTCACCAATGGGGGCTTAAGGTCACTACCCTGCCCTCAAGGTTGTTTCCCAATTGGGAAGCTTAAGGCTTGGGCTGCAGGGTTCTGAAAGGCAGCTGTCATTTTTTTGGAGAAAGAAGTTGTGAAAATGGGGGGAAAGGTAAATAACAAATGATTGGTTGTGTAATAGCAAAGAAAAAGCAAAACTCTGGTTTTCCTCAAGATTAATAACTAATGGAGCAGCTAGGGTAGAGCGGATAAAGCAACAGCCCTGGAGTCAGGAGGACCTGAGTTCAAATCCAGCCTTAGACACTTAATAATTGCCTAGCTGTGTGAGCTTGGGCAAGTCACTTAACCCCATTGCCTTAAAAAAAAATTTTAATTTTTAAGAAAAGGAAAAAAGATTAATAACTAACCAGTGCCTGCCTGTACATGTGCCTGCATGTGTGTGTTTTAAATGACCCAATCTGAGGGACGAGAGCTCCAAGAAAGATGATTGGAATGAAGCAGGACCCCAACTGTTGCAACAGAAATATAGACACTGTCTTGTCACGACATCCAAAGATTCCCTAGGTTCGGGGTTCCGCCGTGTTCTGATTGGTAGCCAGAATATTCCTGGAGAACTAGATTATGGCTCTTACTGTTGGAATGACTTCTCATGGACCCATACCTACTCCCCACCCCCCCTCCCCATCAACATTCCAGCTGGCCCCAGAAGATCCAGTTTTCTTCTTATTATTTAAATCAACCATTTTTCTTTCTTCACCAAATATTCTTCTCCCTGACCCCTTCTATACTATCTTCCTTTAAACTCCTTTATTCATCGCACACCTTCCCTCTAAGCTTTAGGAAAAGCCAGCTACTTACCAAGTCTCAGAATCACAAAATTTGAGAATTAGATCTTAATGGCCATCTAGCTGAACCCAAACACAAAAAAAGAAATCACCATTATAACACATCCAACAAATGATTGTCCAACCTCTGCTTAAAGCCCTGGGACGGATGGGATGGAAGGGGACAAGAAAGAAGAGAACCTCTAAGATGTTAGCTAAATGGTACCAGTTAAGGATCTCCAATCTAGCATATCTTTAGTTCCAGTATCATAGAAATAGAATTAAAGATCATCTTGTCTGTCTCAGGAAACTGAGGCCCAGTGAGTAACTTTCCTAAGGTCACATTGTAGGTATCAAATAAGATTCAAACCGTGATTCTCTAAATTTCAACCCTGGTGCTGTGTACCCCACTTCCTCCTAAGGAGTATTGTGAAATCATAAGAAAATAAAAGCAAATTAATTTTCATTCATTTCAGTTTTATATATTCCCTCTGGTATTTGGGGAAGAAAGAATCTAGATATAAAGAATGTAAACTCTCCTCAATACATGGAGATATTTATTTCCTCCAACACAGTATATTCATTACAAGGAAGTCAAAACCAGAACTCAGATTAGAATAGAGCAAGGGTGGAAATTAAAAGGACCTTGGCAGACTCCGTATAATGAATAATATCCACATGTTTCATTCCAAGTGTAAATGGAACAGCTGGAATACAACTTCTTTCACTGATACTTTAGAGACACCAATGACTCCATTTGGACATGGATACAGATCTAAGAGCAAGCCACTGCTTGAGGGATTCCAGGTGGACTGTGTAGGGAACCTGGACTGAAAGGCATTGGGATTATCTTAGAGACAATATAGAAGCTGTTCACTAGTGGCTAACATACACGCCGCCAAGGAACCGAACAAATTTATTAGGTGTAGGATGTTGCAGTCCTTGAAGAAGGACTACAGTGAATCTCTGGCAGCAAGGTTCAGTTGTTAGGTTAAGATGGCCTCAAGGATCAATTTGTACTAAGTCATCTTTGGAAACTATCTCAGACCAGTTGCCTCAAAAACATGACTACAGATTTTTCTAAATATGATGAGAATGCCTTTCTGGTCCTTATGATTAATCCTCTCCTCAATTTTATTTCCTATAACCCTCCCCCCAAAATCCTTTCCTTCCTCTCTATTTTGGTTTTTTATTTGTTTCTTTTGCACCTATGGTATTACTTCCAATCTTAAGAGAAAGGTGGCTATTTGGTCCCATTTTAAAAAATGACTAATATTCAGTTGCTTGTAAATTTCAGTCATTAAATAATATTGGACAGTTCTGGGTTAAATAGCAGTTTCCCCCTATGGAGAGATGGAGTCATTAAATCATAGATCTGGAGATAGAAAGGATTCCAACAGCCATGTTGTCTAACTCCTTCCTTTTCAAGAAGAAGCTAAAACTTAGTGTGGCATCATGATTTGTCCAAGGTCCTACAGGTAACCATAAGTGTCAGCTATATGGAAACCAGATAGTTCAATACTATCTCATCCTGGGAAACTCTTCTCCCTCTCTTCCCAGCCATATAATGGGTGGTGGACCTTCCACTATATTTCCCTCTTCAAACTCTCTCAGAATGCTGATTGTGATGGTGGAAGGGATAAGGGATTTGGAAGCTTTAAATGAAGGGCATCTGCTTTGGTGACTTCTGCGACATTGGAATGTCCCTGAGCATTGTCCTGGCAGGAGAGAGTGTCTTCTTCCCGAGAAACCCTTCTGCAGTAGGCAATCCATTTAATAATTAATTTTTTGGCCATGGTAACTGATGGAGATTGAATTCTCTTTTTTTTAAATAAAAGCTATTTGGCCTCAATATTTAGAAAGTTCTGCACAATTCCAACTGGATTTGGCTGCTGTGATGTCTACCAATTAGTTAATGGTTCTCAGACTGAATCTAATTATATTTGTGACCTATGACCAATTTAAGCAAAAAAGATTCCTGAAGGGGCAAAGGGGAAACAAAGATTCAGTAATGGGGTTTGGAGAAGTTTACTCAAGAATACAGGAAGCTTGTCTTGTGACAAAGAATTGCCTCTTCAAACTCTATAAAGTTGATCTACAGGTTCATTTGTGATCATTTATTGCTTATTTTCATGGGGCTATTGTGGTAAAATTTGCGAACCGGGCCCTGTCAATGGTTTGAGGTTTCAGACTAAATCATGGAAAAATGGGGGGGGGGGGTCGCCTACCATTCTTTTCATGCCAGCCAAATTTGTCTTTCAAACTTCAGAAAGATATGCATCCTCTCTTTCCCTAAGTTTATTTTTAATAGGAAAGGAGGAAGCTAGAAATGGCAAACAGTCTGCTTCCAAATCACAGGGTATCTGCTCTTTGAATAATCATCAGAACCCAAAGCCCCATTTCCTATGAAAGTGTTGGACAGTTTCGTTTCTGTTCAGCCAGAGTTGTCAGACAGAAACTAAAAAATCCTTAGCTTACAATGTTATTTTCTCAGGTTTTTTTTCAGTCACAGTTTGTGGCTCTTCCTGTTTATCCTGTCTGCGGCCTCTACCCACTTGTTGTTACTTACTGAATCACTGAACTTGTACCATAATGTCTAAAAATATTAGCAAACAACCAACTGGAAAGGGACACGTATCCTGGAGCCTTTGGGCAGACAAAGGCTTCGCCGGCCACTTTTGGACTTTGGGACGGAGTTCAGTTGTAGAAGTAGAAATAGTGCACTTAAAAGGAAAATCCTGATTTTTCTCTCATGCTTTCATCTTCATTTCTGAGAAAAATATTTCTCATGGGATTTTCCTTCTATTACGGTTCTCCTAATAATGTTAAGTCTGACATAAGCTTTTCAACACATACTTTTTGAGTGGATTGATTTTTTTTTTAATTTTATTTTGGTTATTTTTATGCCTCTTCCTGCTCTCTGGAAGAATTTGTCATGGATTGGAGGTCGGTGTGAAGCAAGAAAAGAAGCCTGCCCCAATTGTCTTTAATTTCAGTCTTAACAGTGGGCAGGGTTTGGGAGTGTTTTCTGTTTTTTGTTTGTTTGTTTTCATTGAAACCTAGCTTTTCTTTTCTTTAACCTTACTAGGGGCAAGGATGTAATCTGATAATAGTCTCTTCTTTTATGAGGGTGCCCTGGCCAGTGACCGCCTGGATAAAGCTACCTGAAATTGCTTATTAAATCTCTTTTGGAACCACTGAGAGAGCTGATCTTTCTATTGGCCATTGCTGCTCATTCTTTTTTCTGCTTTTGCAAAGAAAAGAGCTTATGACTGAATGCATCTGCCCAGGAAATAGGAAACGGGAACTGGGACCCAGCACCCTGCTTTGAAGGTGTTTGTTTGTCTAGAATTCTTATCAAACTTGGATTTTCTTAGCAAAATGGTTCGTTTTTCATCCTTCCTGCATAGGATGTAGAAAACTACCAGGCTACCTTGTCCATCATTCCCAAAGGCTATCAGGGAATCTGGTCTCACTCTTGTGAATGACAGAATATTGTGCCATCCAAGCCAGTTGGTTCAGATTTGGGTGGCCTTGAGTCAGTGGTGTCAATAGAGGGTGAGTAATGCTATCCTCTTCTCCTACTAATAAAATAATCAGTAGCCCCCTTCCATAGTCCTTTTAGCAGTTCTGTATTCTGAAATAGAGACAGATCTCGATAGGGGTAAGAGTCCAAATGCATCCATTCAGGAAATATATTCATTTCAGGTCCTGTTCTAGTTGCTGAGACAAAATTTAAGAGCCCCCTGCCCTCAAAGGGTGCATATATATATATATATATATATATATATATATATATATATATATATATATATATATATGCCAATGAGGCAAATAATTCATGTAATGAATATATATACATATAAATATAAATATATGTATGTATTATGTTATTATATAAGGGTATATACACATATAGGCATGTGTATCTAGATTTCTATATGTATACATCATGTGGATGTATATAGATACACATAGATCCAAATAGACATACCACACATACTCACATATAGACATATAAATCTGTGTTTTCCTCTATACAGCCACATATCCCACATAAACATATATGCATACTCATAGAGATTTGTTTCTCTGTATTTGTTTCCATCACACCTATAGATATCCATGTGTGTAACTTGAATGGATCTTGCTATTTAACTATTATCTCCTTCATTAGATCTGAACTCGTTACAGGCAGGGATTGTTTTTGTCTTTCTTGGTAAGCCCTGAATAGAGTCCAGCACGTCGGTTTTATGGTGAGGTAGTCATTTTCTTAGCTATCCACAAGAATTTCTTTCGTCACGGATTGGAGGTTGGTGTGAAGCAAGAAAGGAAGCCTGTCCCAATTACTACACGCTTGACGACTGAATATCAGAACTAGAATTCGTGGAGCCCTTTACCATTTGCCAAAGACTTGAACTCATTTGATCCCTATGAGGTTGGGTGCTACTATAGGCAAAGTTATATTGAGGCATTTCAGGAGGGAGAAACCATCACCTGCTAGATGGGAGGAAACCATTGAGAATAATGTGGGAGGAAGCTCTGAGGATTTAGAAGGGAAAGGAATGGATCGCAGCCATGGGGGACCCCCTGTATGAGGGATGAAGGCTGGAGAGAGGAATGGAGTGGCAGGAAACCAACAGACCATTCTGACTTGAATGGAGAGTTTGTGAAGAAGAAGAATACAACGCATGGTCTTGGTCATGAACCAATAGCCAGGGCCCTAGACTAAGGCTAAATAACTTAACATTGGAGTTCCTGACTTTGATTCCCTCTGTTTCAATCACACAATCAACGTTTAAGTGCCTACTATGGGGGCACTGTTCTAAGCATTAAAGATCCAAAAGGAGACCAAAAAAAAAAAGCCCTGTCCTCAGGGAGCTTACAATCTTTTTCACCTTCTCTTCCTTCTCTTGTCCTTTCCTCTCCCTCTTTCTCTATTATAAAGAAGGTCAACTCCCCAAGTCCTTCTGCACCTCCCTAGTGATAATACCGAGGCTCACAAAAGAAGGTATTGGCCCCGACTTTTGGTGACCACCCAGCCCAGAGCCAGTCCTCTTGACTCTCAAGGGACCTGGGAAAAAAGTCACAGCTGGGTTCGGAGTTACTCTTCTGGAGACATCTGTGACAGGCCAGCCTGCCTGCTCTTTAGCTTTGCCAGGGATTCAATAGCTGTTATTCAGTCAACAAGCAGCCACAGCATAAAGGGACTCTGTGCAACTTGGGTTGACATCATTTGGGTGAAATATCAAACCTCACCATTTAAAAAGATGCCCGAGCAGGAGTGCTCGAGATCACAACCTGCTGCCTGGAGCCACTTGCTCCCAATATATCTCATCCGATGAGATGTTTGAAAGCACCAGTTCTCACGTGGAGGAGTTGGTTTGTTGTGGGCATGCACAGAAGCTCAAACACCCCCCTTCGTGAATCCTTCCCTGATCCCCTCTTCCAATAACTCCCTCCCTCCCAAACGTCCTTGTATTGAAACAACCATTTATTTTGTCATGTTACATGGTATATCAGATGTCCTTTCAATGGGGGCCGGGAACATGGACAGATTCAGGGGATTCGTGAATTTGGATGAGAAAAAAAAATTGCATCTTTATTTTCATTAATCTCTCACTGAAAGAAAGGATTTTCTTTAATTAAGAATTCAGGGGTGGCTAGGTGGTGCAGTGGATAGAGCACTGGCCCTGGAGTCAGGAGTACCTGAGTTCAAATCCGACCTCAGACACTTAACAATTACCTAGCTGTGTGACCTTGGGCACTTAACCCCATTGCCTTGCAAAAAAAAAAAAGAATTCAGACAACAACCCACAGTGTTGTACCTGTGACTGTCATCCAGAGAGATCACAGATACTGTCCCATTACATCATAAAGTTGCTACAGAAATATATTTTATGATATCACTGCTTCATAATTGTTGTAGTTAATCAAGTGGCTGCTAGATCACAGTGTGTTTGCAGTCTCCCTGTCTACAGCAAACACTTCTGCAATGTAGCTGTCTGGGCTTCATCAAACTGCCAAGGGGGTCCATGACATAAAAAAGGGGAAGGACCCCCGTTGTGGTGTGCATGTTGTATGCACAAATATACATGTCAGAGATCATAGATATTTGTCATCTCTTCCATAAGACTATAAACTCCTTGACAGATGGTTTTGTCTCTTTTTAAACCAGGATCACCGGAGCCTAACATAGTGTTTGGCACATAGTAGGTGCTTAAAATATACCTTTTGGGGGGTTTTCAATCATTTTTTTCAATGAACAAAAGTATTTTTCTTTCCTTATCTCTCTCTCTCTCTCTCTCTCTCTCTCTCTCTCTCACACACACACACACACACACACACACACACACACACATTCACAGCAAAAACCAAAAGTAAACCCTTTTAACAAACATGCATATTCAAACAAAGCAAATTCTTAAAAATTTCAGTTTTATGGAAGAGATTTATCTGGGGGGGAGGTTAATCATTTTGGGGCAGGGGTTGCAAGGCAATGGGGTTAAGTGACTTGCCCAAAGTCACACCACTAAGTACGTATTAAGTGTTTGAGACTGGATTGGAACTCAGGTCCTCCTGACTTCAGGACCAGTGCTCCATCCACCTGAAAAACCAATTCTTGTACTGCCTATATCCCTCCTCAAAATTTTTCAGCCTGCATCTTGAGCCCATCACCTCTCTATGTGGGTAGCCTTCATCAGCAGCCCTCAGTCATTGCTTAATTAGAGATTTAAGTCATTCAGACTTGTTTGTTTTTACAGTTTTCTTTAACAAATATTCATCGGTTGGTTCATTGATGAGCTTGTTTGAGGCACA
This sequence comes from Macrotis lagotis, assembly GCF_037893015.1. Classification (NCBI taxonomy): domain Eukaryota; kingdom Metazoa; phylum Chordata; class Mammalia; order Peramelemorphia; family Peramelidae; genus Macrotis; species Macrotis lagotis. Next base: position 163,440,064 of record NC_133665.1, read on the forward strand.
TCATTGAGAAGTCTTCAAGATCTCTGTAAACTTAGAATTGATCATTCACCTCTTTTTAAACCCAGTCTGAGGCCCATCTGGGGAAAAAGCCCCCTACAACATGGATGGATGTGGTGGGCCATCTTATTTAAACAAAAGTCAGAAGAAAAAACAAATCTCTGCTTCCTTACCAAGCATTCACATTTCCGTTTTCCTAAGAACTTCTGCAAGAAAACCAGAAGTATCAGCCTGGGTCTCTGTTTCCTGTTGCCTTTTCTAATGACCCCCATTGTTGTTGAGTCTTGAGTAGTCCGCCTCCATTTGGACCAAAGAGTTCTCCCCAGCTGCCTCACATCCCTGCTTCTCTCTGGGAGGTTCATCTTGAAGTCTGGCAACCTGGAAAGAGGGCGGCACTCATCGAGCTGACTTTCACCCCCCCAGATTGCTAGATCACGTTGCTCCTTGGGTCACAGATGAGGGGGGGAACCTGACCTCCACTTAGAGTCCTTTGTCCCTCCTGGCAGTCCCCTACTGAGAAGAGGAATCTGGACCACATGGACAGCTTCCAGTTACCAGGACTCAAAGCAAGGAGCCTAGAGACACCCTTGGGTCAGCTGGGGAGTGGACTTGGGGGCATCGATGCTTGAGGTGGGACTTCGCCCAGTGACCAAATTCTTCACCTCTTATCCCTGGTGAGAGACTGGTGAGAGAGGGCAACGGGCATCTGGAGAAGAAGAGCAATGGGACTCAGGCATCTTTGGGGGGGGTATTTCATAAACCACAAGGCTTTGGGGCTGTTATCTGCTGCTTCCTGATGCTGGAATCCAAAACTATTCTGCCTGTCCCTGCATTTTTCAGAAAATGATTCTGCATTTATAGCTATAATTATGATGCTTCCTTTTTAGTAGTGATTTTGCTGCCCTCAGATACAGTTCCCATTGTGGAAACTTTCAAATGTAACATAATTGGTGGGGGAAGAGGTTAAAAATAAGTAGAGATGCCCAGCTCATTTCTTTAAAGTGTTTTGAAAGCTGATGAATTTACTTATTTTAGGGGAGTAATGTGCCTAGATTGGGCATTATTTTACATGATCTTTTATATAACGGAGAGACAAATGTGTTTTTCAGCTCATTGTATGATCTCCTTGTCCATTTCTACCTTCTTATTCACTGTGGAAAAGAAAAGCTGGAAGAGATTTGGGGTCTCTCTTTCATCACTAGACAGTTACTTCCTTGTTCTGTGGCACTGTGTCAAGACCTTAGGTATATATTCATCCGTATATGACTTTATCTGCCTATATAATAAGGATATTTTTTAATCCTATAGAAAGTTGGGAGAACTCAGAATAGAAATTCTTAACTGTATGACTATGGACAGATTAACATTCCTGGGGCTCAGTTTCCCCACCTGCCTTTCTTTTTATCTCCAAATGCTTTTGGACAGTACCTATTACATAGTAGGCACTTATTAAATGCTAATTGAAGACTGAATTAAATAATTAAATGCTAAATGAAATGTTAACTGATTGATTATAGAACGAGGGTAATAGCACCTACTTCCCGCTATTGCTGTGAGGATCAAATGAGCTAACATATATCTAAAGAGTTTTGCAAACCTGCTGTCAATATGCAAATGCTAGCTATTGTTCTGCAAAAATTGCACTACTTTCTTTACAATGCAATGGCTTTGCAGAAAATAGGAATTAAATAATCATGTTCCCTTCAAAAATGATTCATCCTCATCTCAAGACAGAAGTGGCCGGAATGTGAATTGCTATAGTAGCTAATATTCTCTTGCACTTTGAAGTTTGCAAGACCCTTTTTATAAATTATCTCATTTGATCCTTGCACCAACCCTATGAGGTAGGGACTATTCTTCCCCATTTTAGAGATGAGACAACTGAGACTACGTGGTAAAGTGACATGCCCAGGGTCACACTCCTTTGATACAGATGAAATTCAAAGCCAGGTCTTTCCTGATTCCAAGGCTAGTGGTCTTTTCCAAATCACCAGCTCTACCTGGATTCCAAGTTTGTGAAAATATAATCAACCCTACGAAGAGGCAGAGCAGTTCATGAAAAGTTCATCTGAGAACATTTCTATGCTAGACAAAGACCTGGCATTTACCTTGTGGAACTATTACCACTGCTCAATGGTTGACTGCAAGGTGATGCTAAATAAATTAGAAGGTAAATCTCCCAATTGCAGATGACGACCTCATCTGTGCTCTGACAGCTGGGTAATCTATCCAGGCAAAGAGATACAGGGCTGCCATTTTTCTCCAAGGTGGTATTAAATTACTAATATTGTTTGTTTTTTTTCTGGGTCATCCACACTGCCCTTCTCAGACCCTCTTGCCACATTAGACTATAATCGGGTTACACTCCAGAAGGTGGATTCAGGGTCAGGAAGACATGAGTTTGAATCTCCGAGCAAGTCATGAATTTCTCTTAGCCTATTTCCTCATCTCTAAACTGAAGGTTTTTAATTGCAACTACTTCACAGGGATGCTGTGAGATAAAAATGAAGTAATTTATCTAAAGTACTAAATGCCAGCTAGTATTATCATTGGCTGCTGTGTGGTTGTCTAAAAAACAAACATGTTTGCATCATATGGTAAACTCTATCTTTAAAAACAGATTGCTTTGCTCGGACATAGAAACATAGATCTATGATAAAATGTTCTGTCGGTGACAAGAGCGTGATTGACTATTTTAAGAGGAAAGAAGGACCAATGCCTAGAGATATCTTTTGAGCAGGAAGTAGCTTACTCACCAGACTAGGACAGTAGTCCTAGAGAGCATGTGATATTTTTTTAGTTTTGAAAGGCCCCATAATGACATGAGCATGGGGGAGTCCCAGTGAAGAAATTCCCTCTACCATCAAACTTAGAGTCTTGGCAAGTTGTCTGAGATACTTTGAGATGAAGTGACTTTCCGTGTGTGACAGAACGAAGACTTGAACCTGGTTTTCTTATCTTAATAGCCAACTCTCCATCCACTGGACCACACTGACTAATTTTTTATAGATCATGATGCTTTTTATTTTTAATGTTTTTCCTGAGAGATCCATACTCACGCAATTCAACCATACAGTCCAATTTGTCCTTCTGGATCTCCACTGGTAACTCGTAGCCTTTTATGTTCGATAATGTCACAACTGTTAAAGAATGTTTCATTTTCCCAATAATCATCCTAATATAACCATAGAGGGGGTAACTGAGACACAGAGCATGTAAGTGGTTTGCTTAAGTTACACCGCTAGTAAGGCCAGATTTGAACTCAGGTCCTTCCCACTCCAAGGTGGTCTATCCCCTGCACCAGCTAACTGCCCTTGTCTAGTATTTACCACCGTGGTAAATGAGGATAATTTTTGGTTTTCTCTGCTAGGGACTTTTGCAATGTTCATGGGCCTCGGCATGGGGGAAGCAACAAGACAGGGGATAATACTAAGTATTAATATGCTGCTTTAGATGTTATCTTATTTGGTCCTCACAAGAACTCTTCAAGAAGGCGGCATTATTATCCCATCTTATCAAGGAAGAGACTGAGGTTGAGGACAGACGAATGACTTGTCCAGTTAGTAAGAGTCTAAGGCAGGATCCCAACTCAAGTCTTCCTGACTCCCCCAACTCTGCCCTGTGAGTCCACTAGTTGCCTTCCTTTGAGTCAGGAAGATGTGGGTTCAAGTGCTGTCTCTCACAGATACCAGTGAGTTTCCCTGGGCAAGCTCCTTCACAAGGGCAGACTTCTGAGCCCAATCCTCTTGTTTGATTATCTAAAGCCAACATTTATATAGTTTTTAAAGTGCACAAAGTGTTTATTTATATTATCTTTAAGAAGGTAAATTATAAAAAAAATAAAATTAAAAAATAGAAGGTAAATTATAAATGGGATGCTGATAAGCATTCACAGAGGGAGTCTTCTAGGATAATTCCCCACACGGATGAAATCATGGGTTCATGATCAAAACACTAGTCTTCCCTTTGATGCCCGCCACACTCCCAATGACCCTTCCGTGTCTGGCTTTCTCCACAGATGACGGAAGGCCGACACTGCCAAGTGCACCTCCTTGATGACAGGAAACTGGAACTGCTGGTGCAGGTAAGAGGCTTCTTCTCAGTTTCTCTTCATTAAAATTCAAGCTTACAGGTTTGTTCCAATGGGCTCTTGGGTAAAGAAATTCAAATCAACCTTTGCTCTGAGGCCAGGCATCTTACCATGCTAGCAAAGTCCTTAATGACTTGCTACCCCTGAGAGTGTGAGGTTCAGTTTTTCAGAGATTATCTTCCCCTAAAGAACATGAGGCTTTCCAGGGAAGCCTTCCCCTCTTCTCAACTTTCCTGTTATTGTGGAGATCATTGCCATCCTCCCAGATACCCAAAGATTTTGACCTCAGGTTCATCTTCAACTCCTCACGCATCTTCACCCTACATATCCCCTCTCCTATCAACTCCTGTCATGCTATTTCCACACCATCTTCCCCATATGTCCTTTCTTTCTATCCATATAGCTTCACCACCCTAGTACAGACCCTCATCGCTTTACACCTGAACCATTGAAATGGCCTCCTAAGTTCTCCTTGCCTCACCTATCTCCCCTTCCTTTCTGTTCTTCACTCAATGGTCAAAATTATTTCTAACTATATCACACACAGTACTCTACCCCACCTCCTACCCTCATTCAATAAACTTCAGTGGCTCCCTATTACCTTCGGAATCAAATACAAAATCTTATATTAAACATTTAGAGCTCTTCACAAACTGCCCCTTCCTAACTTATTCTTGACTCCCCTCCATGTACTCTATAATAGTGATGTTGTCAAACTCATAGAAATGCAGCTTGTTGGCTGTATATTGACTTAGAAAACCACAAATTCATATTCTCTACAGTGTATTATATTTTTATTGATTTTGTTGAATATGTCCCAATTAAATTCTAATTGCACAAATTTGACACCTCTGTTCTACATCCTAGCAACACTTGGCTCCTTACTGTTACTCAAACACAAAACACTAATTCCAGATCTTTGCATTGGTCATTTTCCAAGCCCGGCATGATCCCCCTCTGGATCTCTACAAGGTAATGGGGTTAAGTGACTTGCCCGAGGTCTTCCCTATTCCTTCAAGGCTCAGTTTAAATCTCCCCTTCTGTGAGAAGCCTTTCCAAGAACACCCTAATATCAGTGCCTTCCCCTCTGAGATTTCCTTCCACTGATTCTTTGTAAATCTCATACATACATATGTGGTTATTTGCATGTTATCATGGCCTATATTTTAGAATGTGAACTCCTCAAGGGCAAAGGCCATTTAGTTGTTTTCCTTTATTTCCCCAATGCTTATCAGTGTTTGTTATATTCATTTTTGTTCTTGTCTGACTCAGTTATGTCTGACCATAGCATACCAATATCATCCATGAGGTTTTTCTTCGCAAAGAGACTGGAGTAGTTTGCCATTTCCTTCTCCAGTGGATTAAGGCAAGCAGAGGTTAAGTGACGTATCCAAGGTCACACAACTTGTAAGATGGAAACAATAAATGCTCATTGACTATGAACAGAATTCCCTCTTTACTTCCCTATTCCTAAATTTCCTCCCTGGTAAACTGAGTGGGGTGGTCTAGATGACCTCTAAATCCCATTCTACATCTCGAGTCTTTGATCCCCAGCAACCTTTGCTTAATTCTTCTGAGTTATACAACATCTCAGAGCAACCTCAAAGCAACTTTCTTTTTTTTTTTTAGTTTTTTTAGGTTTTTGCAAGGCAAATGGAGTTAAGTGGCTTGCCCAAGGCCACACAGCTAGGTAATTATTAAGTGTCTGAGGCCAGATTTGAACCCAGGTACTCCTGACACCAGGGCTGGTACTCTATCCACTGTGCCACCTAGCCGCCCTTCAAAGCAACTTTCTAATGTGAGGTGAATGTACCACCTCCTGGAAGTTCCTTCCAACCTGCCTTGGAACATCTCTGATAGTGGTGAAAAAGTGTTTCCTTATATTTATCCAAAACCGTCTCTTGAAATTTCCACCTTTTGCTCCTGTTCTACTTTCTGGAGCCAAGCAGATTAAGTCAAATGTCATTTTTGTCATGAAAACACACCAACCCTTAATATCTTCTTCATTTGATCATCTTCTCTTCTCTTCTCTTCGTTTCTCAAGACTAAGTCTCCTCAATTCGCCCCATCCTGGCTCAGGTTTTGCACTTTGAACTGGAAGTGAAACCTTTTCATTTGCATTTTTGTATCTATGTTAGTGTGCTAGGATCGTGAAGAGACATGAATCTTTTACCTATTTTCACTGAAATGCAATGAAATGTCGGACTGAAGTTGTGTATCTTCTAATTTTTCCCTTATGCCCCCAATCTTGTGCTTCTTTACTTTCCAAGACTTGCCAGACCTTTAGCTCCTAAGACCCAAGACCATTTGGATCCAATTCATCTTTTGGGGGAGGGAAGGAAGGGTATCAATGTTTCAGGAAAGAAAACAGACACCAGAAAAGAATTGCTCATTTTTAAAAATTAATCTTCTGAGCTATAAACAATATCTCAAAGAAAATGAAGAGCTTGGAATTCAATTTAGCAAATTATAATGTAAGCCCCCTGAAGGCAGAGACTTATCTTGCTTTGATCTTTATTCCCCAGCACAATGCTTTAAACTTTGGACTTAATTAAATTTAGTTCCTCATAAATACATGTAGAGGGAATGAATTAATGAATAATAGAAATATGGCTACTAAATACTAAATATTCATGCTTGATACTAGAGGAAATACAAAATTTAGACAAGACATAGTTCCTACCCTCAAGGGCTTTCTAGCCTTCTAGAAGAAATAGAACCAATATATTAATACATATAATACAATTTATAATGAGGCAAATTCATTAAAAAGTATTAAACAAGGGGCAACTAGGTAGCACAGTGGATAGAGCACCAACCCTGGAGTTAGGAGGAACTGGGTTCTAATGCAGCCTCAGGCACATAATAATTACCTAGCTGTGTGACCTTGGGCAAGCCACTTAACCCCATTGCCTTGGAAAAAACAAAAACAAAAAAAAGAGAGTAGAGAGGCTAATGCAGTAGTCCAACTAAGAGGTAATAAAGACTTCGGTTGGGTCGTTGTAACAGATGAATATACAGGAGTTGGCGGTTGTAGAAGGGAAGGGAATAGTCCAAAATGTCTGAAATTTTGAGCTTTAAGTGCCATCCATGGAAATAGGGAATTTGGGAAAGGAGCATGTATAGAAAGGAAGATGGTAAACTTTTAGAGTGTAGATGTGTTGAGTATGATGTGATGACCTGATATCCATTTGGAGATATTCAGCAGACAGATGTAAATGTAGCACTTATCTCACAAGTTCTCATGGGACCCACCAGAAATCTAACCTTATAGCCCTCTTCCTGTTATATAAAATTTCATTCTTCCCAAAATGTACCATCGGGAGTTAAAAAGTCAGAGACACCTTTCAGTATTCCTTCAGGTTTAATTGATCCCTCAGTACAGAGTGTTTAAAAATATTAAGGACCATAGATAGTGTGACATATTGTTATAGAAAAAATCCTGGTCAGAGAACTTGGTCTAAACACTAGCTACATGACCATGGTTAAATTACCTAAACTATCTGAGTATTTCTTCTTTGGTTAAAAAGAGAACTATTAATATCTAACCTAATGCCATAGGGTTTACAGATCTCATGGAATCTCAATTGGAAACCATCTACTCAAGGGTTTCTTAATATTTTGGGGATCATGAATCCCTCTGGTAGTCTAAAAAAACCTATGGACCCTTTTTCAGAATATTTTTAAATATATTAAATAAAATACTAGAGGATTATATAGGAAACCAATTATAATTAAATGAAAGTTATAATTTTTGCCCAAGTTTATAGCCCTCTCTGAAATCTAACCAAGGACCCCTATGGAGATCCCCGGGATCAAGAACCCCAGATCCAGTCCAACCTCTACCTGAAGAGAACTCACTTTCACGGAATACCCAAGAAAGAGTCATTCAGATTTTCCATAAGTGAAAGGAAACACATTCCCTCCCACTGGAGCCCATCCTGCTTTTAATCAACTCTAACTGTTAGGAAGTACCTTACATAAAACCAACACCTGCCCTCTGCACCCACTGAGGGAAACAAGTCCAAACCTTCTTCCACTTGAAAACTCTCCAGATATTTGAAGACAACTCTCATTCCTCTACCCTGTAAGACCTTTTCTTCAAACAAAACATTTTCAGTTCAGGAAAAAAAAAACCTTAAAAAAAAAAACATTTGCAGTTCCTTTATCAGGACTCAGAAGGCATGACCTCAAGGCCTTTCATTGTTCTAGTCTAACTGTACATTCTCCAGTCACTAATTCTCCCTTAAGAAACATAGCAACCGGAAAAGAGCACAATATTCAATGTCATCTGGAGTACACAGGAAGGATCACTTCTCTAGTTCTATTTACTACAATGGATAGAATTGTAGATGTGGAGTCAGGAGGTCCCAAGTTCAAATTCAGCCTCAGACACTTCCCAGCTATGTCACCCTTGGTTAGTCTTCCTTATCTGTAAAATGAATAATAATAGCACCTACCTCCCTGGGCTGTTATGAAGATAAAGTGAAATAATATTTGTAAAACGATTTCTAATATAAAGCCCCAAATAAATCCCAATTATCATCATCATCATCATCATCATCATCATCATCATCATCATCATTCATGAAGCCCAAGTACTGACTCAGTATCTAACCACTGTCTCTTCTATTTTAACATTCCTTCCTCCATGATGCCAATGATCAGAAATCCCAAAAGGATATTAAAGACATCAATGCCACCCTCATTGTAGCACTCTGGGAGGTATGGCGGACTGTTTAATCGATCACTGGAAATAATTGTTATGAAAGCACTTTGAAAATTATATAGTGCCAGACAAGTGTGAAGCTTTGGTGTTATTAATTAAGACACAAAAACATAATCTTGTTGCTAAACACTAATTTAGTGGATTGAATTTGAAGTGTATTATAGCAAGTATGGTAGAGCAGGGATGGGGGTTTCATGGCTTTGGGGAACTCCCAGATGGGGAAATTCCATCTACCAGCACAGCTTGGAAATTTAGAGTCATAGAATCAGAGGTTCTCAACCTGGGGGGCAGGGAGGGGGTTAAGAGATTAAGAACCTCTATCTTAAAAGTTGCCCAGAGTGGTGAGAGATTGACTTGCTTAGGGTCAGTTGTAAGGAATATTATATAAAAATGAGTGATTTCTCAAGACTCCATCAGTTTATCCCTATAAATACCCCATTGGTCTCAATTTCTTGTGGAGAAAGATGTAAGTAGATTCACCCCAAGGAACTAGTAGATATGAGGATTAGTTTAATGGTAAAATAATAGCAATAATAATAATAATAATAATACCATATTATTTAAATTATTTGTGTTGGAGAGATTATAGTTGGAAAAAAACTGCTTTCTTACTAATAAGATCCTTATTTTGACAGCCCAAACTTTTGTCAAGAGAATTGCTGGACCTTGTGGCATCCCATTTCAACCTCAAGGAAAAGGAATATTTTGGAATAACATTTATAGATGACACGTAAGTAAATTTGCTGTTTAATATTTCTTTCCCTTTTCCCTGCTATATGAACATGCTACTATTTGTGAGAAACAGGCAAATATGTTCAACCTGAGGCTGAGAACATAGAGTATCTACTATATATAGCAAGGGGAGGTTTCATTCTGCCAATTGCAAGGGGAGGGAGTTGGCTGATTGAGATCTGATTATAGGAGCCTGGTGTACATTTTAAAAGAGTTTTTGGAAAGGAATTTATAGCTGTCTTCTATAATCTATATACATCTCTGTAAGAATAGGAAGAGCAATTCATTCAGCATATACACCAAAGAGGTAAATATAAGTTTTATATTTTATAGGTTTGTATTATAACTTTAATGTTGCTGAATTAAAGCAAAGATAGCATGAACATTTAAAACCAAGTGTAGGGAACGCTAGGTGGTATAGTGGATAGAGCACCGGCACTGGATTCAGGAGGACCTGAGTTCAAATCCGACCTCAGACACATAATGACAGCTGTGTGACCTTAGTTAAGTCACTTAGCCCTATTTGCCTTGCAAAAAAAAACCCCTAAATGTTTTAAAACTTATTTCTTTTGAAAAAAAATAATGTAATTTGTATGCTCAGTAGACATTCTCAAGTTCCAGTACAGAATTCCCCCTTTTCATTCAGCAATTGGTTCTAAAAGATCCCCCACATAGTGAAATTCCAGAGTGTTTAGGAATACTTCTTGGACAGCTTCTAACTTTTTTGCTACAAAACTCTTCCTTTTCAACGTTCACTTCATCCTTTGGATTATACCAAATCATAGTTTTGGGTGCTGTCTTTTTAAAAATCAATTTTTATCTTCATCTTTTTTGTTTTCACACCCCCTCCATATCATTCTTCCTATCCTTTACCAGAGTGCTACACATAATAAAAAAGAAAAGAAAAACAGTCTAAAAAAGCAATAGACACATTGAAAAGTCTGAAATCTTCACTGTTCTATACCTGTGAATCCCCCCATCATCAAAAAAGGATGCTTTGGGGCCAGTTTTTGAATTTTATAATTTCTCAACCTTTAGTTTTCTTTGTTTCATTATTTTGTTTTCTGTTGATAGGAATCTATCTTGAATACCTTATAGTTTCTGTTTACTAACATCCCCTAGTTAGAAATAGTCTCATTTTCCCAAGAAGAGCTACCCTAAGTTCATGGCCTGATGGCAGCAGAGCAGAAGTCTCAACTTCCAGGATGTAAATTGCCTTGCTGTGTGAACTTGGGCAAGTCATTTAACTCCATTGCCTTGCAAAAACTAAAAAAAAAAAATTAAAATTAAATCAAAGAAAGGGATATGATAGAAGCCATGATATTCTGTCCAGGGACATGGTAAATTTTCTTTTTTTCTTTTTTTTTTTAAGTTTTTTTGCAAGGCAAATGGGGTTAAGTGACCTACCCAAGGCCACAGAGCTGGGTAATTATTAAGTGTCTGAGGCCAGATTTGAACTCAGGGACTCCTGACTCCAGGGCCAGTGCTCTATCCACTGTACCACCTAGCCATCCCATGGTAAATTTTCAAAACATAAAATACCAAATCTCAGAATCTGGAGGGTATCCTGGACAGTTCCCCACCCCCAATCCCAATAAAAGGGCCATATTCAAAGTTCCCCATTATTCCCTTATCCCAATATTCAGCTAATTAATCCATTTTCAAAAATTTTAGAGGGATGTCTACATCCTTAGGATCATAATTGATGAAGTAGCTAATGTAGAATCTATATAAAACCTGATCTCAACCCTTGCAATCTCAAACTTTACAATATGAATTGTCAAAAAGCAAATCTTAGTTCCTGTGAAAATCAGACAAGGAATTGCCGCAAAATCCTTGCCAGTCACTGTCTTTGAGTCCCTCGCTCCAAGAGAAAGGGGAGCACAAATAACAGCTTTAGGGGACTGAGGTCCCAGAGCTCTGACTTTTTGATAGAACAAATTTCCCAGAATCCAAGAATTTCAGAACTAGAAGAACCAATAAACAGTCATTTAGGCCAACCCAGTCCTTGAAAGAGAATTCCCATTATAATATAGCAATATGTTGCCATCCAACAATTGCTTTGAGACTTTCAATGACAGAGATTCCATTACTAACCAATTCTACATTGGGACATCTACAATTGTTAAAAAAAAAAAAAATTTTTTCTTGACATCAAGCTTCAATTTGCCTCCTTGTGGCATTGACTACAGTGCTTTCCTCTGAAACAGATCAAATTTTATCTTTTTTCTACATGATAACTTTCAGATACATAGCTCTTGATATCATGTCCCCTATGAGTGTTCTTGTCTCTAGGTTAACCATTCCCATTCAGATCCTTTGACTGATCCTCATATGATTTAGACTCCCCAACCTGATTGCCCTCCTCTGGACACTTTCTAATTTATCAACTTGTATCACCCCAGATTAAACAGATACAATAAATATGATCAGAACAGAGTACAGAGAGACAGTCGACTCTCTTGAGTCAGATCAACATTACAATAGCATTTTTTGATGTCACATCACACCCATTTTGAGTTTAGAGTTTACTAAATCTCCCAGATCTTTTCCAGAAAGCTATTTGTCTAACCATGCCCCTTCATCTGATGCTTGGGAAGTTCATTTTTTTAAAGAAAATTGTTAGACTCTCCATTCATCCCTACTGCGTCTTGTTAGCTTCAACCAAAAACTGAAGCCTGTCAGGAACTTTCTAGTTCTTTATGTCGCATAGTTGGCCATCTCTTCTAGCACTGGATCAATTGTGAAAATTTGATAAACATGCCTTCTCTCTTTTTATCTAAGCAGATGATGAAAATGTTAAATAATAAAGGCTAAGTGCTTTTAGGACATTTGAATGGAATCTCCTGCCAAGTTCACATTGAACTGATTGTATTATGGATCTAGATATTCAATCAGTTCTAAATCCTTCTAATAGTATTCATGTGTAGTGCATGTCTCTCTATCTTTGCCACAAAATTAGCATCATCTTGGTGCTGTAGATTGTTTTTTGTATTTTGTATTGTATTTACTTTTGTATTTAAGGATAAATCAGAACCTCTCCATCCTTTGGGATTCTTTTCAATCTATTTTCTAAAGTTCCATAAAATTTTTATAGATGATTCATCCAACATTTTTTTGATATTTCATGGGTTTCAGTGTAGCATCCAGGTCATCCGTCTATTCTCTCTTCTTAGGTATCTTACATCAGTGACTTGCTCTCTTTCCAGCTATGTATTTATTGGTCTGTTCAAGTACAAGTTATCTTTGGAAATATGCTCTCTACCATGTGTCTTGTCATTTTAGTTATTCTGGAATCATGTCATAGGATCATAGACTTAAATGTATCAATGACCTTGGAGGCCTTCATATCCAGTCCCTCCTTTTTACATAGCAGGAATCTGGAGACTGAGAGATATTAAGGGACTTGCCCAGGGTCACACACAGTAAGTGTCTGAGACAGGATTTGAACTCAGATCTTCCTGTCTCAAAGTCCAACACTAATCCTGTTAAGCCACCCATGTGGTTCCATGATCCATAATCACATAAAGCTATCTATGAGCTATAACCATATAATACTCCAGGAGAATTTTGATATTAAGGGATAGGTCTTTGTAACCGCAAACAATTTAGAATCTCTGAAAGTGACACAGTATTTTTCTTTTTTAGGTTTTTGCAAGGCAAATGGGGTTAAGTGGCTTGCCCAAGGTCACACAGCTAGGTAACTATTAAGTGTCTGAGGTCAGATTTGAACTCTGGTCCTCTTGATTCCAGGACAGTGCTATATTCACCGTGCCACCTAGCTGCCCCATGACACAGTATTTTTTCAAAAGCAATTTGACCCACTTTTCTCCTTTCCTAATGACTGAGGCAAGAACTACTTATATAAAGACATACAGAATAAGTGTAAAGTGAATAAATACAAGTATATACAAAGTACTTGCCTCCAACCAAGATTTCTTTGTTCCATATTTGTTTTAGTCACTTTTCCCAGTTGTGCCTTAATTGCCATCTAACGCAGTACCTGGGACATGATTACTTCCAAATGTGATGCTTCCATTATGGGCACAGATGAAAATAGATGGCTATGAAAAGACAGGCAGATGTGTTCTATTTCAAGACTGGTGGGGTTTTTTTCCCTTCCTCCAAGTTTCACATAGAAATGCTGTCAGAATAGGCTAATTTGTAAAGGCCACAGGCTGGAAAAGGAAGAATCAGCCTTGGATCCAGAAGATGAGAATCTTCTGGGTTCAAGTCATAAGTCTGACAGTTACTAGCTCTCTGTAGGATAATAGACAAGTTATTTTATTTCTTTCTCAGAATCACAGAATTTTTAGGATTGGAAAAAGCCTTGGTGGCCATCTAGTTCAGTCTATCCTTCTCTAAAGCATCCCTTTTAAGACATACCTGACAAGTGGTCCTTCAGTTCCTACTGGAAGACCTCCAGTGAGGGGATAGCCATAGGCTCCCAAGGCAAACCATTCCACTTTGGAATAGCCAACACAGGTAGACCTCAAGCCTCCATTTTGCTCTTGGAAGCAACTCTTGACTTTTGCCTTTGGAATCAAACAATTCATGACCATAACAGTCTTTCAAATATTATATCCCCTCTTCTTTAGGTTAAGCATCCTCATTTCTGTCACCATGACATTATGACCCTAAAATTTGTTATGAATGTGGATTGATTTTTTTTTTTTAGATTTTTCAAGGCAATGGAGTTAAGTGGCTTGCCCAAGGCCACATGGTTAGGTAATTATTAAGTGTCTGAGGCCAGATTTTAACTCAGGTACTCCTGACTCCAAGGCTGGTGCTGTATCCACTGCACCACCTGGCCACCCTGATTGATTTTTTTTTTAATTCATTTGGACCCTATGTCCTCTTTTGACTCCTGTCATTTGACCTTGGTCTCAACTTTCTGAGCTGGCTTTGATCATTCAACTCACCATCAACTTCTCTTCTCTCTGGATTTCCCCCTTGTTGACTTGTCAATGGAGAGACAATGTGAACAATAAATATAGAAAACTGGATTTGGAATAGGAAGGCCTGGGTTCAAATCCACCTTTAAAGCACATTGACTTGAGAGAGTAGGAATTTGCTTAACAGAATTCTCAAATCTAATGAAATCACACACCTAGTCCAAAAGAATGAGCAAAAAGCAAACTTGTGTACTACCCGCCCGGAATTTTCAATTCCTGAATCTGCAGCTATAACTATATCTTGGTGTTGAAGCTTTCCCCTTAAAGTTTCCAATTATTGTGAACCCAGTCCAACCCTGGATACCACTCTATACTGGCTTAGTCTTTGAGACATTTCTTCTTCTTATCTGGTAGTCCATCTCTAATAGTGGATAAAAGTTTTTAAAAAATAAATCCTGCCACACTTTTTCCTCTGCATCAGGGACCACTAGAATGACCTGCTCTTGTGGCATTCTATAAACTATATACTATAAACTATAGAGTAAATACAATATACTATATGCTATATTCTAAAGATCATTGCTCACAATTAATCTGATTTGGGGCAACAAGGTGGAAAACTTGGAGAAGGGGAGATCAGATATTGGGTCATCTAGGTGGAGCAGTTGATAGAGTGTCAGACCTGGAGTCCGGAAAACCCGAGTTCAGAACCAAGCTCAGATATTTACTGGCTGTGTGACCATAGATGCTTAAACCTGTTGGCTAGGTACCACAATGGATAGAGTGCTAGGCCTGGAATCAGGAAGAATCATCATTCTAAGTTCAGAAACTAGCACGGTGACCCTGGGCAAGTGACTAAACCTTGTTTGCCTCAATTCCTCATCTAGAAAATAAGCTGGAGAAGGAAATGACAAACCAGTATTTCTGCTAAGAAAACCCCGAGTGGGGTCAAAGAAAGTCAGACATCACAGAAAATGGCCAAACAACAAGGATAGCTATTTGCAGGACGTTGAAAGCTACCCAGAGGAGTTTGGAAGTTTATCCAGTGGTAAACAGTCATAAAGATAATGGTGAGCAGGGGCAGCTAGGTGGCACAATGGATAGAGCACCCTGGAGTCAGGAGGACCTGAGTCCAAATCCAGCCTCAGATACTTAATAATTACCTAGCAGTGTGGCCTTGGGCAAGCCACTTAACTCCATTTGCCTTGCCAAAAAAAACCTAAAAAAATATTTTTTTAAAGATAATAGTGAGCAATTCAAACCAGTATATTCCTTTTATTTTTTTGGCAAGAAAATGGGGTTGTGACCTGCCCAAGGTAAATGTGACCTGCTAGGTAAATGATGAATGTCTGAGATCACATTTGAACTCAGGTCCTCCTGACTCCAGGGCTGGTGCTCTATACACTGCACCACCTAGCCACCCCCAAACAGTATATTCTTTAGTGATATTTTGAGTGGCTTAGATGAGGAGATCAGAGGGGAGGGTGAACAAGGAGGGCTGAAGTGATCAAGGATGACACGTCAAGGAAAAAGAAGAAGCTGGATTCAGGGCAAGAAAAATAGACAATATGACTTAGAGACACAGAAACATAAAATGAACACAGTGTTTGGGGGACAGTGAGGAGTACAGGATCTATGTTGGGGGGGGGGGTTAAATGAGAGAACTGGTCTCAACGACTTCAAAAATCCTTCCCAGCTCTCTCAAGTCGCCATGATCTCTGAGAAATAAATTTACTTAAATGAGCTGGGGTGAGAGAGGGAAGGTGGGGGAAAAATTGAATGGAGAGAAACTATTTATTTGGACAGCTTTGAGAGCAAAGCAAAGGAGTAATAGTAGGAAACCAAAAGCCAGGGAATATTTTTGAGCAAAGGAATGAAAACTGTCTTCAACTGAGTTTCGACTATATGTGACATGGAAGATAGATTGGAAGATGAGAAGACTGGAGACAGAGACTGTTTAATCCAGTGACAAGTGAACTTAGATATTCTGTATATATACATTATACTTCATTATATTATGTGTATATTATATCCATATATAATACACATTATTCTGACTTCAAGACCTCTTCAAAAAGAAAAGGAAAAATATAATTAAATTCTTTAAATAAAATGGATGCTTCTTTTCTTCCTGTGCATCATGGAATTTCTTTCTAAAACTGGTTGACAGGGAAAAATTCCACATAGACAGTATAACCTCCCACAATACCCTCCTTAACATAACAAAACTTGAGTCTGGCTACAATTCTCCTTGAATCCACAATCATTTCCAGAATATTTTTAGCCAAAAGTCTTTGAGAACAGAACACTTCTTTCAATACAAATGATGATGATGATGATGATGATGATGATGATGATGATGATTCTTTCCTACATGATCAGATGAAGGTAAAGGTCTCCCCAAAATTGGTTCCTTGTTGTGAAGATATCCTCTATCCCTTGCTGCTGTTTATTTCCAGAAGGAGTTGATTTTTATGATTGGCAGTTCTACCTTTCTGGAGTCTCTGCCTGGAAAATTGCTTCTTTCCAAGGGTGTCTCCCTGGAATGTTTTGGTCACCAGCCTAGTACTTTATAAGGGCTTATAAATATTTTTAGTAAGTATTCTCTCTCGGCATTTTTTTCTCCATCAAACAGCTGAGCCTTATTTCTCTCAGACCGCTACTTTCCAGAACAGATGACACATCAGTTACAGTTGTTTTATTTTTAGGCCACAAAAACTAAACTTATGGCATAGTGGGTACTAGTTAATGAAAATGGTTTGCTCTTGGTTCTATTGATCAGGGCTGGAAATGCAGGAAGGAGCTGTGATTTCAGAAGCATGAGAGTACTTCCAGTGTGGGAAATCCCTTCACCAACATAGATCTGTAGGTCACAACCTGCTAATCATTTAAGTAGCTAGATGGTGTAGGAGATAGAGTCTTAATCCTGGAATCAGAAGTTCAAACCCTGCCACAAATACTTACTAATTGGCTGAGTCCCTTAACCTCATCTAAAAAATGAGGCGGAGAAAAGGATCTGCCTTTCTAGGGTGGTTGTGAGGATCCAATGAGATAAAGTTCTGCATAAATCTTTTTTTTTTAGGTTTTTGTTTTTTTTCCAGGGCTATGGGGTTAAATGGCTTGCCCAAGACCATACAGTTAGGTAATTATTAAGTGTCTGAGACTGGATTTGAACTCAGATACTCCTGACTCCAGGGCTGGTGCTCTATTCACTGTGCCACCTAGCCGCCCCTAGCTCTGCATAAATCTTAAAGCACTATGTAAATGCTATTTATTGTTATTATTATTATTATTATTATTACATAAGTAAGATCATAGGACTGGTCAATCAATGAACATTTATTAAGTGCCTATTAGATATATGAAGCACCCTGAATCTGCTGAACAAAAAAGAGAAAGATGTTGCAAAACAGATAAAGGAAATATTGACTACCCTCAGATAGTTCTATTCTGTGGGGTGAAACAACATGGTCATTGCCATAGACATATAGAGATACCAAATAAATAAGCTAATCAGGAAAGTGCTAGCAACTGAGAGAATACAGAAAGACCTCTTGTAGGAGGTGAGATTTGATCCGAGCATTCACAAAAACTAGAGTAGCTGTGAGGAGGCAGTGTCTTGTATTCCAGGCTTGGGAGACAGAGCACAGACAAGGAAGAAGAATGTCCTGTCTGAAAAACTGGACAATTGACTGGACAATACACCATATGAAATTTAATGAGTCTGGAAAAAAAAGATTCAAGTCAGTTTCTAAAGATTTTAATGCCAAACAGAAGAATTTTTATTTGACCCTAGAGGTAATAGGGAGCCACTGGAGTTAATGAGTATAGGAGTGATATGATCAGCCCTATCGCTGATTTTAGGAAAAATAATTTTGACTGCAGAGTAGAGAATAGATTGGAGTGGAAAGAGCCCTGAGGGAGATGGGAGCCCAGGCTGAATGCATAGGGGAAGGGATATAAACCAGAGGTTTTATGAATATCAAAGAGGCAGGTAATTGGGCAGATTTGTGGAATAAGTGAAAGATCATATGGGAAATAGGGGAGAAGATGGGAACCTTGGGGAAGGAGACCCAATCAGGAAACAGTTGTAAAAAAAAAAAGAGTCCAGTGTCTATTTCAGCCTTCCACGTTTGACAGATGAAGAAACTGAGACTCAATCATTTCCAGGCTTGAGCTATAGAACCAAGAGCAAACCATTTTCATTAACTAGTACCCACTGTGCCATAAGTTTAGTTTTTCTGGCCTAAAAATAAAATAACAACTGTAACTGTCTGTTGTGTCATCTGTTCTGGAAAGTAGTGGCCTGAGAGAACTAAGGCTCAGTTGTTTGATGGAGGAAAAAATGCCAAGAGAAAATACTTACTAAAATTGATTAGGCAATTTAACCAGGGGTAGTGCTTGCCTCACCAAGGCTGGTTGTGGGAATATAAGAAATCACAATTATAAAAATAAAAATGATCATCATGGCCTTCATCAAAAATGACCATCATAAGGGGTGACTAGGTTGCACAGTGGATAGCACACCGGCCCTGGAGTCAGGAGTACCTGGGTTCAAATCCGACCTAGCTGTGTGGCCTTGGGCAAGTCACTTAACCCCATTGCCTTGCAAAAACTAAAAAAAAAAAAAATGACCATCATGATTGATGAAATCAATAAAAAAAAATCTGCTTCTGGGAACTCTTAAGGAGTCAATGATTTTTTTCCTGCCTCTTCCCAAGGTAAAATCTCCCTATATCCCCAAGTTCTTCCCTGCATGTAGTGTCAGCTTGGCTCCTGTAGAGGGCAGTCAAAGCTCTACTTAGCTAGAAGCACTAGCCTTCCTTAGTCTCCTCCTCCCATCAAATAGCAGGGTTTACCTTAGTTCTTTCCCAAGCTTTGTGGTCACTTTGTTCTGGATTCCAAAGGCCCTATAATTTGAATAAAAGCCGACCCTTAAATATTTGAAACCGGTTTAGTCAGCCATCAATCCTATAGGCCAAAGAAACTGAGGAAACAGATTAGATCACTGGCCAAACCACTTATCACCCTCATTTCCTACAAATGTAAGGTTTCTAGCTCCTCCTCTTTCTGTCTTTCTGAGTTATCAGTGGCCTTTTCTGGTCCCTTGCTGCTTTGGCAGATCTCATATTGCTAAAATTAAAGAAACCTATTCCAAAGGGTACATCTCTGGAAATGAGCCAGGGAGGGCTTCTAAGTATTTTTGTCAGGATAGACCAAAACTTAAAAACTTTTTGAATTACCAAAAAGTCTGTAAACTTTCCCTCCAGTCAGTTGGACATGAAATAGGATGAATGATGCTCCATTTTCATGAGATTCTTTGCAAATACTTTAAAAATAATACTTTATAGCTGTATAACCATAATGATCAAACTTGCCTTTTTATTACAAGGGAAAACTCTGGTAGACATTATATTTGGGAAATTAATGTGACTTAAAATTTCAAATTTTTCATATAATCAACAGATAATAAACATAGACATCTTGTATTATATATACTTTTTGGTCAATTGTATGATGATGAAGAGATGGTCCACCATAGTGAATATTGTTAAGAAATATTGTCTATTCCCTTTCCATAATTTTTTCATCAGAATACCCTTCAATCCTGTGAAAATCATCTTAAGAAAGATTTTAGAGCGATGAGAAAGGAAGCATATGAGCTTGTAGTTATTGGTGTCTTGTCATTCACCATCTTGATGTTAATACCATCTGTGACTTTTTGCTGTAATGTGATATCTTCCCCCTCTTTGAGCTGTTTTAAAGATTCACCGTTCAATGATTATAAATGTGTTGCTGCTCCTGGCAAAGATTTCTTCTTTGTGTATTTAATTTGGTCCAACTGTCCTTATCGTCTTTATTACCATTTCCTCTTCCTCATCCAATACATTGGGATGGAAGTGTTGAGTTCAGTTATGATAATAATTTGTCACTGAAAAGCTAACGTATCAGTCCCTTTTTTTTTACTGTTGTCTCTCCATTTTCATTGATAAATATTCTTGGAATGATCTATCTCTTGAGAGACTATTTTGCTTACATAATAAACTCTATGACACTTGGCAATTGACTTTTTATTCTAAACTAGTGTTGCCCTTGACTCCTATATCACTTCACTTGGCAAGGAAATTGATTTTTTTTAATGATACAACTTTTAACCTGGTTTGACCTTACTATTGGGGTGATTTATTTATATCATTTACACTCCTTGAGGAAATGATGCTACCTAAGGTACCTTTCCTTTACCAGTTTTCCATTTTTTAGGGTTTGAAGAAGTTTCTTTGGAGCTATTGTCTTCTTTTTAGAGAACTGGACTGAATGATCTTTAGCTCCAGAACATTAAGAGGCAATACTGTGTACTTAGTGAAAAGAAGTCAGAAAACATGAGTTTGAAATCTAGTTTTGCTGCTTCATGTTACATAGCCAAGTCAGTTTACAATCCAGGTTTGAACTAAATTACTGCTAAGATCCCCAAGTTCCTGAATAAATTAATATTTCATAATTAAATAAAAGCTTCATCATTTCTCAACCATACTCATAGAAATGCACCTCTATGAAATGGACTCTATTTTTAAAATTTTCTCTTCTTAAACCTCTAGAATGTCTCATTTCTTCATTTTAATGGATGCCATTATCACTTCCTACTAAACTCAAAAAAGTGCAGCCAAGTGGTATAGAAGCAAGCATATAGGACCTAGCATCAAGAACAGCAGGTTCAAGGGACGGCTAGGTGGTATAGTGGAAAAAGCGCCAGCCCTGGAGTCAGGAGTACCTGGGTTCAAATCTGGTCTCAGACACTTAATAATTACCTAGCTGTGTGGCCTTGGGCAAGCCACTTAACCCCAGTTGCCTTGCCAAAAAAAAAAAAACCTAAAAAAAAAAAGAACAGGTTCAAATCTGTCTTCAGTCATGTACTATCTGTGTGACTGGCCAAGTCACTTAACGCTTTTGCCCCATTTTCCTCACCTGGAAAATGAGCAGAAAAAGGAAATGGCAAACTACTGGAGTAATTTTTGCCATGATCCAAAAAGGGATCATAAAGATTTGGACACAACTGAAATGACACAAATAAACATTGATCAAATTTATCTGATAAAACTAGTCATTTTTTTTTTAGGTTTTTGCAAGGCAAATGGGGCTAAGTGGCTTGCCCAAGGCCACACAGCTAGGTAATTATTAAGTGTCTGAGACTGGATTTAACTAGCAATTTTTTAAACTAAAATGACAAAACAGTTTGACCTAAATAGCAAAACGGTGAAGAGGGAAAGCTGATACTGGTTTTACCAGGCTTTCTGTGTTTTTAATCAGATCTATAATTTTTTTCCCCACAGAGGTCAGAGCATCTGGCTGCAACTGGACCACCGAGTTCTTGACCACGATTTGCCCAAGAAACCAGGCCCAGCCACTTTGTACTTTGCTGTGAGGTGAGTAGCCATAGCCTTACCTTTTATGGTTTAATCTCTAAAGTAAAAGGTTTCTTTGTTATAGGTCATTACAGACAGCATAAACAGCAGTATTATTGCAAGAAATTATAACAGAGAGAATGATACTTCATAATACCTTGTCCTGGAGGGCTATGTTAAGCTAAACATCATGTAGAATTATGTAGAATTATTTTTGTCCATCTTTCGATGATAGTTCAAAGTCTATCCTACTCAGCAAGTAAGTCCTCTCCATTAGATCCCATCCTTCTAAATACTATGCCTAAGCTTTTACCACTCTGATGACCCTTTGGTGAGCATGCTTTCAAACTTGGCTTAGCTAGCCTGGTCTTTAGACACACCCAAAGCCTTGAAAACTTGGTAGGATCAGCCCCATTATCATGGTCTTCAAACCCAAGAGCGCCTGTTTCATGAGGCAATATCAGAGCAGAAACCTAGTAGAAATGGGGCAGCGAGGTGGCACAGTGGATAAAGCCCCTGCCTTGGAGTCAGGAGACCCTGAGTTCAAATCTGACCTCATACACTTAATATTTCCTGGCTGTGTGACCTTGGGCAAGTCACTTAATCCCACTGCCTTGCAAAATTCAAAAGAGAAGAAATGGTATACCAATGGGTCAGGGACCTGTGATCTCATAAGCATAGGAATATCTTCCACCAACCTTCTAAGGAACCTTTCTGCAACTTATGATCTTGGAAGGTCAGGAAATATGGGAACCAAGCATTCACATAGTAGCCTCTAAGCCACTATTTTTTATAATTTTTAGCAATAATTTTTATAATAATTTTTACAATTATTTATCTCATTTAATTTTCTCTAACTTTACGAGGTAGATGTTGTTATTGTCCCCGTTTTACAGGTGAGGAAATTGAAGTCAATAAATTAAATGACTTGCCCAAAGTGACAAGGCTAGGATATGTCTGGGGTTATATTTGAACTTGTCTACCCTGCTCCAGACCCAGCACTCTGTGCACTATGGAGCCACCTAGTGGTCATTCAGAGAGAAACAGTTTTAAAAGATTGAACTGATCAATAACCATCATTGCAGAGAACTGATAATAGAGAGGCAATGGAGTCAGGGTGCAGAGTGTGAAGCGTGACAAGGCAGTGTGGATATGTGTTTTATTTGACTGTGTATATTTGCTGTAAGAGTTTTTATTTTTCCTAGTGGAAGGTGAGGGGAAGAAAATAAATGAATTGAAAGAAAAGGAAAAATACTTAATGCTGATTACAGGTCGAAAAAATATGGGATATATATATATATATGTATATATACATATATAAATTTGTCATCTGTTTTTCACCCGGTCCTGTTGTTGGATTTCTTATCATTTGAAGGAGGCTGAAAATCTTGTTCTTTTTCTGAATAATAATGTTATTGATCCTGTAGAAAATATTTCATCTTTACGCCATTTGAAGCATCAGCTTAAATGGCAAATAAAATTGGATCAAAGGATTTTGGATAACATAGAGCCTAGAAACAAACAAATCTGATACAGAATAATCTTCCCAAGGGAAACTAGGATGTGAAGAATATCAAATTCCAAAGAAAAAAGTGACAGGTGGTAGGACAATATGGAAATTCTTTGTTCTGCAACACTAAGTATTGTGAATAAGAGCATAGAGAGGGAAAGACCAGTAGAAAACAAAAGAATGAGATGGTATACGAATCAATTAGTTCGTCATGGATACTGAGAGGCACAGGATCGTCATGTAGGTGCTTCTTCCATGTTTATTGATTGATTAAGATGGGGATAATCCTAATTTCAAGAAAAGAAGATCTACTTTTAAGGAAGATTTACTAAAGACATGCCCTTTTTTAAGAGCATGTGTTGTGATTATTGGATCTGAAATTTCGATTGTCGTAAGCACTGGAGTAATGTAGTGGAAACTGATCCATATCTGGAGTCTGGAGATTAGGGCTCAAAACACCCCAGATGGAACACTGTGGTCATTTCTGGGTCTCATGAGGTAACAGGGCATGGACAAAATAGAGAGGCTCCAAAGGAGTATGATCAGGACCAGGAGAAGCTATTCAAAATTAGACTGAAAGAATCATATGGAAGAAGAATCTTTCTACTTGACCCCAGAGAGAGGAAAGATGCATGGCAATATCTAGAAATTTAGAAAGAAAGGACACAGTGAATAGAGCACTGACCCTGGAATCAGGAGAATCTGAGTTCAAATCCAGCCTTAGATGATTGATACTTATAGCAAGTCACTTCACCCCAATTGCCTCATCCAAAAAAAAAAAGAAAAAAATTTTAAATGAGTCTGATTTAAGCATGATGTCAGAAAAAAACTTCCTGATAACTAGAATTTAGTCAAACTTAGTTTGGATTAATTTCCTTTTATTTAGGGATAGTTTTCTTTTACTAGTTTTTTTGACATTTGTCTTTCAGTTCCATAGATTTCTTGTCCATGTGTATATATGTAGGCCTCCCAAATAGAGGCCTGGAGCTAGATTTATGCTTTACAGTATTCACACAATGTTATCATCTCTCCATTATGACACAGAGGCTTGCTATTGTTTTGACTTGGCTATTCATGCATTCAGAGGCCTTATCAAATAATTATTCATTTATTCTTCAAAACAGTCTAGTGACATCATTGTTATTATTGTTATTACCCCCAATTACATAAAAGGTGTGATGAAGCTGACACTACAGAATTAAATGAGCTGACCCGGCTCATAGGACATGAAAACAAAACTGGCACTATGTAAATCAAACTTATAGGATTTTATCTTTTTAAAAAAAAAATTTTTAGGATATTGCCTTTTCCAGTTGATTTTTGCCTTTCAAATGGTAGGCCCCTGAGTTGTCAGGGGCAGCTAGGTGGCACAGTGGATAGAGCACTGGCCCTGAAGTCAGGAGGACCTGATAAGGTCTCAAATCTGCCTTCAGATACTTAATAATTACTTAACTGTGTGACCTTGGGCAAATCATTTAACCCCATTTCCTTACAAAAAAAAAAACTAAAAGAAGGAAAGAGTTGTCAATAATACTCCCTCATCAAAAACTCTCAGGTCCAGCAGGAACCTCACCAGTCATAAATATAGATTAACCCATTTTTTAAAATGAATTTCCTCTAGATGGTTCAATGGACAGAGAATTAGGAAGATAAGAGTTCAGACTTATTGCTGAGAACCTGGGCAAGTCATTTATTTTTTTTTTGGCTTTCTTTCAAGTTTTCTCATCTGTAAAATAGAAATAAAAGTAGAACCTTCCTTCCAGGGTTGAAAAAGAAATAATATTGCAAAGCAGATTGCGAATCTTAAAGGTTATATAGAGTTGTTGTTATACCTTACACATGGTCTTCCAGCCTGGACTAGACTTCCAATGAGAAGCAATCCACTCACTGACCTCTGAAAGCAGCTTTTGGGGTTAGGGAATTTTGCCTTTACACTCAGTCCCTCACAAGTGGCAGACAAGAGTCAATTTGATTACTTTGCATCCTAAAGAAAAAGAGCATTTTTCTCTACCCACTTGGTTATTCAGGATGACTCAATATATGGAGTGCAAGGCTTTGATCGGAAGGACTCATCTTCTTCAATTCCTATTTGACCTCAGACAATTACTAGTGGTGCGACCCTGGGCAAGTCCCTTAATCCTGTTTGCCTCAGTTTCCTCATCTATAAAATGAACTGGAGAAAGAATTGGCAAGTCACTCCAGTATCTTTGCCAAGAAAACCCCAAATGGGGTTGGGAAGCGTCAGATGGGACTGAACAACAAGATAGTTACTCATGTTGATTAAGCACCTAAATAGAAGGACAGTTAAAGACCCAAATGGTGAAACTCAGCAACTGTTCAAGTCCCTGTGGCTATAGAATGCAGCTGTTCATAGCAGCCCACTGCCTTTCAAGGTCAAAGGACTCCGAGCTAGAAGGGACATTAAAGACCAGTTAGATCTAGCTAGGCTTCTTAACCTAAAGTCCTGAACTTGGCTTAGTTTGGGGGAGTTCTTTTGAATTTTTTTTTTAATATTTAGATCCCAGTATTCATTTCCTTTGTAACCCTACATGTTTCATTTTGTTAAAAATCTGATTCTGGGGTGGCTAGGTGGTGCAGTGGATAAAGCACCAGCCCTGAAGTCAGGAGTACCTGGGTTCAAGTCCTGTCTCAGACACTTAATAGTTATCTAGCTATGTGGCCTTGGGCAAGCCACTTAACCCCATTTGCCTTGCAAAAAAAAAACTGAAAAAAACTAAAATCCTGATTCTGAGAAAGGGTTCTTAGACTTCACCAGGCTGCCAAATATATGTGTATATATATATATATACATATATATATATATATACACAAATGCAGATGTAAAAAACTTTATAAAAAACTTTATAAATTCTACCTAGTCTCTTTTTTGTAATTATTTTTTTCCAATTACATGTAAAAATAAATTTCACATTCATTTTTTGTAAGATTTTGAGTTCTACATTTTTCTCCTCTCCCTCCCCAAAATAGCAAATTATCCATGTGCAGTCATGTTAAACATACTTCCACATTAGCCATATTATGGAAGAAGAATCAGAACAAAAAGGAAAAAAAAACACAAGAAAGAAAAAACAAAGAACAAATTTTAAGAAGTGAAGAGCGTAAACTTCGGTTCTTTCTCTGGATGCGCATGGTGTTTTCCATCACAAGACTTTTGGAATTATCTATGGTCACCGTAATGCTAAGTAGGCCTATGTCTAGCATAGCTGATCATCACACAGCAATGCTGTTGTTGTTTGTACCCGAGTCTCTGTAAAATGAACTAAACTGGCAAGAGAATCTGGCCAGCAAATATGGGGGAGTAAGATGGCAGTGATGGTTTTAATAGAAAGAATGCTCTCATTTCTGGCACTGGCATAGAGTAGAAAGAAAACTAACCAAGCGTAAGAGGCAACTGACTTTCCTTTTAAATCTAGCTTTTCCTTTTTAGCAAACTACATCTCTTCTATGTAGGAATCTCAGGTCTAAGAAATGAAGATGATAGATAGATAGATAGATAGATAGATAGATAGATAGATAGATAGATAGATAGATGATACATAGATAGATAAATGATATACAGATGATAGATAGATAGATAGATAGATGATAGATGATAGATAAATGATATACAGATGATAGATGGATAGATGATAGATAGATAGATAGATAGATAGATAGATAGATAGATAGATAGATAGATAGACAAATGGATGGATAGATAGATAAGAAGGTAGATGTGCACATAATCATCTATCTTCTCTCCTGTGCTTGAGAAGCATGCAGACTCCTCCAGGTTTCTGTGGGATTTTCTTGCCCTTGGCTTATCTCCCACAAACACATACGCCTAATCAGAGCCCTGCCTCTAATGCAGCCCAGATGTGGGCTTCTGAACAGCGTGATCACACCCAAGAGAATTTAAGTAGAAGATTGAGATTGTAAGCAGTGACCTCATTGGGGAAATTCTCTTTCCCTTGGATCCATCAGGGAGCACACCACAATGGGATGCAATCCAGGATCCCAGCGGGGCAAGTGTTCGCCATTGCTGGGGGGTCCTTCTCCCCACCCAGAGCAGCTCTATAGCATCTCTCACTTTCTCCTCTCTCTCCTCCTTTTGGCATCTTCTCTGATGTGTTTTCCATTCTCTTTTTCAATTGATTGTTAAGCCTTTGGGCTGTGAGTCCCACCTGCTGGAAGGCCTAGCCTGTGTTGGTAGCTATCTGTGAAGGGGGCTTCTGGTGCATCGAGGATAGAAAGAGAAGAGTTTGGGGTCCTGTTAACTGCAGAGATTAAAGAATAATGTTGAGGCATCTTGAACTCTTGTCCCCATAACTCCAGTGCCTAACACTATATCTAGTGTAGAGCTTTTTGTTGACTGATTAAGGAAACTGAGGATCAACAATAAATTTAGCTTATAGGCCATTCACCTCAGCCTCCACATTTTCAAGATGAGCAAACTGAAGTCTAGAGAAGTTGTGACTTCCAACATCATAATGGGGAGTAAGTACATTAGTAATAGCATACTAAGGGTTTTAATACCCTGGTCTTATTTTTTTTAAAGAAATTTGACTTTTACAAAAAAAAAAATAGATTCCTGAAGGGACAACTCCTGAATCCCAAGCATACCTAGGTACGAAAACAATGCCAGATAACATAACACTTTAAAGTTTGGGTCCTTGATCATATACCTCAAGCTAGAAGGAACCTCAGAAGCTTTCTGGGCCAAGTTTCTGATTTTACAGATTGAGAAACTGAGATCTAAAGAAATTCCATGACTTATCACACAGCTAGCACATGTGTAGTAGCAACAGCTGATCTATATGTGCTAATTTAAGTTTGTGAAGCCCTGAACATATGTTAGATTTTTAAAGATGGACTAAACGACAAAGAAAATTCTTTGGATTGGTGTTAGTCTTGACTTCAGTACAAGATCCAGCTTATTGGAAACAGGAGAAGCCCTGGAGCCTGTTGTCTGTGCTAAGGAATGTGATTAAAAACCCCAGAGAAATAACAGTTTACATCTACTTTAAGCTAAAGGCTCTAGGAAGATGAATGACTTTGGGAGAAGTTCTTGGCTCCTTCTTTGTGGGTGTGAATGGGCTCACTGCCCAACCTCTCCCACCTGAGGAAGTTTTATTGTGGAAATTAAGGGAGTGGAGTGATATCATTTTGATTGAGTTGGAGCTCTACGGGTGCCAGGCACTAGTCCTATCCAAAAGAGGATGGTCCTTACTCCTGAAGATTATGGGATCACAGAGCTGAGCTGGAAGGGGATTTCAGATTGGTTCATTCAACCCACTCCATTTAGAGATGAAGAAACAAGCTTACATCTGGATTTTCTTAGTTGGGTGACCCACTTAACCTGTCTGTGCCTCAGTTTCCTTAAATGAAGGGGTTGGACTCAATGGTCTCCAAGATCTCTTCCAGTCCTAAAATAGTAATCTCTTAAAATAACCTACAAATTACACAGGTACCAGGTGACAGGGCTGGGATTTAAGCCAAGGTTCCTGCTTGGAATCCAGTGTTCTCTTGTACTGTCATATATTGATCCATGTGTGACTTCTAGAAGAATAGAAGGCCTACCGTCAATAGTCATGCTTGACTCGGTTCTCTGAACAGTCTCTACTCTTACTTCTGGTCCCTGTGTCAAGAACATATACTATAGCCATTTTTTTCCATTTTACTTTATTTTTCAATTAATAAGGATGTGTTCTTTCTCTGTCTCTCTGTCTCTCTCTGTCTCTCTCTCTCTGTCTCTCTCTCTCTCTCTCTCCTCTACTGATCCCAAATTTAGATGAAAAAGAAGAAAAGCAAAACCCTTGTAACCAATGCTGTATGCCCAAACAAAATAAATCCCCATCATGACCAAAGCTTCATTTCTCATTTGCCTTCTCTAGCAGGTGGTGAGCTTAGTTTCATAAATGGTCTTCTAGAACCAAGGACGGCATGGTCCCCTGGACCTAGTTTCATCTTTATCATTGATCCTATGGAAGTAGAGTTACGCATCGCATTGATCAGCGCTCTTAAGTCTTTCCAAATTGTTTGTCTTTATAATATTGTTGTTATCACATAAAATGAAGGGAATTCTGCCAACTTGATCACAGACTTTACAAGTCTTTTCTGTTTTTCTCAACCCTGCACCCATTCTTTTTGCTATTCAGCACAAAAGTTTTCCATATAGATATCTTGAGTCATCCCTAAAATATCCAATTCTTAGTATTGGAATGACAATGGTTTCCTCTCTTATAACATGATGATGGTTTGTCCTTCAATCTTGAAGAAGACCACATCAGGGAGGCGATGCCATGACAAGCCCATGAATTAGATTTCAGTGAGGGGGCACTGTGCTAAGTCACCTAGCCTCACTTTCTCACCAGTGGCCAAACAGGGATCAGGATGACTGGAGATAGCCCTGGATGTGAGGCAATCAGGGTTAAGTGACTTGCCCAAGGTCACAAAGCTGGTAAGCAACAAGTGTCTAAGGCTGCATTGGAATTCCTGCCCTCCTGACTCCAAGGTCAGTGATCTATCCATTGCACCACCTAGCTGCCCTCTGCTCTTATAACCCAGGATATCTAATGGGGCTCCTGAATGACTGGTCAAAAGGAAAGAAAGTAGAAACAACCTCAGCATAGAACTGGTTAGAAGAAAAGACTTCTCTAGATCACAGATTTTGAAGTAAGATCATGGGAGAAGTTAGAGGGGAAGGATCTTAGAATTCATCCAGCCCCCAACCCCCTTTATTTTATAGATGAGAAAATTGAATCAGAGGTTAGCTGACTTGATCGAGGCCACATAACTAATTATAGCTGTAGTGGACATTCTTTTCATGAAGACCATTGAGGTCTTTTGCAATGTTGAGACTCTACCTGAGCAGCTACTGCATATGAAGTAGCAGAACCAATATTCAAAAGCAGATCCTGTGGGTTTTAGCCACACCCACGATTATGGCATATCATGGCAGGATAAAAAGTAGGCACAACTTGAATGTGAGTTAAAATCCCACCAATGAGACTCAGTGAGCCTCATTTGCAAAATGATGGCGATAAGTCCACAGAGCTAGAATGAGCTACAATAATAAAACCAAACATTACTATAGCTCTTTAAGGTTTGCAAAGTAATTTATAAATATTCTCATTTGAGTTTTACAATAACCCTAAATCTTATTAACCCTATTTTACAAATAAAGGAAATGAGGCAGGCAGAAGTTAATCACTTGCCCAGGGTCAATGGATCAATCAATCTTTATTAGTTATTATGCAGCTAAGCCCTGGAGACAGATCCTATCTGAAATAGGATTTGCACTCAAGTCTTCCTGATTGCAAGTTCAGCACTCTATCACCTAGCTGAGATGACCTATATACACTGCTTTTCTGATTGTAAAATGCTATAGGCATCTGTCCTCTTCCTCATTATTATAGTATTAGATTTTATTGGGGAGAGGGGTTCTTGAATGGAGGGGGAGAACCTCAGTTCAGATCTAGCCTCAGATACTAACCCCATCCAAGTCACTTAACCTCTGCCTGCCTCAGTTTCCTCAACTATAAAAGGGCAACAATAATAGCACCTACTCCCCTTACCCATCCAAGCCCTGGTTGTTGTAAGGATCAAATGAGATCTTTTTTAAACTATTTCTCAAAGAACTTGGCCCAGAGAAGGCATTGTAGAAATGCCAGTTATTCTTATTATAATGATTCCCCTTCACCCTCTGAATAGTCTCTTGTCATTTTTCATCAGTTAGCATTTCCAACCATTCTCTCCCTCCCAACTTTGCCCCCTAAGCACCTGCACCCACTCTATTATGGGCAAGAGCAGGATGTTGTGAAAAACCCGGGGGAAGCTCCTGGCTCATGTTTCTGACACATCTCTGAAGCCTGGGGAAGGGCGAATATCTCTCGGGCTTCCTCTCACCGCTTCCTGACTAATTCAGCACTCTGGGGCCAAAGATACCCAGATGGTTCATGGAGAGATGATCATCCCGTGGGTGGGCAACAAGCTAGGGCTAGCAGTCCTGGACAAGATCCTCTGGTTCTTTGGCATGAAAGCTCTTCAGCTTCCTTAGATGCGTCTGGAAAATCTTAGTGTAATAGAGAGCAATCAAAATGATGTTTCCCCAGAGTATTCTCCAGACCAGTAATGGAAGGAAAATCTTCCTTGGAAGCCGGGAGAACATTTTTGCTATTAGCCTCACAGGGGTTAAAGAGACCATGGTGGACTCTTATTCACCAAGAACCAGACAAGAACTAGAAGGGAAAGATTGTTGGAATACACTTTTAAAAAATCCATTATATTGCTCCTTACACTTCAAAGAAAAGGGTCGGGATGTTTCTATATCCATTAAAGGTAATAACCTTTTCATGAAGGATGCTTCCACTGTGATCTCCTTCAGAGCACCAATGGTTCCATTTTTATGTCTTTGTATCCCTGGCAAATGGCAGGTGTAGGTGCTTCATAATATCTTGCTAGAGACAATTAGGATGGCTTTGGAGGTGACCTCTTGAATCTGTTGCCAGAGGCCTGATAATTTTACCTAGGAAATATGTCAGGTCAACATAGCCACCACCCTGGTGCAAGTCCTGTCACTTGTCACCTGCACTACTACAGTAGCTGACAGGTCTGTCTCAGGTCTCTCCCCATTCCAATCCATCTTCCACTCAAATTGATCTTCCTGAAGCATAGGTAAACTTAGTGGCTCAGCTAGTAAGCCAATCAATAATCATTTTTTAAGTGCCTACTGTATATCAGAGTCACTATACCAAGGACTGGGAATTCAATTACAAAACTCCTGTCCTCTAATAAGGAAAGATAATACATAAAAGAATGGGGGAGGTGACTGCCTGGTGCATGGTGGAAAGAATCAGAGAGGCCCCAATAGTACAGCCAGATGAGAGATGAGGTGTTCTGAGCTAAATGCTCTTCCTGAAATGGAGGTTTGGGGGTTCATAGCTCCATTCTCCAATCAGAGGGACCAAAATGGTGTTGAGGTAGATGGGATCTGGCAAGATTATGAAGGTCAAATATAAAATCCTTTTTTATTGGCAATCAAAACCTTTTATAAGATGCCTTACCCCACCCCCATCTTCTTAAACCTCACACGGCTTCCCATGGACTCTGCCATCCAGTGACTATAACCTCCTTTATTGCCCCTCCCACAAGACTGCATGTTCTGGGCATTTTCACTGCCTCCTTCCCACCCATCCCATTCCATGGAATTCTTTATGTCCCGGTTTCCTGGGTTTCCTTCAAGTCTTCAAGAATGAAGGACTAATGATATTGAGGTGAGGGTGGCTAAGGTGAAAGAGTTCATGTAAAAGACAAAATCTGACCCAGAACAAATTTTAGGGATAAAAAGACTTGAGTATTGCTGTGGTTAGCAGAAGCAGTAAGGAAAGGATAGACATCATGAGAGATTATTTGGGGCTAACTTCCCAAAGGAAGCCAACAACTCAATTGAAAAATGAGTGAGCTTTTAAAGGGACAGGAAGAGGAGGTAAGGAGAGATTGTGTGGATAGGGACAATAACTCAGAGAGCAAAGATTAGAAAATTAAGGATATGTGGTGATAAAGGGATCCTAAGTCAAAGACTTAATCTTTTCAGGCTAAGGCAGGAATCCATTGTCTTGTTGATAGGGGCTTGTTTTGTGCTTGGGACAGGAATTTCCTGGGAGTATTAACCTGCCAGGGACAGATTACTAAAAATTAATTGACTTCAACTCATGGCTTGGACAATGGGATTTGAGGGAGGTGAAGGGTCAGTTAATGTAAGGTGCATGGTCACTGCAGAAGGAACTCATTAATTCTACAACACTTTTCTGTCTAATATTTTCTCTACTTCATGAACAACAATCCTAAACAAAATCCCATCTTCTATAGAAACCTTTGATTCCTCCTTAATGCTACTGCCTTAAAGAAGGATAAGAGAGCCAGTTCTACAAATCAGAGTTTGACTTGTTGTGTTGATTATCTGGGTTTTAGAAAGTGTTAATAATGCATATTAAGCCGAAAGTATATCAGGTATCTATACTTTCAGCCCCCAGCTGATTGTTAAAATATGATCAGCATGCCACCTCGGCCTTCCCTGAGACACTGCCCCATTCTTCCTCTATATTTCTTTTTTTCTTTTTCTTTTTTCTTTTTTTAATATTGAATATTTATTTATTCTCATTTTGTACAAATTTTTTTATACATTAATAAAATATTCTTGTTTAAGAGTAAACAAAATACCCCCTCCCCCCAAAAAAAATATAGACTCACTTGAGCAATAAAGTAAAGGGGAGACAAAAAAATTAAAATTAAAAAAATAATAGTAATAATTGTAGGTATGGCCAGGTGGCGCAGTGGACAGAGCACCAGCCCTGGAATCATGAGCACCCAAGCCCACATCCGGCCCTGTACACCCAACAATCACCCAGCCGTGTGACATGCAAGCCACCCGAACCCCACTGCCCTGCAAAAACCAAAAAAAAAGGGAAAAAACCCAAAATAAAATAAAATAGTAATGAGTACACCTAGTTGTTTCATATTGTTTCCTCCATTAGACTGTAAGCTCCTTGAGGGCAGGTGCTAACTTTTCCCCTTCTTTGTATCCCCAGTGCTTAAATGTTTCCTGACTTTTTTTTAAGGAAGCTCTACATAATAGAGATTTCTGTTTTCACAGATAATCATCTTTTTTCTGTTCTACTTAGTTATATTCTTTTTTAAAGGTATATGTTAAATTCAGACAAAAATAATTTTAATAATTAAATGTTTGCTAAACCATGGAATTTGGAGTCAGGAGGACCTGAGTTTAAAGTCAGACTCATATATTTAATAACTGTGTGACCCTGGGCCAGTCCCTTTACCTCTCTCACACTGAATTTCCTAAAACATATATAAAGTTCTTTGCAAACTTTAAAACTACATAGACACTAGCTACTACTATTACTTAACTTCTCCTACACATGGTCCTCTTCGATTATGGACAGCTACATACATAACCTCTCTCAGCCTCAATTTCCTTATCTGTTAAATGATGTTAATAATAACACCCCCTCCCAGGATTTTTATGAGGATCAAATGAGGTAATTTATGAAAAGCATTTTGTAAAACTTAAATTGCAATAAAAAGTTAGCAATGTTACTAACACAATAATTAGATTCTAGTGGGAAGGAGAGAGAGTAAATGTTTGTGAAAAATAAATTATTTTTAAAAACAAAAAGATGATAATGTTGACAAGAAAAACTGCTTGGTTTAAAGAGCTGGTCCCAGAGTCACAAAGATGTCTGTTTAAGGGCCACTTCGAAAATACACTGACTGGGTGACCCTGGGAGAGTCACTTAACCTCACAATGCCCTGGACAACGGAGAGAGGTTATGTGACTTGCTGATGTCATCTAGTCAGGGCAATCAGCGGGAGGATTCAAATTCAGGTCTTCCTGACTCCAAAAATGCCACACTATTCTTCAACAGGAAACCACATACAAATCGAAAATATTTAAGTTTTGTATTTTTGGAAAATGAAAATGGGTCTAATTTTGCTATTTTGTGTCAATATTTCTCCCCTTCTTCAATGGAAGCATATTACTATGTAGATGATGTTAGGCTAAGTTCTGGGGATAGGACTAGAGATACAAAGATGGGAAGAAAAGCCAGTCTGTGCTGCAAAATGTCCTGAGGGTGGGACTGTGTAGGTGTATATAAGTGTGCATGTGTGTTTGTGTATACACACATAGGTTCACAAGGTTCGTGTGTATGTTTTTATTGCCTAGGTATGTATAATTTTTTATTTATTTACATCATATATGTGAATGTTTGAATAGTGTGTATTGAACACAGCTGCATAGATTGTTTCTGAATGAGTGTCTTACCACAAGAGGGGGAGAGAGAGAGAGAGAGAGAGAGAGAGAGAGAATGCATGCATGCACATGTGTATTATGGTTGTACATGGACACACGTGTATTTACAAATGTATTGCACATGCATGTTTCCATCCATGTGAGTGCACATTATTTATATGTGTGTACACATGGATGGATGGATGCATTGTTCATGTGGAGTGCCTTACCATGAGATTATTTGTGTGCCTATGTGTTTATATGTATATATGTATATGTAAATAAAAAAGCCAAAGCATATATGAAATCATTTTGAAAGGGAGAGAGCCCTGATAACTGTTGGGTGGAGAGGAGATGGTGAACCTCATGAATTAACCTGTCACAATCTGTAGGTTCTGCTGCAATATTTCAAGGCTACAAGTAGTTCTTGGCCAAATTAGCTTAGGTAGCACTTCATTAACCTGCGTTCCAAATGTGTCACTGAACAGCCCCCATGGATGGTTTCCCCGTACTTGAGGGACTACTGAAAAGGAGTCAAAAGATGTGACTTCTGTTCCCAGGTCCACCATCTGTTCAAGTCTTTTCATCCCAATGGGCCTCAGTTTCCTCATAGGTAAAATGAAGTTTGGCATTGGAAGGAAGAAGAGCTAAGGTCTCTTGCAACCTAAGAATGCTATGACTTTATCAGACACACAGACAAAGGAAAATACACTGGAGGAAGGAGATTGATGACCACTCACCAAAATCATTCTCTCCCTGGTACTTTCAAATTCTGAGATAAAAGCTGAGGCCGTTGTAATATTTCAAGTGGGGGGAGTGCAGAAGTGTCTATAAATAAACATTGCATTTGGGTGCTTTTCCTACTCATGAGGGCCTCTCATCATGATCAGGGCAGCAGGAGGACTCATCACCTTGCTCTGGGATCCTCATGTCTGTCACCTTTCAAAGCCAGCCTTTTCCACTCTGACATAAAACACATACTCATCAATTCTGGGACAGGGTCTTATTTCATTATTGGGGAGCAGCAGGGGGAACAATCTGGAGCTGATGGGAGGGGGGAAAAACAAGGCTAATGGGGAAGTCACGGAAGATGGGAACCTTCATTAAGTGAATTTTTTCTGAATAAATAAGACATATCAAGTCAATTGAGGTTTATCTCCTTGGACACGTACTTAGTCAAAAGACAGTAACTCTTCCAAGAGTTGAATTTTTAATTTGACCACCTAATTAAATTTTCTTCCTCTCTGACATTTAGAAGAAAAGTCTCTCAAAGGGGAATTAATCATCAACCTTGGAAATCAAACTCTGGGTTCAGTCTGACCCAGGAA
The DNA here is from genome assembly GCF_037893015.1 of Macrotis lagotis. Taxonomy (NCBI): domain Eukaryota; kingdom Metazoa; phylum Chordata; class Mammalia; order Peramelemorphia; family Peramelidae; genus Macrotis; species Macrotis lagotis. Next base: position 163,476,554 of record NC_133665.1, read on the forward strand.
AAAAAAATAACTGAATCTCTCTAAACCTCTTCTGCAAAATGAGGGGAGTCAGATTATGGTCTTTGCAAGGATATACTAGAAAATGTTTAACATTCAGCTCTCCAGAAGAAAAAAAAGTCATACTCACCACATTTTTTAAGCTTGATCCTCATCATTAGCATTCTCTCTCACTTTTTACAGTCCAGACAATCAAAAAATAATAAATCCATTTGTAGCATTTGCAGATTCCTAAAGTGTAAATGTTAATAGGAAAAAATTAGGCAATCAGCTCTGCTGGGCAAGTATAAGCCAGCACCACTGCCTTTGAAATCCTTTAAAATTCGAAATAACTCTAAGGTCCTTCTGACTCAAGTTCTAAAATTCTATTATTAAGTCAAGAGACTTGATTCTAGTCTCATTTCTGCCACTAAGTGTGTTCACCTTGGGTGAGTCATTTCCTTTCTCTCTCTGTAAAATGAGGGGGGTTGAATTACCTGATCTCTAATGTCTCTTCCATCTCTAAATCCTAAAATTCTTTTTAAAGCAAAGCTAAAATGAAAGCCTTGGATGATACATTTCATTTATTTAAGAAGCCAGAGGTCTTTTCTGCTTTGTTTACCTAGTATTACATAGTTGTAGCTAGCTACAGAATGATTTTCTATTTAAAAAATGCAAAATGCTTTTCATACATTCAAAAAATAAGCATTTCTGCCAGTATCCCCATTTGAAGTGTCCATAAATCAGTATCATCTTATGGAGGGGTTCTTATCCTCCAGTCCAGAGATGGATTTCAGAGAATCTATAAACTTGGATGGGGGAAAAAAATGTTTTTTCATTGTTTTTCACTAATTGCTAACAAGTTACTAACAATTGCTAACAAAACTGCATTCAGTTTTGAATGTAAACAGTAAAATATTTTGAGAAAGGGTCCATAAATTCCACCAGATTACCCAAGGGATCCATAATATCTGCACATAAAAGGTTAAGAACCCAGGTTTAGGATGAAGAGCCCTGGCTTTATAAGTCCCACAGTTACATACGTATGTGGCCTTAGATTTCTCTGACCTTTGGTTTCCTCATCTGTGAAAGGAGAGGGTAGGTCTTAATGACCTGCAAGATCCCTACCACCCTAGGTCTGAGATCCAAGAGTTGTTCAGTGGCATATCTCTTCTTTAGACAATAGGATAGAGATAAAGGCTTGGACCTGGAATTTACTTGATAAAGAAAATGCCCAGAGAAGGAAATCCATTTTATGCAATGTAAGTTGGCACCTATTTGGGGCTTTATTGTGTGGAGAATTGCTTGAGTCATTGAAAAGTTATGGGACTTATCCAAGGTAACAAAGCCTCCAAATGTCAGAGACAGATCTTGAACCCAGGTCTTCCAGAGTCAGAAGTCAGCTTTCTATCTGCTGCTATTCCCTGCTGTCTCTCAGACTCTGCCCCAATCTATTCTACCATAATGGATCTATGATTTCATCCATGTTGGTACTCTTTCCTTAATGTGGCCATGTTTTCACTCTTAGAAACAGTATATTTAACTAATTACAGTTTCAGTCTACTCAAGTGAGTTAGAGCAATAGTAAAGAGATTATTAACTTCTTCTGTTAATAGTATGGAGTGTTGGTTCAGGTAATCTATCAAGATAAGAGAAGAAACCTGGCTTAGTGAATAGGGAGCTGACCTCAAAATATTTTCTGATTTGATCCTTGCAACTACCCTGGGAGGGAGGTGCTGTTCTCTCTATTTTACAGATAAAGAAACTGAGGCTAAGAGCAGTTAACTGACTTATCCTGGGTTGCACAACCAAGTAAATATCAAGTAAATATCTAAGATAGGATTTGAATACAACTTGTCCTGCCTCCAAATCCAGCAATCTATCCTCTGCACCACCTCGCTGCCCCTAAAAGAAAAGATCCCCGAGGAAAGGAATTATTTCAGATTTTGTCTTTGTCTGTGTCTTTCCATAAATACTCCATAGAAAATTCAAACAATACACTAGAGGTCCTCTCTTTCTTGTAACATTTTGTGACTATCAGTAGAGTACTTGGGTCTTCCATGTGTTATATCTCACCCTTGGTACATGACCAACCTACCCCCTTTTCCAATTAAACATGTCCTCAAAACTATACCTTCATGAAACTGCTTACAGGGAAGTCATCATTGATAGTGTGCATCTGTCTCTAGTGAACTCCCATGCATTTTTCTATTACTTTTTTGGTTCATCCATAATTTTGATTCTTTGCAGATTGTGGCATTCCATGATTTGCATCACCAGGAAAAAGCTGTCATTAAAACAATAAAGACTTTTGCATCAGAAACTATCTTAAAATCATTGAAAGAATTAGTCAATTTTTCAAATATGACCTATCCTGCTCCCTTCTTCTGATTGTATACTATATGATTTTTGAGATCTCTTCCAATTCAGAAAGTCTGTGATTCTGAATTCTGGTCCCAATTTATTGCCTATCTGTAGAAAGACAAGTCCAAGATATTTGCTCATTCAGTTGTCTTTTGCTTTTCTTTGTATCCTCAGTTTTTAGCACAGTGCCTGCAACATCATAGGCACTGGCTGACTGTCATAGTCTAGGCAATAAGTTTTCTTGACCTACTTGCCTTCTCCAGATTACTAGGCTTATCTCTTGAGTGATCGTGGATGCCATTGAAGGAATTCTCAAGACAAACTCTACAATCAGGAGCAACTGAAAAATTCTCTTCTGTATTGACTTTGCATTGACCATCCTTTACTACTTTGATAAGCATCTCTGAAAAACATGTATCTACCTGTGCCTCTGTTGATACTGAAACCCAATCAATCACTGAACAAAGCTATCTACACAGGTATATCTGTAAAGGAATCTTGGATACTCTTATACCAATCTTTAAGGCTGTCAGTAAATCAAAAGCTTTTTGTAATCCTTCAGAATTCAGAATCACAGAATCTCAGAACTGGAAGAGAAAATTGGAAAAAACATTGTAATTGAATATTATTTCCTTTGTTTTCTAATTTAACAAACATTAGTTGTCTACTTTTTTCAAACTGTTTAAGAAAGAATAAATGCCATAAGATATTGGCAGTATTACCTTAGAACTTACAATCCAGGCTATCATTTGATAAATGAAAGGCAATCCATAACCTCTACAGAAACCCACAGTCTCCCTCAGCACAAACTTCTTTCAGTTTAAAGTATTTCACTCAGTAGTTCTGAAGTAATCTTTTTTTCCCCAAAAATATTTTTGTTGTTGTCCAGTAATTTCAGTCATGTTTCATGACTGCATTTGGAATTTTCTTGGCAAAGATACTGGATTGGTTTGCTATTTCCTTCTCCAGTCCATATTATAGTTGAGGAATTGAGGCAAATAGGGTTAAGTGACTTGCCCAGGGTCACTCTGCTAACAAGTGTTTTGAGGCCAGATTTGAAGTCATGAAGATAAAACTTTCTGATTCCAAAGCCATTACTCCATCAACAACACATAAAACTCTTTTTTGGATGAAACTCAACAATTATGAAAAATCTATGCAAATGGTAAAACAGATTATTTCCTTGGGAGACAAAATTATAGGAACAAAAGAGGAAGAAAATGAGTCAGGAAATTATATACTCGCAAAAGGAAGTAGAATCTATATGGTCAAAAGTTAGGGAAACGAGGAGGCGCAGTGGATAGAGCACCGGCCCTGGAGTCAGGAGGACCTGAGTTCAAATCCAGCCTCAGACACTTAATAATTACCTAGCTGTGTGGCCTTGGGCAAGACACTTAATCCCATTGCCTTGCAAAAACTAAAAAAAAAAAAAAAAAAAAAAAAAGTTAGGAAGACAGGGAGAACCTAAGCATTATTTCTGGAAAACTGTGAAGACAAGAAAAATCTGATGATTTTAGGCTATCATACCAGAAAATTTACAAGAAATAATGAGATGGATCAGATTATAAATGGACAGAAATCATATAATGTCAACAAACATGAATTTTCAGTTGAACTCATCTATATTCTTTTTTTGAATGTCAGGCTTTTATTAGAAATGTTTATTGCAAATATTCTTTTCCCAGTCCAGAAGTCTGTTTCTATTCATTTTTACTTTAGATATGCTATTTTTATTATACAAAAGATCTTTACATAGTCAATTTTCAGCTATTTTATCAAATTTATGCCACAGTTAATAAAATATTTTGGCCATAAGATAATTCAAGCCTCTTTATCTTACTAGTGGTGATCCTATCTCAGACTTAATAAAATGCACATACATGAACATGCAATCAATAGTAAGCACAACTCCTGTAATCTCATACTATTCACTTCATAAGTTTTGAAAAATTTTGTTTCCACACCCTGTACTATATTTGAGAAAGGAATGTAGCTCTGGGATTGCTCATACATAAACAAACACTCCTTTATCTGTGAAGCCCAATATCAATATATTCCTCTCTTCCCTCCTCTCTTTTTTTCTCTCTTTCAAAGGTCATTCAGCTGTTAATTAAACCAACAAGTTTTTGTTTTGTGATCTCCCTAAGGTGCTTATAAAGAGATAGAAAGTTACAGTTACTAATTAGTGATAAGAGTTCATCTTTATAATTAATCTTAGTCGCTATGTTCTCAGAGTTTTTCATTTTAAAAGTTGCCTTATAGTTGTCTCAGCCATAAATTCTTCACTTGTTTGAAAAATTTGCATTTATAATGCAAATTATTAAATGACCATTTTTTTCTACTTCAAAATGAAGTGTCAGCTTTGTCAGGTAGAAGATTTGGAGTGAAGTTTTATATCTCTTATTTGTACAAAGTATCACATTCAACTTTTGGGGGGAAGAAATTTGAAATTTTAATCTATTTTTAATGCATTTCTTCTTGGTGTCTTATAATATCTTGTCCTTTAAATCTTAAAGTTTGACAATAATATATCTAGATAAGTTCAACTGAAAATTCATCTTTGTTGGCATTATATGATTTCTGTCCATTTATAATCTGACCCATCTCATTATTTCTTGTAAATTTTCTGATACGATAGCCTAAAATCATCAGATTTTTCTTGTCTTCAGTTTTTCAGAAACCTTATAATGCTTAGGTTCTCCCTGTCTCCCTAACTTTTGTCCATATAAGATTCTACTTCCATTTGCAAGTATAATTTCCTGACTCATTTTCTTTTTCCTCTTTTGTTTCTATGATTCTGTCTCCCAAGGAAATAATCTAATGTTTTATCATTGGCATAGATTTTTCATAATTGTTGAGTTTCATCAACTTGTCTAGGAATTTCTTGGTTGTACTCAGTTTTTTACTTCAACTTGATTTATTACTTCAATGTTTTGGAGATAAAAAAAAAATCAGAGGTCTCAAGAGATTTAGTTTGTCCTGAGAAAATTCTGTTTTCATTTCTGGTGCTTCTATTGGTGTTGTTTGAATATATGCATACATATAAATATATATATATATATATATATATATGCATACATATATACACTCTTTACTCTTCTGTTAATACATTGATTCCTTTCCTTTGTTAGAACTCTTCATTATTCATTTCTTTGTGTGGTTTTCCTCTAAAAATTCTCTCACCCATGCCACTAGCAATTTTTCCCCAAATTGTTGTATTTTGGCGATGATATTAATGAGGAAGGCTTTCCCATGACTTCTTACTCTTCTGTCTCCCTGTAAATCATGGATTTTCTGTTTTTATATCTCTCAGTCAAATTTTGTAATTGGGGAAAATGTGATCTACTTTAATTAACTAGTTACAGAGACCTCTCTGTCCCCTTTTCATGTTTTTAATCAAAAATTTTCTTGGTGATAGAGTAGAAAGAATACTAAATATAGAGAAAGAACCTGGATTCAAATTCTGGCCCTGTTACTTGCTACTAATGTGATCATGGACAAGTCATCTAATCTCTCTGGGCCTCAGATTCTTCATCTGTAAAATGAAATTGATAAATTAGGTAATGTCTCACATCCTTTTTAATCCTAAATCTATGATTCCTTTGATGTGATCAAAGGTCATTCTCATAAACATGTTATGGCAGAAAGCAGATATATTAGTTGGTCGTTAGTATTGTCACCTTTATAGCATTTTTGGCTAATAACTTCTGTCATTATTTCTACTCCTTTAAATTCTTCTCTTTGAGATATCTTGAAAACTGTTCCCTAAGTACCAATAAAACTGTGCCACTTTTAAAAATGTATTTCTGAATGAATGAATGAATGAATGAATGAGTGAATGAATGAATATGCATTAGAAATACTTCTAGGGGCGGCTAATTGGGGCAGTGGATAAAGCACCAGCCCCGGAGTCAGGAGTACCTGGGTTTAAATCCGATCTCAGACACTTAATAATTACCTAGCTGCGTGGCCTTAGGCAAGCCACTTAACCCCATTTGCCTTGCAAAAAACAAAAACAAAACAAACGAAAAAAAAAAAAGAAATACTTTTAAATATGTGCCAAAACTTGGGGATACAAATATGAAAGCAAAGACAGTCTCTACCCTCAAAGGTCTTTTATTCTAGTTGGGAAGACAGAACATAAGGGTAAATGGTGGCAAATGAGGAAACAATTGGCATGCCCCATCCAAGGACAACAAAAAAATTGATTTGCTGATATTTCATGGTCCCAGACTTGAAGAAGGGATGCATGTCAGGTATAAGCAAAACATCAAGGTGGTTAGCAAGGCTATGTAGAAAATGGCAAGAGATAGGGAATCAACTAAAGAATGGTGACTAGGACCAGTCGAAAATAGGGGGTTTGGGAAAAGCAGTCACCAATTAGGGGAATGGGGCCCCAGAGAAGACTTTCTTCTTTTTTTTTTTCCCATTTCACCTTCTTAAATATCATTTCTACTTTCTCACTTAACATACCTAATATTGAGGTGGTATATTAGAACAGATCACTCTAAAAATACTGAGAAACTTGCATTGTATGTGCTTGTATTGTCTGTCTTCAATATCATCTTTAAAACATTCAGGACTCCAAATTTTGCTGGGCTTTGTCAACAGAAAGATCCTAGGATTGATGATAGCTAGATGGAATAATGGACAGACTGTGGACCAAAGAGTCAGGATGACCTGAGTTCAAATCTACTAACTACTAACTGGACAAATAACTCACCCTTTGGATTTAGTGATTCTGGTTAAGGCACATAAACTCTCTGCCTGTTTCCTCATCTATAAAACAAAGTTAATTAATAACACCTATCTCCAATCCAGGGTTTATAGGAAGAATCAAAGTAGATAATATGTGTAAAATGTTTCAAAAACTTTAAAGTCCTGTATATTCTAGAAGACTAGAACTAGAGTTAGAAGAGGATTTCAAGATTAACTATTCTCTATTCATTTAGCATATGAAGAATTTAGGACCCAAACCAGGAAAACAATTTTTCCAATGTCCCAATCAGCATCTTGGCAGCTAATCCTAACTCTTACTATTACTACTAATAATAATAGTTAACTTTTAAATAGTATTTACTATGTGCTGACTGCTTCATAATAATCTTATTTGATCCTTTCAACAATCCTGGAAGATTTTATAGATGCAGAAGGGAGGCAAACAAGGGTTAAGTGACTTGCCCAGGGTCACATACCTAGTTGAATTCAGGTTTTTCCAACTCCAGGTCCAGGGCTCTAACCTGAATCTTAGCCCTTTAATCTTAATTTCAACTCTAATGAATAGAGCCCTGGGTTTGGACTCATAAAAACTTAAGATGGAATCCTTCAGTATACACCCTAGGTCAGAGATGGGTGTTGCATGGTCAAGTGACTTGACCTCTCTCAGCCTTACTTTCCTCATCTGACAATTAGAGATGAAAATAATGGCACTTGCCTCACAGACTTGTTGCAGTGACCAAATTGATATGATAAATGTCTGAAAACCTTAATGTGCAATATTATTATTTATTTTTATTTTTATTATTATTATTATTATTAGCAAGCCAAAGAACCATTATTTGAATAAAATCTCCTGAGCCTTTCCACCTTATTACATTGCTGACTTTCAGTCCCAAAGGTCTTCAAGCTAACTTTCTCTTTCATTTATTATTTTTTTTTCTATTTTGGGAGATAATCTGACATCAGCCATCTCTATGACATTTTTTGCAAGTGAGGGATTCTCTACTCTCTATTTGCATTGTCACGTATCACCAAATGGCAAGGAAACAAGTACTTACCAACTGAGGATGTTTCTGGATCCTTTCAGACTTTATATTTTGATGATTTTTATATCTATTATTAAACTGTCCTAAGAAAGTTTAGAAATCAGAATAGGCCTTTATCATTCCCCATGTTTTACCAGTGAACAGCTTATTTAAATAGGCCAGGTTGGAGTAATAGAATATTGTAGAAATTGCACTTCATGTCTTTTCATCTCTCATCTTCTCATTTGACTTTGATTTTTGAACTTTGCTCTAACTTGTCAATGGTCTGACTGTACAGAGTTGATTCTGAAATCACTCCTACATTGGATAACCAGTCTTTCCTGTCTGTTAAGATGGACCTGATTCCATCTTTGCCAGTGATGGTTAGTGTTCATTCCATTCAGCAACTTCTTTAAAGACATCAGGTATTTGTGTTTCTGCAAGCCTTTGACTTGTTTTCACTGCCAAGTATTATTTTGGGCAATGTTTACAAAAGTGACTTTTGTTTGTTATGTCAAAAGTTGGAGAAAGAATGAAAAAAGTTAGGCTCCAATCTAGTGTGATAAATGGAGACAAACTCAAATTACAACACAGGACTTTTAAGTGCAAAAGGACCTTGGACATAATACTGTTCTCCTCCTTTCTTTTGCAAGTGAATAAACTGAGGTCTAGAGAGGTGAGGTCACTAGTTAACTATTATTAGTAGTAGTAGTAATAGTAAGAGTTAGGATTAGCTGTCAAGCTGCTGATTGGAAGGTTGGAAAAATTGTTTTCCTGGTTTGGGTCCTAAATCTTCATTATGTTAATTGAGGAGAGTGAGTAGTTAATCTTGAAATCCTCCTCTAACTCTAGCCATAATAATTTGCATTTATAGCCACTAGTCACTGCTAGAATTCAAGCCCTGGTTCCCCTAATTCAAAGTTGATGTTCTTTCTATACATACTGCCTTTCTTACCAAGCTTAGGAGAGATAATAGGGTTTGGTAGCAGAAGGGAATCATAGAGATAATGATGATGATGATGATGATGATGATGATACCATCTTTTCATTTCTGTAGCCAGTCTTCTATAATATGCAAAGAACTCTACAAACATATTTTCATATTTCATTCTCAAAACAATCCTGGGGAGTTGGGATTCTAGATGCTCTGTTTCCATTTCCAGATGAGCATCCAATTCAACCCCAAATCCAATGCCAATATTTTAAAATGGAGAAACCAAGACCCAGAGAGATGAAATGAGATATGATTCTAATTTCACGCACTAATAAATGGTAGAGACACACAAATATTGTAACAATTGATATTACTTAGATGACATCCATTAGAAAATCTTGAATATATGTCCATCATCTCACTTGATCCTCACAATTATCCCCATTTTACAGGTAAGGAAACTGAGGATAAGAAAGTCTAAGCAACTAACCTAGATATACTCTGATATAATTCTAGATATAAAAATATCTGAGGCAGATCTCAAACTCAAGTCTAACATTCTAGCTATTCATCACCTAGCTGCCATAGCTAGTTCTCTAAAGAAAGCATAAGGAGGGGAGGCTAGGTGGCACAATGGATAGAGCACTGACCCTGGAGTCAGGAGTACCTGGGTTCAAATCCAGTCTCAGACACTTAATAATTGCCTAGCTGTGTGACCTTGGGCAAGTCACTTAACCCCATTGCCTTGGAAAAAAACCTAAAAAAATTTAAAGAAAGAATGCATAAGGAGCCAAAGTAATATGAGAAGTACCTTGAAGACTATGTCCAAGTTCTCTATTTGCTCTTTGTCAAATGGGGGTGATAATAGAAGTCACCTAATGGAATTCTCCTCAGGAAGAAATGATAACATAGCTTTTTGCAAGCATTAAAGTGTCACTTTATCTTTATTATTTATTTATATTATATTATTTATTATTATTATTATTATCCCTTTTTTGTGGTGGAAACAATGAAAGATAAGGTTGTTGAATGATTTAACCCAAGGTCACACACACTGACTTTCAGAGCCAGGCTTCAAATCAGCCTCTCCTGAACCCAACCAAGTCTAACATGCCCTTCACTAGGTCAAAATGCCTTTTTCCATCATAACACATGAAATAATTGCATGAGCTTTTAAAATCATTGGTCTATTTAGCCCTGTTTTCTCATTTTTGAAACTAAAGAAATTGGATTAATGTACTCTAAGATTCCTTCTAATTCTGAAAGACTGGGGTTCTACAACGTCCAAAGATAGATAGGTCTCTTGGTAGTGAGCAAACTCATTCCATCAGCCAAATCCTTGTAATTGTAGGAGATTCAGTCTCCTGTTCTCAAACTTTCCTTATTCCTAACCTCTCCTGTGTACTAATTTGCATTTATTGTGTATTTATTTATCTTTAGTAAAACATAAGCTTCTTGAGGCAGAGATCTTTTTTTCTTTGTTTTTAATTTGTCTCTGTTTCACCAGATATTACTAGCACAGTGCCTTCAGAAACTATTGCTTTTACTTAATATTTTTTGAATCAAACTAACCTGAATTGATTCAGATTCTGTCTTTTGAAGCCACTCAGAGCAGGGTATTTCCTACCCTTCAGGTCTTTGAAACCAGCCACAGTATTTTAAGGATTCCATAAAAGAATTACACTGGATTACAATTCTTCTGTTTCTTCTCTTTTTCTTTTCTCTTTTTTTCTTTTTTTAGGTTTTTTGCAAGGCAAACGGGGTTAAGTGGCTTGCTCAAGGCCACACAGCTAGGTAATTATTAAGTGTCTGAGACCAGATTTAAATTCAGGTACTCCTGACTCCAGGACCGGTGCTTTATCCACTGTGCCACCTAGCCGCCCCTGTCTCTTCTATTTTTCACCCAGCCAATGACAGTTATTTCAATTCATTAGGTATGAGATGGTAGAGGGTATAATCTTGAGAATACTAAGTATATATTCCTAAAGACTAGCTCATTTCTTGTCTTAGTCTAGAATGTGAATGACCATGGTCTACTACGTAATCTCAGACTCAAGGCTGCTAGGTTGATAAAAGATGCCCACATGGGAAAATGGTAGCCTGAAATTCGAAACTGATCCTCCCTTTGTCACCAACTAGCTTTGTGACCCTAGGTAAATAGTTTAACTCTTCTGTGCCTTAATTTTCTTATCTATCGATTGGGAACAATAATATTGATGCTAACTTCACCGGTTGGTGATAGGAAGTGGCGAAAGTTCACCTTTCATAAAAAGGTGAAAGGGGAAAGATCAAAGTGTCATATAAAAGTATGATATTAATGATAATAATACTCACAGTCACTCTTATCTATAAGGAAAAGTTGACCTACAAAATTAGAGCTATTTTTGTTCCAAGGTCACACCATGATGTGATGGAAAGAACACTGAACTGATGGTCGAAAGAACTTTACCACTAACTAGCTGTGTGACTTTGACCAAATCACTTCATCCCTCTGAGCTTCAATATGGCCACAAATGATGATGATATTGAATGAATGAAAGTGCTAGGATCTCTATCTAAAAGATCTGAAATATGTTTTACAATTGTTATCTCATTATAGCTTCACAACCATGCTGAGAGGTGATTACTATGAATATGAGTTGAGGAAACTGAGGCAGACTGAGGTGAATCGACTTGATTAGATTATACATATATATTATATAATATATATATTATACATTATATATATAAGCCTCTGAGGTCGGACTTGAACTCAGGACTTGTTGCTATGAGGTTCAGGGTTTTTTGTACTTCCTAGTGGCCTATAATAATAATAATAATAATAATAACCCTTTTCTTATTTATCATGCTCTAAGATTTATCATTATAAGAGTATCAGATGGACTCAGTTGAGACTCTGGTTCAAATCGCAGCACTGATACAAGTAGGGTGACTTTGGATGAATCACTTCATACTTCTTTAAGATTCCTCTTTTTCATCTATAAAGTGGCCATGATAATAAAAAATCAAAATTTCTGTCTTTCAAAGTTTGCAGTCTCTAAAGTGAAATAATGTAAGTTCTCATTTTTCTTTGCCCCCATTCTTCCAAGTGTATGAAACAATCCCCTTCTTGCTATGGTATTATGTATAGGGCAGTGGAGAGAGCACTGGCCTTGGAGTCAGGAGGATGCAAGTTCGATTCCAGCCTCAGATATTTGACTCTTACTAGCTGTGTGACCTTGGGCAAGTCATTTAAGCCTGATTGCCTCCCATCCAGAGCCATCTCCAGTCAACCAGATTCATATCTGACCAGATGGTTCTAGAGAAGAAAGTGAGACTGGTGACTTAGCAGAGCCCCCCCTTACTCAAATCCAATCCCATCATGTGCTTGTCATGGCATCACCTCCCTGATGTTGTGGTCGTCTTCTTTGCATATGAAGGACAAACATTATCATGTATAGGAAAAGGCAGTATGGCATAATGTTTCTAGAGTCAGAAGACTTGGATTCAAAACCTACTTCTTTGATGATTACACCCTATGTGACCTTGGACAAGTCATTTACATTTTTTTTTAGGTTTTTGCAAGGCAAATGGAGTTAAGTGGCTTGCCCAAGGCCACACAGCTAGGTAATTATTAAGTGTCTGAGACCGGATTTGAACCTAGGTACTCCTGACTCCAGGGCCCATGCTTTATCCACTATGCCACCTAGCTGCCCCTGGACAAGTCATTTAGATGCCCTGGGCTCCAGTTTCCTCATCTGTAAAATTAGGTAGTTGGAACTCAAATGAGATTCTATCATTTTTCTCCTCTCTTGATTTTTCTGATCCAGCTCCAACTTTCATATTTTCATAAACCTTCTTCCATGAGGTTTGCCATTTCAAAAGTGAAATCTTTCATTTCTCCAAAGCCCTCCCAAATTTGTTCCCTTTCTCAAATCCATGAAAATATATGTCCAAAGACTATGAGCTTTTGTTCCTTCTACTTGCTTTGATAACTCACCTGTATGGGGGTAGATCTTTTATAAGGCCATAAAATTGTACATAAGGCCACATTTGAGCTATTAATAAACCTTGAAGTCTTTGTCCTGGGTTCCTCACATAGATCTTGACAGCCCACCTCAATAGATTTATACTGGCATTCCCACACTTTTAATGACCTTGCTCCTTTACCTCAGTGTTCCTATCTGTCTTTAAGATTCAGATCATATAGGGTGGCTAGGTGGCGCATTGGATAGAGCACAGCTCTGGAGTCCAGAGGACTGGAGTTCAAATGTGGCTTCAGACACTTAATAATTATCTAGCTGTGTGGCCTTGGGCAAGTCACTTAACCCCATTGCCTTGCAAAAACAAAACAAAAAAAAAGATTCAGGTCATGCCACAGTATGCATGAAACCTTTCCTAATCCCATCTAAATGCCAGTACCCTCTTTCCCAAACTATCTTGTATCTAATAATTTTGGGTTTTTTTATTTCATTTTCTCTATTAGGTCAAGTCAAGCATCTATTAAATACTTGCTGGGAGCTAGAGGAACAAATTCAAATAAAAACAAACAGTCCCTACCTTCAAATAACTTATAGTTTAATAGGAGATAACATAAAAATACATAAAATAAATATATTTGTCATCTCCCCATCAGAATGAAAAATGCCTTGCAAGTTGAGATTGTTTCATTCTGGGGCAGCTAGGTGGCACAATAAAAGAGCAGCTATGTAGCACAGCGGAGGGGCAGCTAAGTGGCACAGTAGAGGGGTAGCTAGATGACAGAGTAGAAGGGCAGCTAGGTGGCATCATGGAGGGGCAGCTAGGTGGCACAGTAGAAGGGCAGCTAAGTGGCACAGTGGAGTGGCACAGTGGATAGACACCAGCCCTGGAGTCAGGAGGACCTGAATTCACATCTAGCTCATCCATTTCATATTTTACATGCTATATATGACCTTGGGCAAGTCATTTATCTCTCATTGCCTTACAAAACCGAAAAAAAAGAGAGAGAGAATGTTTCATTCTTTGTTCTTGTGTCCCCTGAATGATGTCTAGCACATAATAGGGACTTAATAAATACATGCTAATTAATATATATCAAAATCATGCTAAACTCTGGGAGTCTAAAGGCAAAAATGAAACCACCTACCATTTCCTTTTGGACAAACTCTCCAACCCATTTTTAATTCTCTAACCTTCTTTGAAGTGTTCCACCTTGATAAAGAAAACCCACATGGCCAGGATCACCCTACTGTAATACTCAGCCAAACAAGGGCTCTGATGCCACTTGAGCCTCAATTTCCCATGACTCATGCCAACTTGAGAGGGACCCCCCCCCCCAGAGGCGCCCCACCACTCTCATCAAGTGTATTATTTAGAAGGCCAGGCACAAACACTTGAAGACCACTTGGGAGCCTAAGCTTTCCCACTCAGCCTTCATAAAGAACCTGCCTCCACCAACCAACTTTATCATGGCAGGATGACAAAAATAGGCCGTCCCCAAGGCCTCAGACCTTCACAAAAGGAAATGCCAGAGAAAACAGAGACCTGCTCAATGTAATCTCACAGATTGCACTATCAAAAGCTGGGGTGGAGAGAGTGGGAGACCAGAAATACATTAATTTGCATGAGAAAAGACCAGAGTTGCAATTACAGGCCAATCTTGGCTTCTGGCCAAGGGAAAGCCCAGGCTGCCTCCCCTGCAGAGGGTTTGACTGGTGAGCCAGGGGCTTTTAAACCCCACCTGGAGTCAGAAAAACAAATTTCACTGGACTGCCTCAGGGTTTGATTACTCTGCAAAAGTCTTAAGCCTTTAAGAGAGAGGTTTTGGGCTAGGTGTTTGGAGAACTGGTCTCAGAAGCAGGAAAATCTGGGATTTCTCTTGGCTCACATTGGCTGTGTGACCCTGGGCAAATCACTTAGCCTCTCTGTGCAGAGAATGTGCAGAGCCGCTTTCTCCTATCCCAAGGAAATCACAAGCCCAACCCTAGAGGATAAGAACCAACCTAGCCTTATGTGGCTATTTGGTAAATCCCTCACAGATAGGAGTGGTGTAAAACAAATGGTACCTTGCAACAAATTCAATTCATGTTGGAGCTCTTAACTGGTCTTTAAAATAATAATCAGGAAACAAAAAACCAATGAATTCAATTCTTCTGGCTTTCTCTTGGGGGGGGGCGTGAGGGAGAGGGGAAATGAAGAAGGAAATGATGTGATGGGGGGAGAAGGAAGTTTCATTTAAGAAAGTGAACTTTCTTTGTTCTGCTTTAGGTTTTACATTGAGAGCATCTCGTTTCTGAAGGACAAAACCACTGTGGAGCTCTTTTTTCTGAATGCCAAGTCCTGTGTACATCAGGTAAAGGGGTCTCTGGTTTATTTCCCTGCCTTCATTAATTTTATTATGCAAATCCTATGAACTTTCCATGTGTGGGAGGGGTGGAATTCCTGCTTATTATTCATCTTCTTCCAAAGAAAACCAGGTTGAGCCTCTACTTAAAATAGCATTTGCATTAATATGAGATCACTCTAAGGTTGAATGGAAAAGGGGACCATCTGGGGGAGACTAAACAGAACATGCCCAATTACCACTATTGTAAAATAGAGTCTCTACCCGGGTGCTGTGAATAGCCCCTGGAGTTCTGATGACATATTAATCAGGCTTGAGAGATTAATTATTATTCATTGAAACGAAGGCTGGAAGCCTTCTTCCTAGGGCAAGTCTTCCCTTCTTTACTCTGCTTTGGCAGACTCCTGGTTTCTATTCAGTCTCCTTGAAAATTTGCAAGCCCTCAGCCTTCATTTTGGAGGTGGCAAAAAGGGTGGCATTTATTCTATAGGTATCAATGAGATCATTTTTTTTTCCTCTCCCTTTTGCAAGAATAAAAATTTTTCCTAACATCAGGAGCCTGATGATCATCTTTTCTCTTAAATAGAAATTCTGCCTATTCAAGGACTGGAAGGGATTGGTTGGTACCTGAAAATCTGCAGATGAAATAGTTTATAGATTGGAGCCAACACAGCTAACGAACTACAATTGACAATTATTTGATATTTGGGCACCTATACAGGAGAATACAACTGCCTATTGTAATATTTCCTTCCTGTAGCTGGCTGGGTCCCAAAGAAAACATCTCCCATTCTTTCTTTCCTTCTTTGTTAAGTAATCGAGGGAGGAGGGAAGAGAGCAAAAGGAAAGAGAGTCAAAGGGGCATTTTTTCTTCTGACATTTCTCTTATTGTTGGACATCTTAAATCCAGTTTTGGAAGGGAGACAGAAGGGAATATTTTGGTAAATTTCCCTTCCATGTGAGAGCATCAAAGTTCACTGGGACTCCAGTACTCTTGGTGAAAAGGGTTTCATGAATATGGGAGAGCTGCCATTTTGGGGAAAGTTAAATTTGGGGAAAGTGAAATAGAATGATGGAGAGTATAGTACCAGGTTTAATAAACAGTAATCATTTTATAAAGGTTTGTTGGTTGATGGGTACAAAACTGCTTGGGGGGGAAGGGCATACACATTTATGTGGTTGTTTTTGTCCTTTGGCATCAGAGAGGTGATGCCAGACAAGTACATGAGTATGATTTGGGGGGGGGGGCGCTATGTTAAGTCATTACTCTGACTTTCTCCTTCAGAGTCACCTGGGTCTAGTGGGTAGATATGAATCAAGAGGACTGGAGACAATCAGGGTTAGGTGACTTGCCCAAGGTCACACAGCTAGCGAGAGTCAAGTGTCTGAAGCAGGATTCGAATTCCTGTCCTGACTCCACTGCGCCACCTATCATCTACTTCTACATTGCCCACAAGGCCAGACACTGTGTTAAGTCCTTTACAAATATAATTTCATTTGATCCTTACAACAACCCTAAGGAGGGTAGGTGCTGTTATGATGTGGAGGAAACAGAGGTAGAAACTTCAGTGACTTGCCCAGGTTATACAGCTTCACACACTGAAGCTGAATTTAAACTCTTGTTTTCCTGACTTCAAGCCCCGTGCTTCATCCTGGACTATAAATAAGGGCAGGATGCCACAGTAGATAGAGCACTGGTCTTGCAGTCAGGAGGATAGGAGTTCGAATCCAGCCTCAGACACTTGACACTCGCTAGCTGTGTGACCTTGGGCTAGTCACTTAACCCCAATTGCCTCATATCCAGGGTCATCTCCAGTCATCCTGATTCCTATCTGGTCACTGGATCCAGATGATTCCGGAGGAGAAAGTGAGGCTAGTGACTTAGTACAGCATCTCACTCACATTCACTTCATGTGCCTGTCACGGCATCACCTCCCTGATGTCATGACTTAAACAACAATAAATTAATAAATGAAGAATGAAGGAAGGTAGGAAGTGCAACCTAAAAAAGAATACTTTAATAACTAACACAATCCATCCCAAGGGAAGTCCATGCGAATGTGAGGTCCTTGAAGGAAAGAGCTGTTTCCTTTTTATCTCTCTATCTCTGTCACCTAGAGCAGCATCTGACACATAATCAGGACTTCATAAATAGCTTTTGACTGATAGATGACAACTGGGTAAAATAATGTCTCTAAGAGAACTTCATTTTGGTTCTCCTTTTTCAAAAAGAGGTATATTCCACTCAAGGAATATGTCTCTGGAATTTCAACTACCAGAATAAACAAGTTTTATGAGAGCAAATTCCTCTGCTCAACCACACTTGTGGGTATCTTCTGGCCTTGCAGATGACTCAACAACTGCCTGGGCTTCTCAGAGTCTAAACTTGTTGACAGGTGACAATGCAACTTTAAGTACCTTTATTCTAGGCCTTTCTTCCATTGTCCTCCTTTCACACCCATTAAGAAGTCAAACATTTATTGAGTCCCTTCAATGGACCAGACACTGTGCTAAAAGCTGGCACTGCAAAGATGAAGGTGGAAAAAGACCTGCTTCAGGGAACTAACATTCTAAAGGAGACACCCAGTCTGTCTGTCTTTTGAGATCTATAGATCAAATCCATAAACTTGGGGCCTGAGGCACCTGGGTGGGGGGGAGTAGGAAAGGTCCTCTGCTAAAGGGGACCCTTGAAGGGGACTTCCTTAAAGTAAACCAGTGTTTCCAACAAAAAAAGTCCTTCACTTTCATTTAAAGCAGAGATCTAAAGACAAGAATAGAGCTCATAAAGTTCTCTTAAAATTATTTCATGAATTTTATATTTGCATATTATTTATCTAACATTCCACCCCTCCTATACATACAATTTTATGTGTGTGCATTTATGTATATGTATATGTGTGTATATGTGTGTATGTGTGTATATGTGTATATAGATGGATAGATAGAAAGATAGATGATAGGTAGGTAGATAGATGGTAGATAGATGATAGATAGATAGATAGATAGATAGATAGATAGATAGATAGATAGATGATAGGTAGATGATAGGTAGATAGATAGTTGATAGATGATAGATGATAGATAGATTCATAGATAGATTGATAGATGATAAGTAGATAGATAGACAGATAGATGATAGGTAGATAGAGATACAAATAATTCATTAGAAGACATACTGGTTATTTTTTTTTGTTTGGGTTTCTTTGTCTCTTTTGTATCTAGTACAGTCCTTAGCACATAATAGATACTTACTAAATCTTTGTTGAATTAAATTGAATTATCTACTCCAGCCTGCCAAGCTTTAATTTGGCATTCAAGCCTTTCCCAACTCAGCTCCAACCTAATTTTCATGGCAATTTCTCATGACTACCTATCACATCTTCCAACCCAACCCAACTGGCTTACTTGCAGTCACCCAGATTTGTTATTCCAGCTCCTTCCTTCTCCCATCTAGGTGCCTTTACACCAGCTGTCTCTCCTTCCTGAAATGTTCTCCCTCTTGGCTTCCACCTCTTAAGAGTCCCCAGATATCCTTCGAGGCTTGGTTCCAATGCCATATCGTTTCTGATATTTCTTACTGCTATCTGTATTTGTTTCCTCTCTGTTTCTCCGTCTATCTCTCTCTGTGTATCTCTGCTTTTCTCTGCCTCAGCCTCTCTGTCTGTGACTTCCCACGTCTCTTCCTGACTCCCTATGTGTCTTTAAGTCTTTTTCAGTCTGTCTGTGTCTCCCTATGTCTCTCTGTCACAATCTCTCTGTGTCTCCCTATATCTCCCTCAGTCTCTCTGTCTATATCTCCCTGCATCTCTCTCAATTTTTTTGTCTCTCTGTCACTCTTTGTCTCTGTCTTCTGTGCTTCTTTCTATCTGTCTCTCAATCTGTCTGTCCTTTTGTCTCTGGCTCTGCCTCTCTCTCACTATCTTCACTATTCCTCCGTGTTTACATGCTATATTTCCAATAGACGTGTTACCTTAGCACAGCAAAAGCATCCTACAAGCCTCGCTACAAGGATGGGGATTAGAGCTGCGGTTTCATCGGTAAATGGAACTTCCAGTTGTCGAATGACTAGAGACCTGACCCAGGAAGCTCTGGGTTCCAGTCCTGTCTCTGACACATCCTGAATAGGCAACTCTGGACATGCCACTTAATCACTCAGTGCTCAAAATGAGGCGATTAATCACAGAGATGTCAGCTTATGTTGGTAGAGGGAGTTTCCTCATCCAGGAAATTACAGGTCCAGTCTCTTAGCGGTTAATAAATTGTGTGTTTTATATAAAGATGTGTGTGTGTGTGTGTGTGTGTGTGTGTTTGTGTGTGTGTGTATGTGTGTGTATGTAACCATGGCTAGCTTGGACACTGTACTAAAAGTGGAGGTTCTGGGAGGAATTAGCCAGTCAGAGAAGGGACCACAGAAGCAGAGTAAACTTCCTACCTAAGAAGATTACTACGATATAATGAAGAAACCAGGATTTGATCTGAAGTTTTTCTGAAACCAAGGGTTAGTCTCTCTCCACTATAACCATGCTACCTGTCTTTATCATCTTCCTCTTCCATCTTCTACTTTCCACATAGAAGATGATTAATAAGGCTTGTTGGATTGATTTGAGTTGAATTATTCAGTCATTTCAGTCATGTTCAACTCTTGGCAACCCCATTTAGGATTTTCTTTGCAAAAATACTAGATTGGTTGGCCATTTCCTTCATTTTACAGATGAGGAAATGGAGACAAACAGGGGCAAGTGACTTGCCCGGGGATCACACAGCTAATGAGTGTCTGAGGCCAGATTTGAGCTCAGAAAGATGAGCCTTCCCAATTCCAACCCCAATGCTCTCTCCACTTCAGCACCCAGTTGAACTGAACTGGAAACCATTCATTAGAATCACAGGGTCATAGATTTAGAGATGAAAGGGACTTAGGAGCAATCTAAGGCAAGTCCTTCATTTTATATATGAGCAAACTGAGGCCAGGAGAAATGATTGATTTGTCCAAGGTCAGACAGGAGGTAAATGCTTGACTTGAGTTTCCCTTTCACATATTTATCTGGTAAGGAATCTGGTAAGGCTACCCCCCACCCCGCATTTGGAGGCATTTATATGTTATTGACCTTGATAATGTCATATTCACACTGCTTGGGGATTGAACTACATATGCAATGCAATCATGTTGAAGCCCATGTTTTACCTATCCCTGAATGTTGGGAGGATTTGGGGAGTTCAACCCAGAGCTTGAGAGGTAATGCTCATTTTCTTAGGCAGTAGGGGAAATGAAGGGGTGAGTATTCATTGTTGGAGAGGAAAAGAGCAACTGTTTCTCTAATGGATTCTTTGTCTAACAATAAAATGGGACATATGGGAATATCTGAATTTTTCATGAAATGGACATTTAAAAATTGCAAAATGTCTCTTGAAAATTATCACAGTACAGGGGTGGCTAGGTGGCACAGTGGATAGAGCACTGACCCTGGAGTCAGGAGTGCAAATCTGACCTCAGACACTTAATAATTACCTAAATGTATGGCCTTGGGTAAGCCACTTTAACCCCATTGCCTTGTAAAAACCTAAAAAAAAAATTTATCACAGTACAGTTTAGCATAATCTCAGTGTAATTCTAAGGACTTTTGCCTTGCCTGCATTAAAATGGTAGGCTTAATTTTCCCTCTTCCAAGGAGAAGCCAAAGGCCTTATGAGGAAGAACATTTCATGGCTATTCTAAAGAGTGAAATCATTCAATTCAGTCCTTTAGTGTACAGAGGCTGCATTGGATATGTTGGGTTTCAATAGCTGGCCTCCCAGTCAGAGAGACTTGGTTCAAATCCTACAAATCCCAACTACACAATTGAACCAGACTACTCTTTAAGACTCTGAGTGGGGGAAGGGGGAATTGTCAGTCTTTCTGACCTATGTCTTGCCACTGGACTCCAATGACTCTAAAGAAAGAGAGTGAAGTTAATGACTTTGTATATCCCTGCTTCCCTCAAATCCAATTCACTTGCAAGTCAAGACATCACCTTTGTGATGTCATTTATTCTCTTGGAGACAAAAGATGAACAAGACTATAAGTTACAGAATAGATATTAATCTGCATCAAGAGAGGGATTTTCCTCACCAAGAGTTCATTGGATCAGTTAAATCTAAAAAGAACAACAAAATTCACTAGTGTGGAATAGTGAAATTTGGAGTCAGAGAAATTGAAGTAAACAGAGATTAAATGATTTGACTAAATTAGCTACTGGGTCCAAAGCTGGATTTGAACTAGATCTCTCTGACTCCAGATGCAGTGCTCTATCCATTGAAGATACCTACCTACCTTAAAGATAACATTATATTTAAAAAAACAACTTTAAAAGACTTTAGAATTCTGGTAAATAAAGAAAAAAATGAAACAGCCACATTTCAGAGAAACAATTAATTTGGAAACAGTAAGAGATAAACATTTTCAGGCAGAGTATTATTTTTGCCAGGCTATGCATCTATTTTTTTTTAAAGAATCATTTATTTAATCTTAACATAAGTGTGAATGGTGGGAGAGGGGGAGCTTATTAACTTCTGTATAATCCTTCCATTTTTCCCTATTTAAAAAATTCTGCCAGTCAAACTTTTAATTTGGGGAAAGGATTTTACTCTCACAAATTTACTAATAGTATAACTTTCCAATACAGATCAAAAATTTTAATTACTTCACTGATAACTATACCAGTTAGTCATGTACAAAATGTATTATTAATATAAGCATCTATTTATTAAAGGTTTTATTTTTCATTATCGTTTTTTAAAATTTGCTCAGTGAGGAAAAAGAATGTAATAAGAGAAACAAATTAATAAGAAAAAACTAATGGATGGTTCTCTAAGAAGAAAGGGGGAGGAATTCAAGGGAGAAATCTAGGTGATATAAAACTAGTATCAATAAAAATTGTTTTAAAAAAGAATGTATGCATACAGAATAATTAACATGTCTTTGAAGGAAGAGGCAGTAATTGGATTTGGCTGTAAGGTAGGAGACTAATCTGAAGTAAGACAAAGAAGATAAATTGTATTAGATTGTGGAGGGCCTTAAAATGCAAGACTGAGGATTCTGAAATTCATCTCAAATGCAAACTATTGAAGGGTTTTTTTAAGCTGGAGAATAAAATGTAATTCTTGCTGCTGTTTTTGTTGTTGTTTCCAACTCTTTATGACCCTATTTGGCTGAATTTTTTTGGCAAAGATATTGGAATGGTTTATCATTTGCTTCTGCAGTTCATTTTGCAGATGAGGAACTGGGCAAACTGACTTGCCCAGGGTCACACAGCTATACCAACAGGGCAACAATCAGGCACAATTCTGGGGTATCTGTGACAGAGAATGCCATCTGTATCCTGAGAAAGAATTATGGAGTTTGAACAAAGACCAAGGACTATTACCTTTAATTTGGGGGGAAAAAAATGTCTTATTATGTAATTCAGCTATATCTCATACTATATAGTTCTTCCTTACAGATATGATTTCTCTCTCATCATATTCAACTTAGATCAATGCATACTATGGGAATGATGTAAAGACTAACAAACTGCCTTCTGTGGAGGGTGGGAGGAGGGAAGCAAAATTGGGGGAAAAATTGTAAAACTCAAAATAAATAAAACTTTTCTAAAATTTAAAAAGAAAAAAAAATGCAGAGTCACATTTGAACTCAGATCTCTCCTGATTCCAGGCCTATTGTTTATCCACTGTATGTCCTATCTGCTCCTAAAATGCTCATTCTTATGCCTTATTTTTGAAGCTGGCTATAGAATGTATTAGAAAGAGAACCAGTGGAAACCTAAAAACCAATTAGAAAGTTCTTAAAATAGTCTTGATGTTATTAGGTCCTGCACTAGGGAAGTGGTCCCCTAAGTACCAAGGATACTTGTGTATAAGGATGATGCTCCATTGATTGATTGATCCCACCCACTTAAAAGTAATTACCCTTTTCAAGTAAGAATATTTCTTGGCATCAATCGATCAATCAGGGTGAGCTGAGCTTGTATACCTCTTAATTAGTTAATTAATCAAAGTCACTGTAAGCAATTTATATAACAAAACAACACCTCAAGACCAGATAGACTCCTATATCTGGAAGCAGAGCAGAAGAAAACTAGGTTTTACCCAGAGCAGCCCTAAGCAGCCAGCACAAGGGTAAACAGAAGATAAAACTGAGCTATGGCAAAGAAGAGAGATATTAAGGAGGGCTGTTAACTACAGACCAATGCTACCAACGTGCTCAAGGAAAATTTCAAAAAAAGGACTGCTCTTTTGCCAGTGTGTCTTCTGGTACCTTCCTAGCCACAGAGACTAATTCAGTCTATTGTTTTGTTGCCCCCAAATTTCCAGGGACCTGTATTTTTTGTCAGCCAGAGGTTAACTCAAAAGATAGACAGATAGACAGACAGACAGACAGACAGGCATTGACAAATAAGGAATATTGGTGAAAATTCCAAAGAGAAGTCATTAGCATAAAAGAACCTCAGGAAAGACTTTTTGTAGAAGTAGAATTTTAATTGGGACATGAAGGAACAAGGTAAGCTGAATAGTTGAGAAGGGAGAAATATGCAGACACGGGAGACTGTACAAGGAACAATAAGGAGAACGATGTCACTGTATCATAGAGTATATGGGTGGAGCAAGGCATACAAGACTAGAAAGGTAGAAAGGGGCAGTTATGAAGGACTTTGAAGGCCAAACAAAAGAAATTCTATTTAATCTTGGAGGTGAGAGGGAGCCATTGGGGTTTATTTAAATGAAGAGGAGCATGCCTTAGGAAAAATCATTTTGACAGCTGAATGTAGAATGACTGGAATGGGGAGAGATTTGGAACAGGGAAACCAACTGGAAGGCTCTTGCCAGGTGTAAGATAGTGAGGGGCCTCTGGCAGGGTGGTAGCAGAATCAGAAAGAAAAGGGAACACAAGTATGAGACCCTTTGAAAGTAGAAATGACAACATTTGAAAACTGGTTGGATTTGAGGGAGGAGAGAAAGGGGGAACTGATGATGTTCCTGAAGGCTCTAAATCTGGGTGACTTAAGGGGATGGTGAGACCCTGAATAGAAAAGTTAAAAAGGAGAAAGGGTGTAGGTGTTACAACTTCCAAATACTATATGGATGTCAAAATTATGATCCTAATTTGTATATTATGGTGCTTAAGATTTACAAAATGTGTTCCTTACAACTCTTTACATGTAGATAATGCAAATAGTTTCAAATCCAGTTTTATAGGTGAGGAAGTTAAGATTCTGACTTGGCCATGGCCATAGCAGCTAACAAGTGGCAGAGCTTGGATGAGGACTAAAGTCTCTGCTGCCATTAACAGTCTAGGAAGGTTGCCGTGCCGGAACATATAGCTGATATGCACTGTCAAAATCTTTGGTCCACAGGGAAGGAAATAAGCATTTAAATCTACCACAGGCCAGGCTCTATGCTAAATACATTTTTTTAGTTGTTTTTTTTTCTGCAAGGCAATGGGGTTAAGTGGCTTGCCCGAGGTCGAACAGCTAGGTAATTATTAAGTGTCTGAATTCGGATTTGAATTCAGGTCCTCCTGACTAACCTCCTGCTAAGTACATTACTAAAATTCTATTTTATCATTACACAGTAGCTGGGCTTGGGATAGTGCCAATAAATTCTGCTCTTTACCTTTAGCATTCTTTTAAAAGTAAGTACCAGAATTAAGTGATATTCTTATCCCATATTTGTGGTCATAATGAAAGTCTCTCAGCTTTCTATTCATTTACTTGAGCACTGCATTTCTACATCAAGCACATTATTTAGTCATGGGCTAATTTTTTCTTCCAAGCAAAAAAGAAATCAAGAGACACATTTAAATATGAAAAAACAACTGGTATATGGGGGAGGCCCTATGAGGGGGAATGGAAGAGGGAAAGGAAAGTTTTGTGTGATAAGGACTTCACACCAGCTTCTAATGCAAACATTTC
Source organism: Macrotis lagotis (assembly GCF_037893015.1). Taxonomy (NCBI): domain Eukaryota; kingdom Metazoa; phylum Chordata; class Mammalia; order Peramelemorphia; family Peramelidae; genus Macrotis; species Macrotis lagotis. The sequence continues at coordinate 163,501,820 of NC_133665.1, forward strand.
TGCAGACAACCAATGAGCACCCTAGAATACACTCAACCATCTCAGAACTCCACAGATTGATGGCATCCTGGAATCATGAAATGTTGGAATTGGAAGAAAGTGGATAATTCCTCTCTTCTCAGACCTCTCCATTTTGTAGCTGGTAGAGGACCAAAAAGGACCAAGTGAATTTCCCCAAAGTCAAATCAATGATATGTTGCAAAGTTGGGATTTGAACTGAGATGTGTTAAGTCCCTGTAATAATGTTTGCTCCTAGTTCCCCCTGAACTTATACCTACTAGGGTAAATGTCTGGGTACTTCCCTTATAGAAAAATTCCCTGACTGAACCCTAGGTGTGATTCTCTAACTGAACAAATCTACTTATGCTCTCATTTAACCTCCACTCTATGTTGTCTTCTTCCTCCTTCTTCCTTTTATCTCCTCCTCTCCTTCTTCCTCCTTCCTTCATCTTCCTTCCTTTTCCTCTCCTTTCTCCTCCCTCCTCCTCCTCCTTCCTTCTTCTTCCTCTTCCTCTTCCTCTCCTTCTATCTCCTTCCTTCATCTTCCTTCTTTTTCCTCTCTTCCTCCTCCTCCTTCTTCCTTCTTCCTCCTTTTCTTCTTCTTCTTCTGACTCTTTAGGACTTCACTTGGGACTTTCTTGGCAAAGATTCTGGACTGATTTGCTATTTCCTTCTTCAACTCATTTTACAAATAAGAAAACTGAGGCAAACGGGGTTAAGTGGTTTACCCTTCATCTCCCAGCTCATATGTGATGGTCAAATTTGAATTCAGGTCTTCCTAATTCCAGTTCAGCACTCCATCCACTCTACTAACTAGCTGCACCCACTCTACCCCCCACTTACAAATAGTTGAAATTTATCTTAATGCCAACTTTTGTTAGCTTTCCTATATGCTGAAGAAAAACTGAACTGAGGCTAAAGAGTTGACTTTGGCGGGCAGGGAGCAATCAATCTTTGGGCTAGGCTAGATCTTGTCTCAAGACTAAAGCAAAGTACATACTTCCCTTTTTTAAAGAAAACATTATGTTCATTTGGTCTTGAGCTGAGTTGTTGATCTGGGTTCCTAGGCAGCAACTTTGTTCCAGGTTCAGAACAAATAGACAGCAAATCAAGTTGAGAAGGAACACGTTTTTATTGTAGCCAACTATAGCTAATTAATCTCCCTTTTCTTACCTAATAATCCCAGTTTTCATGTTCTTTGAATTGATAAGAAGGAAGCAGTAGGCCAACATAACAGAAATTCCATTATAGTGAAACAAATTTATCATTATTCGTGTGTGTGTGTGTGTGTGTGTGTGTGTGTGTGTGTGTGTGTGTGTGTGTGTTTCACAACTTTTACTCCATTTCTTGATCAGAGACCTCATTTGGCATGGTCTCTATCAGCCACACAACACGGGAGCATCCTAGTCTTTTTTCCCCACACACAAACTCTCACCACATTGACCTCATAGACTGTAACATAATGTGCCACTTTAGGGAATGAACTCTGTGCTATAGCTGTCACAAAACTCCCTTCCCACATCAGTCCTTTCTTCCCTCATCACATCCTTGACTTCTCCAAAGCTAATTCAATAGAGTAGTAGGTTTTATTGTTAGGAAGGCTTCCAATATAGCTGGGCAGATTACAATTGCTGTCAGAGCCAACTTGACTGAATTTAGAAAGGTTCTTCAAAAGGATGGCCACAAGGTAATGAATTCCTTAGACTATGGCACTGTGTGGTTTTCTTCAATGTATTCAATCTAAACCTGTGTCTATGTGGATGAAGTAGAGTGCCGGACTGGCTTTTTCAGCTAATTAAAAACTGTAGTTGAGAGTAACTGATTGGTTTATTTTTTATATAGGTTACCACCAACATCAATTAAGTTTACTCAGACTCTGAATTTTCCTAGAAATCTGGTGTTAATGGAGTTTTGGCCTTGAAAATGCCTCTTTACATGTCACTGAATGCAAACTGCAATATAATATACTGACAAGAAAGCATATGGAATGTGTAACACTGTGTTTGGAAATGTCCTGCAAAAAGAACTATTTTAAAAATTGACAATCAGCTTTGTCTAAATAATGGCCAGAAAAATCTAAACTCTTAGAAGTCTAAGTTTATTTTATGATTACTCCCAAAGAGGAGACTTATTCTTATAAAGGAACAAAAGCAGTCCTGATTCCTCTACTGTCTGCCAAGTTTAAAACACCTGATGGCCCTGAAGCTTCATTTCAGTACAGTTTTAACCCCTCCTTGTTCAAACACTGAGTTGAAATAACTTTCTTCTCCCCTGCCCAAACAAAATACTTGCTAGTCGAAATATAGGAAAATATGAGAAATGGAGGAGAAATAAGGATTATAATATCTATAGATTTATAACTGGAAAAAATCTCAGAGGTTTTTTATTGTAAGGTCCTTCATTATGGGGAAACTAGGTGGTATAATGGCTAGAACTGGGAATAAGGAAGAGCTGAGTTCAAATTCAGTCTACGTGACCCTGGGCAAGTCACAACCTCTACTTGCCTCAGTTTCCTCATCTGTAAAATGGGGATAATAATAGAGCCTATCTCCCAGTTATTGGGAGCATCAAATAAACTAATGAAGTGTAGTATTCATGGTAAATACTATATAAATGGTGACTATTGTTTTTAGATTGTAAGTTTCTTGAGGGCAGGAACTGTCTTGATTCTTTTTGTATCACCTGTACTTAATACAGTGCCTATACATATTGATACTTAATAACTGTTAATTGATTGATTTGGTCAAAACCCATTCATTTCAAAAGAAGTTCAAAGAGGAGTGATTTCTCCCAAAATCATATTTGCCCTAAGTGGCATAACCACCATTAAAGCCATGAATGAGCCAAAGACTGGTTAATTATCCCCTGAATCACCAAAAGTTGACTATTTGTAGAAGGGGATGGGATGCTCATACCACTGAACAGCTGTACCCTTAGCTAAGTCATTCAACATCTGGGGAAAAAAGTGGAAGGGAGATGAGGCTAAAGTCTGAGTCCAATATCTAATTTAAAAATATTGGATTCTAAGTTCTCATCACATAAATAAATGCTAGAAAAAATTTGGATACCTTCTCCTGATGCAGTTATATATAATGATCCATGGGCTGCTTTTGTTACATTAAAAAAAAAAAGAAAAAGAAAAGTAAAGAATATCCAAAAAATAATGCTTCTTAGAGGCTGTGGTTCTAATATATTGAGGGACATGAATTTGCCCTCCTATTTTACCAGACCTCATTGAAAAGGTAACATAGTTCTTTGACCAGAAAGCTCACTTGAGATAATAGTCATGTATTTCTATTGCACAGGAGATAGTCTGTGCAGTGGTTGATTTGTGCTTTGTGCCTCATCATTTGAGGAAGTTGTATCTTTCTCCCCATTGATTTCAAAGTCATGGCAATACATTGAAAAGTGTACCATAACCCTGAATTGGTAGGTGACAAGGTCTAGATGAAAAGTAGTGAGTGGGGATTCTTGCTGAAACAAATGGCAGTTAGAAAACTAATGTTTGCTAAGTGAAGTCACTGACCCCAAAGGCAGTTTGTGTCTGAAGTTGGACTATGAGCCGCTTGGACTTGAACAAAGACATATGATATCCTGAACTTTAGACTCTTTTTAGTTTTGTCTTTTTGCAAGGCAATGGGGTTAATGACTTGCCCAAGGTCACACAGATAGGTAATCATTAAGTGCCTGAGGTCAAATTTGAACTCAGGTCCTCCTGATTCCAGGGCCAGTGCTCTATCCACTGCACCACCTAGCTGTCCCTTTATACTCTTAAAAGGCTTCATAATCACTAGTTTACCTTGTCCTGGGGCCTGGCCAGTTTATTTGTATTGAAGACAGCTTGTCCTGAACCATAACTTGAAGAAAATCAAAGGAAATGTTTTATAATAATAATATAGTGAGGTGATATTAATAATAGAGACAACTGGTAGCAGATGGTGGGGCTTTGAGTCAGGAAAGACTGAGTTCAAATCCAACCTCAGAAATATAATAGCAATGTGGACCTGAGCAAGTCACTTTAACCTGTGTTTGCCTCAGTTTCCTCAATTGTAAAATGAGAATAACAATAGCACCTATCTTACAGGATTGTTATGAAGATCAAATGAAATAATATTTCTTTTAAAAAAGGGCTAACCCTTTACATGGAATAGGTGTCATATTATTATCTTCTAACAATAGCCAGCACACACACACACACACACACACACACACACACACACACACATATAGTTTTAAGATGTAAGAACTCCATTGGTCCCACCACATACATAAAAATGCATGTCAGAATGTCAGGGTTCTCCCCATGTTGGAAATTGAGGCACACAGAATAAAATAATTCATCCAAAGTCATTGTTAAATAAAGATAAGTGCAATACACTGGCACTATTCACAATATAGTCACCTCAAAACTCACTACTTTGTTGAGAACTGTTGAAACCCAAGATGATGGGCAAGTAAAAGAAATCTAAGACCAAGCCTATAGTAAATTTGCTTCCATAAATCAGATGGTATCATTTCAATCTCATCTCATTCACAATCTATCCAAGAGAGTGAGCTGTAGGATAAATCTATAGTAATAATACTGACACCCATATATAATGTTTTAAGGAGGTTGCACAGATATTATCATCATTTTACAAATGAATCTCAATGAAGTTCAACAATTTGCCCAGAATCACTTAGAGACAGGAGTTCCACACAGGTCTCCCACCCCCTAGGGAAGCATTCTTTGGGCTATACTCTACCAGCTTTCTAGCAAAGTCATTATATTAAATATTTGGAGAGAGATCAGGGACCCAATCACTACCTGCATCTGGATGTACAAAATCATAAATCTCAGTGACTTAAAAATCAATGGACTTGGATAATATGGCTCTACAGGACATTTTCTCAATTGGTTTTACAAATTAATTTCCTCAGTATGTGGAGTAATGGGAGAAATATTACTATCCCTAGGGACTAATATCTTGTCTTTCTAAAGAAGTCTAGCAAAGGACTCCCAAGACAAATTAACATTGTTCAAACCCTGACCTGAAATCCTTGAACTCCTTAAAAAAAAACCCTCTTAACTCCTTATAGTCTGGTTTCTAACTTTATCAATCCACTGAAACGTGATAATATCATTCACTCCTGTTCCTTAGGTTGCCTAGAATTCCTTTAGATTTCTTTAGATTTTCTGGTTATATGTTGCATCCTGTTCACATCCATCAGGAATGACTCCTCCATTGACTCTTTAATATTCAATTTTTGGATAGAACACCAGCTCTGGAGTCAGAAGGACTTGGGTTCAAATCCAGCCTCAGACACTTAATAATTACCTAGCTGTGTGACCTTGGGCAAGCCACTTAACCCCATTGCCTTGCAAAAGCCAAAAAAAAATTCATTTTTAATTCTTTTGAGACCTTTTTATTTCATATCTCACTGATGTATAGCCATAGTGATGTACAGAAGGCCTCATTTCATATTCATTCCAATTTCTAGAGTCCATTTGATTTAGTGAACCAAGTTCGAGGCTTGGAGTCAGGAAAGTCTGAATCTCGATCCCTAGTCTGACTCTATTAACTTTGTGACCCCGGATAAATCTCTTAAACTCTTATGTTCCTCCAGTGTGGAACAATGGAAAGTGGGCTGGCTGCTATTGGTTGTCTCATTTTACATTTGAGGAAATTGAGGCAGATAGCGTTTAAGTGACTTCTGGGTGATACAGTTAGTAAATGTTGGAAGCTGAATTTGCACTCACACCTTCCTGACTGTAGACCCAGCACTTTATACACTGTACTACCCTAGCTGGATTTGGAGAGAGAAGACTTGTATTAAAATCCCTTTCCTTGAAGACTTTGATGAAGCTCCTTGAACCCAGGACCTCAGTTTTCCTTTAGGTTAAATGGGAGAATTGAATCAAAAGACCTCAGTTAAACTGATACCCTTTGAAGCAATAAAGGTGGGGAAGGAACTATTTGTACAAAAACTTTTATCGCAACTATTTTGTGGTGGCAAAAAATTCAAAATTAAAGATGTTCATCAATTGGGGAATGGCAAAACAAGGTGTGATATATGAGAGTAAAAGAATATAATTGTGTTATAAGTAATGATGAGCAGATTACAGAAAAACCTGGAAAGACTTACACAAACTAATGCAAAGTGAACAGAACCAGGAGAACATTAAACACAGTAATAATAAAAATATGATCTTCAATTATGAATGACTTAGCCCTTCTCAACAATATAATGAATGGTCCAAGACAATCCCAAAGAACTCACGATGAAAATTCTTTCCATATCCAGAGAAAGAATGAATTGAAGTTGTTTAAAGCTTAGTTTTTCCACTTTATTTTTCCTGTGGTCTTTTTCCCCCCTTTTTCCTATTTCTTCTTTCACCACATAACTAGTATGGAAATGTATTTTACATGATTGCACATATATAACCCATATCAAAATTGATTTTAAATTCTCTCCAAGTCTGTAAAAGAAAAAAAACTGAAGATTTGAGTCAGTGGTGTCCATTCTATTAGATCAAGTCATTGAAGGAGGGAATGGGCTAGCTCAGACAGCAACTCTCCTGGGAACTGCCCATTGGCAAAAGACAATCACAGCATTCCCGATGTTGGCATGAAGACTCAGGCATGGCTTTGATTGGTTTCTCTCAAATTGGATGGGACCACAAGAGAAAAATGGTTAAGTTATGGTCAGAGAAGCTGAAAGCAGGAAGATAAACCATTTATTCTAGAGAGAAACTTGGAGGCAAGAGAAGAGCTTGTAATGTAGAGCTTCTCTGAAGTTTAGGCAGTGTTAGATAAGCCTTTCGGTGGGGCTATCACCAAGGGAGGGTCATTCACATTAAAATAACTTTACTCCCATGCTTCACATATTACACATCTTAACTGATGGCAGCTAATATTCTATAGAATGTGTGCGTACTAGGATTGTGAAGCATCTTTGCCATTTTGATTAAGATTAACTTTCTCCGCACTCCTTCAACAGGATATACAATTTAAAGGATTTTCCATGGAAAGCAATCCAAGCTTTGGGTAAATTCACATGCTCAAGTCTAGAAAATGGTCCTCCTAAATTGCAATTCTGACCCTGGCACCCCCTCCTCCATTTAATAAACTCTTGGTGGCTCCCTATTACTTCCAGGATCAAACATAAAATTTTCTATATGACTGTTAAAGCCCCCTCATAACTTGGCTTCTTTAGACCTTTCCAGTCTCTTTATACCACAAATTCTGAGATCCAGTGACACTGGCTTCCTTTTATAACTTGCACAACATACTCCATCTCCCATCTCTACCATGGTCTGGCCCCATGCCTGCAATATTCTCCTTTCTCTTTTCTGCCCTTAGACTTCATTGGTTTCTTTTATGTCTCAGCCAAAAATCCCACTTATTTGAAGGGAACCTTTCCTATTATTCCTCAATCCTTGTCCTAATGCCTTGCTCCCGAGATTGCCTCCAAATTATCCTGCATATAACCACTTTGTACATCATCATTTGCATGTGGCTCAATTGTTGGGGATTTTTCTTTCTTTTTTTTTCTTGTATCCCCAGAACTTAGTCAAGTGTGTGGCAAAGAAACAGGTACTTAAAAATGTTTCTTGATTTACCTTAACTAGATTACTGTGTATTAGGCGCTGTGCCAATGGTTAACAATGCAATGATAGCAAAAACAGTCATTGCCCTTCAAGATTGTATATTCTATGAATCCCCCTCCCCACCCAAATTCTAAACCCACAAGCCCCATCCCAAATCCTTTCTGTTCTGGTCTATTTTAGATCTGTCCTGATTCTGTCGAGACCCAGAAATGGAGAGCCTGTTCTAATTCCTTTAGCTGAATTATGAAGAGTTTCCCTCTCCCCTGCTGCCAACATCGACATGCCTTTCATCACACTGGCATTCTTAGGTCAATACATCTTCAAAGCCAGGGAGTGAAATGTCCGTGAGAGTGGCCTGAAAATGATAGGTGTGGTGATCTATGGCCAGATAGAAGATTCCAGAGGCAGGCTGGGAGGCTTAGAGGTCAAGCTTCACTTCTCTGCACCGGCATTCCAGAGCACCCACATCTGGCAAACCCAGTAGGGAGACAGTCGGACCACAGATGAATAACCATTATTAAACAAACACCCAGACCCTGTTCTGAACTTCTGCATTTACCCAGGCCCCATTATGAGATTACATACACAGTAGACATTAATTATAGCTCCCTAATTGCTTAAATACTTCTGGCAGTGATGCAGAATTGCAATTTGATTTTGCAGCAGGAAAAACTTCTGGGGGAAGATGAATCCTTTAAAAAAGTAGAGGGGGGGAAGGGGAGAGAAGACACAAGATGTTCACAAGAAAATAAGTGAGTGCACTTACAAAAAAGGAAGAAGTAGGAGAGAGAAAGAAGCAGATGGTCAACTGGTCCAAGCTGGTCAGCAATGGTAGGCCTCGGTAACTGCATCTAATTAAGCACATTTCTCTTACTCTGTTCCTAGAGGGGGCAAATTCACAATATTGTGCTCTATGATCCTTTCCACGTGGACGTGAGGTTCTCGATTGGGCTCCCATTTTAATTCCTCACCATACCACTCCATTTCAAAAGACTGATTGGGACTATATTCTATCTCAGACCCATGCTGTGTTACGTTCAGTAACACTAATCCTAGCTCATGTCTATATTGCAATTGAAGGTTCATCGTATGTACTTCATTCTCTGAGTCGGGCACCATCGTCATCAACTCCATTTTACAGATGCTAAAAAGAGAATCTGAAAGATCGTATGATTTGCTCATAGTTACATAACTAGGATCTGGGCCAGAAATTACATCCAAGTCCACTGGATTCCAGTTGGATTTGACAGCAGTAGGATCAAACTCCAGTACAAACGGAGCCACTCCGCCATAGGAAAGGAATCCTTATAGACAACATATTCACTTAGAAGATGACATATTGAGATTTTCTATGTTCTATTATATTTTTATTTATTTTGTCAAATATTCTCCAATTATATTTTAATCAGAATCAGTCAGTCCTCAGGAGTATTGGACTGCAGGTCTGACACCTTTCCACAATGCCTTGATACATACCTCTCTTTTAATAATAGCTTCTACTTTGTCCTAAGCACTTCACCAAAATTATCTCATTTGATCCTCACAGCAAATCTGAAAGGTAGATGTTATTGATTCCCATTTTGCAGTTGAGAAAATTCTAACAGATAGAGATTAAGTGATTTGCCTACAGCTACAAGATTACTAAAGTGTCTGAGATTGGATTTGAACTTAGGTTTTTCCTGATACCAAGTAAGGTGCCCAATCTGATGCTACCATCTAGATGACTATGGGTTGGACTGTGAGGTCCCATTGGTATTTTGATAAGCAAACCATCTTAAATAAGGTCCAAGACCCCTAAGATCTCTTCTCCAAATCTCTTTTTTTCTACTTAATAGTATTTTATTTTTTCCAGTTACATATAAATATAATTTTCAACGTTTATTTCTATAAGATTTTGAGTTCCAAATTTTTCTCCCTCCCATACATCCCTCCCCTTTCCTTAAGAAGCAAGCAGTCTGATATGTTATACATGTATAATTATGTTAAACATATTTCCACATTAGTCATTAGTCATTAGAATTAGTAAAAGTAGAATCAGAATAAAAGGGAAAAACCATGAGATAGAAAAAAACAACAAAAAAATGAAGGGTGTGTATACTTCAATCTGCATTCAGACTCTATGGCTCTTTTTTCTGGTTTATTTATTTATTTTTTGTTTTTGCAAGACAATGGGGTTAAGTGACTTGCCCAAGGTCACACAGCTAGATAATAAATGTCTGAGGTCAGATTTGAACTCTGGTTCCTCCTGACTCCAGGGCCAGAGCTCTTATCCTCTGCACCACCTAACTGCCCCTGGGTCTTTTTCTGAATGAGAAAAACATTTTCTTTAAGGAGTCTTTTGGAATTGTCTTGGATCATTGTGTTTCTGATAAGAGTTGAATCAATCATAGTTGGTCTCTGCACAGTGTTACTTTTGCTCTACACAATGTTCTCTTTGTTCTGCTCACTTCAGCTCATGTAAATCTTTGCAGGCTTTTCTGAAAATCATCTGCTCATCATTTTTTTTTTATTTTTGCAAGGCAATGGGATTAAGTGACTTACCCAAGGTTACAAAGCTAGGTAGTTATTAAGTATCTGAGCTCAGATTTGAACTCAAGTTTCTCCTGACTCCCAGGCCAGTGCTCTATCCACTGCACCACCTAGCTTGCCCCTCATCATTTCTTATAGCATTAATTTAGCAGTTTGTTCAGCCCTTTCCCATATGATGGATATTGTCTCATTTTCAATTCTTCTAACTGCCTCAACCTTTATCATTTTCCTTTTCTGTCATTTTAGCCAATCTGATAGATGTGAGGAGGCACCTCAGAGTTGTTTTGTTTTGCATTTCTCTAACCAATAGTGATTTAGAATATTTTTTTCATATGAATATAGATAGTTTTGATTGCTTCATCTGAAAACTGGCTGTCCGTATCCTTTGGCCATTTATTAATTGACTTGTATTCTCATAAATTTGACTCAGTTCTCTCTATATTTAAGAAATTAGACTCTTATTAGAGATATTTAACTATAAAGGTTATTTCCCAGCTTTCTGCTTTCTTTTGTTTTTTTTTAGTTTGTTGGGTTTTTTTTTTGGTAGCGCAATGGGGTTAAGTGACTTGCCCAAGGTCACACAGCTAGGTAATTATTATGTGTCTGAGATCAAATTCTGACTCAGGTCCTCCTGATTCCAGGGCCAGTGATCTATCCACTGTGCCACCTAGCTTGCCCCTTCTACTTTCCTCCCAATTTTGATTGCTTTGGTTTTGTTTGTAAAAAAAAACTTTAGTTTAATGAAATAAAAATTATTCATTTTACAATGTATAATGCAGAACTTATTATTTCTTTTTGGTTTTTGCATGGCAATGGGATTAAGTGACTTGCTTAATGTCACATAACTAGCTAATAAGCATCAAGTGTCTATGTTTGGATTTAAACTCAGGTCCTCCTGACTCCTGGACTGGTGCTCTAGCCACTGCATCATCTAGCTTAATTTTTTAAAGATTCATTTAAATGAAATCCAATGTTGGCATCATATAAATAAACACTTTAATTTTTTTTTTTGGCAGATTTTTGCAGATTTTTCCTCTGGAGTCTTTTACAATAGTCATTGTAACCAGTGCAAAACTCAGTAGCAGAATGGCCTACATTGACTGTTAGGGCATAAATAGGATTATCACAGGATACTCTAAGAAAGAAGATTGGGAGGTTCTTTTGGTGTTTTGTTGATGTTCAGACTTGTCTTTGTGACCCTATTTGGGATTTTCTTGGCAAAGATACCAGAGTGATTTGCCATTTTCTTCTCCAGCTCATTTTGCAGATGAGGAAACGGAAGCCAATTGTTAAGTGACTTTCCCAAGATCACACAATAAGTGTCTGAGGCCAGATTTGAACCAAAGAAGATGAGTCTTCCTGTCTCCAGGCTTAGCACTTCATCCTCTGCACCACCTAGCTGCCTTTCATTTGCTTTCTTTCCCTTATAATCATTCTGTCTTTCACCTAGGTTAAGGCATGAGGTACCCATAGTCTGGATATCAGTATGAAACTAGGATCAAATGACTTGTTCTAGAACTCACTGACACTGAGTTCAGAGCAGGAATTTGAATCCAGACCCTGTGATACTTCCCAGAGATGCTTAGATTTATTCATCTAATGAGGATTTTTTACATCAATTTGTATATTTATTCTTACTAAAATTAGTAGTAGTACCCAGCAGTGATTCGTAATTACATGTTACTTATATTGATATTAATATAATAGCATTAGTAAGAGAGTCATAATAAAAGCTCCCATTTATCTTCAGTCTAAGATGTGATGGATACAAGATTGGCTTAGAGCCAGAAAGTCCAAAGTTCAGGTCTCACCTGTGACACATGAACCATAGACAAAGTCGTGTGACTTCTCTTTGCTTCTAGATGGCTAAGACTAGAGATATGATGACAAATGCTCAGAAGGAGGGAATTTCCACTTGGGTGTTGCTCATTCTGATGAAGAAGGGGAGGGAAAGCACCTCAAGATATGTGGGACAGGAGGTTGTTTGGTCAGCTGGATGGCCCAGTGAATAGAGAAATCTGACCTCAGATTTACTGACTGTGTGACCCTGGACCAGTCATCTCATCCTATTTGCCTAACTTTCTACATCATAAAATGATCTGGAGAATAAAATGACCAACCATACCAGTATCTTTCTCAACAAAACCCCAAATGAGCTCATAAAGAGTCAGACACAACAAATCAACAAACTTTTATTAAACCACTACTGTACCAGGAATGTCCTGGGCCCTAAATATAAAAGAAACAGACTGTCTCCTCAAGGAACTTAGATGAAAAGGCCTTTAAAAAATAACTATTGGGTAATTGGGGAGGGGGTGTGGATAGGAGGAGGACATTGACAGCTCCAAGGAGGATTCAGAAAGGCTGAACATAGGACATAAGACGGAGCTTTGAAGGAAACTAAGGAATCCTTAGAATTTATAAATTCAGAAATTCCATAGAAATTAGAATTCCTTGGAGGTTTATGCGTTGGGAGCAGGAATGATTATGGAATTTAAATGGACTTCCGGTGTCAAGTATCTGACCCCAGAGTAGCATTTGTATTTACCTCCTACAAACAAATCCCTGGAATAAGAAGAGTTGAGCCTAAGTTGGGCTCTATGACCCTTGGCAAATTGCTTTAGACAGCTATCTAAGACTTTGAAGTAGCTGAGGATGCGCTGAAGGTCACTGGGAGAGGGAATTTCCTTGCTCTGTGAAATCAGATCCAGTGCCCACCCTTTGCCCTGTGAGTGAGATTGCATTTTAAGTCAGTGCAAAGATCTGGAGGCTGACCCAGGCTAAGGTTAAGTCACACACCAAATTCATCAATCAGGTGCAGGATTTGAACTGAAATCTTCTGAATTGAATTTATCTGTCTACTATTGTCACCAGGAGAAGGCATATGCAAGATTTTTCACAGATAATTAGTTCTGTCTATGGTCCTGAAAGAGACTCTAGACATGGGGACTAAGTGATGAGCCTGGTTTGTTTCAAAAGACCAAAAGGCCATAGAGCATTTAATAGTTTAGTGCCCTTCTTGGACCTCAGACCCATGACCCTAAGAGTGGATAAATTCCATAATCCTTCTTGGCCTAAATTTACAATCCTCTGAATTAAGGTAGCCAAACTCAGCTCCCTATCCTCTGTTCTCACAGGGGGGGATATGGTTCCCCATTGTTCTTGTGCAGTGGGCCACATCATCAGATTCACTCCTTGAGTTCTCTTTGTCCATTCTTGGCAGCCTTGGAGTCATGTTGAAGGATCCCATTACCTTTGCAGTTTGGGGACATCTCTTTCTCCCAATTGCAGTAGCCAGGGATAAGCTCCTTCTAAGGTTACTGGTGCTGACATGACTGACAGTAAGCCCTATCTATGGTTCACTAAACTTCGGTAGCCCTTTGTCCTTAATCCATGAAACTCTCCACTTCTTTACATGTCTTAATTAAACTTCCCATATTCTAAGTCTTAATTAAATTTCACCACATTCAGTGAAATGGTCACTATTATTATTCTCAGTATAAAATGGTCTAATGAAGACACACACAAAGGAAAAAACGACTCTCCCAGAGGCAGAATTAGTCACTTGAAATAGGTTACAAGTCAGAAATCTAAAACTGCCTTAGGCCCATAGACATACTTCATACCCTAGTCTATAAATCTTGGGTCCATAAACTTTTTTTAATAATATATTTTTAAAACTGTATTCCATTATAATTGGTCTTCTTTGTAATACAAAGTAATGTAAAAAGCACATTCTGAGAAGGGATCTAAAAGCTTCATCACAAACCCACAGAGGTCTATGACTTAAAACAGGTAAGAATTCCTACTCTAGTAGAAAATAAGTACTTTTTTTTTACTTTTTGAAAGGCAACAGGGTTAAGTGACTTGCCCAAGGCCACACAGCTAGGTCATTATTAAGTGTCTGAGGTCGGATTTGAACTCAGGTCCTCCTGACTCCAGGTCCGGTGCTCTGTCCACGGTGCCACCTAGGCACCCCCTAAAATAAATGCTTTTTTGATTGGCTCTAGTCCCTCACATTGTCAGCTTTAATTTTTACAAAGATGAGGTTGATTGATTTATAGCTTTCACAATTTATCTGACTTACTAGTTATCTTTCATTTAATTCAGCAAATATTGATTACGCATCCCTGTACTAAGTGATATAGAGCTAAGGACTGTGCAGCTAGGTGGCATGGTAGATAAAGCCCTGGTCCTAGAGTCAAGAAGTTGTTGTACAATTGTTTCAATTGTGTCTGACTCATTCTGACTCCATTTGGAGTTTTCTTGGCAAAGGTAAAGAAGCAGTTTGCCATTTCCTTCTCTGGCTCATTTTGTGGATGACAAAACTCAGGCAAACAAGGTTAAGTGACTTGCCCAGGGTCATACAACTAGTAAGTGTTCAGTGTCTGCAGTCAGATTTGAACTCAGGAAGATGAGTCTTTCTGACTTCAGATCCTACATTTGATCTGATGCTGAGCTGCCCCATAGTCAAGAGGACCTGAGTTCAAATCCTACTTCAAATCCATACTAGCTATGTGATCCTGAGCCAAGTCATTTAACCTGTTTCCCTCAGTTTCCTCATTGGTAAAATGGTGATGATAAAAACATGCACTTAACTGGTTTGTCATAAGGATCAAATAAGATAATATTTATAGAATGCTTCAATATTTATGCCTTTCCCCTTTATTGGCATTGAGAATAGAAAGATTAAAAAAAAAAGCCAAAAAACTAAATTGAAACTTGCCTTTTACCAAGGTAAAACAACATACACAGCAAAAAACATATAAAATATATTTGAAGTCATTCCACAATAATTCCCTAGCCAAAGCTCTGTGTTCATTGTTCAAAACCTAGGCTGAATATGTCTGTGGTAAAAGGCAATGTCCATTTTCATTTCTAGCTCAGTTTAGCTACTTATATTTAATATCTTCTCTCAAAGATTTCAGGATTTGATTGACGTTTCCAGTGTGTGCAGGGTCCTTCTGAATGAAGTTCAATTTTCAATCTGGAGCTCTGATCTTCTCCTGATCCGAGTGTTTTTCATTTCCTTGTTCCATTATCTCTCTGGTTTGCACCTTTCTCTGGTGGAACTTAAAAGAATTTCACTTTCCTCATATTTCATTTGATAGTCTTGCCAGGCGGGCTCTTGCATTTATCACTTAATCTTTTTTCATCAGGTTAGGAAATTATGACCTTTGTGCTGAAAGACCAAGATGACAATTGATTTCTCTCTCACCTCCTTTTGATTTCATAAACAACCTTGACAGATTCAAGGAGAGCTTAGAATTTCAAGGGTGGGAGAACCCACAGTTCCCTAAAAATATTGAGCCAGACTCTATGCTTGGGGATATCACTAGGCTCCTCCAACGTCACAAGACACACCTCTATGCCATAGGGAAGAACTGATTTTTTGAAATATAAAGGAAAGATTGGTAATTACCATGGTGCTAACACTGGATTTTTTTTTAACAATACAAATGAAAGGAGAGATTTAATGGAAGAGGGAAAAAAAATAGTCTTTTCGAAAATTCTGGATTCTCTCCTCTTCCCTTAAGCCCCACTGCATTCAAACTGCCAATTTCGATTTATCCTTCAACTACATGTTTCTCATCCCTGGATATAATTACCTCAATCCCTTTACTTCCCTCCATTTCATCTGGGATCATTCTAGGAAAATCTCCAGCCCCCAGTTAACAGGTGGTGGGTAGGAGGAAGTGGAGATGTAGGACACATTCCCAGGACCTTTGCATCTCAGTTCAAGACCCTCCGTTAACTAACTCCACATTCAGGGGACACTGTGGATGACTTAAGCAAGGAGAGTGTATCATGTGGAATTGTATTTCATAGGCTCAATTTTGTGGTCTGACATGGGTCAAGGGGCAGAATTTTTCAAAATGACTATTAAACACCATTAAACCTCCTTGTAAACACTGCAATTTGACATAATACATTCTTGCTAAATACCAGCATCACAACATCAACAACATGTATGTGTTTAGTCTTTTTAATCATGTCTAACTCTTTGTGACCCCATTTAGGGTTTTTGTGGCAATGATACCTTGCTATTTCCTTCTCTCCATCATTTTACAGATAAGGAAAATGAGAGGCAAACAGGGTTAATGACTTGTCCAGGGTCACTGAACTAGGAAGTATCTGAGACCAGATTTGAACACTGGTTTTCTTGACTCCCAGCCCATTATCACCTAGCTACCCATAAACATCTTCATAATTTAGGACTTAAATATTGGGCAGCATAGGCAGTAATGAGTGGGGGGTTTTGGTTTTACTGACAGCTAATTTCCACTCTGCCATCTTGTAACTTCTTCATGACCTCCAAGGCTCCTTCCAGCTTTAAATCTTTGCTCCAATATTCAAACATCAATATCAATCAATATGTAAGGCAATGGGGGTTAAGTGACTTGCCCAAAGTCACACAGCTAGGTAATTATTAAGTGTCTGAGATCAGATTTGAACTCAGGTCCTCCTGACTCCAGGGCCAGTGCTCTATTCACTGTCTAGCTGCCCCTATGAATGTTTGTTTTTTAGGTCTTTTCAAGGCAATGGGGTTAAGTGGCTTGCCCAAGGCCACACGGGCTGGGTTTTGATCAACAACTCTGAACGGATTGGTGATACTTAGAGCAGTGCCACAGGATATATTGGGAAATGTCTACATAAACCAAACATTCACTAGTGTCTGACCCATAGGAGATACTTAAGAAATACTTATTCTACAAAACTGTGCTTACCCTTTGATCCAGCAATACCTCTACTAGGTCTGAATCCCAAAAAAGATCATTAAACGAAAAAGGAAAGAGACCCCCACGTACAATAATATTTATAGCAGCTGGTTTTGTGGTGGCAAAGGGGATGCCCATTAATTGGGGAATGGCTGAATGATTTGTGGTATGTGAATGTAATGGACCACCATTGTGCCATAAGAAATGATGAGTAGGTGGATTTCAGAAAAACCTGGAAAGATTTGCATGAGCTGATGCTGAGTGAACAGAGCAGAACACATAGTACCAGCAACATTGTGCAATGATCAACTGACAGACTTGACTGTTCTCAGCTCTACAATGATCCAAGACAATTCCAAAAGACTCCTGATGGAAAATGGCCATTCCCCGTCCAGAGAAAGAATATTTATAGAGTCTGAGTGCAGACCAAAGCATACTGTTCTCACTTTTTTTCCCTCGTAATTGCTCCCTTTTGTTCTGGTTCTTCTTTCACATGACTAATGTGGAAATATGTTTAACATGATTTTACATGTACAACCCATATAGCTTACTGTCTTGGGGAAAGAAGAGGGAAAGGAAGAGAGGAGAAAAATTTGGAACTTGAAATCTTACAAAAATGATTGCAGAAAAAATAAAATAGATTAAGCCAGTTAAACAAAAAAACATACTTATTGCTAATTGGTTGAATATTGGACCAAAGATTTAAAGCCGGAAGGAGCCTTGGAGGTCATCTAATGTGGTTCCCTTTCACAGATGAGGAAGTTACAAGATGGCAGAGTGGAAATTAGTTGTCAGTAAGCATTTAAGCTCAGAAAATACAAAGGAAAAAAACCCAGGGCCTTACATTCTAATCAATCAGCAATAATTAATAAGACTCTCTTACTCCCATCCCTTTCCACAGTTTGGAAATCCATACATGTTGGGTATTGCATATATTTTCAGAGTTTTTCATTATACTGATCAATCATCCTGATTTTAAGGCAATGGGGTAAAACAGTGGATATACCACCAGCCCTGGAGTCAGGAGGACTTGAGTTCAAATCTGGCCTTGGATACCTAATAATTACCTAGCTGTGTGACCTTGGGCAAGTCACTCTGAACCCTATTGCTTTAAATAAATAATTTTTTTAAAAGTGGATAGAGTCAGGAGTACCTGGGATCAAATTGGCTTCAGACACTTAATAATTACCTGGCTGTGTGGCCTTGGGCAAGCCACTTAACCCCATTTGCTTTGCAAAAAGAAAACCTAAAAAAAAAGGTGGATTTGAAGGAAACTGGGGGCTCTAAGAGGAGTGCATTCTAAACACAGGATGTTGGCGGTGCAATAGAGGACCTTGATTAAAATCTCTTACTACCCGGCTGACCTTTGACAAAGCACTTCCTTAACTCTGCTGGGCCTTACTTGACTGCTTTATACAATGAGATTCGACTGCATAGACTTTCCAGTTCCAGATTTAGAGTCCTGTGCTATGAGGCGTGCAGAGCTGGACCCAGGGGGAGAGAGACCCCAGTTCTGACCTCACACTGACTGCGTGACCTTGGGTAGGTCCTTAACTTCTGTTTATCCGAGGTCCTTCAAGAAGGAAATTGCTAACACGCCAGTGTCTTTGCCAAGAAGTCTCCGGCCTGGCATGGTCCGTGGGGTCAGAGGGAGCCCACGAGGATGCTTTAGGACTGGTCAATCCGGAGAGTCAGTGAAGAGTCAGGCTGGGAGGTGGCCTCCAAACGCCGCCTTTCCCCGCAGCACCCCTCATTTCTCTACTCCCCCCCTGCTGGACCTCCAGCATTAGAAAGTAAATCTGACAAGGGTTCGTCCAGCCACCGCGCCTTTGCCCCACCTGGCTTTTCCTGGCTGAAGGGTGAGAAAATAATCTCTTAGGATTCGAGTTCCCCAAACGCAACTGTCCATCCGCGGCAGAGGCAGTTCAGGGGCCCGGCGCTCTGGGCACCCGTATCTCTAAAACCCGCTAAACCGCCCCAAAGCGGGCTCACGCCGCCCCCAGGGCTGGCTTCAGGGACCGAGGGGTCCCAAGCCGAGCCCCATCAGTGCCCAGATCTGGCCTCCTTCACTCTGCAGCAGAGAGGAGGGTTCTCCCGGGGAAGCGGCGAGGGCCGGGCAGCGGGCAGCGGGCAGCGGGCAGCGGGCAGCGGCGGGCAGCGGGGATTCGGGAAGGATCCCCGTTCAGGGGGCTGGGCCGGGGCCGCGGCTCTGCCCCCGCGGGTGGGCTGGCCCGGCTCGGGACGACTCCCCCCTCCCACCGCAGTGGTAGCGTCCGCTGCCCGTCCCCAGGAGGCGCCCAGTGGTGACCGGGCCGGCCCCGGCCCCCCAGGCCCCCCGATAATCGGCGCTCTTCTTCTTCCTTCGCCCACAGGGGCAGATCGAGGTCGAAAGCGAGATCGTCTTCAAGTTGGCAGCGCTCATCCTGCAGGTAAGAGTTTAGCCCCGAAAATGGGCGCGGATGGCGGGGAGCCGCGGAGGGGCTGCAGCCTCGGACTGCAGCCTCGGACTGCAGCCTCGGACTGCAGCCTCGGACTGCAGCCTCGGACTGCAGCCTCGGACTCCAGCTTGTCCGCAGCGCTGCTCTTTGAGTCCCTGGCTGGCAAAGGGGAATGAAGCGTATTCTGCTGCTGAGCTGTTTGTCGGATCAAAAGTGTCTCACTGATGGGGGGGTCGAAGTGCAGATGGACAAACTTGGGGTTCTGTGTGTGTGTGTAACTGAAATACAGATGGACACGTTTGTGTGTGTGTGTAAATGACATACAGAAATACAAGTGTGTGTGTGTGTAACTGAAATACAGAAATACAAGTTTGTGTGTGTGTAACTGAAATACAGAAATACAAGTTTGTGTGTGTAACTGAAGTACAGATATACAAGTTTGTGTGTGTCATTTACAAAAATACAAGTTTGTGTGTGTGTAACTGAAATACAGATGGACAAGTTTGTGTGTGTGTAAATGACATACAGAAATACAAGTTTGTGTGTGTAACTGAAATACAGAAATACAAGTTTGTGTGTGTGTAACTGAAATACAGATGTACAAGTTTGTGTGTGTAACTGAAATACAGATGGAAAAGTTTGCGTGTGTATAAATGACACAGAAATACAAGTTTGTGTGTGTAACTGAAATACAGATGTACAAGTTTGTGTGTGTAACTGAAATACAGATATACAAGTTTGTGTGTGTGTAAATGACATACAAAAATACGAGTTTGTGTGTGTGTAACTGAAATACAGATGGACAAGTTTGCGTGTGTATAAATGACACAGAAATACAAGTTTGTGTGTGTAACTGAAATACAGATGTACAAGTTTGTGTGTGTAACTGAAATACAGATATACAAGTTTGTGTGTGTGTAAATGACATACAAAAATACGAGTTTGTGTGTGTGTAACTGAAATACAGATGGACAAGTTTGTGTGTGTAACTGAAATACAGATATACAAGTTTGTGTGTGTGTAAATGACATACAAAAATACGAGTTTGTGTGTGTGTAACTGAAATACAGATGGACAAGTTTGTGTGCGTGTAACTGAAATACAGATGGACATGTTAGTGTGTGTAACTGAAATACATATGTACACATTTAGTGTGTGTATGTCAACAAAATGCAAAAGTACAAGTTTAATGTGTGTAATAAAAATGCAAAAGTACAAGTTTAGTGTGTGTAGTTGAAATGTGCAGGTTTGGGGTGTGTGTATATATAATCGAAATGCAAACGGACAACTTGTGTGTGTGTAATAGAAATATAAATGTACAGGTTTAGTGTGTGTCATCAAAATGCAAAAGTACAAGTTTAATGTGTGTAATTGAAGTGTGCAAGTTTAGTGTGTGTGTATAATGGAAATGCAAATGGACAACTTTTGTGTGATAGAAATGCAAATGTACAAGTTTTGTGTGTGTGTATGAGAGAAATGGAAATACAAATGTATAAGTTTTGTGTGTATGTGTAATTAATGTACAAGAATTCTGAGAGAGAGAGAGAGAGAGAGAGAGAGAGAGAGAGAGAGAGAGAGAGAGAGAGATTCACTCGTACAAGTTTAATCCCTCTGGGGGAAACTAAACAAGACTAAGGGCAAGCTCTCGGAGAACTAAGTGGATGTTATTGGCTCCCGGTCTTGGAGGTTGAGAATTCCCAAGCGCGGAACCGCGGATTCCTTGAAACCCCTTCACTTTGCGGGGCCTTTGAGCCGAGGAGCCCATCACCCTTTAACCCTTGAAGCTCCATGACGCAGGGCAAGAGCACTAGGTTTCATGCCCCCTTAGAAATTCTCCCTACTGTGTGTTGCTCCCTGGATCCCAGGGGCCAGTGACGCCTCTTCCCAGCGCTGGCATAGAAATGCGTCTCATCAGCCCCGGCTCTGAGAAATGCGACTTAATTATGAGTGCTTTCCCCCAGATTCTTGTCTCTCCATTTAACAACAACAAAACCTGGCTGTGTTTCGGGCCAGATCCTCCTCCCTCCCAGCACAGCCGGAAGAAGCTCTCTTGTTTGAAAGCAGGCAGGCTTCCCCAGGTCCTAACCTTTGCTGACTCTAGGCTGGAGACTGTGGGGTTAGGCTATAGAAAATGCTACTACAGGGGCGGGGGGATGGGAAGAAAGGGCAGAAAATATTCAGCTTCTTTATCTGATCTAGCTGGATGCTATACTAAACTCGGGAAAGAAAAGGAATTATTTTAACTTGGGGTTTTTTTTCTCTTCCCTTCTTCTCCCTTACAGGAAGCCAAAGGGGACTACACCAGGTAACGTCTGTCTTTTCTTATGTTAAAGTACAGTTAATTGAGGTGGGAATATACTTGCGGATCTTTGCATATTACTTCTGAACTGTTTATGCCCGACCTTTACTTTGGGAACTAGGAAAGGTCTTTTTGGGGAGGGGAGGAGTTGGGAAAGTTACCTGGAAGAAGGAATAATGAATGGGGAGAGATAAAAAAGATCTGGAAAAATGGTTTAATTTTTTTTTAAAATTAAGGGAATGTGGGAATGTAGCAGCAGAATCAATCTGAAAGCAGATTTCCATTGTGAATCAGAGACTGAGGATAATCTCCTGAATTCCAATAGAGAAAAATCTGGGCTTTCTCTGACTGAGGTGGGGAGTTGTAAGAAGGCTGAGCAGCTCTTGGAGTTTTCCAGTCCTAGGTGATAGATAGTTCATTGCAATCTGCTGGTCATTCTGGAGCAGAATAGTCTTGGAAGGGCTTGGCCCACAGTGGCTTAAAAAAAAAGGCGACCTCCTAACAATCCTGCCTTTGAGAAGCCTTCATGTCTGCACTGTCAGCTGTTTGGGAGTAGATCTGTCTGCTGTTTTCTCTCCCAGCTGCCCAGCAGGGGCCTCGCCCTTCATACACTTGACCTGGCAGCTGTATTGTTTCTTGGTGTGAGTCTGGGAGAGAGACAGCCCTCCACTGTCTTTGGCTGCATAATCACTCTCTGTTTAGATGGGGAGTGGGTGGGGGGATTTCTTTTCTACCTGGAGAACAGCTTTTCAACTGTAACTAAAGGGGAAAACCATTGAGGGACTTCAATGAGAACCAATTCTCACCGCCCAAAGACAGATTTCAGAAGGCTGTTCTGAAACCTGTTAATGTTTGACTTTTCACAAACTTTACGCATTGCCTGTTTTGGTCAACCTCCTGAAAGTGTACTTTGAAATATAGATGGCTCAAGGAACTGATAACGGAATTAATGGTTTCCAAGTTCCAAGAGGTCAACCATGTCCTTGGGACTCAGTGTGGGGTGGTGGAAAAGTATTGGGTTTAGAAGTACAGGCAAATAGGTGGCCCAGTTCCTGACCTATGTCAGATTTGTTGTTGTTGAGTCATTTCAGTCATATCTCACTCTTCTTGGCAAAGAAATGGGAGTGCTTTGCCATTTCCTTCTCCAGTTCACTTTATAGATGAGGTAACTGATGAAAACAATTGAGGTGATTTGCCCACGATCACATAGCTAGTAAGTGTCTGAGACCAGATGTGAACTCCTAGACCTTGTGCTCTTTCTACTTCCATATCCAGGAGAGTTTAACACCTGCCTCAGAAACTTTGGGACTGATGGAACCCCAAAAGAATCACAACTTAGCCTGTTTCTTCATGGTAAAATGGGCCTTAGAATCACACCTATCCCACAGATTTGTGAGGTTCAAATAAGATACCATATATAGTACTTTGCAAGCTATAAAGTGAGGTAGAAACATTTGTATTAGTTACAACTAGCTTAGTACATATCTCATTTATTTGTACCTCTCCTTTTTGACACATATTTGGATTTGAGTAGACAATCAAACCACTTGATCTCCCTAGGTTTGAGTTTCTTCAAATGTAAAATGAGAGGGGAGTAGAATATGGATGGTATCCCCCAAAAGTCTCATCCAGTTCTAAATCTATGAACCTGCATTTCATTTCAGAAGCTTCAGTGCCAATCTAATAAAACTTAATTGAGTTGAGGAGAGACCTTGGCATGGTCTGGTTTGGAGGTTTGTTTTTAAAAAAGAAGGGAGGGGGAAGTAAGGAATCAGTTCCAGATTGCCTTGATTTCAAGCCCTGATTCTGCAGTTTGTAGTGTTAATATGTGGGGTTTTTTTAAAGATTATGTCTCATTTTGGATTTTTGACAATTTCATGAATATTGGACAATATTTCATCTCAGTCCTTCCCCTGCTTCCAAAGTTAGGATTTTGCAGCTGAGAGGTGGCAGATTTGGTCTTTGTATAAAAGACTGCTTTTGATGACAGGAGACTTAGTTTTTGGGGAGCTCAGTACTTTAGAGAAGGGCTTCCTTGCCTTCATTTGTGTCCAGGTCATCTTCCCATCAGACCCTTCCCTTCAGCACTTTATAAACTTTTCTCTTTCCTTAATCACTGGTGAAGGCTTGCTTACCTATGATTTTTCCTTAATCAGTTAATGTGTCTGTCTCCTTTTTTAAAAGAGTGATTTAAAAAATAAATTCTTCTCTTTCCTTAGTCACTGGTGAGTGCCTTTCCTTGCAATACCTTTCCTAGATCAATTAGTGTGACTTTTTTTTAAAAAGTGATTAAAAAAACTAATTCCAGGTTTTCAAGGTGGATGCATCAGCATGCGAAAAGACATTAGTTCTCTAAAAATCTACAAATACTTAATGGATAAAGGAAAGGGGGACAAAGACAAAAAAAACAGAATTTAAAACTTTCTGTCATTGACTAGTCTATTTTAGCCACTGTCTATATTTATACCTCTATATAATATAATATAAATATTATATAATATAGTCTATATTCTTTCTACCTCTAATTTTTCTAAAAGTATCTTTAACTCAACAAACATTTAGTAACCTTTACTAGGTGACTAGCATAATGTTAAGAATTGGGGAAGTTAGGAGGAATTATTTAAACATTAGAAGTAGACTTCACCCTGACAAGTTAGATAAAAGCACAAGACAATATAACGTGTGATCATAATTAAATTCCAGAACATTGACAATAAGATTTATAGACAGGCAGGAAAGGAAGAAAATGATGCTTGGGTATCTTGGAAAGTTTCAAGGAGGTGGTGGAATTTGAGATTGATCTTGAAAAATAATTCTGGTGTGACTAGACTGAGTGTGGAGAAGAATTCTTAACCCTGTTTGTGCCCCTTTGGCAGATTGATGAAACCTATGGTGCCCTTCTCAAAAAAATAGTGTTTTAAAAGTATAAAAGAAAATGCATTTTGTAGTATACAATTTCAGCATACAGGATTACAAAGAAAAGCAATTGTAGTGAAAAATATTATCAAACTATTTTATTAAATAATAAATTATTAAATATTAAATAATAAGAATTATTATTAAATCATTGTTTTTACCAATTTTATTTATATACAAAGGAAATATACACTTTTAATAAATTTATTAAATGTAAATTAAAATGTATTATAATACAATATTTAAAAAAAATTTTAGAGTCTTGGTTAGGAATTGAAGAAAGGATAAGGAGGTGACGTGAAGTCCATTTTCCTATTCTCATTAGTAGTGATCCATCTTCATTTGGGAGGAATTGTCAGTATTTTGGGTCACCCTATAACTTCAGAGGTCATGTAGTCCTCTAGTCCTGTCTCCTCATTTTACATTGAGAAAACTGACACCCAGAGAGGTCAAGTCATCTACTCCTTGTTAGCATGGTGGTTTGGAGTTTTGTTGATGTTTCTGATGTTGTTACTGATATTCCCCTGCTGGGATTTTTAGAAACTCCCTCCCCCAAAGGAGATAAACCACTTTTCTGGAATTTTTCTTCTTAGAGTGTTAGTTGCCTGGAGTCCTGAGAAGGTTAAGGGATATGACTAGAGGCTTACTCAGCCAGAACCTGTCAGTGATAACACATAAACCGGTTTGTGATTGCAAGACTGAACCAGGTTTGAGAATTTACTCAAATAAAATCAAGAAGCTACAAGATCACTTCACCCTACTTAGACTGTCTGAAAGCCCATTCCCCACCCCCACCCCTAGTTAATATATTCACCATTGGCAATCCAATTACACTGGATAGAAGCTAATTATATTACTGGAGGAAGGACTTCCATTTTTCTTTAAACAACTGACAGCTTGAATTTTTAAGTTAGCCAGGAGATAAGTACTGACCAATGGGGGTAACATACCACAGACAAATGTAGAGAATTCCTAATAGCTGACACATCTGTGAGACCAGGGTTTATCTTCAAACCCTTCACAAAGGACTTCATAAAAGAAGTTAAAAAAAATAGCCTTGAAGACTGAATTTGCTGCCTAACTCTAGGGGGTTCCCCCCCTTCATTTCTCCTTGTAATGAGAGAGGCAGCAGCTTTTTAAAAGTTGTTCAAGGAAGTTCACACCTGGTTTCAAATTGCTGGGGAGGCCCCTAGAAGCCCCCAACTTCCACAACTTCTCTTGGGCTCTGCTGATTTCCCATGGGAATTGCAAAACTTTGGGTGTTGAGGAAATTAGTTTATGTAGGAAAAGTGATGGCTTTGAGGAAGTTTAATCCTGAGGGTTGTACTTCAAAGGAGAGAAATCAGTGACTGGGGTGCATCTCGAAATTTTTAATTCCTTCAGGTTGTAACTTGAGAGGGAAGACTGAAAATTGTAGCCATTTCTTTATGGTTCAGGATATGTTTTCCTTGGTAGCCTAAGCAGAAAGAATAGGGAGGCAACAACTTAACTGAAGTTTTAGTCCCATTTTGGTTCAGAGGAGAAATCCATCTGTATATATGACTTGTGTGAAAACATACTACAAATGACCACAATAGTCTTTTCTTGAGCCCCTAATGCTATTTTATTCATTGACATTTAGTTATTTATCTATTTATCTACTTATTTATTTATTCATTCATCTATTTATTTATACGTTCACTTGTTTGTTTATTTATATAAATCATTTTGCAAGGTAATGGGATTAAGTGATTTGCCCAAGATCACACACAACTAAGTAATTATTAAGTGTAGGGTGGGTGCTCTATCCACTTCACTACTTATAACTGCCCTCCTAATGCTATTTTAAAAATCATATGGTACACCAAAAATTTAGCTTAATAGTAAAGAGCAAATCTTTCATAAATCCTTGCCATATTGCATTGGCATATTGACATGATTGTCTTCTGTCAGGGTAGTCACTGAAGCCATACTGTGTTTTTCTTTTAACTGTAAAAGAAAAATTGACTTGATACTTTTCTTCTCTCCTCCCTCAATAGTGTTTACATTTGGCAGCTTGAACTATCACAAAGCCCTGGGTTCAAATCCTTCCTCTAATATTTATATGTACCAGCCTTGTAACCCCAGGCAATCCATTAAAGTGGGGGGGGAGGTTGAACTGTGTGGTATGAGAAGTCCCTTTTGAATCTAAACCTAACTTACTGAGAGTTGGAAAGACAGTGTTTTTTTTTTTGTTTTGTCTTTTTAGGTTTTTGTAAGGCAATGGGGTTAAGTGGCTTGCCCAAGGCCACACAGCTAGGTAATTATTAAGTGTCTGTTTGAACCCAGGTACTCCTGACTCCAGGGCCGGTGCTCTATCCACTGCGCCACCTAGCCGCCCCAGAAGGACAGTTTTCACTGGGGAAGAAAGTTCCTCCTTCTCATGGATATCCCTTGGTCAAAGTAAAATTACAAGAAAATTATGAAATGCTGTTAATTCATTAACTAGAGGGAGAAGAACTGGTATTATTAAAGATATGGCAGTGATTCATTGACTAGGACCAGCCCAGGAGACACAGGAGAGACATGGTTTAAAATCCTGCTGGTCATTTACTACTTGTGTGTCCCTTGGACTTGAGTGGACTGAGTTTACTCCACTTATTAAATGAGGGACTAGCAGGTCTCCAGCTCTGAGTCTCTAATTCTGTGGATTCTATGGCTTAAAATGCTCATCTATATTGTCTCATCTGAGTAAATTAAAACCCTTGCTCTAATCTGATTCATTTAGTCCTAAACCAAAAGTTTCAAATAGTATATTTGAAAGTAGTTTATAAGGCTTTCGGATGCAATATTTGAATATAATATTAACTAGTGTGATTATTTTGAATGCTGTATTTCCAAAACAGATGTAGAATGAAGAGGTTCCTATAAAAAAAAAGCAATGAATCTGTGACTCATCTTGAAGTTCAATCGAAGGAAGCTACTAGTTCAGAACCAAGTCTGGGTCATAGTCTGAGTCCTTTGGTGGTGGGTGGGAAGTCTACGGCAGTGAAGTAGTCCAAGGCTGGAAGTATAGATAACAGGGCAGCAATGAACAAAACTGGGAACTGTGGTTAAAAACCAACAGCTGGTAGCTTGTGTTTAGAGCGTAGACCTGTAGCTGGAAGATCTGAATTCAGATCCTGCCTTAGATGTGTTCTAGCTGCATGACTGAGGACAGGTCACTTTGGTCCACCTCAGTTTCCTCATCTGTAAAATGGAGTTAATAATTGCAACTACCTCCCAGGGTTTTATCAAGGATCCAATGAGATACAATTTGTTAAACACATGGCAAACCTTAAAGCCGGGGACAAATACAAGCCTTAGATACAAGAGCATGTTATAGAATCTAGAGCTGGCCCCAAATTTACCTCTGCGTCTTAACTGCCCAGGTGACCATGGACACATTCCCTTCACCCCATAGTTTTGCCATTTTAAATGAGAGGATTTTCTTTATTAGAAGGTAATTCAGACTTAAGGTGCCCTTCCTAGTTCAGAACTGTAGAAGAAACTGTAAGACTCAGCCCTTCTTGTGAAGAGGTTGTGGCTTGGGATTCTCCAAGTTCTTGAAAGACAATTTCGGTTAAGTCAACAGTCCCGCACTGCCCCTTACTCAATTGCTATTTTCTACACTTTATATCTCCATATTTCTAGACCACTATATCTAAAATATTGACTTTTCTATGCCATTTGTGTGTGGTGTGTGTTTCCCATTCAAGGAAACCACAGAACTAATAAAACATTTTCCATTTGATTTCCCTTCAACACAAAATCAACCCATCAGGGATAGGGTCAGCTAATTCATGCAACATTCTCAACACATAGTCCTTCTTTCTCCATTTCCACTTCTCTTCCCCAGCCTCAAAGAAAAGTCAAACATTTCCCTTATCATTCCTGGGGCCAAGATTTCTTAGAAGTGGACTTCGAGCCCCCAGGTAATCAAAAGGCATTCATTAAGAATTTTTTGTGTAAGGGCAGCTAGGTGGTGCAGTGGATGGAGCACTGGCCCTGGAGTCAGGAGTACCTGAGTTCAAATCTGGCCTCGGACACTTAATAATGACCTAGATGTGTGGCCTTGGGTAAGCCACTTAACCCCATTGCCTTGCAAAAACCTTTAAAAAAACACAGAAAGCTATAGCTTCAACTGTACTCCCCCTTATTAACTATGTGACCATAGATGATCGTTCTTAGCCTTTGTTTCTCCTGTAATGTGGGGCTAAAGATAGCTTTCTTAAGAGGCCTACATAAGATAACAGAAATGTCAGTCCATGAGTTTTCTTTTTCAACACAATAGTTGTCCTTGCCACATCACAGAGATTAAAGGCATACCATCCCACAATGTGGAAAATCTACATAAAATTATTTGGCCCTTTATACCAGAGCATCAATTATATATATTTATGGTTTTAAAATATTAAGTATATTGATATTATATAATACTAATTATAATTTATTATAATGTACATGTATAATACAGTATTATATAGTTTGTGCATTTTTGAATTTCTAAACTTTTTTCTATTTCATCTGCTGGACTGTGCATGTCATCTCTAGCTTCCTCAACACTCTCCCAAGATTTGCATTGAATTCTTATGCCAGTTCTGGGAAAATCATGATATGGAAGGGATAGCTAATAACAGACCATATGGACCATATTCTTGTATAATACTCCCTTTAGGGAGGATGAAGAATACAAATGAGAAATAAGTTAATGGTAAATTAATTTCCATGTCCTATTTGGATACAAATGCCTGTTAAGAGATACCTTCAGAGGAGCCAAGAGAATCAACTAGAGGCTGCTGTCTTTGGCTAGGTGCTACATTTTAGTCTTTCTCTCCATGTAGAGGTCCTAGCAAGCCTTTTTTTTAAATTAAAAAACATTGATTCCATTTTTTTAAACATTGATTCCAATCCAAATGCCAAATAGAATATCAGAGGTCTACAGATGAAGGTTGAGCATTAAAAAAAAAAACTGTAATCAAAAAATTATGTGGGAAGTTTAGGAATAAATTATAAGAAGATCAGATGAAAAATAGGCAGAAAAAGAAAACAATATTCACAGTAATCACAATAATGTAAAGGGCAGAAACATTAAAACAACCCTGCCTGAGTGTGATGACTAATTGTAGCCCACAGAAAAGGTGAAGAAATGTATTCTCCCCTTGTCTTTAGAGAAATGGGGGACTACAGGTACAGACTTTCAGGCAAAGTGATATATTATCTATTAACTAAAGTTAATATATTTAACACATTTCAAAAAAATGCATATTTTCTTTTATATATTCATATAATAAAGATATCTTTGTATCTTTTAATATATTCTATGTTAGAGGAAATCTTAGATCTTCATTGTATTTACTTGAGTGGAGAATGGAGAGAGGTAGTTTATGTGGAAAATACTGGTGTAAAAAAACAGACAAAAGGCACCAGTAAAAGTTAAGGAAATATTGGAGACCGTAATAATTCTTCAAATTCAAATAGAACCAGCACTGTTTTGCTTGGATGCTTTAAAACCAATCTAGTTCATTTTTGAACCTCAGAACTTAGAAGACAGTCTTCCAGATTCTTTTTCCAGTACTTGGTCCCTCAGTTAGAGAAAGGATGAAAGCTGAGTTATGTTCTTTCTTTGAGTCTCATGTACTCAAAAAACAATTTGCCCATTATAATCTCACCTGAAAGAAGCAGAAATAATAAGACCTGGGAAGTCTCCTATTAAGATGCTAAATAATATAGAACATTATTGTTAAAAAAAAAAAACTGGAAAGATACAGCATGAAAAATTCTAGGGTTAGTGTATGGGACTGGGTTCAAATCCTGCCTTAGCCAATCAACAAACTTCAAGCATCATCTATGTTCCAGAAACTGTCCTGGGTTCTGGCGGTAAAATCACTAGGGTTCCTCCCTCTATGGACTAACATGACTTTTGACTAAGTCTGTTTCGTCTCCATTTGCTTGTAAGAATGTTCTAGATCTTAAATTGTGGATCGGGACGCACAGGATAGTTTCTTATACAGAAATGGACCCCTCCAGTCCTATTCTCATGACTCTCTGGCATGGACTTATCTCTATTTTCTTCAAAGTTAAACTATCAGGCTCCAAACTCAGCCAAGGTCTTGCCAGGCTGGAGAAACTCGAGTATGAAACAAGGGATGAGCAGCGTGGCCTAGTCCAAGGCTGGCCTCATTATAGGTAGAAAGGAAGATTGTTCCTCGACTGTCCAAAGAGTGATAGATTTCCCAATAACAGCATCTCCAACCACAGAGGAATGGTGATCTGTTATAGTGGGGAGAAAGTATCAAGGAAAGCAGCTACATCCATTAAGCCTTAAGGGTAAACTAAGCCCTAAACTAAGCACCAATGATAAAAAGATAAAAATGAAACCTCAAGAAACTTAGTTTCTCTATGCATGATAAGTATATACAGAATATATGTAGAATGAATACAAGGTAGTTTGGGGGAGAAGGAGACTTTAAGCAGGACCAGTTTATCAACCAGTCTCTCAGTTTATGAAATATAACTGTCAGTAATAAACTTAATTTACCCAATCTAACCTCCTATCAATGCCATTTCTTCCTTGATTCCTTCCCTTCCTCCTTTCTTTCTTCCTTCCTTCCTGCCTTCCTTCCTTCCTGCCTTCCTGCCTTCTTTCCTTCCTTCTTTTCCTTTCTTCCTTCCTTCCTCTCTCCCTTTCTTCCCTCACCATGCCTCCTTTCCTTCCTTCTTTCCTATCTTTCTTCCATTTCTCTTCTCTTTCTTTCCTTCATTCCTTCCTTCTTAACTTAAAGAGAAGTCAGTATGGTGTGACCAACAGGTCAGCCTTAGAGTCAGAAGTTTCACACCCTGCTATAACTATGTGACCCTAGCCCAATCACCTTTAGTAGCCTAAACATCTCCCTAAGACTATAACTTATAGGTGGTCATGTTCTTGATTGATATCTCTGGAAAGTAGAGAATGATGTTCCGCAGTGAGAATTTCTTTATGCCAGTGGGAAAAAACAGAGAGAGAGTGGGAGAGAGAGAGAGAGAGAGAGAGAGAGAGAGAGAGAGAGAGAGAGGGGGAGAGAGAGAGAGTTTTGTAAAAAATAAGAAATTTAAGCTTCTGTTGGCTGACATCAGCACCCAAGAATGATTGCACTTGTGATGAACTTCACATATAGAGAACTCCAAGTATAGCTTTATAGCTTTATATCTTGGCATATGGAAAACATTAGATGGAGAGAGAGAGTAGGAGTGGATCTCTCTGCCAGTCACATCTCCAAGGGTGGAGAATGTGGATTGATTATGGAGGCCTCATTCCTTTAATAAGACATTAAGAATATGCTGTTCTATGATGAATAGAAGCTGAGCAGAATGAGCCCTTCAGCAATCTTCTTCAGCACGCCCTTGGTTTCTGTTGAGAGCTCTAACTTCTCGGTTCTGTAGAGGGTGTCAGATGGAAATCTTGCCTTTAGTAGAGGGAAGGGTTTGTAAAGTGGGGGGGGGGATGGGGGAGGGGGTTGGTCTGGGTTTTTTCCCCCTGTAGTACCCCCTTTATTTATTTTTGGTGAGGGAAATTTGAATAGGAAAAATAACTTAAAAATACCTTAAAAAGTCATCTAGTACTTAAATTGCCATCATAATGGATTGAATTCAGATCTGGTCTCAGATCCTTTCTGATCCCAGTAAATTCCCTAGTTTTTCAGTTTGCCTCCATTTCTTTAACTGTCAAAGGGAGATCATGATAATATCAACTTCCCAGGATTGTTGTGAGAATCAAATGAGATCATATACACTTGACACATATATTAGGGATTATAGAAATGCAGCCTGTTGTTTATATCTAGTCCATTTTACAGATGAAGAAAATGAGACCCCTGAGATGTTAAGTGAATGACCTAAAGGTGTCCATATATTCAGTGGCAGATTAGGATTTGAACTCAGTTCCCTTGGATCCATACACTAACTGCTTCTTACTAACAGAACTTGATGGTTGTTTACGGTCTCTTGCAGCATAAAATTCTATGATCCTTAGAGATGACTTGACTCCTTTTAAAAAAACAAATTCTGATGAGAAAAAGTTATAAAGGGGTTCGAATAAAATTGCCAAGGAAGTACAGGAGGCCCAATAAATACCATTAGTTGGCATCTCTAATTGATGATGGTCCTAAGATGAAAATCTAGTTTTCCAAGGAAAAACCCAAGATTAAAAGTTTGCCTATCCATCCTGGTCTTCCTGTGATCTGACCAGTGTCCTCTGTTAGTGGGGCAGGAAAAATATGGGATATATATATATATATATATATATATATAGTAAATGCAGCATGTCATTTCTTTATCCTTCTGCTACCATTTTCTCTTCCATCCCCTGCCGGTGTCCCTCAGCACCCCTCCCCCATTAATACTGAAAAAAACTGTTCAGTCAGTGACTTCTCAATCACCAGATCCAATATCTTCTTCCCTGCCCTCATTCTCTTTGACTCTGCCACCCTTGACTGACACCATCAAAAAACCCCTGCCCTCTTTTGGCTTGTGAGACACATCCCTTATTTTTTTCCCTACCTTTCTGACTCTGAGTCAGAGATTTAGAAATGGAAAGTACCTTAGAAAGATAATATAGTCCGAGGACCTCGTGTCCAGCTTCTGTACTGTCTCCCAAAGAGACATTAATCTAGGACAAGACTTGGGACATTGGCAGTGATTTTAGACCCCACTAAAATGGACCTCCTAATACAAACTTCCTGGGCTGTTCCAGCTGCCTTCTACTGGGCCCCTCTAAATTTATTAGTGCATCCCTGGCCAAAGTGACTTCGGATGAGTTTTTTTTTATTTTTCTATATCTCCCCATAGGGCAGGGATTGTTTTACTTTCTTTTTATTCACTTTTTTTCCCTTTTGAGGGTAGGAATTATTCTACTTTTGTCTTTGTACCCTAACAGTATCTGATAATGCTTTGTTTTTAGTGAATTTATTTTTATAAATGTGTTAACAAATGTATTAAGCCCAGGAATGTTTAAGAAATGCTTGCTTGATTGATTCCCTCATTATCAGCCTCTCTGATAAATTG
Source organism: Macrotis lagotis (assembly GCF_037893015.1). NCBI lineage: Eukaryota > Metazoa > Chordata > Mammalia > Peramelemorphia > Peramelidae > Macrotis > Macrotis lagotis. Next base: position 163,535,351 of record NC_133665.1, read on the forward strand.
AATGCCTCCCTCTGCCCTCCATTGAATATGATTAGATGTTAAAAAGGTAGATTATCAGCCCTGGAATCAGGAGGATCTGAGTTCAAATGTGACCTCAGACTTACTTAGCTGTGTGACCTTGGGCAAGTCATTTAACCCCATGGTCTTGCCAAAAAAACTAAAAAAAAAAGAACAAGTTTAAAAGGTCTAATTTGAGTTTAATTAAAGTCAGTATTTATGGAAACTTTGGGAATAGGAGAAGGAAAGTCTTTTGGGTTTTTTTTCAAATTGAGAGAGAAAGAGGTAGTAATTCTGCTGCTGCTGCGGGCTGGGAGAACCTTGTCTTCTCTACTGTCTCTCAGGTGGATTAGTTAATCAATAACTTTCTGTAAAGTAGGTTATCTAGGGAAATCAGTTCACATCCTGAGTTCCCTAATAGTCTGCAGAAGTAGATTATTATGCTTAATGGTTTCTCCTCACCTCTTTGAATCCCCACCCACCTTCCAAACTCAACTTGAAGGCCATATCCTAAGAGAATGACTTTTGCCTGTCCCTCTATCTTGTAATTATTATTTTTTATATTTCTAACTTTTTTATTTTATTTTTTATTTTTGTACAAGTGATTTTTGTATACATTACTAAAATATTCTTGTTTAAGAGTAAACATAATACCTCCCCCCCCCAAAAAAATATAGACCCTCATGAGAAATAAAGTAAAATAAAGAGAAAAAATGTGTTTCAGGGGCGGCTAGGTGGCGCAGTGGATAAAGCACCGGCCCTGGAGTCAGGAGTACCTGGGTTCAAATCCAGTCTCAGACACTTACCTAGCCGTGTGGCCTTGGGCAAGCCACTTAACCCCATTTGCCTTGAAAAAAAAAAACTAAAAAAAATGTGTTTCAGTCTGTGTTCTGATACCATCAGGTGGATCATATTCTTTATGATAAGTCCATCACAAAAATTACTTCCATATTTTTCTACTGTTGCTTTTACTGATTGTAATTCCCTCGGTCCATACCTCCCCACTACTTTATATTTATTTTTTCTCTCCTCTCACTCTGTCCCTCTTCTAAAATGTTCTGTAGGATAGCAGATCACCAGCCCTGGGGCCAAGAGACCCCAAGCCCACATACCGCCCCTGAGACCCAACAGCCACCCAGCCCCATGGTCCCAGACAGGCCACCCAATCCCAGCACCTTGCAAGAAGTAAAAAAGAAAATGTGTTATATCTGACTATGCATTCCTATGATCTATCCTCTCCTCTATCACCCACATCCCTACTCTTCCCCCTTTCCCTCTCTCCTTTTTACTCTAGATATCTATACCCTATTGAGTGTGTAGGCTGTTTCCTTCCCTGAGCCATTTCCGATGAAATTGAAGGTTCCCTCATTCCCCCCTTGCCTTCTCCTCCTCCATATCATTACAGTAGCTCATTGCAATAAAATAAAAAAAATCATTTAAATGAAATATCTTAGCTATTACACCTCTCCTTTCTCTTACTCCCAGTATGTTTCCCTTTTAGCCATTGACTCCATTTTTGTATCTTCAAATTCAGCTCTCTCCTATGCTTCATCTATAAAAGCTCCTTCTACCTGCTCTATTGAATATGAATCATTTTTCTATGTAGGAATACATGTTGTTCATCATCATTAAGTCCCTCATATTTTATCCTTCTCCTCCACTCTCTCTGTTTCACCTGAGTCCTGTATTTGAAGATCAAACTTTCTGTTCAGTTCTGGTCATTTCAACAATTTCAACAGGAACATTTGAAATTCCCCTGGTTCATTGAAAGTTCATCTTTTCCCCCTGGAAGAGGATGTTCAGTTTTTCTGGGTAGTTGATTCTCAGTTGCATTCCAAGCTCTTTTTGCCTTCCAGAATATTATATTCCAAGCCATATGAGCCCTTAATGTAGTTGCTGCTGAGTCCTTTGTGATCCTGACTGTAGCTCCAAGATATTTGAATTGTGTCCTTCTGGCTGCTTGTAATATTTTCTCTTTGACTTGGGAGTTCTGGAACTTGGCTATAATTTTCCTGGGGGGTTGGTTTTTTTGGATCTCTTTCTAGGGGAGATCAGTGGATTCTCTCAATTTCTATTTTGCCTTCTGCTTCTAGGATATCTGGGCAATTTTCCTGTAGGAATTTTTTAAAACTGAGGTCAAGTCTCTTTTCCTGATCATGACTTTCAGGTATCCCAATAATTTTTAAATTATCTTTCCTGAATTTGTTTTCCAGATCAGTTGTTTTTTTCAATGAGATGTTTCACATTTTCTTCTAATTTTTCATTCTTTTGGTGTTGAAGTATTGTGTCTTGAGTTCTTGCAAAGTCATCAGCTTCCTTTAACTCCATTCTACTTCTGAGGGATTTGTTTTCCTCAGAGAGCTTTCTTATCTCCTTTTCCATCTGGCCATTTTTTTTTTAGGTTTTTGCAAGGCAAATCGGGTTAAGTGGCTTGCCCAAGGCCACACAGCTAGGTGATTATTAAGTATCTGAGGCTGGATTTGAACTCAGGTACTCCTGACTCCAGAGCAGGTGCTCTATCCACTGTGCCACCTAACTGCTCCCCCCCCCCCCATTTTGCTTTTTAAAGCATTCTTCTCCTCAATAACTTTTTTGAACTGTTTTATCCATTTGACCTAGGCTGGTTTTTAACACATTCTTTTCTTCAGCATTTTCTTGGATCTCCTTGACTAAGCTGCTGACTTCTTTTTCATGGTTTTCCTGCAACTCTCTCATTTTTTTTCCCAATTTTCCTTCTATCTCCCCTTACTTGATTTTCAAAATCCTTTTTGAGCTCTATTATAGCCTGAGCCCAATTTCTGTTTTTCTTGGAGTCTATAGATGCAGGAGCTTGTACTTCTTCATCTTCAGATTGGGTATTTTGATCCTTCTTGGGGTCACAGACAATATATTTCTTAATGGTGTTCCTCTTTTTACTCTGTTTACTCATTTCTCCAGTCTGTGCCTGGTTTTGAGGTGCTTACTGAGCTTTTGAGTATTATTGGGGACCCCCCCCCCAAGGATCTCAGTGTGTGAAACTCTGACTTCCCTCCTGATCTGTGAATGACCACAAGTGCACCCCTCTGCCATGGGGCTGAGGTGGGTGGGCCCTGCTGTTCTATGGGGGGCCCAGACTGTGATCAGAGCCCCAGAGTCCTGTTCCAGATACAGAGGACAAATCTTGGAAGTCTTCCCTACCGTCAGTGGGCTTCAGTTGCCTGGAGGCTCCTGCTTGCCTGCTCCACTTTTCCTTTTTCCATTTCCTAGATCTGGGCTGCACAGCAACTGCCCTGATGGCCTGGGCTTCGTGCAGTCTCACTCTGGCAGAGTTCCCTTCCACCAATCCTCCAATTTGTGTCTGGTATTCCCGGGGTGTAGGTCAGGAAATGCCCCCTCTGATGCAGTGAGTCGAGGCTCCCAGGCGCCTTGGGACTGCCTCCAGGAGGCTAAAGTTTTTTCCCTCTGGCGGGCCGCCCCTCTAACCCTGTGAAGCAGAGCCTTTCCTCTATTTTCCAGGTTACCTTGCTCTGGAGAATTTCCTCACTGGATCTTTCTTTGGTTTCTGTCTCTCAAAAATTTAGTTAGAGTCTTAATTTTAAGATTTTTGAAATACTATGGAGAGAACATCTAGGTGAGGATCTTCTCCTGTCACCATCTTGGCTCTTTCCCTATCTTATAATTATTAAATTGGACAACACCATATATCCTGTGTAGGATGATGTCAGCTCCTCAAAGGCAGGGATGTTCTTTGCATCCCCAAAGTCCAACAGCAGGTGTTAGTATGTGCTGAACGAATGGGTTGGTTAATATTATACCTATTGCACAAATGTTACACTTTGCCCACTTTGGGTTCTTCTGATTATTGATAACAGGGACCTTGCAGATTTTTTAGCAAGCCTCCCAAGCCAAAACAACTTAATAGGGTGTGAGAGGACAAATATAGCTGAAACCATTGACTTGATCCATATTTTTCATTGGCAGCACAACATGGGACAGAGAATCTTTGGATGACAATCAGTCCATCAACAAGCATTTTTAAGGTGACATTTATGTGCCAGCCTTGGTGCTAGGACTGGGGATATAAGGACTAAAATCAAATAACCTCTTCCCTCAGGGAACTTATAATCTAATGGGGAAGACAGCATCTACATGAAAAAGTCTAAACAAAATAAAGGCAAAGTAACTGGAGGGGGGTGGTGTATGGGTTAGTGGATGGGTAGGGTCAGGATCATGAAAGGCTTCATGTAGAATGGGAGTCCTTAACCTAGAATCTGATGAACCTGGTTTATTTGTTTTAATATTAAAGCCGAGTTGAGACTTGGGTATTTTGCTAATTGCATTTTGATAGTATTGATTTCCTTTTTAATCCTATTTTGTGTATTTAAACCTATTCTGAAGGGTCATACACTTTGTCAGAGGTGCACACACACACACACACACACACATGCAAAATAAACAAGCCTTTGTAAAAGATACAAAGGTCTAGGGATCAGAGATGGAGAACACATTACTTGGGCAAAAGGTGACTCAGGAACCTTTTTTTTACAATATGAACTTCCTCTTGACTATTTGATCTGTGTCACTTGTATAGAATCATAGAAGTGTTGGAAATGAAAAAGAATTAGTTCATCTGCCTCATTTTGGTAGTTGAAGAAACTGAGGCTTGGAAAAAGAGACCAATTTGCCTCGGACCACTCAACAAATTAGACTTTATTATAGGAAGTTCATAGAGCCTTTAGATTGCTTATACATAGTTGTACAAATGAATATTTATAGCATTGGAAATTATAAAAGGTTGTGAAATTATCAAGGTTAATCCCAGGATAATTTTTAACTAGATTGGTGATATATTGCTTATTCCTTCAAATCTTTGTGTTACGTGAAGTTCCTATTACCCAGAAGGGGCAGATGTCCCTTTGTAGGCACCCAGAAGCTGGACTGTAAAATCTCCAATGTAATTGAGTTTTTGCTTTAGGAAGCATTTGTTTTTTAACTGTCCCATAGACATAACTGTAGGAGGCATATGCAGCAAAAAAACTTGAAAGAGAGCCCTATTTAAATTGCATTTTATATAGGAAATGTGAGGGCCCACAATTTGCTAATTGTATGCCCCATCATCCACTGGAGTGTTCCCCCTCGCATGGCAGGTGGCTAATTGTGCTTGGAAGTGAAAAGGGAGCCTGCAATTAGATGGGAGCAGGTGCTCATATTTGCTGGGGTGGCTGTTCCATTGCAAGTGTTTGTGGGCCCCAAGTTTTTCACACTTAAGAAGAAGGCTGTTTAATCAGACATTCATCTTTTTAAAACTGGTGTTAACAGATATGACGTGAGTCCCACCTAGGCCTCTATAGTCAGTGGCAAAGAGGTTCCATTTTTTTATGAGAGGAAAACCAGATCATCCAAGAAATCCAGAAAGGGAAACAGAAAGGGAATCAAAGAGGTAAAGAGAAATATTCTTCCCTACTTATTCCCTGGATGGTGTATAATCTTTTACCATAAGGTGGAAGGAGCCCTGGAGTTGAGTAGTAGGGGTAGATTCAAATTGCTATTCAGATTTTTTATTAGCTATGTAATATTTTTGGACCAATGATTCAAATGACAGATTTAGGTTAAGAATCTAAAAAGAAACCAGTTAAGGCAAAAATGAAACAAACCTTGCCCTCAAAAAAACTTGAGACCTGAGACCAATCATATCATTTCTGTGAGACTCAGTTTCTTCATCTGTAAATATATTTTTTTAAATTTATATAAAGCTCATAGGTTAAGAAAGATAGAGACATCTGAAAGCATCTGGGGCTACTCTTCCTCCCCCCCACCCCCAACTCCCATTTTACAAATAGTGAAGCAGAGGATCAAAGAAGTTAAGTGATTGGCTCAAGGTCATCCAGATGCAATAAGTCTCAAAGATTGGTTTTGTACCCAGCTTATCCTTCTCCATAAGTATAATACTCTTTCCCCTGTACTAGTCACCTTCCCCCGAAAGGTTTGCTAATTTACTCAAATGAGATAATGTACTCAAAATACTTGGTGCATCTTAACTTACTACATAAATAACAGTGATAATATAAATACTAGTTCTTCCCCATTCCTGCTAGTGTCATGTCCTGGATTTGAAAGGGATCTTTGAGGAAAATCGGATAAAATGCCAGAGTCAAGCTTCTCAATTGTGCAGCTCTGTCATGATGTGGGAATGATGCTGGTGTCGTCATTTGGAACAAGTGCCCTGTCTAGATTTATAGGAACATTCTCTAGCCTGGACACATATAAACCAAGTGCTCATAAATGCGTGCTTAAAATAACATTTATGTTTCCCTCAGAGCTTAGGAATGTGGACCCAAATTAATTTTCCGGGCATTGGTGGGAGTCAGACATTCTGTTGGATGTGCCAGCTTTCATGGATTCTGGATGCTTCCAGGCTTTCCTCCAATACTTGCCCACCTAGGTAACCCTGAGCAAGTCACTAGCCCAGATTGCTCTCATTGGCATGCCTCCCTGGTTCTGCTGCTTCTAATTAACACAGGAACTGGCATTTGGATAGAATCTTATTCTTGGGATGATGGAGATTAGAGTTCAAATCCTCCTTTTAAAGATTAAACAGCCACTTGACCCTGCCTGGGCAAGTCCACTTAACCTTTCTCTGACTGGTGATTGTGAGAATCAAATGAGTTAACACATGAAAATGCTTTTTGACTTGACTTCAAGGAGGAGAAGTTATGGTAATGGTGGTAGTAGTGGTGGTAGTAGTAGTAGTAGTAGTAGTAGTATTCATAGGGTCCTAGTGATTGTGGTTGTGGTGGTCTGTTGTGGTGTGATTATGATCATGGTGGTCATGGTGGCTGTACAGTTAACATTTACATATATATAATTTTTATATTATAATTTATATTATTATATTATAATTTATATTATATTATAACATATAACATTTACATATATATATAATGCTTTAAGATTTACAAAACATTTTACTCATTATTCCACTGGATCCTATGAGGCAGGTAGTTTATCCCAATTTTGCAGACAAATCTCATGTTCTTTTCCCCTCTAATTCCAAAGAGATCAATCTGTGTTGATTACAAAGATAAGTGTAATCTTTTTGGACCAATGATTTAAATGACAGATCTAGGTTAAGAATCTAAATAGAAACCAGTTAAGGCAAAAATGAAACAAACCTTACCCTCAAAAAAACTTACAAAATTCTATCACTCAATGTTATGTTAGAGCAGCTAGGTGGCACAGTGGATGGAGCATTGGCCTTGGAGTCAAGAGGACAGGAATTTGAATCCAGCCTCAAACACTTGACCTCTACTAGTTGTGTGACCTTGGCCAAGTCACCTAACTCTGATTGCCCCACATCTATTTTTTATATCTGGTCATGGGACCCAGATGACTCTGGAGGAGACAGTGGAAGCCTAGTACACCACCTCCTCTCTCAAAATCCAATTCATGTGCTTGTCATGGCATCCATCACCTCCCTGATGTCATGGTGGTCTTCAAAAATGAAGGACATTATAAATGTCCTTGAATGAATGAATAAAGTGAATGAAAAAACATGTCCTTGAATGAAATGAATTAACAATATTCTTAAAATCCTATATAGAGCATCTTTAGGAAGAGATAATGAAATTAAATATCTAACCTTTGATCACTAAAGGGACATAGAACATTTTTTTCATATACAGTAATAAGGGAGGTTTGGGTTTTTTTAGTTTTTTTTTCTAGTTTTTCAAGGCAATGGGATTAAGTGGCTTGCCCAAGGCCACACAGCTAGGTCATTATTAAGTGTCTGAGGTCTGATTTGAACTCAGGTCCTCCTGACTCCAGGGCCTATACCCTATCCACTGAGCCACCTAGCTGCCCCAGAAGAAGAGTTTTAAGGGGAAAATAGTGAATTCTGGGTTGGATACTTTGAACTGAAGATGTCCTTTTGTCCAAAAGCAGTTGGACATGTGATTCTGGCAGTTAGCAGGGTAGTATAGGAACTCATTAGCATAGAAAAGTGCATTGAATCCATGGGAATCATACAAGTGAATGAAATTATACTGAAGGAGAGGAGGGGTCCAGGAGGAAGTCTTAGGGGATACCCTTGGGGGGAATGGTATAACCTTGAAGGAAGAGCCAGTACAGGAGACTGAGAGGGATTAGTCAGAAGCCTCTTTTAAACTCAGGATGCTCTGGGTGCTCTCTAAGACCTATGTCAGAAAAGGGAATTTCCTCTCATAGGAGTTCCCAATATCCTTGAAATTACAGGTCTCAAGCTTGTCCCTGTCCCCATAGGCACTCCTATACAGGGTTCTGGGAAATAGGGGATGCTCTGCTATAAACATGTCTTTTTTGTAAGGTTGACTCATTTTTCAACCCCAAAACACAGATTTTTGCATTAATAAGCTTCCGACAGATATACTTCCTGCATTTTTAGGTAAAAAGAAATGTGAAACACAGATCATAAATTAAGGCAGGAAGGAAAAGAAATAACTGTGGTGGGCTGGCAGGTGACCTTTAAAGTGAACAAATTGAATTATTGTATATTTTGACATTTAGATAGTAGAAAACCAGTTTCCCAAGATTGTCAAACCATCCCACTAAGATCTATAATGAATAGAGGCTTGTCCTTATTCCGCAATTGCATTTCATTCAGGGGTTTAGAAAACCAGATCTTTCATTTGGTGAGTAGAAAGAATGATAAATACGGAGTCAGAGGTTCTAGAACTGCCACTTCCTGCCACTTTGTCTTGGGGTTCAGTAAGAAGCCAACTCAGCGGCTGGGTCTGGAGTCAGGAAGACTCATCTTCTCAGGTTCAAATATGATTTCAAACACGTACTAGCTGTGTGACTCTGGACAAGTCACTTAATCCTGTTTACCTCAGTTTCCTTATCTGTGAAATGAGCCGAAGAAGGGAATGACAAACTACTTCAGAATCTCTGACAAGAAAGCCTTAAATGCCGTCACAGAGAGTCACAGTTAAACTGATCATCAGCAAAAAGGTTTTCAATATCTTTGCCCCTAAAAATGGAGGAGGTTGAGGGGCAGCTAGGTGGAATAGTGGATAAAGCACCGGCCCTGGAGTCAGGGGTACCTGGGTTCAAATCCGGTCTCAGACACTTAATAATAACCTAGCTGTGTGGCCTTGGGCATGCCACTTAACCCCATTGCCTTGCAAAAACCTAGAAAGACAGAAAGAGTTTGATCATTTTAGCCTTGAAGACCCCTGATATTCATTTCATCATAATCTAGCCTGAGGACTTCCCAAGAAAACAACAATGCAAACTTTGGGAGAAAGGGAAGGGAATAGACTTTTATAGAGTTCTTTCTATATATGCATGTGCTGTGCTAAGCAATTTATAAATCTAATCTCATCTGAGCCTCACAACAACCTTGAGATGTTTGACCTGATATTGGAAGACAGAATGAATCAAAATTCCTTCATTCTTTATGAGCCTTCCTCATTATCCAACAATCTAGTCCTTATGCTCAATGACTCAGTTGTCAGTTTTGTTGTTGACATAGGTGATCTTTGTATCCTGCCCAAGGTCCACCTCTTCTATAAAACTTTTTTCAAAACTATTTTTGGTTGCTTTTGAGTTTCTATTTACTTCACTGTCACTTTTCTTTTTTTTTCCCCCAGAACAGTTTTTTTAATTTCTTTTTTTATTTTAGAATGGTTTTATTTATTTTCAGTTTTACAATTTTTGCCCCAATCTTGCTTCCCACCCCACTTTTCTAATACCCCAACTGTCCTTTGTTACAAAACACATTTAAAGTAGTATAAACTGCTGCCCCATTTGGGAACTGTAGTATGCCACCATCTCCTCCGGGTAAGGTAGATTTACAACATTAGGCTATGAAGTCATAACTGATCATCCCTTTAATCTGAATTCTCATGTCTTTCAGTGTTGTTTTTAAATTCTTTTGGTTAATTCCTGTATTGTCCTTTTGTCCATGTATTTCTCTCCATTAGTTCAACTAAACCTTTCCACGTTGTCCCAGGCTCTTCACACCTGTGGTTTCTCAGAATTCAACCGTTCCATTAGAGTCATACTTCCATGTTGTTCAATCGTTTCACAGTCAGTGAGCAGCCACTTTTGTTTTTAATATTTTGTTACCACAGAAAGTATTGCTCTAAAATTTTTTGTATGTTTACTCATTCCCACTGATAATGATAATAAAAATGATGAGGATGATAGCTAGCATTTATCTAGTGCCTACAGTGAGTCAGACACTTTGCTAAATGTTTTACAAATGTTGTCTCATTGGATCCTCTCTCTTGAACCTCCTGGATCTGTAAATTTTTAGGCTTGGGGTCAAAGGTTATAAGTCATTTCTTCACTTTTCTAGCATGGTTCCAATTTTATTTTATTCACCAACTCACCATTAGACCAACAGTGTATGATTGTTCCTATCTTTTATCATCTTTACCAGTTTTCTGGGTAAGGGATGACTCTTCAGAGTAGTAGTAAGCTCTCCCTCATCATTCTCACCCTCATTAATCTCTTGAAAGAGCTCTGAAGGACTTATCTTGTTTGGAGGTCTGGAAGTACTGATCATCCAGGTTGTTGTTTGTCCTTCATTGCAGAGGAGGACCGTGACATCAGGGAGGTGATGCCCTGTGCATTGGGTTTAAGTGAGGGAGCCTTGGGCAAAGTCTCAGCCTCACTTTCTTCTCCAGAGCCATCTGTGTGGAATGGCCCAGCTATAGATCTAGATGACCAGAGATGACCTTGGGTGCAGTAGGAGACCTTGAACTTTTTAAGTTAAAGTCTTTAAGAGGTCTGTCTCAGTTTGACTGAGGCAAAACCCTTTCAGAAGATTATGGCTTCTTTTACCAGGTCAAATTAAAAAGTCTATCTAGGAGGGGAAGACACTCAGAGTATCTGACCCAGACAGAAACAATTGTTGTTTCCCCATTCACTTTGAGCCAATCAAGACCCAAAGAATGATGTAAGTGGGGCTTGAGGTGGGACCTATTCTTGGCCAATCAATGAAAGCCAGAGTGATTTGAGTTTAAGGCTATGTTTTTAAAAAGAAGTCTATCCCATAAACCCCAAGATATCTTGAAAGATTTCAGCAACCAAACTTACATTCCTTTAGACAGAGCACTCCCAAGTAAGAGTATGATAACCTATGTGGGCTGAGGGAAGGGAAGGGGAAAAAAAGCAAGTGAAAGAAAAGAAAGAAAGAAAGAAAGAAAGAAAGAAAGAAAGAAAGAAAGAAAGAAAGAAAGAAAGAAAGAAAGAAAGAAAGAAAGAAAGGAAGGAAGAAAAAAAGAAAGGAAGGAAGGAAGGAAGGAAGAAAGAAAGAAAGAGAAAAGGAGGGAATGGAGGGAGGAAGGAAAAGAAAGGGAGAAAGGGAGAAAGAATAGAAGGATCTGTGTTGCCCCAGCTGACTAATTCTAGTTAGGTCCCCAGAGAGCAACTTTTACTATTACTCACAAAGGTCATTTATCCTTCATTCTCAAAGGGAACCATAACATCAGGGAGGTGATGCCATGACATACAGGTGACTTGGATTTAAGGCTGTGTATCATCACCAGCCTCATTTTCTCCTCTGGATCCATCTTGGTCCAGTGGTCCAATAAATCAGAAAGACTAGAGATGGCCCTTCCATCAACACCATTCACTTGTATCCCTAGTTCATGATAGGTACTTTATAAATGTTGAATTGACATGCTGCCTTAAACTGTTCCCTATGTCTTCTTTTATTAAGTAAAGGTTGAGCTCCTAATGCGTGGTCCTTAATAATAATAACTGACACTGATGTCATACTTTTGAAATTTATTAAACATTTTATATACATCTTCTGTATCCTGCTTTCTTCCTCTATTGTTATACAAATAATTATAGATGCCCAAAGAATACTTTTTGGATGACTGCATTATTAATAGCTTTTCAGGTTTTCTAAGCACTTCATATGCATTATAATGGTATCCTTACATCAGCCCTATAAGGTGGATGGGACAAGGATTATTATCCCTACTTTACAGGTATAGAAACCAAAACTGAGAGAGATGAAATCATTTAACCAAGACCCTACAGCTAATAAGGGTTGACCAGGCTGACCTCTTGACTCAGGTTCTTTTGATTTCATCTTGCTGATTTATTCATTCTCTGTGTTCACTACTAACTTTGTCCATGTGATACCACCCAAAGAATCCTGGTTTTATGACACGATATTGTATAAAAGAATTATTTCCTGGAGTTTGTTCCTTTCATGATTACAAACATCAAAAACATTTCTGACCATGAGGCTGATCATTGTGTCTTACTTTTATTTTTAGTGATGACAATGCCAGGAAAGACTTAAGAACCCTGCCTGTGTTTCCTACCCAGACGCTTCAAGAACACCCATCCCTTGCTTATTGGTAAGTCATGGTCAAGATGCAAACAGAGTCAAGTCAATAAATATTTAGTAGTAAACACCTCCTGTATACAAGCACTGTGATCACAAAACTGGAAAAGAAAGAATTCTTGTCTTCCAAGATCTTACAATCTAATGAGGAAATGCAACCCACAAGACCAACTCTATTGAAAGCTGAATATTTTTCATGGGATTGAAAAATAGACAAGGAAAAAAATGAGAAAACATCAAGCGTCAGATGATGCCTGACCTCAGAAAAGCAAATGGGCTATTGAGGAAAGTTGGTAAACACTGGGATTCCCCTTAGAAATTCCTCTTCCCCTCTGCCCTTTTCTAGGTTCATGGCTTTGCTCTAGACTGATGGGGATTGCTATGCTGTGGTTAAGTGGTAGAGTTCTTGGTAAAAAAAAACCTGAGTGTATTCATAGGGTAGAGGAACTGGAACTGTTCTTGACAATGGACTATTCCAACTCCCTTGCATTGTAGATGAGGAAACAGGCTTTTTAAAGTTGTGAAAAGAATCTCAGTATGTGCTATTAAATGAGCAGAATACTCAGCAGATGGGCAAACACTCTCTAATAACATCTAATTTTATTAAATTTATTTTTAAAATATGTTAAGCTATCAATGTCCTAGAAAAATTGTTTTTTAGAATCTCAGCCTAAGAAGGGACACCAGTGACTGTATAATGCTACCTGTCCCTGACACCATATGATATTGGGCAAGTTGCTTAACCTGTGCCACATTTCCACCTCATTCAGACATGGGGATTGGATGTGGCTCCAGGTCCATGAAGCCAGACAGAAGACCTTCCAGCCTTTGCTTACAAAACCCATACCTTTTCTGAGGTGGCCCATGATCCTTTTGGGATTTTCTGACACCAAACCTAGACTGGTCTTGGTCCAAAGTTTTATGATCATTTAAAGCAAACCTAATCCTCCTTACATATCAAAGCCTTTCAGATTTTTCAGGATAGCACCTATCTTTTCTCTAAGTCTTCTCTTCATGCATAGAACCTCTGCTATTTCTTAACCTAGAGATCCCCAAGGGTCCACGGATAGATTTTTAGGATGTCCGTGGACTTGAGTGGGGGGAAAATTACATCTTTATTTTTCACTGACTTTTAGTTTCCTTTGTGATAGTATAAATTTTATTTTATTCATGAAAAGACATCCCTTGAAGGAGACTCTAGATTCACTCAGACAACTCACTGGGATCCATGACTCTGCTTAAAAGGTTCTTTCAAGAATAAAGTTGCTTTCTTCAAGACTCTCCACTGTCTTTCCTAAATTGTGACATCTAGAACCACAGTATCTCAGATGGAGTTGTGCAGAGTGCAAAGGGAATGTCCTAATACCTCCAAATAATACCAGAAGTCCAAGTCATTTCTTAGATACCATTTCACACATATTGTTGCCACATAAAACTGGAAATGTAATAAAATTCCCAATTCTCCATTAATCAGCAAACACTAGGTACCTACTATGTCCCAGGGATTATGCTATAGACAGAAACAAATTCTGTTTGCATTCAGCTTACATTCTAATGGATGAGAGACATATACAAATTTTTACCACATAAAGTGAATAAATAGTAGTTTTGTAGGGAGGGCACTGCCCATTTGGGGGAGGAGGGAGCCAAAGAGGTTTCCTGTGACTGAGTATATTAAAGAAAGAGAGAAATGGATGCTTGGAAATAGGAGTAAGGAAAGAGTGCTTTTGTCAACATCAGGAAGGTGATGCCATGACATGTAAGTGAACATGAGTTAAGTGAGGCAGGGCTGCACAGTCACCAGCCTTACTTACTTCTCTGGAGTGTTCTTGGTCTACTGACCAGATGTGGATCAGGACTCCTAGAAATGAGGCTAGGTTAGAGATGAGGCAAAGAGTGGCCTCTTGCCTCATCAAAACAAAAATCAACCAGGGAGAGAATATGCTAAGGATTTCTGACCAAACAATCATTGCTACACAGATTCATTCTAAGCCAAACCATGACTGAGCCTTATTGTTGACTAATAAATGAAATCCAGAGTGATTTGGATTTAAGGCGTCATCCTTAAGGAAAAATAATCTAGCCTGTGAACCTCAAGATATCTTATGGCTGCATTCTAGATATGAAGAATAGGTAAAGTAGGAGATGAAGGGCTGATGATAAGGGAGAGAAAGGCATTTTGGGGGCCCACAGAGTACAGAAAGAAAAGATTAGTCCGATGAGGTTAGAAAGAGTGTGTGGGTCTGGTTGTGAAAGGCTTTAAAAACTTTACACTGAAATTTATATTTTATGTTGGGGCCATGAGAAGCCACTGGAATTCATTGAGGAGGGGAATGACATAGTCATAATTCACTTAAAGAAAACCAGTTGTCAGCACTGTAGGACAGATAGGAGGGATAGACTTGAGACAGGGAGAGCAGTTAGGAGGCAGTCACAATAATGTGGGTAAGAGGTGATAAAAAACAGAACTAAGGTGTTTAGCCATGTAAACAGAGAGAAGAGATCTAATGAAAGAATGTTATGGAAGTAGAAATTTGACCACTGAATAGATATGTGGAATAAGGCAGAATTTGATCCTATGCCCATTGACTTGTTTTTAACTTTGACCTCGATTTAATTATTTGTATTTTAACCTGTGCTCATTTTCAAGTCAATATATGATCTACCCTCTCCCCTATTATTCACGACAAACACGACAAAATGACTGAATTTTATTTCCTTCCATTTTAAATTTTGAAAGTGGAGACAAAAAAATTACATGTGGTAGATACAAATGAACTACCTTCTGTTGATGGCTGAGTAGATGGTGAGAATTGCTATTTAACAAGGAGGTTGAATACCTCAAACTACCAATTTGAACCAATCACCAGGGTTAGCTAATGCAGCTCTCCACCTGGGATCTTATCTCCCTACTGAAATTGAGTTGGGGATGGGATGGGATGGGATGGGATTGGGGGGAGGACTCCCTGTTAAAACTTTGGAATGTGAGGAATACTCCCAATTCCCTGAGGAATGATGTTTGCCTTCTAGAGGGAAAATTTGGACAGTTCTTTGACAATCAGGTTTTTATCCCAAGATCTACATGAGAAATAAAGGGTGTAGAGGAGAAATGCTAATTTATCTAAATATTTGTAGAGATGTACTGGACCTGTCTTTGGGCAGAATATTCAGGTTACTTTTTCCCATTGAACCTTTCAGCCCTCTGGTCTCAACCAGGAAGCGGCATTATAATGGGATTCCCCTGAGTTTGAGAAGAAAAACTGAGCCACTCAGACTAATCTGTGAAAGGCTTTCCTTTGTAGAGTCATTTGTGTGTGTGTGTGTGTGTGTGTGTGTTCTTTTTTTTAACAAATTAAACATTTTCTATTCCCTGATCTGGGGATCAGGAAATTGAGACATTATCTTATTATATAAAACTCATAAATTTAATGCATTTTTAATTGATTTTTTTTTTTACAGTGAGGACAGAGTAATTGAACATTATCAAAAAATCAAAGGTTTGACGAGAGGACAAGCAATTGTTAGGTGAGTATTTTTCTTTTTTCTCCCATTTTCTTATTTTGGATCTTCACTAGCCTAATAAATAATTTGCCACTAAATTAAAAAAATTGAATATTTTATTTATTTGTTTTTTCAACAATATGTAGTTACACATTCATTTTTTTGCAAGGTTTTGAGTTTTACAAATTTACAATTTACAATCCCTCCTTCCCCTCCCCTCCCCCAACAGAAAGCAATCTAATATAAACTTCATATTTATAATCATAGATATAGGAGTTATAAACATTATAATCATAAACATAGATCAATATTGAACATGTTGTCACTGAATTTTTCAACCATATATCATACTATTTCTGTCAAAGAATAAATTGTGAAGCATTCATTCCTTTTTTC
The DNA here is from genome assembly GCF_037893015.1 of Macrotis lagotis. Classification (NCBI taxonomy): domain Eukaryota; kingdom Metazoa; phylum Chordata; class Mammalia; order Peramelemorphia; family Peramelidae; genus Macrotis; species Macrotis lagotis. The sequence continues at coordinate 163,551,570 of NC_133665.1, forward strand.
TTTTTTCTTTATTCCTTATTTTCTTTCTTCCTTTCCTTTTTTTCCTTCTTAAGTTAATAGACTATACTCCTTTAGAGAGGAGAGATATGTTTCATTTGTTTCTCCCTCTATGCAGATGTTTTGTTATCTATTTATAGGAGCCAGAATTGTTTGCCTTGCAGTTAATCCCAGGTTAGCTACATTTAAATGGTGTTCTCATTTCCCTTGTTGTAGTCATTATCATTCTGTTATCAGTTCTGTCTAGTCTCCACATTTTCTCTGAATTCCTAATATTCATTGTTTCTGGTATACAAGGGAGGTTTTTAGAGAATTTTTTTAAGTGGGAAGTACTCTGAATATTTTTCGTTTGTTTTACACTTTCTCAGTTAGTTTCTATTACCCAGAAGCTGCCATCCATTTGTTAGAAGTTAATTTTGTTTCCTGAATTTGACATTGAAGCAATTACTTTATTTCTTAAATTTTTTTTTTAGTTTTTTTTGCAAGGCAAATGGAGTTAAGTGGCTTGCCCAAGGCCACACAGCTAGGTAATTATTAAGTGTTTGAGGTCGGATGTGAACCCAGGTACTCCTGACTCCAGGGCCAGTGTTTAATCCACTGTGCCACCTAGCCCCTATTTCTTAAAATTTTTTAATAAGTTGCTTGGTGGTTGTTGTTCTTATATCATCTAAATCTCCTAATCTAGCCCTCTCTGACTGTCCTTTCACGTACTTGCCGTGACCATTATCCCCCACACTTGGGAAATGAGACGAAGAGGCATCTTCAATTGATCTTTTTTAGGTCAGAGCATTCAATTTCAATTGTTTTGTATAGATTCTTTCCATTTGCATTGCTAGAGTTATTGTAGATATGATGTTTGTATTTCTGCTTACTTCATTTTAAATCAGTTTGGATATCTTCCCATATTTCTCTATATTTAGAATGAAGCAATATTCAATTATACTCACATCCTAGCTTTAGCTGTTCCCAAATCAGTGAATATCTATCTTGTTTCCAGATCTATGGGACTACAAAAAAAGCAAACAAACAATACTGCTCTAGATATTTTTAATCATTGAGTTTCTTGGGAAGCCTATCAGTCCATCCAAAGAGAATGAACATTTTTGGTCACTTTCTAAGAATAATTAGAAATCACTTTACAGAGTAGTTGGAGAAATTCACAGCTCTACCAGTAATGCCTTAGTGTGCCCACCTTTCCTCAACTCCTTCAACAATGAAGATTGCCATCTTTTATCTTGGCCAATTTGCAAAAGTGGGAAGTGAAACCTATCAATTGTTTTAAGTGGTATTTATCTTATATATTCTCCCACACCCACCTCTCTACATATAAAAAACCGATGTGAGAACCAAAATTGTGTTTTGTAATATCATAATAGCCAAAATCATAGGTAATCTCTTCGTTCCTCTATACTCCTTTCCTCAGTTTAATCTCATGATTTATCAGAGCACACCTACTACAGTGTACCTTGACCTTGACCTACTTATTCAAGAAAGAAATAAAATTAGCTGTCTTATTTCTGCAGTAAGCTTGTTAGTATACTATCTATTCATTATTTTGTAAAATATGACCACATATTTTGGATAAAAAATTTTTAAAGGTATTTGGTTATACTTGGAGCTGTGGAAGGAACATGAGAAATCATCTTATCCAATTCGATAGTTTATAAATAATTCTCTCATTCTTTTTCTCTCTGAGCAGAGCCAACTTCCTTCAAATCTCAGCAAAAAAAAAAAAATCTCATTTTCTACTAGAAGTTTTTCCTAGTCCTCCTTAGGCTTAGTGCCTTCTCTCTGAGACTATCCACAATTAATCCTTGGACCAGTTGTTGAACATTGTCACCTCCCATTAAACTGTGAGCTCCTTGAGAACATGAGACTATTTTCTCTGAATCCCTTAATAAATGTTATATATATGTGTGTGTGTGTGTGTGTGTGTGTAATATGCACTTAATAAATTTTCGTTGACTTGACCCGACCCTAACCATCTAAGTCACTTACAACACTTAACTAGTCAAACCCATGCTCCCATGTTCCAGTCTCTTTTATGGTTGTTTTTTTTTAAAAAACAACTTTTCTTAATGTTCTGAACTTGACAGACATCAGTGGACATTAATATTTCTCAATATATAGAAAAAGATTATGTATGTAAAACAAATCTCTACTATGTATAGCTTAGGTTTTTAAATATATTTTAAACACAAAATGGCAATTCCAAAAATTTCTATATCATAACTGTCCCTTCTGAACCCGATTTTGCTCTTTTCTTTTTCTAATAATTTTTTTTAAAAAATTCATTAATAATTTGATACTTTCTTTTTCCTTTTTAAATTCACTGATCTTCCCCAATTCTCTCTCCATCTCCCCCAGCCCCCAAATCCTAAAAACCCTTTTTGGCATCAAATATATAGTCACTTAAGACAGATTCACAATTGGACATGTCTGGAAATGTCTTTCTTACTCTGCGCCTGATCTACTCATTTCTTCCAAGAGACAGGAAGTGCAAATATTTTACCACTGTTCTGAAGTCAGGATTGGTTATTTTGGTGTTCACATTTGTTTTCTTTTATAATGCTATATATTATACAAGTCATTGTTGACTTGCATAAATTATTTGCCTAGTTCTCTTTCACTGCATCAGTTCATATAAACCCTCTCAGCCTTTTCTTAATACATTGCATTTCTTATTTCTTTTTTCTTTGTTTTTTTGTTAGTTTTTTTTTTGAGATTAGATCTCCCTATCTTACCCACATTGAAAATACTGCAGCCCCTAACATTTCCAGTACTATTGCTGATCAGCATGAAACTAATCTGGGTCAGTTTGCCCTTCCATAGGCAGCTTGGTGGCTCTCCCTTTCTTCCTCTCACCCCATTCCTGGAAATACACCATATTCATACCTGACTTTGTGTGGACAGCAATCAGCTTTGATTTTACCACTGTTCAGAACACCTAAGCCCAAGAGATTCACCAACTTCAGCTTCTTTCATAGCAGGAATTACAGGAATGTGCCACAGTGCCCACTCCTTTCATAATTTCTTACATAATATCCCATTATATTCATATGTTCAGCCATTTGCCAATTAATAAGAATTTTTTTACCTCCAGTTCTTTGCTACAACAAAAAATGTTGCTACAAATATTTGTGTGCATCTAAGTCCTTCAGAGATTCACCCATATACATGTGTATGTCTTCCCAGATCCTCTCCAACAGTTGTCATTTTCTTTGCTGTCTCCTTTTTCAATCTTATGGATTTGAAATGAGACTTGTGAATTATTTTATTATGCATTCATATTTTTATTAGTTATTGGGGCATTTTTAATGAGAACAACAATCATAACAATTATAACACAAACTATTATAGTGCTTAGTTTGCATAGTGTTTTTCTTATGTTATCTCATTTGATCCTTACAACAGTCCTTTGAGGTTTTTGTTCATGTAGTTTAGTCATTTTAATCATGTCCAGTGTTTTGTGACCCATTTGGGGTTTTCTTGGCAAAGATACTGGAGTGGTTTGCTATTTTCTTCTCTAGCTCATTTTGCTAATGAGGAAATTGAGGCAAATGAAGTGACAAATCCAGGGTCATACAACTAGAATGTATCTGAAGGCCATATTTGAACTTAGATCTTCCTGATTTCAGGTCTGATGTATCCACTGAATCAACTAATTACCTGATTCCTTTTGGTATAGGTATTCTTGTTATCCCCATTTTAAAGAGAGAAACATAAGGCTGAAAGCAATTAAGTGACTTACCCAGAGTCACAGTTTCTTGAACCAAATTTGGGTCTTCGTCACACCCAAGCCTTCAATTCTATCTGTTATACCACAAAGCTGCCCAAGATTTGGAGTTTATTGTAGTATATGGTGTGATTTGTTGATCTAAACTTCATTTCTTCCAGTTTTATTGGCAGCCCCTTACCCAGTCATTGTTGTCCTGGTATTTGAAATGCCATTTTTGATTGCTTCTGTGTCTTCTATATACCACTCACTGATCAACTTTTCCATTTGCCTAACAGAGGGTTTTTATGAATAGTTTGACATAGTGCTGCTAAGCCCCCTTCTTCTTCCTCTTTTTATTTTTATTCCTTGTGAGGTTCTTGACTTTATGTTCTTTAAGTCAGATGAATTTTGTTATTTAATGTTCTTTCCAACATGCCACGCTCTCCCTCTTTGTTCTTAATTATTGTGCTTCTGACTCAAGTCTCAAAGAAGGATATTTGTCTTATTTCTTACCCAGGTCACTTTATTTCTCAGGACTCTGTAAAATCAGGAGTTCAAAACTGTTCCAGATGTAAATCTATGATTCTCTTTAATCTATGATTTTGACAAGTCTTTCAGTCCCAGGGAAGCCTGTCCTTTTTAAATACAATTTATGGGACATGTTCTGTGTTTGATAAAGAAGCAGAATGAGGAAGGCCTGAGTTTGGTCCCAGGTATTTAATAGTTGGATGGGGCCATAGACAAATCACCTACCCTCTTACTGTCTGAGGAAATTCTGAGGAAGACTTGGAGTTTTAAGGGAATTGTGGATTGCCATCCATGAAGAAATTTTCCACAGGGTGTTGTCCACATCATAGAGTTCAAAACAGGGATAGCTGAATGATGGATCTTTTTAGGCAGAACCAAAAAGTGATCAGGATAACTTCTTATCCGTAATGAGGGTTAGAATGGCTACCCTATATGGATGGCATTTCTTATTTTAATCTCAAAATGAGATTATTCATTTTTCTGTCAAAAGCTTCTGAGGTCCTTTTAATATTTTCAATAACATTCTTTAGTGTTTCTGCAACCCAGGTAAAGTAAATTTAGATTAAACCTGAGGTTCCTTTTCATCGAAGGAGGATATAGCAGGTAGTCAAGGTGTCTGAGGATAACTTGTTTTTCTCTGTCAGCAGAATGGACTTTTCCTCTGATGCTGACTTTCATTATGTTGGAGATTATAGGATTTCATGGGCAAAATAGAATGTTGAAAGCAAGTATTCTTAAATGTTTTGTATCAGAAAGCAAAACATGCCACCATCATAATGACCAAACATGGGTCTAGAGAAGAAATGAGAGAACACAGCTTCCCTTCCTTATGTGCGGGAGTTAGGAAACTGGGGCTATGGGTGGAGAATATTGCATCTTTGTCAAAAATAGTCAATGTATTTGTTGAAGTCATACTTTGCCTCTTTTTAAATCTTTGTCACAAAAGACAACTTGTTGGAAAGAGGAGGAAAAAAAACATATTTATAAATGATTGTGAAGACAGTTTCAAAGAACCTTTATATGCAAGGACATCGTTCCTTAGCCTGGACTTTAGGGAACTAAAGAGAGGATGTTTTATTTGGAGGAGTCCCATCTCTTGAATTACCTTCCTTTGCTGTTCTTATAAAACCCACAATGATACACCAAGAAATCCCTTTTTATAAAAACAGGCACCCCACCCTGGTGTTCCTTGTGAATTCTGTCCTTGGATCTTGAATAAATTAAAATGTTTAAAATAATCTTTTCAAATATGTTAGTTGAACTAAGTTTGTGGTCATCATCATTTCCCAAGTATTTTATTTTTATTTTCAATAGTTTATTTATTTATTTTTCCAACTACACACAAAGATAGTTTTCACTGATCGTTTTTCGGTTTTCATATTGTTTACATTTTCTCGTTTTTCTTCTTCTCTTTCTGCCCTCTCTATTCCCTCTAAAAGCAGTCCAACATAGATTACATGGATGTAACTATATCATTTCCCCAGTTACTGAAAACTAGTAACGACAACACCAGCAGCTACTTGGCGGTCTGCAAAGGCTTTACAGATATTATCTCATTTGTTGTGCTGATTACTATTACTATTCTTGTTATTACTACGATTATGAGATGAGGAAACTTGAGAGACCTGGTACCATGATTTTCACATAGTGGTGTTCAGCAAATGTTTTGTTGGATTAAATAATGAATATTTCCAAACCTAAAATTAAAGGATCGCAAGCCATAAAACCAGAAGGGATTTTATCATCTAGTCTTATTTTTTTTTTCATTTTGAAGAAGAGCAAACTGAGGCTGCAAAGAAGAGAGCCTTGCCTAAGGTCACATCAACCACAGATAGCAGAGCCGCAGATTAGAGCTCCAAATTTAGTACCCTTTTCAAGGGCTTCTTACTGAATAGTGATGATCAAAAGATCCCTTGAGGTTTTATTCATGGTGATGTTCACTTCTAATTCAGGGTCACTTCCTGACTCGAAGTCCAAAGCCTCTCTCCTAGTTCCCTCTCCCTGGAAGGCCACCACTTCATCTCTATCACTCGTAATCCTTCTCATCCTTCAGAGCCTGGAGATTCTTCCTCCAGCCCTAGCCAGATGTGCTCCCTCCCTAGAGTAATCCCCAAAGCATATTATTCATACCTCTCCTTGCATTTACCATTTTTAAAATAGGTATTACAGTTATTTATGTCCTGCTCTTATCCTCCCTCGCTGTTATAAAACCTCAACAGCAGAGATTGCATAATCAGAGATTCTGCAAGTTATAAAATACCTCAAGATCTGTCTGGTCTAACATTTCATTTTTGTATCATCTAAAGTTTTTAAACACCGTGCCTTCTGCTGACCACTGTATGAAAGCCAGATGAATGAATCTGCAAAACGTTTTTGATTTTGAGTAAAAACAAAATCTGAGAATGGCTATATGGGACATGGTGACTTCTGGTCATTGAGAATATGGCGCTACCAGTTGAAAAAGTTGAAATCTCTTAACAGTAGAAATGCTGTTAATACTTCTTTGCCTTATTTCAGTCGTAATCACACCATCACCAAGAACCAGTTGGTTGTCTTCTGGGTTTATAATGGAAAAATTTTCCATCCTAGAGATATTCCATGCTTTCAATGAAGCAGCCCTTTCCTTGATACGTCAAAAAGAACAGTTCTAAAGGCCTTTTTGAAATTGAAGTTTTGTTCTCAACTTCCTGAAATTTTGATAAGCCAAAAAAGTACATTACTAACCGGAAAGTTTTATTTTATTACAACTTGGGTAAGAGAGTTTAGTCATGGCAGCCAGTACATATGTGGGGGCCGATAAAGTGTGCACAGGAAAGCTGACAATGGCATATCACACCCCGATGTCATTTGCATCTTTCATTGGCCACTTAACATAATTTTATTTTTAATACTGATAGAATTAATTGCTACAAAAGTAATGAAATACTCATTTTCTACAGGTATATGAAAATTGTAGAAGCCTTGCCTACTTACGGAGTCCATTATTATGGAGTGAAGGTAAATAGATTTTTGGCAAAATTTTATCCATAACTTTTCTAAATTGCTAAACTGCCAAACAGTTTTACAAATGTCAGAATCCCAGGCATTGAGTTTTTGTTTTAATTTATAGAGATCTCTTAAAAAGAAATAGCCCAACTCCCAGGAAATATGTTAAAACAATATTTTTAGAGTGTTTTTAGATATAAAAATTATTTTCAGTTTAATGTAAAAGGATTATCATTCTCAAATGCTTCTTCTGTTAGATTCTTAGTAGATGTTCATGGACTGCATCTAATTTATTAAGATTTATAGTGGTGCTCTAATGCATAGAGAACTAACCCTAGAGTCAGGAGGACCTGAGTTCAAGTCCAGTCTTAGATACTTGATCCTTACTAGCTATGTGACCTTGAGCAAGTCATTTAACCCAAACATATTTAAAAAAAAGATTTATAGATCATAAAGTAGAAACAATAATGTCTATTTTACCTAGCTCAATCAGAGAATGATTCTTAATAGAGAAACTGATTTTTGTTTGTAATGAGATTTCTCTCTTATATTGTAATCTCCCTGAAGGTTAACTTATCAGAGGTGTACTGGGAAATGTTTAATGACTGATCCCCAAAAAATGTGTGCATGACATACCTTTAAGTTTAACTAACTTTAATTAAAGTTAAATGCATTATCTGCATTATTAAATTCTTTAAATTTAGAGACTTTCAAAAGACTAGTCAATCAATAGAACAATAAATCAGGTTCTTTTTTGTAGATTTTGCCTATTTCTGAGGTGTAAATGCTCGTACTGAAATTTGAAGATCAACTCCCCCAGGCTGGTTGGAGCTGGCTCCAGCACACCCTGCTTATAGTTTCCTAACATCGAACACGTTTTGTACATACTGAATTGAGCAAACCTTTGTTAAATACCTTCTATATTCTCCCTCCTCAAGACAGCAAGGAACCAAAGGGATCCTAAACTCTGGATTAATTCTCAAGCATTTCATCTCTGTTTGGCCAAATAATAAGAAGATTCTGTTATTCAGAGCATTAAAGGGTTAATGGGATGAGAGAATATTTGTTTTGCTTTGCAAACCTTAAAGCACTAATTATTATCATCATCTCTGATGTTATTATCATCATCATCATATCAAAACTTTAAAAAAATGGATTTTTTTCCTGTATTTCCAAGATACTAATACATGAAGAATGGAGTAGTTGTGCCTGACTTTCATTGCTTCTCATAGACTTTTTCTCCCCATTTTGTAGGATAAACAAGGGATTCCTTGGTGGCTCGGGATCAGCTATAAAGGAATTGGCCAGTATGATTTACAAGATAAAGTGAAGCCTCGAAAGGTAAGCCTGAGTTGATTTATGAAATTTTGTGATTTTATGAAAAAATTGCTAAGATCTTTTGAAGTATATAAGAAGTGAAAGTCATATGGAAGGTCCATTTTCCAGACCTTAGGTTCCTCCATGGTATTGGGGAAAGATCTCTGGCTATGGAATCACAACAGGACTCAGGTTCAGATACCACCTGGAGTGCCTCTTATTTGTGTGATTTCTGGACAAGTTGTGTAATTCCTTCTAGACTTTATGCTCCTCAGCTATAAAATAAGGAGATTGACCTGGATGGCCCTAGGGTCCCCTCCAGTTCTGGATTGAGTTATCCAATGATTTACTAAAGGCATGTGGCAGCATGGAATAGACTTCTTGGCAGTCTGGTGAAGCCTTTTTCAGAATAATGTTTATAAATACACAGAACTCTGTTAAATTAAGATGAAATTTTTAAAAACAAACCACTACCAGGTTAAGATCCTCTGGGTTAGTGAGAAAAAACAATGACTCTTGATGTGTCATTCTGAGCAAGTCATCTCATTTCTAGGCTTTATCATCCTCACTTATAAAATAATTAATAGTGCCCATCTCACAGGCTAATTATGGGAAAGATTTTTTTTCCAGTCAGAAAGCATCTCATGTACTTGAACTGTGCTTAAAGGAAATAGTTCTGAACTCATAACATGAGCAACAAACCTCCTTTGGTTTAACTGTGCCCACACCTAGTGGGCCAGTCGTCATTGCCCTGTAAGAGCCAATAGAAGGAGGGGGCAACTAGGTGGCACAGTGAATAGAGTACCAACCCTGGAGTCAGGAGGACTTGTGCTCAAATTTAGCCTCAGACACTTAACAACCACCTAGCTATGTGGCCTTGGGCAAGTCACTTAACCCCATTGCCTTAAATAAATAGAAAAAAGAGCCAAAGGAAACATTGATGTTGGTGTTGGGTCATCTTGGCTTTATTTTGTCATAAACTCAGTACAGTGTTATTTAATAAGTATGAAAGTGCCTACTATGGGATAGATGTTGGCGAAACAAAAACAGGACAGTTCCTATTCTCCAGGAGCAAATGTCTTGGTGAAGGAGGGGTATGACATGTTCATAGATCAATATAAAATATATTCAAAAATGCTATGAGAGAGAGAGAGAGAGAGAGAGAGAGAGAGAGAGAGAGAGAGAGAGAGAGAGAGATGGAGATGGAGATTAGAAAAGACCTCTTGGAGGAGAAGGTGTTAGAGCTGTGACTTAGGGGAAGAAAGGGGTTTTGTAAAGTGGAGAAAAGAAGGAAGTGCATTCTAGACTTGGAGGACCTGCTGTTGGGATGAGATCATAGTGGTGTGGATCTGTACTAGATCTTGGAGGCCACTGCATTCAACCCATTCATTTTACAGATGAGGAAACTGAGGTCTAAAGATTTTCCAAAGACCACACAAGAGCCAAGATTTGAGCCCAGGTGGGAATCAATGGAATTAATATTTCTTTTCCTCCCCATCTCGATTTTGGCATCTGGCTCCAAATCTATACACAGTCTTATGTTCAAGAAAGATCCAATAGACCTGTGACTGCAGTGATGTATAAAAAGAGTGATGTAAAGGGTGATCAGAAGACCAGCAGGTTCCATCCTCTCATTTTAAAGATGAGGAAACTCAGTTTAAGGGAAGGTCAAAAACTTTTCTAAGGTATTCTCAAGGATCAGAAGCAGTATTTGAACTCAGGATCTTAGATTATAGAATGCACGCTCATTCCACTGTATCCTTGCTAGGATGGAGACAGGTTGTCATTTGGTTAATAAAGATATATAATAATTATAATAATTACATTGTTATAATAATATAATAAAATGGATCTACAGAGTACCAATTGTTCTTTGACTTAGGGGCAGTAGGAAACCATTGAAAGTTTTTGAGGAAGGGTGGCAAACTCAGTTCTATATTTCAGCAATTTCATTTTGTCAGGATTGTGGTAGAAGGAATGGAGGGAGCAAGAACTGCCCCCCGTGCCTATAGCCTTTGCCAAGTAGAACTCCCTTTGTCACCAGACAGTGTTACTGAAATATCAGAAAGCTGAGTAATAACAGACCTACCCCATTATCAGAACCTAACTCCAGGGCTTTAAGTCACACCTCTCCCTTAGATCCTGCTTTCATGAGTATTAGAAAAGGAGTCAGGTCTTCATAAAGCCAAAGTCAGTCATCAGACTCAGCACTTTTCATCTTCAAAGCATGACCAGTCCCATCAATCACTCCTCTCCATCTACCTCCAAGTTATAAAAATCAACATAACCCATACATTAGGGTTGTGAAACCAAGACAGAAGAGACAGGGGACTTGCCTGGGGCCATAGACAGACTGGAGCAACTCTCAGACTGAAACCCAAGACTCTTGGACTATAGCCTTCGGAGGCTTCCTTACCTCTTATCAGAAATAATCAAAATAAATAATGAAGTATCTTCCAGGAGGCCTAAATCGATCCTTTTTAGAGAAGCTTCCAAATACTCATGGATTCCCTGATCAATCTCCCACTCCATTTTCCAAATTTACCTCTGAGAGTTATTTCTGGTAAGATGGAAAACCTTTCCTCCCTATTTAGGGAAAGGGATAGAGACTAGACCTATGATTTCATTCTTGCCCATTGCAAAGAGAACAGTTGTCATTAAGATTATTTACAGCTCTCCCTTTCCCTCTCTCTTTTTTCTCTTTCCCTCTTCTCCCCTTCTCTCTCTTCCTCTCCATCTCCCTCTTCTCTCTCCCATATAAAGAAAACATAAGCTTCAATGCCTCAAATTTTAGTGGGTAAAATAAGGATGAGGTATCTATTTGCTTCTTAGATTTGGTAAGAGAAGGGGTAAGGACTGGATCTGTGACTTCCCTAATAAAGGGAAATCCTTCTCATAATGCAAGGCAATAGATCTTCTGCACCTTAAAAATCTTGGAGAATATTCTGTAGTCCTGACAGACCTGTCCAGAATGGTCAGGGCATGAATCCAAGTCTTCATGGATTCAAGGTTAGCTCTCCACCTGCCACATACTTATTACCCTACATTGCAAAAAATAAAATATTTTCTAGGAGAACCCACAGGCAACTAACCTTTTCCTAAAAGATCACACCAAAAATATGACACCAAAAATATAAAGCAAACTGCTCCAAAAGCCAAGAAATACTAATTAACATTCTTTTTCTAATAACAGCCTCATTCTTATCCATAATTTCCTTTATGGAGTGGATGTCAGATTGTTTTAAGATCCTACTGGCAGTTAATAATAAAAAAAAAGATTGGCAAAGCACTTGGGTTAGATGATGTTTGAACTATGAACATTTATGAGTGCTTATCTTATTTGATTCTTCCAGGTGTCTCTGAACTTAGGGGTTGAGTTGTAACATTCCCATTATACAGATAAGGAATACAAGTTAAATGACTTGCTTGTCAAAGCTTCCATTCTTATATTCTTTTGACTTCTCCTTTTCTCACAAAAACCCGACAGTGGATTTTGTTTTCACTTTATTCCTTTAAGGGATCCCAAATCATTTCAGATTTTATTTTGTATACCAGATGTAGTGCCCTTTTGAGAACTATAATTACCTCTACTCACTGGGTCCAGCATAGAGAAATGAAGGAATGCATAATTTAAAGGGCAATTAAGAGAGAATTAGGAAAGAAAGGAAGATCCTGAGACTAATCCATTTCATGGGTTTTCTCTATAGATTACCATACCAAATTGATTGACTTAAAGGAAGGTCAAATTAGCTGACTCCAATGAAATAAGGTTCATAATGGAGGCAGTCAAACAGGATTAGCTACCATGTTACTTGCTTGTCTAATTAAAATTAGGTAACAGAACAACCAGATGAAGGGGAGAAAGAAAGGGATTAATGTCAATGAACCAATGAAAATTATAATTTATTCCTCAAATGAAATACAACTTCTGAAATTCTTAGTGTGGTTCGTTTCAGTTGTTCATTCCTAGACAACAAGAACCATTTGGGTTAGGTCTTTATTTTAAATTCAATATTTTTACTATGAGGATAGCTCTACTTATACCAGTCCATTGATTATTGTAATCATCTTAATTCTAACCTATGCTAGAGCAGGGAAAGAATGAATGATATCAACTTCAACAAGTTTTTAAAGTCAACAGTACTCTATATGAAGCAGTCTATTGACCTAAAGGCTAAAAGAGTTGTATCCCAGTCTATTTCAAAATTCAGGGATTAATGGATAGATACTATATCCTGTGAGGCAGGAATTTGGGAGAAGGTATCACTGGAGCCCAGAAGTGATCGAAGGTCAAGGTAAAGAATATCCTGTTCCTAGGACAGCAACTGAGAGGTGTTGGCAGCAATGGCTAAGTGTAATTCGCCTACCTGAGTTTTCTAAGTGATTAATCTACTTTATCTAGGTCACAGACATAGATAAAGAGAAGGATCATAGAGTTAGAGATTTAAAGCTAGAAGAGGTCTTAGAGCTCATCTGGTTCATCCCTCCCATTTTGCAGAGAAGATAGGAGCAGAAAGGTGATGACTTAATCATTTCAGAAAGAACCCCTTTCCTCTGACTAAAAATCTACTCCTCTTGCCACTCTACTTTTCAGTAATTCCCACCCTTCCTTTTACGGGTGCCCTTAGTGCACTTTGGCAATGTCCTTGGTTTGTGGTTCACTCGGTAGTCATTTGACTTGGGGCAAGCCAGTAAACTCTGAACTGATTTCCTATAAATAAAATGAAAATCACTATTTTAAAATAAGTCTCTCTTTAGAAGACCTAGACTGAAATTTCAGTTCTTTACTTCTAACTGTGTGACCTTGGGTGAGTCACTTACCCCTGTTTTGTAAAATGAATATATTTACATTAGTGGAGTGAAGAAAGCACTTTGCAAAACTTTTTTTGGGGGGGAGGAGTATCAACAAAGTGAAATAAGTCATTCAAGATCACATAGCTAGTTAATGGTAGGACTTAGGACAGACTCCTCCCATATGGAACCCTTATTTCCATGGCCACAGCAGCAATAATAAATAATTGCTATCCTGTCTGCATCACAGGACTGATATTTGGAACAAATGAGGCATTTAGGAGATGGAGGGAAGAGGTAGAGACTTGTTTCTTAGAGAGCTCTTAGGAGTGATCAACTCTCCTTAACCTTGATGTCCTAACTGGGACTCAGATTTCAAATGTTTGAATCCAAGGAATACTCTTTATTGCTGTCCATTCCTATCACATAACACCCTGGGGCATATACATATATATATATATGCAAATTAAGTCAACAATACAAGATTATAGTCTTTAACAACCCTTCCTTAAAAGGATAGTAGGAAAATGTTGCTTAGATACTCATAATTATAATGATAGCAAGCATTTCTGTGATAGTTTTAGGTATGCAAATTGGTTTATATCTCCTTCCATCCTCACAATGACTCTAGGAAACAGGTGCTATTCATTATCTCCCATTTTACAGATGAGGAAAACTGAGAATGAAAGAGGTTGAATGATGTGCTCAAGGTCATACAGCTAATAAGTATCTGAGGCAGATCTTCTGACCCCCAGATCTGCTACTCCATCTACTATGCCTCTTGATAGGTAGAACAAATTAGTTCTAATATTTTTTGGTTCTCCCATTTGGTTCTCCCATTCAGACTTATCCCTACTCTAACCATAAATTCTTCAGAAATGATTTTTTTAAAACGTCTCAACACTATTGTGGCCATGTTTGACCCATCTCTTGTCTTTCTCTGTTATGTGATTTGCCATCCTTGACGATGTCTTTTTTTTTTCTCCCATCTTGGACAAGTCATGCTGATGATAGACTCTAATCTGCATACATACCAGGTATCTCTCAAGCTGACCTTTGAGGTCACTTGTCATGTGATTACCAAAATTCCTAACACTTGAAAACCTGTTTCTCTTAGTTCCCTGGTCCCCCTTTTCCCACACCCTTCCTTATTCCTAGTTTTCTCTAAAGCTCCATTCCAATATTCCCAATTGTTCCCTGGACTTGAGTCTTAACTATCCCATAAATCAAATTCATCCTTTACCTTCTTCAAATTCAGCTTTATTCTTGGCTTCTGCTTAGATCATAATAATGCTTTAAGCTATACATAATTCATAACCAGTCATATTTATCATTTCCCTATTTCTCAGACACATTTTGACCCTACTGCCACTATTTCAGTTCAGGCCTTAAGGATGTTAGAAAATCTGTTTAAAATGTTTTTCTAAATGTGGGTACTGTTCTCATAGGTTCATCTCAGCTCCTCTAAATAGATATTATTCCAGAACTGTCCCCAAATACAATGTCCTCTGCATTGAAGGGTTGTTGTTTAGTCATTTCAGATGTGTCGGACTCTTTGTGACCCCATTTGGGGTTTTCAGGGTCTGCCATTTCCTTCTCTAGTTCATTTTATAGATGTGGAAACAGGCAAATAGAGTTAAATGACTTGCCCAGGGACTCACAGTTAGTAAGTATCTGAGGCTAACTATCACAAGTTCTCTCTCTTTTATAGCAAATACAGTCCAGCAAAATGAGTCTAACCATTGATCATGTCTGAAAATATCTATTTCATTCTGCATCTCTAAATCAGTATTTGTCCAATCAGTGGTAGTACAAATTGGTCTTCTAAAATCATGGTTATTATTTATGCTGTTCCAAGCACTGTGCTAATTATACTAAGGATACAATGAAAGACAAAAAAATAAATAAGAAATATGGACCTGTGAGGTCTCCGAGAAAATCACAGATGTTTAAAACCCTAAAGGCATGGGTTTTAACATCCTAAAATGGAATAGTGGTAGTGGGGTCAAAATGAGACTGAGGAAGAAGGAGGTGATAAAGATGGCAGAGAGTATAGGTAGCTTAGAGCAGGGATGGGGAAGCTTTTTCTTACCAAGGGCCATGTGGATATTTATAACACCATTGTTGATCTATATTTGGTCAAAAATTTCATTAATTCACCCCTGAAAAGCACCTGGATTTATTGAATTTTGAATTCCACCTTTTGTTGCCTTGGCAATGCTAGATCAATGTGGCCCATGGGCTGAAGGTTCCCTGCCTCTGGTTTAGAGTATTATTATGGCCTGAACAGAAACCAGGAATAAAGCAGGGTTTGAAGCTGAGGACATGGTTGAGCCAGCTCTCCTAGCATGCCACTCATCTCATTAGAAGGACAAATAGATGGGCAGATAAAGCAATATGGAGGGAAAGGAGAGGAGCATCTGGAATAACTTAAGATGAACATTTTCAGATATGACCAATGGGTGCATTTTTTTGCTGAACTAGATTTATTTGTTAGAAGGGAGAAAGACTTGTGATAGCGATGCCTGAAAAAGATGAAAAATGCATGTATTCAAACATAAAAATAGAGGAATTTATGACATGTAGAAGCTATGTCCTAATCCCAAGGCTGCTTTTGGGAAGTTTCCTTATACCAACAAAAGAATAAAATGGTGGCAGTAGCAAGAGATAGCAAACAAATAGGTGTATACAAATAAGATAGCAATAAAATAAATTGAGAAAAATTAATAAAGAGTGTTAAGGGTAATCAGAAAGGCTCCTTGCAGAAGGTAAGATTTTAGCTGGGACATGAAGGAAGCCAAGTAATTCAGGATATGATTCAAATCTCACCTTGAACATTGACCAGTTATGTGGCCCTTAATATGTATGCCAATGATCCTTGCTAAGCCTAGTTTCCTCATCTATAAAATGGAAATGATAATATCATCTGTTTAATAAGATTGTTGTGAGAATCAAAGGTAAAATCACATTTATTAAAATATTAGTCTTCTAAATGCTCAAAGGATATGCAAAGGCAATTTACACATGAGGAAATCAAAGCAATCCATAGTCATATGAAAAATTGCTCTAAATCATTACTTATTAGAGAAATGCAAATGAAAGCTCCTCTGAGATTCCACCTCATACCTCTCAGACTGGCCAATATGACCAGAAAGGACAATGATCAATGTTGGAAGGGATGTGGGAAATCTGGGACACTAATACATTGTTGGTGGAACTGTGAACTCATCCAACCTTTCTGGAGAGAAATTTGAAATTATGCCCAAAGGGCAACAAAAATGTGCATACCCTTTGATCCAGCAATACCACTACTGGGTCTATACCCTGAAAAGATGATGGAAAAAGGGTAAAAACATCACCTGTACAAAATTATTTATAGCAGCCCTGTTTGTGGTGACAAAGAATTAGAAATTAAGTAAATGTCCTTCCATTGGGGAATGGCTTAGCAAACTGTGGTGTATGTATGTCATGGAACACTGTTGTTCTATTATGGGAATTCTGGGAAGCCTGGAGGGATTTGCATGAACTGATGCTGAGAGAGATGAGCAGAACCAGAAAAACACTGTCCACCCTAACAGCAACTTGGGGGGTGATGATGAACCTTGATGGACTCACTCATTCCATCAGTGCAACAATCAGGGACAATTTGGGGGTATATGCGACGGAGAAGACCATCTATTACCAGAGGAAAATGTCATGGAGTTGGAACAAAGGCCAAAGACTGACTATTACCTTTAATTTAGAAAACAACAACAACTGATATCTGATATAATTCTATCTCTTATATTTCATTTTTCTTCCTTACGGATCTGACTCCTCTCTCATCACATTCATAATGTACACCATGGAAACAATGGAAAGACTAACACACTGCCTTCTGTGGCGGGGGGGAGATTGGGGGAAAATTGTAAAACTCAAAATCTTAAAGAAAAAAAATCTTAGTCCTCTCAATAATGAGAGGAAATATAGTTCCCTGGAAGGAATCGGAGACTCATTCAAGTTCTGCATGTGTCCCCCAAATATTTGTGTCACCTTGGTCTAGCTGAACCTCTGTAACCTTAGTTTGTGCCATTAGAAAATGAGGAGTTGGGACTAGTTGATTTCAATGGTCCATTTCTGCTCCTAAATCTAGGATTCTTGGGTCAGTTTTAATTATCATTATCATCTCCAAGGACCCATCTAGCTCTTTGATCTTGTGACTTTCACTAAATCTACTAAATAAAACAAAGTAAGGCCTATAACTTTAGTATAAATTTAAGAGAGGCCCAGTGAGGGACAGGACCAGACAGGATGGACAAAGGCATGAATGGTAGTTTCATTGCCCCAAGCCATGGTTATGTGGTCAACTGGGGTGAGTCACTGGTGGATTGATAGATAATTTTATGATGCAGCTGGGATTCCCTCAGATTTAGTCATTTCCAGGTGAATTTGCAGTTTAATAATTAACCTGGTAAGTTGTTTTTTTTCCCTCTAAGGAGGTCACTGCTACAACTTAACTTCCCCTTTGTCATCACATAATGCAACTAGATATTAAACTGTAAAGGATGTTCTTTTGGCATGTCTCCAAGTTAGATGACTTTTTACCTCTTTCTATCAGAGTCTCTCCTTCGTTCTTTTACTACTTCAGGGAGGTTCCCTTTGGAGTCAACGTTACACACTCCCTCACCTGCATTGTTTAGTCTGCCAAGCACATGCCTGCCCTTTTCAAATCATAGGAGAATTCTCTATTTAATATCTGGTGTCTTACTTTCATCTCCCATCCTTCTCCTCTCCTTACCTGTGCCATATCATCTATAGAAATAGAAAAGCAAGTTCCTATCTGGAAGTTGTATCAGGAAACTTAAAGATAAGATCAAAAGAAAGACAACCTGTTCAGTTTACAGGATTTAGGTAACCTGAGACTCACACTGTTTATCCGGTCCAAAAAACAGGACCTATAATTTTATTGATATGGGGCACTTCCAATAAGAAAAGCTGGCCTATCAAACTGTTCCATAGCTTACTATCTTAAGAGAGCTGGGGCATTTGGGGTATTTGTCCAATGTCACAAAATCAGATAGATGTCAGAAGCTAGACTTGAGCCCAAGGTCTCTAGCTAGTCTTTATTCCAAGGCTAGCTGTATTCACTAAGCCATGATTCCTGCCTTGCTATTTTCCATGTTAATATTACAAAATAAATTTAGAGGGGCAGCTAGGTGGCTCAGTGGATAGAGCATCAGCCCTGGAGTCTGGAGGAGCTGAGTTCAAATCCGGCCTCAGACACTTAATAATTACCTAGCTGTGTGGCCTTGGGCAAGCCACTTAACCCCATCGCCTTGCCAAAAAAAAAAAAAACTAATAAATAATAAATTTAGAATTGTGGGATATAAAGGTAGAAGGGACCTAAGAGATAATGTCAGTCCATCCCCATTGATTTATAGATGAGAAAACTGAGACCCTCTTTAGACCCACTTTAGTGGAAATTTTTGCCCAAAGGCAAGAAGTTAAATCTTTTCAAAATCCTGAGCTTTTACCCCCAAGCTAGGCTGGTTTTTAAAGCCATTTCCTATAGCACCACAACTCTTTTCAGTTACTTTTCAGTTGCAACTTAAATCTGCTCTTTGGTGTCTTCTCATTCTCCTTGATGCTAAATTTTCGCCCTTCTCACCTCCACCCCCAGCCTCAAAAATATTGGTCACTATCATTTCAGTGGAAGAAAAAGGAACTTCTTTCCTTTTTTTTTTTATTCTATAGAAGTTGGTTAAGTTTGCTTAGCTTATGGCTGTATACAGATTGTAGAGGGGGTTATTGATTTGTCCTCTACAACATTAATTTTATTCAAAAATTAAAACTGTAGGATATATTGCAAGTGATTTTTAAAGATCCACTTCCTTTATCCAGTCTAAAAGAGGAAGGCAATATGAACTGATTACAAATCTGCCATTAAACTATTTCAATTTTTTCTAATCTGCTTTCAAAAATCTATTTTTGATTTTAATCCCTTAATAATAATTATTATTTTCTAGAACCTTGATGAGTTTGTTTTCAGAGTATGATTAGTTACCTTGGAGAGATATCCTTTCCCTCTTGTATTTATTGCTGTTTATTGGCAATAATAATAATAGAAATGATCAGACTCCCCTTTCTCAAGGTGCATTGCAAGTGTTATCACAGGTGTCTTTATCTCCTTTCCATATTATTATTCTAGAAGTCTAAGAAATCTGTTTAGTTCAAAGACTCTACATCCAAACTCAAAGACTCTTGTGAGATATGTCATTCTTCCCTCTTCCACAGTTCCTTCCTTTTCTAGTTAAAGAAATCAAGGCCCAGGGAATTTTTTTTTCTTTACAAAATTATTTTTCCCTCAGGGCTAGTACGAAAACTTCTAAGAGATATATATATATTCTAAAACAAATAATGGAAGCTTATTTAATAAACACTAATGAGTGATAATGCCAGTTATGTTTACAAAAATAGACTCTTTGCAAGTTTTCTGATAACATAGCAGACACATTATCATTTTGTCTTTGTACTCCACTATCTAGTACAATGTTTGACCTGCGGTAGGTTCCTAATAAATTATTTCTGATTGATGTGAAGCCTTCCATTTTTCGAATGTATTTCAGTGAAAATGCAAGGACTCTCAGAAGCTTTTTCCAAGACAGAAAATTAAGGTCTGGCTAAAATAAGCCTTCCTCTATGTCTGTGAAAATTCACCTATCAACAGTCTGTAAAATGAGACCCAATTTAGTGTTCAACAATTCATAGAAAATGTGAAATCTCATACTTTTGTATGTCTGACTTTTGAAATTTTATCTTTGGTCCAAAGGCTGAGGTGTTTTCTGTTTGACTATGGCACATTGCAGTCACATTTCCTTATTATTTTCCTATATTTTCTTTGAATTATTAAGCAATCAATTAATCAACAAATCTTTATCAAGTATCTGCTATTTGCCAGACACTGTAGAGATACAAAGACAGTAGGGACCCAGAGACAGAACTGAAAGTCTGGCCAGGAGAAACATCATGTACAAGAACTCTGCGCCACATGGATCTGGTACCTTCTTTTGTCACAGAATTTTGAAATTACAGTTCACTAAAGTAGCCATCTGATCATAACTTATCCCAGAAAAGGAGCCCATACTATTACATACCCACTAAGTAGCCACTGGCCTCTGTTTGAATCCCATAGAGGACAAACTCATCACTTCTGAGAGCAGTGCATTCCATTTTTCTACATCAAGACTCAGTTTACCTTTCTGAAACTTTTGTCCATTGTTCCTGCTCAAGCAGAAAGGATGATTTTTTTTTCTTCCTTTCCATTAGATTTAAAATATTGGCACTCTAAGATGGAATGACACATCTCAGAAGGAAATAATTTTCTTTTGTACTCCTATCACCCAGCACAATGCCTTTCATATAGCAGATGCTTAATAATGTGTGTTGAATCATTTTTCTTTTTGAAAATATAGTCTAGTAACCTGATTCCAATCATTGTATTGTATTCCCTGGTGGGTCATTCTGAGCAATTCTGCTGTCCTTATCAATGTATCATTCATTCATAGATGTTTTAGAATTGTAATAGCATCTGAGGCTGGATTTGAGCTCAGATCCTCAGGGCTGGTGCTCTATCCACAGATTCACTTTTGAAGATTTCAGATGACAAATTTTTTACATGTGCATACCCACACATACACATGCACATACATACACACACATACCCCTACAGGCATGCACACATATGTATATCCACACATACATGTATATGCACACATATACAGGCACACAAGCACACATACACACACACACCCCAATTTCTATTTAAATCATATCAAGTTCTCTAAACAGAAATCCCTGCCTTGTTGGTTGTTTTGGGGACATATAAAGAAAATGGAATGTATCCCTGTTTAAAAAATAAAAGCCCTCCCAAAACATTCTGAATGGAATCAAAAGAGATTATGTTTCTTGGTTGTAAGTGATAAGGGGTGCGGGTGCGGGTGGGGGTGGGGGTGCGGTGTCAGTTTTAGGAGATCTCATTTCAAGTGCAGCCTTGGTTTTTATGTGTGTGTGGGAATGGAGTTAAAGGAAAACACAGCTGAGGCTGGAGGCTAACTCTTCCTGTCTAACCTGTTCATTTCCAGGCTGAGTCAGCCCTGGCCAGAAATGTGCTTTTTAAACCAACTTCCAGTGAAATCCATATGGGAATTCCAGCATATTCATTCTCCTTGTAGTCTCTAAACAGCTAATCTTAAAAAACACATTCCCTCTTTCCCTCCCCCCCCCAACCCCTCCACCATCTCTGGAGAAATCCTCCTGGGAGGGGGGTGGAGAACATTGTCTGTCCCTCCCGGAGTTCTCCTTCTCTGGAGGGAAGGAGTGGAATGGGGAGGTGTCCTTCTGCTGATGTCAGTAATGTGTCAGCAGTGGGAGGTCAGGTCTGTGAAACCCAGTTACACCTAGGAAAGTGTGATGAAACTGAGGCCAGAGCTCCTTTAGGAAGCACCTGAGGTGAGGGGGGGGAGAAGAAAGAAACCTAGGGGGCTTTCCTCCCCTTCCTCTGCTGCTCTGGAAGACTGGGGATGTTTCAAAGGATCGCATTTCCCTTCTGGATCTTTTAACAAATAGGTATGTCTTTTCATAACTTTCGTTTTGTTTGGATTTTCCTCTGGACTCTTTGAACCCGGAGCAGGTTTAGGGGTGTAGTTAGTTCCATGTGCCCTTGTGGAGGGGGTGAGGGAGCATGGGGGGGGGGAGTGATATGTGTTTGATTTTTTTCCTATATGTGTGTGTTTGGGAGGAAAAGAGCCGGACAATTATCCTGTTGCTAGTTCCACATTCATTCTAGTGAATATTAGAATACTCTTATCCTGGGGACTCCAGAAACAACAATATGGGGCTTCATTCTAATTCAATAGAAAAATTTCAGCCCCACTTGGACAACTGATAACCTGGACAACCTTATTATGCTTTAAATGAGGACAACCTTATTATGCTTTAAAAAATCCAGCTTTCACCTTTTGGAACTCAAACAAGGGACTAACAATGACTTGAGATCTGTAGACTAATGATTCAATAAGAATCAAATGGAGTTTTATTTTTCCTATTGCAGAGAAAGAAGGTTTCTACTATGTGGAACATTCTGAAGTTCACAGTCAGTGGGAGAGCCCCAAGGAACCAGCAGGTCTAGACAGAGAGCATTATTAATGAACTTGATAACATAAGTCCATTTAAAATGGAGCTAGGCATCTTTAATTTCAAGAGTCAGGTGCTTTCATCAAAGCTTATTAAGTTTTCAGGAAGACTTGTGTTAATTGTTTAGGATCAAACATTTCAGTTTAATAATAAACTGTATAAGATGCCCTCCTTGTACTTTTCCTTTCCTACGGAAGGAATGTCTTCTTTTAGCCTGTATTTTTGCATAGAATTTCCACAGGTTGCAGGGGGACAGAGAAGGTGACAGCGGTCTGGGGTACCCCAGTACCCCAGAAATAATGCAAGCTCAATTTTACTTTCACTTTGCTACTGCATGTTTCTGAAATGTATTCCTCCAGGGTCCTTTGGAAGCATTCGTTCTTAGACTTTGCTTTGAGAGCACCAGCACATGCTGGCCCTAGATAAGAAATAAGCTTCCAATTCACTGCAATCTAGAGGGATTTAATCATTCTTACTAGTTTGGTTTAGTCAAACTCAAATTCTTGAAGGAAGGGGAAAGGGAAATGGCAGTAGAAAAAAGGGCTGAAGTTTTCCTTGAACTTGGCCTTGGGGCTTCTGATCATCCCTTTGCTCCCCCTTCCAACAATCTGACCACTCCACCTTTAGTCTTCAGTGTTTCCTATCTACAAAATGAGGGGTTTGAAAATCATAGATCTTATCTCTCATTTGGGGATTCTAGTTTGCATTTTATCTGCACAGATTCGAAATTAAATGGCACAAAGAAAACTTATCAGCAAGGTAAAATGCATAGTAGATTAGAGCTAGTTAGACTTACTGTTAAAATCTACACTAAGCTCAGTGGGTGCCTCTCTGGCATGATTCTGATAAGAAGAGAGTCGGATTTGAGCTATGTTTATGTTCACTTGGGTTTGGGGCTATAAAGACTTTGAACAGAGATAATGTATTTATCTGTATTTATTTACAAATTGGTTTCTTGGTGTTTTAATAACTAATTGACCTTACACTCAAGGATCTAGAAATCACTTAAACTCAAAGAGCCTTTCTTTAGTCATCTATAAAATGGACACAGTATCCATGTAACCTATCTATTAATGATATTCATGAAATAAGGGATGTATAGAACATTGAAAGTTTTAATGGGACACATAAAGGTCATTATTTAACCTTTTAAAACTGAAAATACTTTGGTTTTCTGTCCTTTTATTATTTAGTTATTTCAATGGAAACAGCTGGAGAACTTATATTTCCGTGAAAAGAAATTTGCTGTTGAAGTTCATGACCCTCGAAGGTAAGAATTATGATTGTTTTCCTAGATGGAGAGGAATGGACTGTTTTGAAAATGAAATTGAAAAGTAGCCATCGAATTAGGATGATTTTTCCTTTGGCCATTCTTTCCCTCCCCCTCCACCAAATATTTGGCCAGTTTCTAGTTGTTAGGATTTGGATTGAATTTATTGTTCACTGAGAGCTTGGAAATGGGGAAGAGACTAGTATGCAGGGGAACCTACATTGTGACTTGGTTGGGCCCTGCTTAATGGGGACAGATGACTGTGAGCAAGTCATTTTACCTTTTGGAGCCCATTTCCTCATCTGGAGATAATCCTATCAATTTCCTCACATTTTGTATGACTTCGGTCAGATAATACAAATGATACAGACTTTTGGAATACCTTATGTAAAGAACTTTGTCCCAAAGCATCAAGTTTTTAATTATGGTACCAGAATCTGTTTATAGAAACTTGTAATCTGCTTTGAAATGATAGGGAAAAGAAACCATGGCAAAAACAAGGAAACCAAAGAAAACCTCATCTATTAAAAGCTTTTCTCTATTAGGAAAAACAAAATAAACCAAACCATATCTCTGTGGACCACAGTTCAACTGAAAACCACAGCTTATGTTTTTAGGAGTTAGTTTGGAATAATAGATAGAGTCCTGGGTCAGGAATCATCCAGATCTGGCTCAAATCCTGTCTAAGGTATTTATTAACTGGGTTACCAAGAGTAAATCATGTCATTTACCCAAGCCTCAATTTTCCTCCATATCAGAGAAGAATAATACTAGTAGTTCTCATCTCAATAGGATATTGTAAGGTTTCCTTCACAAGATACATGATAAAGGATTTTTTTAAAATAAATGCTCTATATTAATATTGAGTGTCTGTGCAAGGGGTGAATATTAATATTGAGTGTCTGTGAAGATGGGAGGGGAAGGAGAGAATATAGAGACAAAAATGAAGCTGTCTCTGACTTCAGGGAGTTTACAGTATACCAGGGAGATAACATTAGAATAAAAAAAGCATATACCAAACAAATACATTATTTGGGGGGGGGGGGATAGGGTGCTAGCAGCTAGGGAATCAGAAAGACCTTATTAGAAAAGCTTAAATGGATTTTTGAGGGAAGTAAAGGACAAAGATGCCAGAAATCATTCCAGGCAAAAGAGGTAGCCAATGCAAAGGCACAGAAATTGGAGATGGTGGGTATCACATGTGAGCAGCAGCATCGAGACCAGTAGGCTCAATTGCAGAGTCTGAGATTAAAAGGATATAATAATATACTTTTTGTAATAAGGATGGGAAAGACTAAAAATAGAAGACAATTCTGATGTACTAAATAATCAGAACTCTAGACCCAGCGGTTTTGAAGGCCCTACTTACCGATCCAGCCCTGCCATTAATTCAATTGCATTGAACAAGCTGGCCTCTCTTCTGCACCTCAGTTTTCTCACATGTCAAAGAGGATCTTGGGATTGAACATCCTCATAATAAATCTACAAAATTAGCCCCTTGTCTTCTGTCTTCCATTTCCTCATCTATAAAATATTGATAAGCCCTGGCTTCTTGAGAAGGTTATGCATCAATAGAGATTTTTAAATGGGGGGCAGTCCTTCTAATATGCCTATCACTTAGCTTTTTTTTTTTTTGCAAGGCAGTGGGGTTAAGTGGCTTGCCCAAGGCCACACAGCTAGGTAATTAAGTGTCTGAGGCCAGATTTGAACTCAGGTCCTCCTGACTCCAGGGCCGGTGCTCTATCCACTGTGCCACCTAGCCACCCCTCCTACTTAGCTTTTTTAAAAAAAATTTCAGACTATACACGGATGTATTACCCAAGTTAAGACTGAGCTCAGCGCTCACCTTTCCAGCCCCCCACAGAAGCTGATGCCTTCCCTCTTTAGGATCATCTTTCATTTCCACTGTGTTGATCATGTTCAATCCATTATTTGCATATTGCCCCCCCCAAGGTAAGCTCCCTGAGGGCAGACACCATATTTTTGTCTTTCTTTGGCTCCTCCTTGCTCAACAGATTGTCTGGCATCCTATAAGACCTAATGCTTGTTGATTGACTTTTTTTTTAATCATAAAAGGAGAAACTTGTAATAGTATTGACAGCAGAAGATCCTAAGTGACTTAAAAAAATAACTCACTAGGTACAGTTTTACCTGGTGCTGGGCCCCTAGATGAAAGACACCTTACTTTAACATTCATGCTGAACGTTTTAGAATTTCGGTATCAAGAAGAACCTTTGGGCAGAGCGGACTCTTCGTGCAGACCTGGTATGCCAACGCTTCTCTCATCAAATCCATCTGGGTGATGGCAATCAGTCAACACCAGTTTTACTTGGACAGGAAACAGAGCAAAGTAAGTTAACAGATGTATTATTGTGGGGAGGGAGGGGAAGGGGAGGTGGTGGGGAATCCAACTCCCTTGTTTAGTTTCTAAATAGAGAGACTTACCCAATAGATAAGTTACTTGCAGAAGAGAACACGCCTCCATTTAGCTTTCTTTTGATGACTGCAGTCTATTTTAAAGTTTTCCTGTGAAGGGGGGAGAAAAGATGTGGAAATATATAAATGTGTGAAAACAGATGTTTACATGCATCTTAGTATTCATATATCCTCTGAAATATCTTGGTTCCTCGCTTGTGAAGCTGTTATGATGACATGAGTAACGAAGAAAAAACAATCATCTAACAACGTATACCATGTAAATCCTACTCCTTACCTCCAGGTCCCCACACCACTTGGAACAAAGAAAATATTGTTAAGCTGAACCAACTGGCTTATGAAAATGTATACAATATTCTGACTAACAGAATCCAACATTTCTTTACCCATAGCCTTCCTCTTACCTCCTCTCCACCAAGAGGGAAGACTCATCTGCTCTCTGAGACTGAGATTGGTTTCTTATTTAATTGCTGCCCTTTGAACTGCTTTCTCTGAGAAGAGAAGTCTAGGGCATTATGATTTTTTTCTCTCTTCTCATTAGTTGGGATAATAATAATAAAGAATCCTCTCTTGATCCCTGCAGGCAAAGATTCCTTCTGCCAGGAGTTTAGACGACATCGCCATGGACCTAAGTGAAATAGGAATGCCAAAGGTTTCCAAACTGGTAACTCTGGAGGGAAAAAACCAATTCATCATGGCAAGCAATGGTAGCTTGATCTCCTCAGGTGATTTATTAGATTTAAATGGTTTCTAGTCCCTTATTATTCTGCCCATTGTGGCTTTGTTTAGGCCCATGCCTTTTAAAAGATATTTCCTTAAGCATTTACTTTTTAAGTAATAGTCCCCATTTTTCTCCACTGTATTTTCCAATTAAGAAGAAATCATGATGTGGTAGATTGAGGAAGTCTGAAAGCCCTGTCCTGCTTTTTGACATATTCTGATTGTATGACCCTGGGTGGGTCACTCAGTGCCCCCAACCATTTCTCTTAAGATCTCTGGTTACAGAGGAGTTGCCCTTCTCCTTCGGTAGAGGGAATGTTTATGCTAGGAATTCCCTGAATTGATGAAATCACAGATCTGACCTTTTAAAAAAAGAAAACTCAGTAAAAGAAATAACAAATAATAGATTTTAACATTGTATGAGATTACATACATATCTTCATTCATATATATGTGTGTGTGTGAAAATGACCAAAATAGATCTTTATCTTTCCAATCTCTTTATTTGTTAGTTATAACTTTGTGGGAACTCCTCATCATCTCTCAATTATAACATTGCTGTTGCCTCCCAAATAGCCTCCCTGCTTTATCCTCATTTCTGTCTATCCATCCTCTGCAGAGTTACCTATTAAATGTTCCTAAAACAGAGCTCAGGCCACTCTCCTGCTTGACAGTCTTCTATGGCTCCCTATCACATCTGAGATAAAATGCCAACTAACTCCTGAAGTAGACTTTTATTTAGAACCTTTCATAATTGGGCTCCCACCTACCTTTCCATATCAGTTCATTTCACACTTCTTGCAAGCCATGTTTCATCAAAGCTAGACTGCCATCTCTTTCCTGATATGCCGACGCTTCTCACCAGTTGTAAAATTCTACTTCCCATCTACAAACTTCCCAAAAAGACCTTTCTTGCATGCCTGGAACTCACTTCCTTAATCGCCTTTGCCTCTTAGAATTCCATGTTTCTCACAAAACTCCACTTGAGTTTTGCCTTGTTTCTTGATCCCTTCCCAGGTTCTAGTCTCTCCCCACCCCCAAATAACATGCATTTTGTATATACTTTATATTTATACATGCTTGGTGAAATAGAAACTTTCTGAGGGCAGCGAATGATTCATCTTTGTCTCTGTCTCTAGCTCCTAAGACAAAGTAGGCTTAACAAGTGCTGTTGACAAGTGGAGTTGAATTAAACTGAGTTGAGTTGAAAGAGAACAATCAGATTCTCCATGCTGCCACCTCCCATCCCAATGGAGACGTGTCTCCTAATCCTCTCAGAAGAAAAATCTCTTCTTGGGGCAGTTTCAGAAACCCTATTTATTTTATTTCCAGAAAGTGAAACTTGGGGTGGCTAGGTGTCACAGTGGATAGAGCACTGGCCTTGGAGTCAGGAGCACCTGAGTTCAAATCCGGCCTCAGACACTTAATAATTATCCAGCTGTGTGGCCTTGGGCAAGCCACTTAACCCCATTGCCTTGCAAAATCTAAAAAAAAAAAAAAAGTGAAACAATCAAATACATAGTCTAATGGATAATGAAGTCCTGGATTTGCAATCTAGAAGTCCCCAATTCAGATCCCACTTCTGACTCTTGGCTGACCGTGTGACCCTAAACATGTCTTGTAACTGTGCTCAGCCTCAGTTTCCTCATCCGTGATAAGAGGATAATAACAACCCCTCCCTCACAGCATTTTTCTGAGATGGATTAAATAATACATGTGAAGCTCTTTGCCAACATTAAAAGCTCCATGTAAATACAAACGATTATTATTAGCTTTATTCTTATTCAGACCCGTTTTAGCACCAGAGTCTACGTACCGTCCAGAATCATGAGAAAATGTTCTGCTGTTTCCTTTGATTATGTTTAGAAACAAGGAGAGAAGAAATAAACTCTCATTTAATAGCTGGATTTGACTCTATGGCCTTTGTTCTACACAAAGGAAGGAAATTAGATTCTCAAAATGCTCCCTTGCTCTCCCTTCCCCCTCTCAAGTTGTTGGATTTTTTTTTTAAACAAAGAAATAAAATAATCAACCCTCTTCTTTCAGGTTCTCAAGACTCAGAGGTCAGCGAAGAACAAAAGAAAGAGAAAATAATGGAACTGAGAAAGAAAGAGAAGCTTCTTCAAGACAAACTTCTGAAGAAAGTAGAGGAGCTCAAAAAGATTTGCCTGCGAGAAGCAGTGAGTGATCTCCACTCCTTGCCTCCTCACGGCTTGTTTTGACACATGGTTCAGTGACATTAATCCTATCTCATTTCCTTCCTGTTTTGTAGGAGCTCACGGGTAAGATGCCAAAGGAGTACCCACTGAATTCAGGAGAAAACCCCCCTCAGGTCAGAAGGCGTGTAGGCACCACATTCAAATTAGATGACAACGTGCTTCCCAGCGAAGAGGTATGCCCCGTGTCTTGGAACGTCTCAATAGCAGTGAAGGGAAAAAAATAGGACTTGTGTTGGCAGGCCCTGGTCGGCTTGTGGCTCATTATTTATACTGATTGCTTTACATTTTGATCTCAGCAGATGAATTGTAGAAAATTGACAGAATTGGATGGACAGTTTCACTTAACCAACAAAACAGGGCCCTGAGATGAAAATGGAGATTCCTCTCTTCCCTGAGCCAATTTTCAGGAGAGGAATTATAGATCTTCTCCCTAAATTGGCCTTATTTTTTCAAGGATAGATTCACACCCTAGCATGGAACCTCATGGAGGTACAGCCTGGCCATAATGTTTGTCCTTCATCCTTGAAGCAGACCGTGACATGGCAAGTGCTACCATGTTAATTAAGCACATGAATTGGATATGAGTGAGGGGGTGCTGCACTAAAAAATGAGTACAGCCTCCAAAGCAAATAAGCCCCCTACCCACCCACATACACATATCCAATCTGTTTGATAAATTAGAAAACAGTGAGGTAAAATAGGAAGTGTCCTGGATTTGGAGTCCAAAGACCTGGGTTTGAATTCTGGGCCACATTCAATGTCCTCTCAATATCCTGATCCAAGGTTATTGTGCTATGAGAGTGAAGGCCCTCTTTTCAGAAAGGTGATCGTGATCATTTCAAGCCACAAAATGAGACATGGACAGCCCATGTGGAAATTTGTTTAATTGACTGAATATTTGTTATGCAGGCATTCTTGGAGGTTCCCCCCACACACACTCTTTCTCCTCTTTTTGTTTTCTTATATTCTTCCTCCAAAAATGCAGAGAAGGCTAGGGTTATTGAGACTGTAACAGAAAGGAAGCACAGACAAGTAGGGCAGCTTTGAAAACTACATAGTTATTATGTACTTAAAAAGAAAAACAAACCAGTTACGTGTTTAATCCATTTTTTTCTCTTTAATTTGGGTAGGAATTTTTTTTTAGGGCAGAAATAATATTTTAAAGAAATTTGGTAGGGGAGGGATAGCTAGGTGCTGCATTTATATAGAGCACAGGCCTAGAATCAGAAGGACCTGAGTTCAAATCCAGCCTCAGAGACTTGTCATTTACTGGGAAAATCCTTTAACCTCAATTGCCTAACCCCAAAAAAAGGAGTTGGGAGGAATCTGGGTTACATTTGGGAGTCTACAGTGAAGTTATGGGTTTTGGAGCAAGTCACGTATGAGCCTCTCAGAAACTCTGCTTCCTCAACTGTGAAATGAGTTAGAGAAACACACCAAAAAAGGTAGGCATATGGTTGCCTTAACTTGATAAATTACAAAAACAATAGCAGTTTACACTGATGCAATACCTTTAAATTTTCAATTTTTTTTTAATGTACGGCATGTTTTTTGATCCTAATAAATCACCACATGTGAGATTGGCAGGCAAGCATTAACTCATATTACAGGTGAGGAAACTGAATTAAAGATGGGAGTTTTCATGCCTTATTCACATAGCTGGTAATTGGTAGACTTGAGACTTGAACCTGGGTGTCTCCCCCCCCCACAAGAATCTAAGCTTCTTGAGGGAGGAGGGACCATTTTGTTTCTGCCCTTCAGGTTTAGGGCTTAGTATAGTTTTGGGTTTGCGCTGAGAGCTTAGGAATGGTTTTGATTGGAATATTACTCAACAGTTGGGAGATGGGATTTGTCCATCTGTCTTCATTAAAGAACTCTCGCAATCCTATAGGATCCTGCCTTACAAGAACTGGAAAGCAATTTTGTCATACAGCAAAAGCTGGTGGAAGCCGCCAAGAAACTTGCCAATGAGCCAGACCTCTGCAAAAACGTGAAAAGAAAACGGAAGCAGGACTATGCAGATGCTGTGAAGAAGCTTCAGGAGATTGAGAATTCCATCAATGAATACCGAATCACATGTGGCAAGAAGCCAAGTCAGAAAGCTACCCTCATCTTACCAGGTATGCACCAAGCACCCCCCCCCCCCAGCTTCTTTGTTTTCAGTCTTCTTTCAACCCCTCTAATCGGACTTTGCACAGTCCTTCCCAAGGGGCCAGTTCACATGGTTGAGGGTGGACGGAAGACTCTGGCAGGCCAAGAGACAATAGATTCAGAAGACTCTCAAGAATGTGGACCAGTTAACTGCAATAAACCTGATTTTCAGGGCCTTGCTATGCCATAATTTTGTCATCATTGGGTGGAATCAGTTTGACTTTGATGGACAAGCCTAGGTTTTAGAGATAGATTCTTGGTTTGTGGGATCATTCTTTTCAGTCAAAGTTTTTATTTCATATAAAAGAAGATGGGGGCAGCCAGGTGGCCATAGTGATAGAGCACCTGCCCTGTCTGAGGCAGGATCTGAGTTCAAATCTGATCTCAGACACTTAAAACTACCTAGCTGTGTGACCTTGGGCAAGTCACTTAACCCCATTACCTTGTTAAAAAAAACCTAAAAAAAGAAAAAAGATGGTTTGCACTGGAGCAGACTTGGAGAGCTACTTTGCAGACATGACCTACTGCTTTCAAAAGTTTTTCATTTCTTTATGAAACCTGTCCCTGAGACCTAGGTAGGGTGGGGCTTTGAACAAATTCCTTCTTTTAGTCACAACCAATTAATCAACCTTGAATACAAAGGTAGCAACACCAACAAGATTTCAGGTACATCCGAGTCCACCCAAGTATATGGTTCCTAAAGCAGAATTATTTATTGCTTTCTGATGACAGGGAATGTGAAAGAATGGAACCTTGCCAGCCTTATTCAACTACAGCAGGAGAGTTTAGGATGGCTTAGCTCCAAATTATATTTTTAAAGGATCTTGGTAAATCAGTCCATGGGGGAGTCACAAATCTTGAGTTTTTATTCCGATCTTTTGTCCTTTTTTGCTTCTATTACTTGATGTAGTTTAGAAATACAGGTGATAGCAATAAGAGAAAGAAAAAGAAATTGAGGGAATTATCAATGGTAAATTAGAAATAAAATAATCACTTTTTTTCTGGGCATATAAGATGCTTTACTTAAAGAACCCTAGAGAATCAATAAAAACACTAATCAAAACATTCCATTCTTAAGAAGATAAATAATTCACCTTGGGTTTGATTTCTATGTTCACTGTTTCATAGGTATCTAGATGGCACAGACCATACATGCACACCTGAACAGGGGAAGGTGCTGCTACTCCTGCAGATTTCAGATAGGCAGGCAGACACTTGGTACAGCAGGTGGCACAAGAGTCTGAGCATAGATTGGCTAGAGGGGATTTTGATGTTTTTGTTATTTTGTTTTAAAGGAAAAAACTGGCTGTCAGACAGCAGACTAGTTTGGCATCATGCCTTTGGGCTCCCAGTGCCTGCCTAATTAAGAACAAAGATTGCATGGAAATAATCATGATGAACATTTAAGGTGCTAGAGGTTCCCTTCATAGTGAAGTTAGGGGAGGTGCTCTTTGCCTTCCCACTTGGTATCTCTTGTCAATCAAACCAATACTCTCAAGAAGCCAACTGCCTCTTCCAGATCTTTTTTTTGTCAATAGAAATCTCATTAGGTGATGCAGTGGGTAGAATGCCAGCCCTGATGGAATGAGGACCAAGTTTGAACTCACAGAATTTGTTTTAGATCATGGTCCTGTCATATCCTAGCTATATGACCTTGGGCAAGTAATTTAACCTCTCTGGGACTCAGTTTTCTCTTCTGTAAAATGTAGAGATTGGATGAGATTAGCTTCTAGGTCCCTTCCAGCTCTAAGTCTGATCTCATGAGCTCCATTTGTCAAACTTTAAAGAAGGAAAACTTGGAGTGCCAAGTGCTAAAAAGACAGTGATGGGAATTCTATTACTTCAGTTTGTAGTGTCTCAATGTTAAGCTTGGTAATAGCTTACATTGGTCTGGAGGGTGTAGGTTTGTACAGTGGATGGCAAGAGAGAATAAAGCTGGAGATTTGATGAAACACTCATACCATATAATTCAAATTTCTTTTGTTATCACTCCCCCCCCCAAAAAAAGAAATCTTCCAGAGAAAACTCAAATAATTATTCTGAATATGTTCATCTGAGTAAAGAAAAAATGTTCTTTTTATAATTCACTAAATACAGAGATTCAATTTTTCTTCACAGAAGATATAATTCCATCTGAAAGCAGTTCTTTATCTGATACGACCACCTATGATGATGGTGAGTTTTTTCTTTTTTACATGGCTTTTATTTTTTAAACTGAAAAAACTAAATGTGTCACCTAATATCACTTTTAAATTATGTTTATTACTGAGATTTAGAAAATTCTGTCTCTAATATTCTTACTCCAAAAGAATATAAGCTACACATTTGAGGGCATTGGGTGTTCTAGTATCTTAGTTAGCTAATGGCTACAATATGAAGATTATGATTTTTCAGAGTCAAAATGTAGCACAAAAAGCAGACTTACTCAAAGAATGGCAACAAATCACATTTTTTGGTATTTCTTGTTTTAGAAAATATGTCACTCAACATATCCCTGAAAGTAGGTAAATATCCAATTGTCATTATTCCCCTTAGGAAACTGAGGCTCAGAGAGGTTGAGTTACCCAAGGGTCATATAACCAATCACCATTTTCAGAATTTGAACCCAGATCTCCTTTAAAGTTCCTTACAGATTGAAAAGTGGTAAAACTGCCCTGGAGTCTGTCGATAAGTAATCATTTATGAAGTGCCGGCTTGGAATTCTAAGAAAGGCAAAAAAAAAGTTGTTGCCCTCAAGAAACTCATAATCTAAAGAGGGAGACCGTATGCAGACAGCTATAGGAGATCAATAGGAAATAATGGACAGAGGGATTGGGAGAAAGTCAATCTTTGTTTTAAAACAAAATAGTGAAATACAGGCCCAAAGGCATGTTGTTTTCCTGGCAGACCTTATAGATGTGTTTGATTTGAAGGACCCTAGAATATCTTCTTGCCCAAAATGTCTCCCTTCAGATTGGGCAGGTGATGAAATTTTTCCTAGCTGGAGTTTCTCTTTTTGTTCCTTTACCTTGGGACCTCTTTCTCAATGAAGACAATCCTGAGAGGGATAGCACAACATTCATTACTTCCCTTGGTTTTTGGTAGCTAAAGCCGCTAGGACCACAAACAGGGGAAAAGAGGGGTGGCATCTGGGCTGATGAGGGAAAAGTGGAGGTTAAAAAGTGAGAAGACCCAGTAAAGTCACCAGAACTGAATCTGGTTCCAGGGTTTAGTTTGCTGGAATGTGACAGTATTTCCTCTTACATGCCTTCACTCCTCACCCATTCCAATGGAGTGAGCACTCTTCT
Source organism: Macrotis lagotis (assembly GCF_037893015.1). NCBI lineage: Eukaryota > Metazoa > Chordata > Mammalia > Peramelemorphia > Peramelidae > Macrotis > Macrotis lagotis. The sequence continues at coordinate 163,586,160 of NC_133665.1, forward strand.
AGGAACTGACCCATTTAGTGATGCAAGAATGGTTCTAGGCTTTGTAGGGGGTGGAGGGAATGCTTTAGTGTCATTTCAACAATAAACATCCTCCCCCCCAAAAAAAAAGCAAAAACCCAACCCTGTCTTGCCTTCTGGAGGATGCTTTTACTTGGAAAGAATGTTTTCTTCACTAGATCATCAAATACATTCCTTTTAGGTTTTACTAAGAAATATTCTCATTTCCAACAGCCAACGACTCCTTCACCCTCCCTGCTCAGCGGTCCAGTTCAGTTCCGCATTCCCCGAGAATTCCTCCACCTAAGTCTCTTGGTTTGGAGAGAATCCACTTCAGGAAGTCTTCCATAAATGAGCAGCTCATAGATGGCAGGCAGTCCAGGTAAGATGTGGGATGCTGATTTGTTTCTGTTGTCAATTCAACAATTTTATATTAGGATTTACCCTGTGGTCAGCACTGCTAGTACCAACATCACTTTTGGATTCCTTTCCATGTTTCACCTTGTTTATCTTCACAACAAATGCTGTGAAAATCCTACCCATTTCACAGATGGAGAAGCTGAGATCCAGTTACAAAGGTTTTATTTGCTGACAGCAATAGGAGTGTTCTAAAGTAATTTTTTTTCAATGGAATTTTATTTTTTTCCATTTTATCAAGCAGTTACTTTTTTTCCTTCCACCTCTACAAGTATGGGGATGGGGAATGGGGGAAGAAAAAGGAAACCCTTATAACAAATATTCATCAACAAGCAAAACAAATTCTCATTTTGGACACATACACAAAAAGTCTTTCTCTCTGTATATTACTCCATTGCTTCTCTGGAAGGAAATAAGTAGGATTCTAAGAGGATATTTCTTAAAGTGTGATTGGCTAATTCCAAATAGAAGAATAAATTTTAAAAAAGTAAAAAGAATAATAGATATTGTCTGAGATTATTACCTGTTATTTTTTTTCTGTAGGGCAAGAACTATTTCAATTTTGTTTATGTTCTCACCACTTCTAAGAAATTTCTTATTACATTGTCCATTATAGAAAGCCAAGTAAAGACATCTTCCTGGCTCTGTCCCAGATGAGCTATGTGGTTTAATCTCCTTTTTTCTTCATCTGTAAAATTCTGACTATAGCATGCCTGGACTTGGAGTCAGCAAAAACCAGGATTTCAAATCCCACCTCAGTTATTAATTCATTCATTTAACTTGTTCTTTCAAATCTCAGTTCCTTTATATATATATATATATATTTATATATATATATATATATATATATATATATATATATATATATAAAATCTTTCACTATTCAAAGAAACATATCCTGGGGACATCAGAATCCTCTTTTTAATTCTCAAAGTGAACTCTTTGTGAAGCACTTTGTAACTCTTTTTGTGTCTTTTGACCAGAACCTCTTTTTTTTTGGCAAGGCAATGGAGTTAAGTGACTTGGCCAAGGTCACACAGCTAGATAATTATTTTTTTTTAGATTTTTTAAGGCAATGGGGTTAAGTAGCTTGCCCAAGGTCACACGGTTAGGTAATTATTAAGTGTCTGAGGCCGGGTTTGAACTCAGGTACTCCTGACTCCAGGGCCAGTGCTCTATCCACTGTGCCACCTAGCCTCCCACAGCTAGGTAATTATTAAGCCTCTGAAGTTGGATTTGAACTCAGTTCCTCCTGACTCCAGGACCAGGACCAGTGCTCTACTGCATAATCTAGCTTCCCCGAAGACCAGAATCTTAAAGATTTCTTTCCTTTTTCACCACTTCAGATCATGGATGTGTTACAGAGTTATCTAAGAATGAAGTGATTTTTCCCAGGGAAACAAACCTAGAACTGGGATTTGAACTCGGGTCTTTCAGACTCCCAAGTCTAATATGTTCTTGGCTGTTTTTCTGTGACTGTCTTGTAAATATAAAGTGTAACATATATATGTAGGCTATTTTATTGTTCTTTAATATTCCTTTAGCCACCTACAGATTAAAAAAATGAGATGCCTTTTTTTTTTTAGCATTCTTTTATTTCCTTTGGACCTGATAGGTAAAGTAATAGTTGCTGATTGGTTTAACAAAGATATTTCAAAGCCAACCACTAACTGGATTCTCTTCTTTTTCCCCTAGGGAAATATTGTCAACACACAGCAGTCCCTATAGGACTCTGGAGAGGCGTCCCCAGGGGGGCAGAAGCATGCCAACCACCCCCGTTCTCACCCGAAATGCTTATAGCAGTAGCCATTTAGAGTAAGAGTTAAATATTGTTTGGTTTTGGGTTTTATTTGAAAGGGGGCAAAAGGACTTGTCTTATTTAAACCACATCTTTAAATATATTAAAAAAATGAGGATTGACATTGTTCTGTTTTGATCCGTATTCATGGATCGACTTTTTTAAGATGATGTTTTATATCCTTTGGTATAAGGAATGCCATCAAATTTTTCCAGTGGAATATTGAACATTTTGTATGTCTGTTAGTTTTTATTACCACCAGATAGCATAGCATTTTCCAGAAGAAACGGAAAACCAGACCAAAAGCAGATTGGAAGTTTATAGCCTCACTCCTTAATCTTTGACCCAAAAAGAGATCCCAAATGGCAGTTGGATTTTTTTTTCATGCTCTTGGAAAGGTTGCAGATCATCAGCTGAACTTCCCCATTCCTAGAGAAACAATTTGGATTATATATTTTCAGGAGCCTGACCTTTTTTTCTAAAGTTCCACCTCTCAGAGGCCATCGATAATAGTTGGCCTTTGCTTAATTTGGAATCAAGAATTTGGGGTTCAGATGTTGCCACTTTCCCCTCTAAAAATGAGACAGTTGCTCCAGATGACCCTACATTAACCCTACATGACCCTGTGTCACCCTCAGTCTATTTCTGTGATCCTAATTTAATTATTTTAGCTTTGGGAATGGAGTAATAATTTTTAAAATATCAATGTTATTAAAATCATAAAGTATATGAATCCTCTTTGAAGCTATAGTTTATTACTTGTGATAATATAAAAGAATAAGATTATGAAAATTGAATGATTATTTCAAGAATTAAAAAAAACATAGAACATTGAAACTCCAGACAAGGGATTCAATAAATCTTTCAGTGTCATTTTTTGAAGCAAAAATAATTTTCTTTTTTAAAATTTTTTAATTTTTAAAGATTGTATTTATTTTGAGTTTTACAATTTTTCCCTTAATCTTAGTACCCCCCCACACACACAGAAGGCAATTTGCCAGTCTTTACATTGTTTCCATGGTATACATTGATCCAAATTGAATGTGATGAGAGAGAAATCATATCCTTAAGGAAGAAACAAAGTATAAGAGATAGCAAGATCAGGTAATAAGATATCAGGTTTTTTTCTAAATTAAAGGTAATAGTCCTTGGTCTTTGTTCAAACTCCATAGAGTTTGGATACAGATGGTATTCTCCATTGCAGACAGCCCCAAATTGTCCCTGATTGTTGCACTGATGGAATGAGCGAGTCCATCAAGGTTGACCATCACCCCCATGTTGCTGTTAGGGTGTACAGTGTTTTTCTGGTTCTGCTCATCTCACTCAGCATCAGTTCATGCAACTCCCTCCAGGCTTCCCCGAATCCCCGTCCCTCCTGGTTTCTAATAGAATCAGTGTTCCATGCAAGTATAATTTTCCTCTCTCCCAGGCCGGACTCTTCCCCACAACACTGCAGGCAGCGGAGTGGAAGTCTGGAGTCGCAGACCCATCTGCTCTCTGAACTTGACGGTGACAAGCCATTCTTTTCCCTTTCCAAATCCCAAAGAAGCAGCAGCACAGAAATCCTGGACGATGGCTCCTCCTACACCAGCCAGTCGAGCACGGAATACTACTGTGTCACCCCCAGTGCGGGCCCCTACTACACCACCCAGACTCTGGACACCCGCTCCCGGGGCCGCCGGAGATCCAAGAAGCACCATGTGTCCACGTCCAACTCCGGGAGCATGCCCAACCTGGCCCCCAAAGACATGAGAAATGGAGGCTATCCCAAGAGTCAGGAGCAGCCTTCTTGCAGCTACATTTTTTCGGGGTACCCCCCGTACGCCGACTGTGACCTTTATTATAGCGGGGGCTATGTGTATGAGAATGACACGGAGGGGCAGTATACCGTCAACCCTTCCTATCGCTCATCTGCCCACTATGGATATGACAGGCACAAGGAGTACCGGTCCTACCACGAAGATGAGATGGACCGGGTGCCCCACAACCCCTATGCCACCCTGCGCCTGCCGAGGAAGGGACCCGTAAAGTCGGAGCACATCACCCAAAACATCCACAAGGCCTTAGTCAAAGAGCATCTCCGGGGCTGGTACCAGCGAGCCTCCGGACACAAGGACTTGGGTCACGGCTTGCCGGCCAGCTTTGATTCGGACCGAGGCTCCCAGAGGAGTCTGGGGTACTCTGCCCTGCAGGTGCCCTGCTCCCCGAGCAGCCGAGCTTCTTCCTATACTTCAGGTAAGAGAGCAATTTTATTTTTAAATGAACAGATTAGGCACCATTGATGGGAAGCCGGACAGTGCAGAACTGGTCACCTGCCGCTTAGTCCCAGCCTGGAGGCTTCTCATGGGGTCACAGCTAGCTAAATACATCTAATCCCAATTAAAAACTCATCTTCTATAGGAAGCCCTTCTAATCTCTCCTAATCCAATGCCTTCCTTCTGTTACTGATTTCCCACTTAGCCTGTAGTTAGATTGTACTGTTTATTTGTTGCCTCTCCAATAAGATTGTATGAAGAAGGGACTGCTTTGTTTGTTTTTTTGTTTTTGAAATTTCCACATCATGGAGATGAATAGGCTTGGATCAATTGGTCTCTATAATCTTGTGGGTCTGGCACAACTGAATCTTAATTCATTTAAATACATAGTTGAGAAGCCTGTTCAGGGCAAAAACTGCTGGTGTTTATTTGGTTCATGCTATGGCCAAGATGGCACTGTCCTTCAAGTTGAGGCCAGGAAGACAAAGGATGAAGAAAATCTTCCCTGTCTTTAAGAATCTTAAATTCTGATGGAGAATAGACAACATATCTTATGAATAAATGCAGATAATTAAGATACAATATTACTCCACACAGGCACACAGTTGAGTAAATTAAAGAGGGAGAGCGCACTGGTGTGATTGGGACATGACTGAAACAACTGAACAACAAACCACCCAGGAAAAAATGTTCTTAACTTTTATATCTTGGATCTCTAGTGAAGTCGATGGACCCCTTTCTCAGAGTGATATGTATAGGATTATAAAGGAAATCTATCATATTGAAAAAAGAATTATCAAAATATTTTAAAGACTAGACCCCAGGTTAAGAGCCCCTATCTTAGGAACAATAGCAAGGGTTTTGAACAGAAATGCAATACTATTTGCAGCTATTTGGGAGGTGACTTGGTGAAAAAGATGAGACAGAAAACAATTCGGATAGACTATGGCAATGGTCCTGGGATAGACTTGCTATGAGGCCTGCACTAAGATGGCGGCTGGGCAAGTGGAGGGAAGAGGACTGCAGATGGTACCAAAGTGGCAGAGGAGAAATCTAGGGCATTTGGTAGCTTTGTATTCTTCAGGCCTGGCAGAGGGTCTGACATATACCAAGGGCTTAATAAATGCTTATTAATTAAATTGAATTGCATGGAAAATGAATTGAAAGAACAATTGACATCATGTCAATTCATTGCTATGAATTTGAAATGAAAAATCAAAATGCCATTTCTTTTCCTTTAAGACGAGGGACCTAATGTCCATGAACTCAGGAGATTTGTAACCCTTGATAATTACTTATTATTTATTTATTTATACTATATGCACTAATATTAAATTCAAATTTAGAATTTCTTTAAATTATTTAAGAACACTATTTGGAGACAATCACAGGCTTCGTCAGACTGCCCAAAGGATCCACAGCAACCAAAAATTGGTCCAGAACCCCAATTTTATTTTATTTTTCTTTTAAAAAATTATCAATTTAATATTTTATTTTCCCTAGTTACATGTAAAAATAATTTTAGATATTTGTTTTTAAAACTTTTGAGTTCCAAATTTTGTCCCTTCTTCCCATCCCACCACACCCCCTTTGAAAAAGCAAGCAATTTGATATAGGTTATAAATGTGTAGTCACGCAGAACATTTCCATAATAGTCATGTTGTTAAAGAAAACTTAGACCTCCACCCAAAAAAAAAGAAATCTCAAGAAAAATAAAGTTTAAAAAAACTATGCTTCAATCTGTATCAGGACACTACCAGCTCTTTTTCTTCATCCTAAGTCCTTCAGATCATTGTATTGCTGAGAAAAGCTAAGTTATTCACTGCTGATCATCTTAATATTGTTGTTACCTTGTACACAGTACATTTCACTTACATTCATGTAAGTTTTTCCAGGTTTTTCTGAGAGCATCCTGCTCATTATTTCTTATAGCAGAATAGCATTCCACCATAATCACATGCCATCATTTGCAGAACCCTGATTTGAAGAGAATAAAAAGGCAGTTAAAGTGTACCATTTTTCAAGTAAAGATAATGAAATGTGTATCATTAGTTCCCAGTTATTTGGGTGTTTATTAGTCATACAGTTTAATGGCTGACCTTGGCTGATCTTTGTGAGAGCTTTCGTCAGACCCTTGGGGTCATTAGTACTGTTTCCATTGCCTTCCCTAAAGGTATTTGGTCTCTCCACCTTAGAAACCAGTCAGTCAACCTCTGCTGTTTATTAGATACCTCCTAGGCACCAGACACTGGGCTTGCTGCTGAGGATACAGGGATAGAAATAAAAGTCTCTGCCCTGGAGGAGTTTCCATTCTGTATGCAGACCCTGATAAAGGGGATTCATCTTTTAAAAACATTTATACACCAGCAGAATGAATGAATGAATGAATGAATGAATGAATGAATGAATGAATGAAAAGACCAAGCACTATAGTAGACTTTGGTGATGAAAAATAGAAAAACAAAATAGCTGAGGTGGGCACATTCTAATTAGAGGGCACAACTGCTTTTGCTGATTGGTGTTTCTCCATCTCACCAGAAGGATTGTTGTTGGGGACTCCTTAATCATCAAAACTGCTGTAAATGGCCATATTCAGCTGAGGGTGTGAGAAACTGGAGGGTCAAGAGTCAGCATTGGGTAGGGCACACCTGGGAGAAGTTGGCATCCAGCTGGAAGGAGGGAAGGTAGTGTTGATAAAAAGGTTGGGATTCTCAGAGATAGTGAGAGAGGAGACATCCCAAGCCATGAAGGAGAGCTAATCTATGGCAAAACGTGGAGATGGGAGATGAAACATTGTGTGTGAAGAACATTAAGCAGAAACATTCTTATCCTTTCATTTTTCAGTCACGTCAGACTCTTCATGACCCCATTTGGGGTTTTCTTGCAGAGACACTTGAGTGGGTTGTCATTCCCTTCTCTAGTTCATTTTATAAATAAGGAAACTGAGGCAAACAGGGTTAAATGACTTGCCCAGGGTCACACAGCTAATGTCTGAGGATGTCTTCAAATTCCATGAAGAGTCTTCCACCACTCTCTGCACTAGGAAGCCACCTAGTTGCCCAATTATTATTCATAACCTTTCATTACCTACAAAAGGAGATCAGCAATCATCCGCCTCATCTAACTCTTTCATTTTACAGTTGAAGAAATAGGCCCAGGCAGAGTAATGGCCCAGTTGGGGGTCTTGAAGTCAAATAGTTCTCCTAAGATTGAAAGAACTTTTCAGGACAAAGGAAATATCTTTCCATCATCTAAACACCTCCTTCTCAACAGTCAGAGCTGCAAAACTCTTCCAAGACATGTCAGTCCCATTTTGAGATATATTTAGAGTAATCATTAGTGATATTATATTTAGAGTAGTCATTAGTAATATTAGAGTATTCAATCAACTGTTCCAGAACTAAGTACTGGAACAGTACAAAGAAACAGCCCCTGTCTTTGAAGAGCTTCCAGTCTAATAGAAAAGACAACATGAAAACACGTACATTCAAGAAAAATTCTGTGCGTCGGAAGGTAATTTAAGAAGGAAGAGACTGGAAAACACGAGACCAGAGTAAGATGACTGTGTAGTGTTAATGTTGATCAGTGTCGGGCTAATCCCCAAGTTGAGGAGTCAGCAGGTTCATATTGGACAGGGGGGGAAAACTGGTTTGGTAGATAGTCTAATAACTATCCCTGAAGCCTAGGGTTACTTCAAGCCCTCAGGTTATTTCTCATTCCAATTTACTCTCTGTTGAAATGAATCTTTTCTGATCCCCTCCCTACTCAGCCACTTGGAGTAGATAGGAAGCAGCCTATAAAATTCAGAAAATGTCAAATTTCTTCAATGACATATTATTGCTTTGGGGGTGGCAACCACTTCACATAGTGATTCTCTTAAGGGAAATGAATCAGAGGGTCTCTTATGCATTTATCCTTCTCTGATCAATTGAATGAGGCAAGAAGAAAATGTCATCATTCTATTTATTGATGAAGAAGTGGTACATTCTATTTTTTTTAAAGAAAGAGTTTATTTATTTTGAGTTTTACAATTTTTCCCCCATTCTTGCTTCCCTCCCCCCACCCCCTACAGAAGGCATTCTGTTAGTGTTTACATTGGTTCCATGTTATACATTGCTCTCAGTTGAATGTGATGACAGAGAAATCATATCCTTAAGGAAGAAAAATATGAGATAGTAAAATTACATAATAATCTAATGCTTTTTTTCCCTAATTTGATGGTAATAGTCTTTGGTCTTTGTTCAAAGTTCATAATTCTTTTTCTGGATACAGATGGTATTTTCCATTGCAGATGGTTCAAAATTATTCCTGCTGGTACATTCTATTTTTTATGGGGTTTTTTTTGTTTGTTTTTGCAAGGCATCGGGGTCAAATGACTTGCCCAAAGTCAAACAGCTAAGTAATAACTAAGTGTCTGAATCCAGATTTGAACTCAGGTATTCCTGTACTCCTTTCCACAGTATCATCTAACTGCCCCAGTGTGATACATTCTACCACCACCCATTCTTGAGTGGGCAGTCTCTTCCACCGTGTAAGATACCTGCGATTTAAACTTTGGGAGGTAATCCATTCTGTGGTGTAACCTCCTCTGCCAGCACCCCATTCTGATCAGTGCAAGTAATTGAGAATTGGATCCAGGTGCCTTCAGGAAAAAGTTCAGATACTTGCCATTTCTTGACAACTTTGCTGACTCAAGTAATTTTCATATTTCTTTTTGTTTATTCTAGTGTCTTCCACCACTCCGTCTGGGAACTGGAGAACACAGATAACATTAGGTCTGACTGATTCCCTCTCACACTCTTCTTACACCAGCTGCTATGGCAATGTCTACAGTCCTTTGCCACCTTCAAGCAGGTGAGAATAGTCAAATAGTTTCTTTAAACCTCAGGGTGACCTTCCCCAAAACTGAAGATATTCTTAACTTATTTTTTTATTTTTTATTTTTTTAGGTTTTTGCAAGGCAATGGGGTTAAGTGGCTTGCCCAAGGCCACACAGCTAGGTAAATTATTAAGTGTCTCAAGTCAGATTTGAACCTCAGGTACTCCTGACTCCAGGCCAGTACTCTATCCACTGTGCCACCTAACCACCCCTATTCTTAACTTTTTAAAAGAGATTTTCAGGATCTATTAGTAGTATTCTACAGCATGCTGAATGTTTGGCTCTGTCAATACAGGATAATATTATACCTATTGAGTTACAGGGTTTATTCTTTACCTAGCCCTGCCCCACAGTTGCTTGTGTTTTGTAGTGTAATTATAATCAATGTTCATTTAATACTTAATTTGCAAAGCTCTTTGCACACAGGATCTCCTATGAACCTCATAAGAACCCCCTGGAGTAGGTACTACTATTTCTTTTGTGCTCTATACCTGTGCTTTCATTAGTAGGCTTCCAGTATTTTCTACCCATTATCCTATAACTTATCCTTTCAGAGGATATTTTACATCATTGAGAAGTTAAGTAACTTTCCCATGATCAAAGCTACCCAGTAAGAGGTAGGCCTCAAAAACTCAAGGTGGTTGTTGGGGTTTTTTTAAACTTTTAACTTTTCATTTTAAAATGCTGAGTCCAACAAACACCAACCAAAATAACCATTCCTATATGCAAAACAGAACAGAGGGATTAAATGAACATTTTAAAATTAAATTACCTTTGCAAGCCTTAAAGTGTTGCTTATTATCAACAAATTAAAAATAGAGGAAATTAGAGCAATGTATTAAAAGTCAATTGCAAACATCTCAATACCAAAGAAGTCCTTTTCTTGCCAGAATTCCTATTGGACAGTTGGGGAGCTTAATTTCAAACAAATGCTAGTGTTTATTTCTGTCCTGAACCTGCTTCCTCTAAGAAGTGACAGAAGTGACCAGTTGTCAATCCACTTTAAAGCCAGACTTTCATAAGCCTTCTGAGAAACACAAAAGTCACAAAGGCAGTTGATTGTTTTTTCATTATCCAGTGGAGCTTGTGACTTTACTGACACAGAGAAGTCTCAGTGAAGAGACTCTCCCATAGAGGAAGTGCCTCAACAACTTATGGTCTTAGACCCACTCCATCTACACCAATGTCTTCACAGAGTGAAGGGGGAACTTAGGGAATTTCAGTGGATTTTATGAAATCTATAGACTCTATAGAATTCGATGGAATCAAACCTAAAAGAATTTTTATCGTCATAGCAGTGTCAACAATTCTCATCCTCAAATATGGGACCAGTTATCTCAACTTAAATTAGAATTTTAATGAAAATGTATCTCAGAGAAAGTCAGATAGTTTAGACAGCTACAAGTGATGCTTCAAACAGAGTAGGAGTAAAAACCACCACCCTGAACTTGGGCCCAGAATTTAAGCTTCTTTTTTTCTCCCCTAAGGGAAGGGTGTTCTAAACAGGTTGGATTGTATTTTCACAAATACTTTTCATATTTATGGGATGTCTTACTTATCATCTAAGACATTTCTAACCTCTTAGACACAAGTTTTATCAGAGCCAGGAAATATTTTTTTTTTCTGAGAGAACCTGTTCCTTCAAGATTGTTAAATATAATTTAGCCTGCCCAAGATGCCCTGATAAAGGAGGTGGAACTTTTGAAAAGAAGCATGATTAACTGGAAATTAGAAGCTATTGCCAGGATCCTTACTGATTTGTTATAGTTACAGATCTACATGCATTACTAAGACCATTCGATTTGCCATAATTCTCACGATCTGAGAGGATCTGTGGGACAATATGATAAAGGAGGTTCTTGAGACGATCACCCTTTGAAAGACCGATGGTTGTAAACATGCGAAATTTTCCCAGTCACAGTCAGAATTTCAAATTAAGAAAGGCAACATTTTCCCAGAAGAAAGATAAGGACCCTCGCTAGAACTGCTCAGCTGAATAAACTTTTTCATGATTTCACATGCTAAGAGAAGTGTTTGAAAATCTCACTGCCAAATCTGCACCTAGTTCAGTAAATTGAGTACATCATCCTTTGGAGATCAAGGCTATTCCGATTCTCCACTGGATTTGTGATATCATCCGTGGTATAGCAGTCTGTCAATGTGGATTATATCTCAGTTACATCTTTTGATATTCTTGGGACAGAGAGACATGAAGGAAGACATGGACATTTTTCTCCGAGCTAGAAATGGCTTATCTGGCTTAATGATACATATAAAATTAAAATTCTGGAAGATTGGTACCAAGACACAGAGTACAGCATTCATTTGGGTTTTCTTGGGTATTACCTGTGTGACCTTGGACAAACCACTGAACCTGGACTCGATTTTCCTCATCTGTTAACACTGCCTCTTAAGTCAGTGACCTTCTATTGTACTATTGTCCAGTTCCTAGCCCTGTGGGCGTAAGTTGGTGGTGTTTTTCTTCTCCCTTCAAGTGACTCTTCTTTCATTTCCTATTTTCCATTTCCCTTTCTCTCTGTCCAACACCACCTGTCACTAGGCAGAACAAAGGGCTTCTGTCCAGGCGAATGGTTGTATCTGCAGAAATGAACTCATTTTTAAATTCTCTTATGCTCAGTATAGCCAGTGGTAGTAAGTATAGCATTTTCCATTTGTGTGCATTGCTTCATGCGTAATAGATCTATTGCTCTTGATAATAAATAGTGTGTGAAATTGGGGACTGGCTGTTTGTGTGTGGTTGGGGTTTTTTTTTAATGTCCAGGAAAACATCCAACAAGTAGCATATTTTCCCCTCGGTGTGCTTCAGAAAAGTTTTTCTCTCCTTGTTTCTAAGGTGTGGAAATGTAAAGCAAATTTTTGCTACTAATTCCCTAACTTTCTAATATTTTTGTGTCATTGTAAAGGTTTACCTTGTTGGAATGCATCATGGTGGGATGGTCTTATTCTGATAATTTCAACTATCTGGAGTTTTCTATTTAATTAAGTATGGCTTGTTAAGAGATTCTTATTAGAGGTATGCCAAAGCTTAAAAGGGAGATGGGGAAGAACCTGCATCTTGTCCTGGATATGAACCCATAACTTTGTAACACCCGTTGAATTTTAAAATGTTATTTCTACTAATTATTTTTGGTTTTTCTACTAATTCTCCTTATTGTTTCTCTGTACTTTAAAAGTACACATAGAGATGATTCTGGGGTAGTGACTTGTTCCACATTTATTTTATAGACAGTACCCCGAGACCAGTCAATTGGACAGTACAGATGGGAGCCGGTTGGAAAACGACATGGACAGTAACGAACAGAGACTCTACTGGCACGAGGATTCCAAGCCTGGAACATTAGTCTGAACTGCCACCGCCTTGACTGCTTTGTTCAAGCTCTGCATTCTAACCCCAGTGTGCCTTGCCCAGTGTGCTGTTCTTCTGAAAAGAAATCTTCTTCAGAGATTCCCCAAATGTCAAAAGCTGAACAAGAGTCTTCAGAGCCTACAGACACATGATTTTTAAAAATGTTTTCTTTTAAAGAGAAACAACCACCACCATCACCAGAAAACCCTAAACTTGTTTCCAAGTGGTTGGTGTTACCATGGCCTGGGCCGTGGTTTGGTGGTGTCTTTTGTTGCATTTTTTTAACTCAAATTTGAACACTTGGTTGAAGTATTTATGTTGAGGAGCACTTTTTAGGTGTTGTAGGCTAAACTGCAGATCAAAGTGGGGGGGTCTTTTCAAGAGAAAGCAGGAGTTTTCAGAGCACAATTCAGATGGATAAAACGAAGAAAAACAACACTTGAAATATTTCTTCAGGCATGAGCTCACAATGACAAATGTATGGATTCATGAGTTCATGAAACATCCCATACAGACATGTGAGGACTGGCAGATTTTAGACAGTATTGGAAAATTTACTTGAAGGAAGACTGGATTTAATGGAGGTCTGAATGGGTTTCAATCTTTTTAGGGGGATGTACAATGACGTTTTTTGTAAGCACCATGAAGTGGATTCTGGGATGGGGGTGACAGATGGGGGAGGGATGTCCAAGCGAGGCTTGGGAGCTGTTTTCACAGTTTCAAATATGACTCTTTCTTCATGGTAGCAGGATTGGGAGATGAAGCAATATGCCGAATTATTTACAAATGTGCTTTGTGCATTTCCAAAGGTACCATTTCACTGTGCCGACGAGCTCATTTTGTCTCGCCGAGCTGCATGGAAAACGACTGTTTGATTGGTAACGATTCCATTGAGCTGTCGTTCTTCATGGCCACTGGGCTGGGGATTGCTTCCATTGTCATAAAGTTCTGAAGAGAACACACTGTGATGGCCAGTATTTTAAGGTGATGCAAAAAAAAAGAAAAAGAAAGAAAACCCAACACCCAGAACAACTGTGCCTTACAATTTGTGGGCATTAGGATTGAGCACCCTTGTTGGAGTACTAGGTGAACATATAGTCACCAAGTAATTTCAATAAAAGTGCTCCCAAAAAATACCAATAAAAATGAGGTCCATGATGCAGTTGATTGAATTATGAGGCTAAAAGCTACCTCGTATTTTCTTTGGAGGAACAAATAGAGTCAGTGCAGGATTTTTCAGAAGTAACTCGCTTTCCTTGTTTGTATAAAAGGATTCTCATTTCTCATCTGTACTGTGCTTCAGAATCCCATCAAAGGTGCTCTGGTGTTTTTTTTTTCCTTCTTTTTATACAGATGATTGATTAGTAACTCCTTGTGTATATTGTGAATAGAAAAGTTTCTGATCAACTTTTTTGAACATTTTTTACCTATATCCCAAAGCATGTAATATATACATAAAGATGGATTTGTTAAACTGGTCCTTAGTCATTTGTATCATTAGAAATGAAGTTTTGTTTTTGGGCGGGAGTGGAGAATTAAAAGATAAAAATTAACGTAATTCCTCTTTTGCATATTTGTAAAACCCATTAGAAAAAGAAATGCCCTTTTGCATATCTTTTTTCCTATTTTTGACTTTGAAGACCTATTATTTTTACATAGGTCAATAAACTGAAAGTGTACTACTGAAAATGTCGAAGTATTTATCCCTTTTGGATCAGAGATCTTAAGTCCTTGTTTCAAGTCAGCATCCCAGGACAGATATCCCCACTTCAGACATAGGACCTCTGTGACCCTGGACAAATTTTTTTAACCTCTCTGCCTTAGTTTCCTGCAAGATGAAAAAATTAAATCAAAGTCCCTTCCAGTTCTAGATTGAAGAATCCATGGTGGCTTTTGAATCCTTGATCTGGGGAATTTTATATTCGCTGTGGGACCAAGTGATTGTCGTTAGTATGACCCATGACAAAGACAGAAATCTAATGGGATCTGAAACTCGGTGAGAGGTAATATAGAATAGTGGAGAGAGAGCCAGTCTTGGAACTGGGAAGAAATCCAACGCTTCCCAGCTTTGTGACCATGGACAGTTCTCTTGACCTTTCTTTCCTTTAGGCAGCTCCCTAAGACTAAATGGAAGAGGAGAGTCTGGCTTACAAAGGGTAACTCCTTATAAAGGGAGAGTTTTCTATATGAAGGATGGTCCAATTCCTTTCCCTATACTTGTGGGGGGAGGGCAAAAAAACTGGGAAAAGATGTTGAGAGACATATGACCAGGACAGTAGTTAGCACTGGGTGGAAGGGACTCTGGCCAGCATGCTGAAGAGTGTTAAGGTACACACGTATTTCTTCCTCTACCACCACTTCTCCCCCCCCCCCCCGCCCCATCCCAACTTCTTAAGGAGTAGAGTAAAAGTCTGATTCTGTAGGAAAATATGAATGTGCGGATTGCCCCAAGAAAGAACCATCCTTTGGGAATACCTGTCAGTAGCATCCTGCCCAAGCTTTGGTCTGTATCTGATACTCTTCTACAGATAACTGTCTTTCATGAAAGCAGCATGTTTTGAATTTTTAAATCCTAGCATAAGAGTTCCAAGGGAACTGATGAACTATCAATCCAACAGCTTCATTTTTACACATGAGAAAACTGAGACTTGGAGGTTATGTGACTTCCCTAGGGTAACAGCCCATAACATGTAATGTCTGAAGCAAGATTTGAACCCATCTAATATCCAACATTATTCTGTTGCTCAGTAAGTACGAGCATGTCTTATCATGAGAATAGACTAAAGAATTGGTCCCCTATGGAAGCTTGACCATAGAATTGGAAGCACAGAATAACTGCTTAGTAATTTTGCTGTCTTCTAAAAAAGAGATGGGGTTAGATCACATTTTTGTTCATTTATTATGAATTTTTATTATTACCAATTATTGAAATACCAGAAGACAAAGATGGTATCGAAAGCCTCAGTTTCTTAACTTGTAAATTGGGAGAACTGCATTAGATGATCCCAAGATTTCTTCATATTAGAGTTAGAATCCTTTCATTTAGCCCTCTGTTCACAAGATATCCTGCTCTCTGAGAAGACTCATTCCAGCAATATCTAAATTCATTGAATAAGTACCAGCTACTAATGAAGATCATAAATCTTATTTTTGTTATGAGGATAACAACATTTTTGTATTTACAAATGAGGGCAGTGCAGGTAATTTGCTACACCCAACCCAATACTTGTTATTGAAGATAGGAATAATTTAAATGTGGCAAGTTGGAGTTGAGGAATGAGAGGAGAGAAGGAGAGGGGTGGAGCAGTGAGAATGAGGGAGGAAATGGGGGAGAGGGGGAAAGGGAGGGCATGGGGTTGTCTAAAAAGCATTCCACTCAGAGACATGAATACTTAAATATAATAATTGTATAATAATATAATTGTAAAGCTTAGTATCTGGCACCTACTAAACACCATATAAATGTTAGCTATGATTAAAGGACCAGTAATTTGGTTGGTGTGGGTACCTCCCTCTACTCTTATAGATCACCACCCCTCTATCATTTCAGGGTTGGCCTTTGAGGGTTGCTGTGGTGGCAGTGGAGTGCTGGCACTGACAAGGGATAGGCAGCCTTCACCCTTTCCAGTCTGGCCAGAACATAGACTCCGGCTGACAAATCTTTGAGAATCCTATGCAGCACTCTTAACAAAACATTCATCAGTAGCACTGAAACATTTCCATTGCTCAAGAAAAGAAAAATTGATATAAAAAGAGATTTTGTTAAAATGTTCCAGATCTCATTCTGGGAAGTGCTCTGCATCTCAGACATGTATCTCCAGGTTCACCCCCCCCCCTTTTTTAGAGGCAGTTAGGTCATTCAGGAAGACTTGAGTTCAAATTAGTGTCAGACACCAAATAAACTGTGATCTTGAGTCATTTAACTCTATCCAATTCTGCTTCCTTTACTGTAAGATGCATTTGAGAAAGACCCTGACCTCCCAGAGTTGTTATGAAGATAAAAATTAGCCTGCCACAGTATCTAGCATATAATGCTTGTACCTTTTCCCCTTTAATGGAGCAGCTGCATAGTAATAGCCTGGGTGGAGTGGTGGACAGGATCTGCCCTTCTGTAGACTGGGATTCCAATCTGACCTCACACCCTTAACCAGTTACATGATCATGAGCCAGATACCTTTTTTTTCCTCAAAGCCCCAATTTGCTCATCTATAAAAGGGGTACCCTGCCATACGCTTATCTCAAGGGTGTTAAGAGAACAATTTGCAAGCCCCATAAATGAGAATTATCAAAGGAAGCCACCACCCTTCCCCATTCTCTTCCAAAAATAAAAGGGACGCCATGATCACAAGTCCTTTGAGCAAATTATCCATGTCAGCTGGAAAAGATGAAGATGATCTTGAGTTTGTTTTTCCGATGGAAGTTTGTTCTGCTCAAAGAAAATAAAATATTCAACACGTGCTCATTCCCTTCCTCTTCTCAAAACTCCCATCTCCCATTCCCAGAGCACAGTCTCCTTTTTCTGAGTTTTTCTTTGAGAAAAGGTAAAGAAACAAATACAATGGGGATAATCTTAGTTTCAGGAGATATGGACAATGGCAATTGCATAGCTCTTCCCCTGTTTGATTTTATTGAGTCTTATCAGCCCCCTGTGAAGTTCAGATGCCCATATTACAGATGAGAGACCTGAGGTTTTCAGAAGTTTAATGACTTGTTCAGTCAAAAAGAAAGTCAGTGTCCAAGATGGGACTGGACCTGACCTCCCAGAGTTGTTATGAAGATAAAAATTAGCCTGCCAGGGGGCGGCTAGGTGGCGAAGTGGATAAAGCACCAGCCTTGGAGTCAGGAGCACCTGGGTTCAAATCTGCCCTCAGACACTTAATAATGACCTAGCTGTGTGGCCTTGGGCAAGCCACTTAACCCCATTTGCCTTGCAAAAACCTAAAAAAAAAAAAATTAGCCTGCCACAGCATCTAGCACCTAATGCTTGTACCCTTTCCCCCTTTAATGAAGTAGCTGCATAGTAACAGCCTGGGTGGAGTGGTGGATAAGATCTGCCCTGCTGCAGACTAGGATTTCAGTTACATGATCCTGAGCCAGATACTTTTTTCCTCAAAGCCCCAGTTTGCTCCTCTATAAAAGAGGTACCTCCTGTCTCCTCTAGCCACAGCACCTCATGGTGCTTTGCCACTATAAAGGTCAGAGCATAACAAACTTCAAGTTGGAATGAACCTCAGAGCTATTTACTCCAACTCCATTTTACAGATAAGAAATATCAGGGCCAGATTTGCCCAAGGTCATACAAGATTTGAAGCCAAATCTTCTGATTTCAAACTCCCACCAAAACACTAACTTTTGTCAAGGACGTACCTCTGTTGGTCACAGTCAGTACAGTGTGATAACCAACCTATAATGACAATCTCAACAATTAAACATGGTGATTTTTAATCTTTCAGAAGAGACCTGGCTTTCCTTTGTATCTGGGTGGGTCTTGAAGTTATTTCTGATAAGGACTCAAGTCCCACCCCCAAAAGGCACAAGTTCCTCTTAGAAAGGGTGGAGTAAACAGGACTGGCATTTTAAAAATGCTCTGGAAAGGTAGATATATCTGGGACCCCACCTAGGCAGACTACCTTTCCTAAAAACACATCCCCAAAAAGGAAATTCCTTGGAGGGCTGTAGAGAGACCTGGACCTCTAACCTTCCTACCTTATGGGGCCAGTGAGAGGGAAATTAAGGATGGGGGAAAAATTGGACTAAAAAGGAAGATCTGCCGGATCCATAGCTGCTGCCTTGGGGCTGAGGCAAGACCAGCCCAGGCTGAGCCCAAGGGGGCCCCAGGTTGAGGCTCTAAAGTCTGGAAACACAAGAGCCCTAACCAGTGAATTTTCTTTACCAGTTAGAAGAATGGACAGACAAATTTGACTGGATTGGATGGATGGATAGATGGACAAGACAAAAGAAAAACATGTGCCAAACACTGTATTCTATGAAGGTTGATGGTACTGTGTTCCCTTACCTAAAGAATCAATACCAAATTCTGCCCCACTGGTCTCTTGAGAAAATGCTGACAGCTCTCTTCTTGATTATATATTCTTTCTCTGTCCCAAAGCCTCCCATTCCACACTTATGAGAAGGACAGGGCAGGACTGGAGAGTTTTATCTGCATTGGATAATTGGGGAATTGAAAACCCAAAGAGAAGTCACTGCAACAAATTGGTGAATCCTGTGATCACTCCCCTAGGTCATCCCACTACTCCTCAGGAGAACCTAGAAGCAGCTCAAGGGATCACTGCAAAGCTATAGCTAGCAAATAGGGAGTGGAGGTGAGGTTTGGTGGGGAAGAATGGCTGGTCCATCCAGTATCAAGTGGAGATTTGAATTCCCTCTATTCATGAAATTCTAACTAAATCTAGATTTTTTTGGATTTTATGGATAAGAAACTGAGGTAAGAGAAAAATTGTGACTCAGTTCAAATCCAGACTCAGACACTTAACTGTGTGATCCTAGGCAAGTTATTTCACCTCTGGCTGCCTCAATTTCTTCAATTGTAAAATAGAGATGAAAGCACCTACCTCCCAGAGATTGCTATGAGGATCAAATGATTTAATACTTGTTAAAGTTTTTTTGGTTTTTTTAAACAGTGTCTGGCACATAATAGGCATTTAAATGCTTGATCTTTTCCCTCTTCCCTTATTGAATAGAGTGGGATGCTTGGAGGGGAGAACATGTGGATTCAGATCCCAACTCTAACTGTGATCTCTGTCAAATCACTTCCTGTCTCTGAGATTTAATTTCCTCATTTGTAAACTATCCAAATGCATATATTAATTGATATGTGCATTCCCTCCAAAGATTCAGATCACAGTCCAGTCTGTCACCCACCACTCTCACCCCTCACTCCAGTGCATTTACCAAAGATGACACCAAAAAGGTAGCAATGTGTGTTGTTGTGTGGTTCAAATAAAACTTGCTATGAAAAGCCCTGTGTGATTATCAGCTGTTTTTATTATTCTCTCAAAGGAGAGATTGACAGAGAAAATGGCAGGGAGTGGGACCCAAGGGACTAAACAATAGATAAATCCTAATGTAGCTCAGCATTGCCACTTGACCCCATGTGAGCAGCAGGTAGATCACATGGGGTCAGTTTTCCTGCCTGTTTTTTTTTTAATTTGTTTTTACACTGTAGTCATTTCCCTTTATCTCTCCACTTCCCCAATTTTAACCCTAAAAGAACAGTGCTTCTAGGTTCAGATCTTACCTTGGACTGACCCTTACTGCCTGCAAAGTCACTTACCTCCCCCTCATCTAGAAACTGAAGAAGACGCACCAGGCATCCTCTGAATTATTTTCTAACTACTTTTATGAACTTATAGTCCTTATGGGATTTTTCCTTTTAATATTTAAGCCAACCAAACTTTAGAGACCATATAATGCAATTCAAAGTCATAGGTCTGCACCATCTTACAAAGAAAAGGACGATATTTCATTGGAAGATCTCCAGACCAAGACTGTTTCTCGAATCTGTCAGAGTTTGCCTTTTCATGTTATTGTTTATAAGGTCCTGCATGTCGTTCTCCTGATCCTACCCTATTTGCTCTGTATTACCTTCTCCGAATCTTCATATTTATCTCTAAAATGTTGATATTCATCATTTTTTGAGTCTGACTCATTTTACTCACAGGTGCATACTAAGAAGTTCTCCATAACCAAAGGGGACAGGGGGTAGAGCCATTGGAAAACTCACTGAGGAAGAGGGACCCCACCCAGCTGATCTGGGAACACAGTCTCTTCCCACTGTTCTCCTGACCCAGCACATGCTTGGCCTAATGACATGTTGGCTCCTGGCCAGTGAGCTCCTACTGCAGCTGGGCAGGTCACCTTTTATGTCCCTGCCCGGGGCAGTGTGAGAATTAATGAGTGTTTGCAGATCCCCTGATGAAAAGGGAAGGACTGTCATCCTCTTTATTACTATCATTGTCATCACAGCCTGTTCCCATTTAATTACAATGCCTCTACTTTTTCTGGGAATCCCAGAAGCCAGAGAAATTGGAGCTTATAATGGAACCTGGGTTTTCCCAGAGGCCAGTTCTCTCACCTCAAGTGTCTGCACACCCTTCCCCCCCCCAAAAAAAATAATGGGAAAAATATTTATTGAAAACAAAGACTGAAAAATTTACCAGTAGCAACTTTTGCAAGTCAACTTGTTAGGTCAACGAGGACCTCTAGAGGACATGCTCCATAATGACAACCTAGAGATCAGACATTGAAACAATCCCAGATCTCTCTGTTTAATTGCTTGCCATATTTCCAACAAATTATCCCACTCATTCTCTGCATGTGACCTTCCATTTTCCACTTCCAAGTCTGGCCCTTCTGCCACATTTCTGCCTCAAAGACCTCCTCGCTTCCTTCAAAGGGTTAGCTAGTTTACTTCAACATCACCTCCTATATGAACGATATCCTTATTCCCCATCCCTCCTTTTCTTTTTCTTTTTTTTTAGATTTTTGCAAGGCAATGGGGTTAAGTGACTTGCCCAAGGCCACACAGCTAGGTAATTATTAAGTGTCTGAGGTCGGATTTGAACTCAGGTCCTCCTGACTGCACCTCCTAGCCATCCCCCCATCCCTCCTTTTCTAGGAACTTTCCCTTTATATTACTTTGGAATACAAATACTGTAATACCACATATTACTTTGTATTTAATACAAAATTGTGTCTGGTTGTCTCTACAAAATATTCTGCATGATATATACAAATATTTTTACTTCATTTATACTTCACATTTAAAATATTTATTATTTATTTTATTTCATATATACTTAACATATTTTATATACAAACATACAAATATATAAATATTTTACATTTGCTTTTTCTATCTTCATATTGTTCCCTCCCCAGTAGAATGTAAGAGCTAGGGGTATTTCATCTTTGTCCTTGAATCTTCAGCTCCAAACAAAATATTAAGCATCATAGGAAAGATGCTTACTAAATGTGATTTTCCCTTCAGCCTTCTCTTGCTCCCAACCTATCACTCTATAACCAGCAGCAAGAGTCTACTCTGAGTTCAAGATAAATTGGCTTATAGAATCATAATTCAATAATAAATTAATATAATATAATATATTTATATTCTATACTATATAAACAAAATATGTTTTATAATAATATTTAACAATTATTAGTGTTGACATCATATTTTTCCTATTCATAGTGTTTGACATGTATTCTCTAAGTGAAATGTCACAATAGACTTGTTAGGTAACTGCTAAAAGTATTATTACTATCACCATTTCTTGTTGTCCGCCCTTCTGGAAGAGGATCACGGCATTAGGGAAGTGATGCCAGGACATGCAAGTGGGTTAAATCTGAGTGAGAAACACCAGTCTCACTTTCTCCTCCAGAGCTTCTCCAATAGCAAATAATCAATCAGTAGAATTGGAGATGACCCTGGATGCAATGGGGGACCTTGGCCCTTTTTAACAGATCTCAGCTTGACTGACACAATCCCTATGCGTTGATTAAGGCTAGGTAAGAGATAAAAATAAGAATGACCTCTTATACCTAGTCAAAAGAAAATCAGTCTGGGAAGAGAGGACATTCAGGGTTTCTGGCCAAAACAGAAACTGGAGAACAAAATTGAAACGGATACCATATTGCAGATCCGTGGGATATGATGCATAGTGAGCATTTAATAAGACAATGGAAAGTCTACTGTCTCTGAAGTCAGAGGCTGGGTTTGAATCTCATCTACCACCTGGCTGGATTTGGTCAAGTCATTGAATCTCTATGGGCCTCAACCTCCTTATCTGTAAAATATGGGGATTGTTCTTTTAGGGTCCCTTCCAAAGACTCAGGTCTTTGATACCATCTCTGATCATGACACCAGATTGCTACTCTAAATATAGGGGGAAATCCAATCTAGAACTTGGAGCTATATGATGTAAGACTAATGATGTCATCACAGGGCAGCTAGTATATCCACCACATCAGCCCTAGAGTCAGGAGGACCTGAGCTCAAATGTGACCTCAGACACTTAATGATTGCCTAGCTGTGTGACCTTGGGGAAGTCACTTAATCCCATTGCCTTGAATAAATAAAAAAAATTTTAAAAGACATCATCTTTGTAGGCCTCCTTTCTTACCTATACAAGGAGAGAGAAAATAAGATGATCATAGAATGATAGAATATTAGGATTAGATAATTAATTCCAACCCCCCCCCCCCCCGCCCCATGTAACAAGTAGGGAAAGTGATTTTTTGAGAATTTTTTTGAAATTTTTTGAAATTATTTGTCAAAAGTCACAAAGTAATTAGAAGAACTGATATGTTATAGAAGCAGAACCAAGGCAGGTGAATCCAAAATGAATTCTCTTACCCAATCTCCTTTTACAAATAAAGGAACTGAGGCCTATAGAGTGGTTTAGTTATCATCTATCAAACCAGTATTGATCTTGACACTCAAATTCAAGCCTTTGGCAGTATGCTATATTGAACCTGAAGTCTGGATAACTTTTGTTCAAATCCTGTCTCAAACACTCACTAGTTATATCACCATGGGCAAATCTTGTCAATCTGTGCCTCAGTTTCCCCATCTGCACCCTTTTTTTAGGTCTAGATGTATGAATCTATAAATCTTCTGGCTCAAAGTCCAATATCCTGCATACTCCCAGTTTCACTCTAATATTTTATTATTCAGTAACACCCCAATTTGTGCTCCAATACCAAATGATACAGGTGCTTTATTAGATAAAGTTATGATTCTTTTCTCAAGGAATTTAATTCAAGGATGCAGATTTAAGACCATTCCAATCCATTTCTCCTTTCTAGCCACACCCTCACAAGCAACTAGAAGTTTTAATAAATAGAACTCAAGAATTTAAAGATGGAAAACATCTGCTGGATTATCCCATTCCTCTTCTTGCCAATGCCAACTGAAAAGTGAATCCAGAAATTCCCGTCCTGAGCACATTTCAGAAATATTAAATTGATATGATACATCGCAGGGGCCAAAAGATATCTATAACTACTTTGGATAGTAGACTTAAAGACAGAGGGCACATTTAGTTTTGCCAAATGGCCTCCTGGGTAGTGATCTGAGAAACCACAAACACAAGTTGAGATGACCCAGAGTTCATGTCTTTGCTATGTGAGCTGTATAACCCATGCATTGAGAGAGGAGCTATGAACAAATTGTTCTTTTATTTCCTTTGCAGAGAAATGCCAGCTGTGGGACCCTGGGCTAGTCACTTAATCTCCTAAGGCACTAACTAGCTGACTTGCAGAAAAGGTGCTGACTTGGATTGATAGAAGGAGTTCTCTCATACATGAATTCTCTGTATCAGTGAAATCGTAGATCTGGTCCTAATCCCTCATGAAACAGGACTTTGTCCAAGGAGACTCCAGTTCTTAGGAGCATAGGATGCCCACTCCATCTCATCCAATCCCCCAGATAGATATTTGGCAAATCTGCTTCTAAAAGTTCATGATAAGGGGGAAGCTAGGTGGCACAGTGGATGGAAAACAGACCCTGGAGTCAGGAGGACTTGAGTTCAAATCTGGCCTCAGACACTTAATAATTGCCTAGCTGTGTCACCTTGGACAAGTCACTTAAGCCTATTGTTTTAAACACACACACACACACAAACATAAAAGTTCATGATGACACAGAATAGAAAGGCCACAGTTCTTGACTGGTGACAATGGAGGAAAGGTAATTGGGATTAAGTGACTTGCCCAGGGTGACACAGCTAGTGAGTGAGGGCCCATCTGAACTCAAGTCTTCCTGACCCTAGGGCTGGTGCTCTATCCAATATGCCCTAGCTGCCTCAGTTCTCCACTTATATACTCTTACTTAAGCCTACACTCTTACTTAAATGTTTGATTTATGCTTATGCTTTTCAAAGAAAACTCCTTTTGATTGTGCATATAAAGGGTGGTGGTGGCTGAGGACTGTTGGAAGCCTTCAAGCGAGGGAGGTGTGGATGGCAGAGGGTGAAAAAGGAAGAAGGAAGACAGAAGAAAGAAGGAGAGACAGAGAGAGAGAGACACAGAGTCACAGTAACACAGGGAGACACACACACACACACACACACACACACACACACACACACACACACACAGGCCAAGACCCTTGTATTCTGTATATAAAATTTCTTTATTCTGCCTATAAAATCACTCCACCAAGTGTATGTTATATACTTAGGGAGTCTTTACCCTAAATCCATCCCATTCCCAGTGGCAAGTCATGTCCCTAGAGGGTGGCTGTCCCATCTTCCCCTCAGGGTTCTATGGCAGCAAAAGGAATTGGGGATATGTTTCTGATGTTAATAACTCCAGCCCCCATTCCAATTTATTTTCTCCAGTATCAATCCCCGATCATAGCTGATATTTTTCCTATATCATTGCTTGACCCGATGATTAGCATGCCACTAATATTTAACCAATTTATAGGATTTGGCCATAATGGAGGAATATTTACCTGGGAAATATAGCAAAAACAGAATTGAAAAGAATCCTTTACCCCCAATACCAGGGGGACATTCTTTCTTCTACTACCTCAGTTCCCAAGGAGAGTAGGTTTTGTAGAAGTTGTTGCAAAGCATTTCCCCCCAACAAAATCACTTCAGAACACAGCATGGTCGATGAACCAGTTGGTCCCTTGTCATAGACTATAGCACCTTTCCTCTTGAATCTTATAAATTAGTCCTCTGAAATGAGCTGACATCTCACTTGACCTGTCTACCGAGAAACTCTGGTCTGAACTCCAGTTCCAGGACCCCTGATGCTCTTTCAACCTTTTGAGACTGGCATCCAAGCCTGGGCCATCTCTAATATTCCTTGACCTAGGGCAGGAAAGTACAAACACAACAGAAAGAAGCCATACTGAGGCAAGGTGTTCATAAGCTTCACCCCAGTAAAGAGAGTAGACCACTGGTTCCATCTCTCTCTGTCCAGAGGCTGATATCAGACCTTTCCTCAGTAACAACCAGGAGAGAGAGTTCATGTAGCCAGTCAATGCCTCTTGTTTGCATTTGGTTCTGGTTCAACCACCAAACATGGGTGCGTGTCTTTGACTGTTACTGGTTAGTGATTTCAATCATGTCAAACTCTCTCTGACCCCATTTGGGGTTTTCTTGGCAAAGATACAGGAGTGGTTTGCCATTTCCTTCTCCAGTTCATTTGACAGATGAGGAAACTGAGGCAAATAGGTGACCTGTGTCCAGGGTTGTAAGTTTGGCCTCAGATCTTCTTAACCTCAGGCCTGGCACTATAGTCTGCTCCACCTAATTGTCCTTACTTCTTGCACTTCTGTCCATCCATTAGACCAGACTGGGTTAGATAATAGTAGATAGATAATAACTGAGTTTTAGATAGATAGATAATAGATTTAGATATTAACTGAGTTTTCTTTGAGAATTCCAATTCTATATAAATATGAGTTATGATTATAAATTGAATATGTTCTCTGAAAATTTAATTGCTTTAACAAGGTCTCTGCAGACAGATGTGGGGGCAAGGCATCATCTGTGAAACCCTGAGCTCAGTATTTTGTTTTGAGAATGAAAAATGTAATCTTATTTTAATTGTATGAGAAAGGGATTTACCTGCCTTATAGGGGTTTGTTTTAATTGGGTTTAGGAATTTGCATAACTTGGGCATAAGAATTTTTGGAAACTTACCAACTGGAAAAGATACATGATTTCAGATTTTAAATTTTGTACTTTTAGAGGGCCTACAAGGACACTTAACCTCTGCATAGGAGGCAAGTAGGTAGTTCAGTGGATAAAGTGCTGACTCTGCAATCAGGAAGACCCGAGTTCAAATCTGTACAGGATTTCTTCCTCCTTCCTTCCTTTCTTCCTTTGTCCTTTCTTCCCAAGGCAGTTTACTTAACCTCTGTTTACCTTAATGCATTGTAGAAGGAAATGACAAATCCAATGTCTTTGCCAAGAAAACCCCAAGGATAATATGGTCCATGGAGTCACAAAGAATCAGACATGACTGAACAGCAATAATACAACACTGTTAAAATTATATTTTATAAATTACTGGGTATATTTTACAACCATTTTCAGCACAGGTCCAAGGGAAAATGATTTAGCCAAGATCACTGTGGATATATTTTTGCATACAATTCAACATATACAGTACATAGCCTTACTGCAATAGCCTTATGGCAATTTAAAGTCAAGTATCTTAAAACAGTACAAAATCTGTAGGATTAACTATATTTATAAGAATCAACTATGTGTAAAACTATGGCTACAGGGAGAAAATGAATGAATGAAAAAAGAATTTTTAAACTTCTTCTAATTCTGTATAATAAATCTATACAGAGGGGAGACAACCTGCATACGAGGATTTAGTCAGATGGAAAAGACCATGGATAATGGTTGTAGCAGCAAGGCATATGATCATACACCAACTTTCATATAATTTCCTTTGATCATCATTTCTGATGAGGAGACATTTGAGCATGCCAAAGACTTTAGGAGCAAAAACTTTCTTTTCTGATCTTCAGAAAACTTTCGTCCTCCAGGCCTCAGTTTCTTCAAGTGTAAAATGAAGGGGCTGTACCATATGCTCTCCAAGTTCCTTTTCAGTTCTATGAAAAAGCTGAAAAGCAATGGAGAGAGCCAGAGTGTTGACAAAAGGCTAGAGAATTCAATTCAGGCTGGAGAGGGATCAAGAAAGGTTTGCTTCATGAAAGCACCTGAGCAAGTTCATTAACTGCCACTCTATGAATGAGGTTAAGACAGGTTTAATTGTACATAGGCCTCCTAGTTAATCCATTCCCAGATGAGAAAAATATGTAATGAGGATGGATAAAGGGAAAAAAAGTTGATTTAACAAGATTAGGATCTATCCTCTTAAATGAATGAGTAAATGAATCCTTTCAAGGATTCTTTATCCCCAGTGATTGTCTTTTAATTTTTCTCTTCCTATTACTTTATTTCTGTTCTCTTAACCTCCCATCTATTAATAAAGTAATCAACAGTATTTCCTAAATGTCTGCTATAAGCCAAATAGGCACAGTGTTGGATGCTGGGGCAATAAAGATAAAAAGAAGTAAACAAATAAATGAATGAATTAGCAAACAAATAAATGAATGGAGAAAGAAAGAAAGAAAAAGAGCAAGGAAGGGAAGAAGAAAGGAAGGGAAGAAGGAAGAAAAAAGGAAGAAAGGACACAGGAATAAAGGAAGGAAGAAATCCTGTACAAATTTGATTTGGATTTGACTCCTTAGACTGGACTTTGACAGTCCTTCCAGCCCTAAATCTGTGCTCCTTTGATCCTGTGATTGGACTCAGAACTGGATTCATATTCAGTCTTTAACACTTATTACCTATGTCAAATGAGATAATATTTGTAAAGCCCTTAGCACAGTAAATTCTATATAAATGGGAATTACTTTTATTATCTGTGTGACTTTGGGTATCATTTTCCTAACTTGGGGACAGCTGAGTGGTGCCATGGTGCAGAGAACACCAGGCCTGAAGTTAGTAAGATTCATCTTCCTGAGTTCAATTCAGCCTCAGATACTTACTAGCTGTGTGACTCTGGGCAAGTCACTTAGCCCTGCTTCAGTTTCTTCATCTGTAAAATGAGTTGGAGAAGGAAATGGCTAACCTTTTGGTATCACTAAGAAAATTCCAAATGGGATTCCCAATAGTTGAACACAGCTTTAAAAAAAACAACTAAATTTAAACTAAATTATTTCAGATTAAATGAAGTCCCGAATCCTGAGGACCTCTTAAGACAGCAGGAAACGTCAAAAGAAAATAATACACAAGGATCGCTACTTATATAATGTTAGCAAAGCAAAATAAAGTAAAATAAAATAAAGTCCTTTGAGAGTCATCTGAGTGACATTTACTGAGGAGCTGGCAAAATTCCGGAAGAGCTGTCATCAGCGGCTGGAGAAATCAAGATAAATAAGGTTCAAAATGTACCTTCCTCACCACACAGGTTCTAAGGAAACAGACGTACTGAGAGCACCATTTCCTTGGGTGAAGCTCACTCTGGCAGAGGGGCAAGTGGTGAGGAGCTAGTTCTATGAGTCAGGAGATCATTCTGGAATCTTGACCCTCAAGTCCTTAGTCAAACACAGGGAAGCAACTGCTCATTTCTAACATAAATGGGGCTTCCCCCCCCCAAAAGTCAAAAAAATGATCTCATTGGGTGTAAATTTCCAACATTAAAAGCAGCCACGATTGGTATAGGCTGTTAAAGATTCCATAAGCATTTATTATATCTCAAGAATGATAATAAAATGAGTCCCACACTTCAAAGACCTTATAAAGGAACCAACAGATAATATGAACAACATATATTTAAAGTAAATACAAAATAAATTCAAGGGAAGAGAGAAAGACTACTAACTAGGAGAATCAGGAAAGGAATTTTAGAGATTAACTGAACTGTAACTTGGGGCTCATATCTATTTGCACAAGGATCACTACATTTGCCAAGGATATTATTTCCAGAGGGAATCATCTAATCTCTTTTTACAGATGAAGAAACTGAGGTCAAAAGAGTTAAAGGGATTTTTCAAAGGATTTAATGTCAGAAAGGACCACATTTTATAGATGAGAGGGAGGCTATGTGATGCAATGGAAATAATACTGAACGTGGGGTCCCAGACCCTGCCACAACTGTGTGAACTTGGGTTAGTCATTTCGGCAGCAATTTATGAACAAGATGGGTTGTATCCTGCCTAGACTTGGAATCAGAGAAACCCAAGTTCAAATCCTGACTCAGATATTGTGTGACCTTGGAAAAGTCATTTAATCACTTGATGCTCCAATTTCCTCATATGTTAAAATGAAGGAGTTGAATCTGGTTGCCTCCAAGGTTAGGGTCAGGGTTAAACTAATGTCCAAAGTCAATTCAGGTAAAAGAATAAGGATCCAATCTTGCGTTTTCTGCTAACAAATTTCACAGTACCTTTTTCCCCTGGGGTACTTTTACTGTTTGTGTGTGTGTATGTGTGTGTGTGTGTGTGTGTGTGTGTGTGTACACTTGTGTGCATGTTTATTTTCCTTCAAGGGGACCTGAGAAGGCTAAGAGTGAAGGAAAAAAAGACAGAAGCATTTCTTTCTATTTGGGCAGATTGAATTGCAGAAGGAAGCTCTTTCATATGGGTTGCTTCTAGGTCACAACCATGCTACAGATCATGAGCTTTCCATCATCTTCTGGGTTTGACTAAAGGGAGAGGACCTAATGTTGTATATGGTCACCAATGCCTATGTCAAAAGAAACTGATGGTCTCCCAAAGCAAATAAACTAAAAATCACAGAGTGGTTAAAAAAAAAAAAACAGACTAGACTTGAAGAAAGAGGATCTTGTTTTGGATTCCAGCTCCCACACTTGCTAGTCCCAGAGTAAAACTCTCC
Source organism: Macrotis lagotis (assembly GCF_037893015.1). NCBI lineage: Eukaryota > Metazoa > Chordata > Mammalia > Peramelemorphia > Peramelidae > Macrotis > Macrotis lagotis. The sequence continues at coordinate 163,616,272 of NC_133665.1, forward strand.
CCCCCCCCCCAATCATTTTCCTCTCTAAGCCTCAGTTCCCTTATCTATAAAACATGGATAATGTTTATTGAACCTTTACAGGATTGCTTTGAGTAAGTTGTTCTGTGAATTGTATGGGAAAGTGACATCCCAAAATAATTCTAATTTCCATTTGGTTTTAACAATTAGAATTTTTTTTGCCCCAGACTGATTGAGCATGTCTTGCTTAAAATGTAAGCTATGTTCCTAGCTCTAAATCCATACTGACATTTGTTTTAAATAAGCCCATGATTTAGAGTACCTTATGCTAGAACTAATCTCAGAAGGACCCACAAAGCTGACTGTTCAGTTTTCAATGTGAGTATTCTTATCTTGGAAATCACAAATGACTGCCTTACAAAGAAGACAAGGGCAAGTTTATTTGTCCCTATTTTACAGAATCTTTAAACTGTTGTTGAGGTAGCTCCAGGCCATCCTCACACAGTTGTCAAAGTGTAGAACATGTTAGGAAGCTAAGTGGTGTATGAATAGAATATATCAGATTTGGAGTCAAGAGGATGTGAATTCAAATCTAGCCTCAGATATTTAAGTCACTTTTACCTATTTGCCTCAGTTTCCTTATCTGTAAAATATTCTGGAGAAGGAAATGTAAAACTAATTCTGTATCTTTGCCAAGAAAACCCCAAATGGGGTTACAATGAATTGGACATCCCTGAAAGATTCATATGCAGAATAAATAAACTATTGTATAGATTTGCATATTTCCTGAAATCATCACCCAGTCCTGTATTAGTGGTTCCAAGGCTTTATGTGATCACATCTACAGAAGGTCATTATAACCCTAGATTTCCCACCTGATTTGTTCAGTAGACTAGTATCACCTCCATATTGATTCTAGACACCATGGACAAGAATTCTGGGGGGGGGAAAGCACTAAAACTTTGTATTTAAACATTCAAGAATCATTTATTTGACTCTAGTGTCAGCATTTATGATAATAACAGACAGTATTTATATATGGTGTTTTAAGATTTATGAAACACTTAAAATACATTTTCTTGATGAAGCTCATATCCCTTCAGCAAAGTAGTTTGCTATAGGTATTACATCTAATACATGGAGAAACGATGGGAGTTGAAATTCCATGGAATCTCTTGGATTGTTTGTGAGAATGAGGACTATGTTTTAGATTGAAGAGAATGAAGCAGTACCCATAGAATATAGCAAACTTCAAATTGGCCCAAGGGGTGATTGAGACATTGGGGCTTTGAATGATGACTTAGATTTGAGAGAGTGAATAGACCAGAGTTCTCTCTCTTTACTCCTTGCCTCCATCTCCTGTTAGAAGGGTCTGTTGCTAAGATCAAAGAAAGGACAGTGAATATTCAAATCCTTCCTCTGCCTGCAGCTAATATACTTATATAATTTCTTTATTTCACTGATGGTCTTCCATGCACAGAATGTCCCTTCTTACCTTTGTCTTCTGACTTCCCTAGTTTTTTCAAATCCAAACTAAAATGTTACTTTCTACAAGAAACACCTTCCAATCCTTTTGAATGATAAAGTCTTCTCTCTTGATTATCTCCCATTTATCCTGTGTGTATTTTGTTTGTCCATACGTTTTATATGTTATCTCCCCCATAAGATTGTGACTACCTTTTGTCTTTATTTTCTCAGAACTTGGAGCATATTGGAGGAGCTGTCTGGGGTACATGGAAAATAAATAGGGGAGAGGTTTTTACCTTGGTCTAAAAATAGCTATGGGTTTTTACTGTTGGTGTTGGGGGCTCTGAGCTATAACGGTGAATCTTATATTTTGATATTTTTATTAATAACTAATAAAATTTATCCCCTTTAGTTCTCTTCTAGATTATTCAAAGATTCCAGGAATTCATCAAAAGTGAGGGACCAAATAGAGGTCTGGACCAAAGGAAAGTCATACCTTGGACCTGTCCATATTTCATACAGGGTGAGGGAGCAGAGGAGCAGAAAAGTGAGAACTCTCCTACATATGGCTCTTCTTTACCCAACCAACCTTACCAGATAGCACCACCTATTGCTTAAATGCAGATGAGGAAACGAAAACTAAAGCATTACTTATGGTTACATAAATGAAAACTATCAGAGGCAGGATTCAGACCTGTCCAGCATTCTACTTATTGTGTCATGATTCCAAGACTGATGTATTTTAATTTTTTAAAAACTGGTGAAAAGGGATGGCTAGGTAGCACAGTGAATAGAGCACGGGCCCTAGAGTCAGGAGTACCTGAGTTCAAATCTGGCCTCAGATACTTAATAATTACCTAGCTGTGTGGCCTTGGGCAAGCCACTTAACCCCCTTTGCCTTGCAAAAAAAAGAAAAAAAAACTGGTGAAAAGAGAATATAGACAATGTTCATGAATTTTTTTGAAAAGATTATGTTTTGTGGTATATTCCAATGTAAGAGAAGAAGAGGAAGCATGGGCATAGTCACCAGAGGAAGGAATGAGAGCAAGTGCCAACCATGAACCAGTCCCTCTTCTAAGAACTTAACAAATATATTTTTTTATTTGCTCTTCACAAAAACACTGCTTTTGGGGGCAGCTAGGTGGCACAGTGCACAGTGCACAGAGCACCAATCCTGGAGACAAGAAGACTTGAGTTCAAATTTGACCTCAGATACTTAATAATTGCCTAGCTGTGTGCCCTTGGGCAAATCACTTAACCCCATTTTCTTAAAATAAATAAAAATATTTTTAAAACCTGCTATTATTATCCAGAGCACTGGGCTTAAATCCCACCCTAGATCCTTACTAACTGTATGATCTTGCTCAGGTCACTTAATTTCCCTGAACTTCAGTTTCCTCATCTCTGAAATGGAACTAATAAAGGTACTTAGCTTCCAAGGTTGTTGTGAGACTTAAACAAAATAACAAATAGTATTCTGTAAATCTGAAGGATTTTTTAGATGTAACTGACAAGGAGATGAAATGCAAAGAATAATTACCTTATATTCAGTTATACTAATCATTATATATATTTAAATATATAAATTTTATTTATTTAAGGCAATGGGTTAAGTGATTTGCCTAAAGTCACATAGCTAAGTAATTATTAAGTGTCTGAGGTCAGATTTGAACTCAGGTCCTCCTAATTTCAGGGCCAGTGCTCTATCCACTGTACCACCTAGCTGGCCCCTATGATTTTTTTTAATAAAAAATGAGAAAGCTATTCCTATTTTCTTTTTTTAGAAACAGTGATACACAGAATAAAAAAATACTAATGGAAACTATGGAAGGTCTTGTAGGAAAACTGTTTAGCAAAAACTGCACCATGTCAAACAGATGGATTTTCCTTAAGGTACTACAGAGGTTGGGGATGCCAAGGCTGCCTTGAGAGAAGATTCATTGGTTTCACAGACTCCTCCCTTTGGGGACTCCAATTACTTGGTGTTTGTTATTGTAAAGACACCAAATGACCCTTCATAATCCCCCTATTGCATTACAGTGGGCTGCAATTGGAAACAGTCTCCAGATAAATATTTTTCCATTTTTGTCTCCTCTATCATACATACAAGTATGTCTAAAGGGATTCTAAGTTAAAGTTACATGAAAATATTTGCTGAGCAACATGGGCATTTGGCCCCAAAAGAGAATGAAAAGTGATTTTTTTTAATCATGTTTTATCAGGCAGAAAGTATGGAAACCAATGATGCAAAATGTGTTGGGAAGCATTTAGAGTCAGCATATGTCCCATTAATTATCCTAAAAATAGAACCCACTCAACATGTCAGGTGCTTAAAGAATGGTTTTCAACCACAAGGTCATGGAACCCAGGAGTAAACTAGAAAAGAAGCTAGGTATACAAAACTCTATACTCATTCTATTCTTTTCTAAAAAAAAAAAAAGATTCCAGGGACTGGACTCTTGGAATGTAAAGCCCTCCAAGATCCATGGGTTTGGGTTTATTTTTGTCTTGGTATCCTGTCTTCTAATAACATGGTACCTTGAAAGGAATAAGAATTTTCATAAATATTAGTTGAATTGTGACATCAAATAGGGAGTTCCTGTATCTACTTTCTCACTCTTAAGAGTTTTTGATCAAATTATTTTGCGTCTCAGGACTTCTGTTTTTTCACTTGTAAAATGAGGAGGCTAGAGTGCTAATCAATTGAAAAAACTATAACAATTCTAGAGAAGAGAAAAACAGATAATGAAATATACGCTCTTCCTTTCAGATAAGAGGTGGAAAACAATCTGGAAATAATGGTGTAGGCACTATCACATTTAGCACATTGATTTTGCTTAACTGATTCTGTTTGTTACTAGTGAAGACTCAATGGGGGCGGAGAATTTATTTCCAGAAATGATCAAATATAAAAAAAAAATGACTAAAACATACACAAGGTTGTTATGGAAGATGCTTAGATTTGCCCATTCTGTTGGGTTGTACAGAGCATGCTACAATACTCTCTGCCTGCTTCTAATCTAATCCAGTCCTCAGTAAGAAAAGAGGGGCTGGGATGTGGAAGAGGGATGGAAATCCTCCTTCCAGAAATGCATAACCATTGTGCTGTGTGATGAAGTTACTGAGCCAGAAATCAGTAGACACACACAAAAGGAGTGACCCATTTCTCCATCCTTCTTTCTTCCTTTTGGTTTAATGAACCAATGAATATGAGAATGGGGAGCCTATTTCCCCTAATTGGTGATTGCAATGAGTCTATTCATGACTACATGACTGGATACAAGACATAAAAAGGCTAATGTAATCCTGACAGTAGCTGCTGTATGATAGAGACATACATGGTTTATATTTATGTATTTATATATATTTTATATATATATGCATTTTTGTATATGTACATATAAGCTAAAATCTTATCTAGCTCTAATACAGAATGGCTCCAAAAGTCTCCTAAAAACATTATACCTACACTGATAAAAGAGCTCAGATCAGATTTGATGTACTTAGAAACTGAAATTTTTCCTCTAAAAATTGAAAGTCTTGGGGTGGCTAGGTGGCACAGAGGATAGAGCACCCGCCCTGGAGTCAGAAGGACCTGAGTTCAAATGCAGCCTCAGACACTTAATAATTATCTAGCTGTGTGGCCTTGGGCAAGCCACTTAACCCCATTGCTTTGCAGAAACCTAAAAAAAAAAAAATTGAAAGTCTTATTTTGTTTATTTGTTTTGTCTATAACATTTAAGGAATACTCGTTGTTTGGTTATGAAAAAAGAATGGAAAAGAATGAGTGAGCAAGAATGAATTCACGTGTGAGGGATGCTGGAACCTGCTCCTTCTTGATGTGGCGGCCTCGGCCAAATGGCTGATGTGGATTTCTGGGTTTGCCATAGCCACCTGAGGCAGCAGGCACCCCAGAGTGCATTGCTGTCTTGTACAATGATGTTATTTTCAGTTCAGCCTATTCAAAAGAAACCAGGCAACCTCTGCTGCCCTTGCCAGGTAAAGGGACACCCTGGGAGCTCTCCAGCCTGTATTTAATCCCAAAGTGATAAGAACTGAGTCCTGATGCAGGGGAGAGGGCAGAGAAGGGAACTGGCACAGCCTCTAATGCCAACTACATTGCCCTAGGAGAAATTGTGTTGCTAAACCAGAAAACCAAATTAATGGGCCAGGACAAATGAACTTGCAACAGCACAGTTTGTTTTGACTGTCTTGGTTAATTATTCATGCTCTACAAAGCAGCCTCTGCCCTGTATGACTGGCTACAAGCCCTTCCATTCCCTTTCTGTTTGAGCCTCAACCAGATCTACAAAAGACTAGGATTTTAATTTAAAGAGGGAATTAAAAATAGAAAATTCACATTGCCTGGACTTTCTCCGAAGAGATCCAGTTTTCTGCTATCTTCAATGGTATGCCAATTAGTCAGCCTTTGGTTTCTATGAATATCATAAGTAACTCTGTTTTATAGCTAGATATATACATATATATATATATATATATATATATATATATATATATATATATATATATATATATATGAAGAGGTTTCTTCATTGTTTTTATAAACTATGGGAATGTCAACCTCTTTGATTCTGAACAATAGACCAATGAAGGTAGGCAGGGCTGTACTAATAGGAAACAAACATTGTAGTGGCATAAGAGAATCATTTCTATAATTCTCTTCCCCCCCTCCCCCCAAGGGTGGTAGCAGAAGCTCAAGGGAGAGTTTTCAAGTGGTTGGGGGATGAAATACCTGGACAAAAGGAAGATGAATAATCAGATGTGGTGATTCTTTCCCAGACTTGTTTGTAAGCTGATGCCCAAAGGCAGCCAAGAAGAGAATTGGATGAGTGTCTGAGCTCTCCCCAAAAAGGAAGTGGGGTGGCTTACACTAGCTAAGCCACCTGGCTAGATTCTGGATAAGCCACTGGTATAAAAAATTCACCAGCTGTAACTCAAAAAGGTGAAAATTTTCCATTTGGAACTTGATTTAGAAGTTTCTGCAGGGGTGTGTGTGTGTGTGTGTGTGTGTGTGTGTGTGTGTGTGTGTGTGTGTGTGTGTGTGTGTATGGGGGAGATATACAAAGAGGAATATATAAATGGCTTAAAATGTTAGGATGAGCCATTTTAGTTCACTATGATCCAACTCCACAATTTAATTCAGTAAAAATGATGGATGAATAGGAGAAGCTCAGAGAAACATGGAATGATGAAATGGAATGAAGAAAAAAATTTAGTTTTGTTCAGTTTATTAGAAAGGGGACTTGGTTCTAGAATCAAGAGAACCTGGATTTTGATCCCACCTTTAGAGCTTATTTAGCTGAGTGAGGTTGAACAGATCTCTTTGATTTCCTGTACCCCAGAAGGGGTTGGGCTAGCTAGATGACCAGCAAGGTCTTCTTCTAAGCTATGAATAAACATCTATTAAACATCTGTGACATTCCAGATACCTGAGACAGAAATGCAAACAAGCCCTGCCTGCCTTCAATGAGTTTATGTTTTGTTGGAAACAGTGTCCATAGAAGTAAATATTTTTTAAAAATATATGTATAAAATATATATATATGTATATATATATATATATATATATACACACACACACATATATATATCACATATATATATATATATACATATATATATATATATATGTATAAAGTACATGGCAGGAGGACAGGAAGCCTTAACCATGGGGATGGGGGGATAGAACTAGGAGATCACTGTATGTAAGAATACAAGGATGTCAATGAAAACAACTCTGAAAAGAAGCCCTCTCTGAGGAGTTAACAAGACCAAAACAGGTCTTGGAAGGTAAATAATGAAACTCTTTCCTCTTGGCAGAACTACATGTGCAAAACATTGTAGTCATAAGGGACATAGTCATTGTCTGTGGATCACTTCCTTACCCATTTTTCTTTGTTATATGAGAGGGTCTATTGATGGGATGGTGGGAAAGGAGGAGGGACTGGCTATACCCAGGAACGATGATATAAAAACAAGCAAGATCAGTAAAATTTACTTCAAAAAGTTTTGTATTAAATACCTATTATGTTCAGTACATTGTGTTAGGAGCTAGGACCACAAACAAAAAAGAAACAGTCCCTGTCCTCCTCCAACTCCTCCTCCTCCCCTCCTCCTCCTCCCCCCAGCTAACCTTTTGATAAGGCAGCTAGATAGTTCAGTGATTAGAGCACTGGCCTTGGAGTCAGAAGGACAGGAGTTCGAATCCAGCCTCAGACACTTGAAACTCACTAGCTGTGTGATCTTGGGCAACTCACTTCACCCTGATTACCTCATATCCTCCTGTGACCATTTCCTGTCATTGGGTCCAGATGGTTCATGAGGAGAACCTGTGCCTTAGCACAGCATCCCCCTCACTCAAATTCAATTCTTGTGTTTGTCATGGTATCACCTCCCTGATGTCATGATCTTCTTTGAGAATGAAGGACAGGGGGGTGGCTAGGTGGTGTAGTGGATAAGCACCAGCCCTGGAGTCAGGAGTACCTGGGTTCAAATCTGTTCTCAAACACTTAATAATTGCCTAGCTGTGTGGCCTGGGGCAAGCCATTTAACCCCGTTTGCCTTGCAAAATCCTAACAAAAAAAAAAAGAGAGAATGAAGGGCAGACATCATCATCATCATCATCATTTTGATGATATCATGTGCTACAGTCCCTGTTCTCAAAAAGCTTATAATCTACCTCCTCTTCTTCCTCCTCATCTTCCTCTTTCTCCTCCTCCTCACCTTCCTGCTACTAGCTAACATTTTGACACTATCATTTGCTGGGTAATCCTGTCCTCAAAAAGCTTACATTCTATCTACCACTACCACTACCACCTCTACTGCTACTTCTACTAAACATTTACTAAGATATCACTGAATACAGGCAAAAGTATGAAAGGAAATTCTAGACAAACTGCTCAAAAAATGTTAGATAATTTAAAACTGGAAGGAGCCTTAGAGACAGTCTCCAACTCATTCTTTCACAAATGAAAACAAACAAATAACTTGTGACTAGCCCAAACTCTAACAGATCAGAAGTAGCAGGCTTCTAAGGGATTTCTCAGATTTTGTTTGAACTTTTTCACTGTACTGGTCACCCTGTCGCCTTTAGAAAGTGCCCACTTTACATTTACCCAATCTTCTCACCTTGGTGGTATGTATCAGTGCAAGGATATGATTTGGAAGGCTCATGGGATCATAATGGCCCTAAACCAAGTTGAGTAAATATGCTCCAACAGCATAAAACTCATTTGATGTGTCAATGAGCAGGGGAGTGGAAAGGAAGTATGGAGATCGTGATAGACAAACAATTTTCTGTCCTGGAATGCAGAAAGGAGTATGGCGATAAAACAATCTAACTATTTTTATTTTTATGTTTTAAAACACTTGAATGTTGACACCGGAAATGAGAATTTATAACTTTCAAGATGACTCCAGTGAGTCTAAGGGTAAAAGTCTTTAATCTTGACTCTAGTGTTTTAAAGATTTGTTTGCAAAGGAGGGAAGGGATCTACAAAATGCATTCGACTTTGTTTTTGAGAGAGCTCCTAGGAAAGACTGTTCCCGTGCCTACATCTTGGCTCTGCCCCCACCCCCAAATGGATTAGACTTTAACAAGACTCCACATAGCTGGAGAAGATCTGAAGATTCATTTCCAGATTTAATATCAGATCCCTTCCCAACCTTGAATGTTCTTTATCCTATAGAACAATGATGTCACCTAATCAGAAAGATAGTATTGATTTTCAACTGAAATGGGTTCTATCTGGGGTTTCATCCCTAAATAATTAACCGTGTGTCCTTGTGTGAATGTGTGGCAAAGCTTTCACATCATACCTTTGGTATTGCAGATTCATCTCTTGAAGCAAATTATTTTCTTCTCAGAAAGTTGCTCCTGCAATGGGAGTATGCTACAATCAGAGAAAGTGAAGGGACTAGAACAGGGCATTGGGGAATGTTAGTGGGGAAGAGACTCCTTAGAATGGCTGGGGTTGGTTGATAATTAATATTCAAACTCATTACTGGAGGGAAAGGAATTTGGGGCTGTCGCTACTCCTTTCATTCTGGTAGGGTTTTTGAGCTTTCCAAGGCCTTCTTCATTTAGTAATATGGAGAGGCTACTAGTGTCATTACAATTTCATAAATATCTTCACAGAGATACCCTCGATCCTGTTCTCTCACCTTTTTAATTAACCTCCTTTTGACTTAATTTTCTTTTTGCTAATATTGCAAATCATTTTGGGGGCCACAAGCAACCGGGAAAACCTTATTCTTTCTCTCCTCTAAGAGAACTCTCTCATTGGACCCATAACTATGTCCAGAGCAGTGTCAGTCTTCTGGCCACCTAGAACAGACTTAGGTTTCTTTTCTCCAACTCATTGACTCATTAAACCCCAACTCTGCACACTTGGGAAAATTACTTGAAGTTTAGATGTTAGTTATGTCTATGGTGGCCCCAAAGGGAGGAGGTAAAAGCTAATCAATGTATAATATTTATCAAGTTGAGGCAGGTTTTTTGTTTCCTACAAATAAAAGAAATGTCTAACAGGCTCACATGTGAGTGCCGACAAAAAAGACTTGAACAAACTAAACAAACACCTATACAATGTATTCTCTGAAGGGATGTTGATATTTAAAACCTTCTCAACAAGAAGCAATTTGCAGGATTGCTGATTAAACATTTTATTTTTCTCTGACTCCATCAAAAGTCTATATCTTCTGATAATCCAGAGCAGGGATTGGGCTAACCCATTAGTCAGTGGGCATTGCCTCCAAGAAGTAGCTGCTAACGATTCTTTCCAAAGAGCAACCAGCACTGACTCTGCAGTCAGAATCTCTGAATCTGGTGAACTCACGTAACTTCAAACCTGAATATGTTTACCTTGGCATTGAGATTTATTCACCAGAAATCAGGAAAGAACAAAGACAAGAGAAATGTTTGTATGTCATTTATATAGGACATGGGCTTTAGCTGCCGTGTGTTCGTGGCCATGCAGCATCAAGAATAGGAAATAAAGTAAGCTGTCCTTAACCCAAAACCTTGACCGAGGATCATAGAATCTAGGGATAAAGAAGCTAGAAGTAAATCTGCTTTTTTAAAAAAGATTCATAGAGTAAGCTTTTCTTCCCACTCAGAGTCCAATAAAAGGGTTGCTTTGTCATCTGAAAGGGTCAAATCTCAGAACTGAGGCACTCATGCCAAATGGAAACAAATAGGAGGGACTTTGGTGTCCCTCAAAGGACCCAAGAGCTTTGCTAGCACACATAGTCAAAATCAGGAAGGACAGATTTAAAATACCTGTTGAGCCTCTGGTTGTGCTTTTAAAAATCTAAGGTAATAGACAATGTGTATGCTGTTCTTCATGGAAACACAGAAACTCGGAATTGGAAAACATTTTAATGATCATCTAGTTCAAACTGTAGCTGAAAAAGATACCCTCTATAACACACCTGACAAAGGAGTCATACAACATTTGAGTGAAGACTTCTAATGAGTGTCCTATTTCCCTAAGGCAACTCAGGAAGCTTTACCTTCCTCTCACTCCCATCACCTCATAACCCCATATCTGACTTCATTTTTTAGCTTCCTTTTTTTTTGGCAAGGCAATGGGTTAAGTGACTTGCCCAAGGTCACACAGCTAGGTAATTTTTTTAAGTGTCTGGGATCGGATTTGAACTCAGATCTTCCTCACTCCAGGACCAGTGCTATTCCCTTTTTAGCTTCCTTTTACAGCTTATCAAAAACCTTCTCAACATGAAGCAATTTGTAGGACTGCTGATTAGACATTTTATTAGTAAAACCCTTGATGGCAGGCCTGTTTTTCTTTTTCTTTATATTTGAATCACTAGTTATTAGCTTAGTGTCTGAAATATATTAATAATAATAAAAATATAAAATATATATGATATATGATATATAAATATAGTATATATTTATATATTTATATATATTATATATTTATATATATAAAATATATACTTAGTAAATGCCTATTGACTTGGTTTATTTAAAATCTAAGTTTTCCTCTGCACTGAATTCTCTAGGATCAAGCAGGACATGTGTAATCTATCCTCCCTCTAACAACTCTTCAGCCACTCCAAATCAGATATCATGTCATTCATGAGCCATCCCTTCTCTATGGCATCTTCAACTGGAGGTCCCTTGCCACCTCAAGTGGTTTCTCTGCATACTACCCAGATGATCAGTGATCTTCTTAAAGATCTACTGATGTCATTTTGCATCAGTATTTCTAAATTTCAATGTGGTCTTTATTAATAGCACCATAATATTCTATTATATAATATACCATAATTTGAAATTCTTAAACCATTTTCTATTTAGTGTACATATAGATTACTTCCAGGTTTTTGTTCAATTATAAATAACACAGTCATGAGGGTTTTATTATATAGGAAGGTGCTTCCCCACCCCATTATATTATATCTTTAGATAAAGTTCCAGCTTTATATTCACTGTCAAATGTATTGATTAATTTTGTGAATCATTGCATTCTCTCCAAAAAGTTTTTCACAGTTCAGTCTAACCAGCAATGTAATTTATAATTTCCTCACAGCTCTTTCAACATTAAATTGTATTATTTTACTCTATTTTTTTTCTCTAGAATTTAGTGGATGTGAGCTGGTGACTTAAGGTTATCTTGACTTTTATTTCTCTATTATGAAATTTAATAATCTTTCCATTTAGTTATTATTTATGTGCCTTAACTATTACTCCATTACTCCCATTAGGGAGTGTGTATTATTTTAAGAGATATTTATCAGTTCATTTGGCCTGTAAATATTTTTCCCCAATCTGTTTATTTACTTTTCATTCTAGGGATATTGCTTTTTGTTTCACAAGATTTTTCATCTTTGTATAATCAAACACATTGATGTTGTCTTCAACAATTTCTTTTTTTTTGATGGACTAATAAAAGTACTTTTCCTCTCCATAGTTGATATGTATGTATGTATGTATGTATGGAATTACATTGTCTTCCAATTCATGTTTTCTTATAGTTAATTGTAGAAATAATGTGAGTAATGAATCTAAATCAAATTTTTATCATGCAATGAATTTCCCCAAGTTTTCATTAAGAAGTAATTATATTTCCAGTGTTTTTACAGCCTGGGCTTGTGAAAAACAAACCTCTTGTGAACACTGATTGCTTTCTAGATTTTCTGTTCTATTTCCTTGAGCTAGTTTTAGCTTTTTTCCCAGTATAGGATTTTTAAATAATTTATATAAATTTTGAAATTTATTTTGACAAATAAATTCATATACATACATTTTGTAAACCTTAATAACATTTCCCATTAGATTTTTCCTAATTTCTTTATTTAGAGGATATTTTGAAATTTTGTATGACAGATCCCTATCTTCCCCTTCTCTTTTTCCTGATTTTATCTGTCTACTTTTCCATTCAATTCAACTCAACTCCAACCAACATTATCAGCACCCTACAATGTACAAGGCAAGCAAAAAAATTGGCAATTTACTAAGCATCAATTAAACCTTATGCAACTGTTGAGGATATGAGAACAAAGAAAGAAACTATCCTTCTTTTGCAGGGAACTTAAATTCTTTTTTTTTTTTTGTTTCAAACTCCACAGTTCTTTCTCTGGATGCAGATGGTATTCTCCATTGCAGACAGCCCCAAATTGTCTCAGATTGTTGCACTGATGGAATGAGCAAGTACGTTAAGGTTGATGATCATCACTCCCATGTTGCTGTTAGGGTGTACAGTGTTTTTCTGGTTCTGCTCATCTCACTCAGCATCAGTTCATGCAAATCCTTCCAGGCTTCCCTGAAATTCCATCCCTCCTGGTTTCTAATATCTCCATAGTGTTCCATGACATACATATACCACAGTTTGCTAAGCCATTCCCCAATTGAAGAACATTTGCTTGATTTCTAATTCTTTGCCACCACAAACAGGGCTGCTATGAATATTTTTGTACAAGTGATGTTTTTACCCTTTTTCATCATCTCTTCAGGGTATAGACCCAGTAGTGGTATTGCTGGGTCAAAGGATATGCACATTTTTGTTGCCCTTTGGGCATAAGAGAACTTAAATTCTACCGAAACTAAACCATATGGGTCCTTAGCATTAAAGAATTTTATTTTACTGGGGAAATAAAATAAATTCTTAACATTCATATTTCATTACCTGTAAGATCTATGGAAAGGGGAGCAGTTTATGATTAAGGAAGAGTTGGAGAACATCACCAAAAACAAACTAGATGATTTCAATTACATTAAATTAAAAAGCTTTTGCACAGATAAAACCACTGTAACCAAGATCAAAAGAAATGTAGTAAATTGGGAAACAATCTTTACAACTAATGATTCTGACAAAGGAATTATTTCTAAAATATACAGAGAACTGAGTCATTTTTTAATTTTATTTTTATTATTTTTTTTAGGTTTTTGCAAGGCAAATGGGATTAAGTGGCTTGCCCAAGGCCACACAGCTAGGTAATTATTAAGTATCTTGAGACTGGATTTGAACTCAGGTACTCCTGACTCCAGGGCTGGTGCTCTATCCACTGTGCCACCTAGCTGCCCCTGAGTCATTTAAAAAAAAAGCCATTCCCCAATTGACAAATGGTCAAAGGATATGCAAAGGCAATTTACAGATGAGGAGATCAAAGCAATCCATAGCCACATGAAAAATTGCTCTAAATCACTAATTAAAGCTTCTCTGAGGTACCACCTCATACCTCTCAGACTGGCCAATATGATGAGAAAGGATAACGATCATTGTTGGAAGGGATGTGGAAAATCTGGGACACTATTACACTGTTGGTGGAGCTGTGAACTCATCCAACCTTTCTGGAGGAAAATTTGGAACTACACCCAAAGGGCAACAAAAATGAGCATACCCTTTGATCCAGCAATACCACTACTGAAGAGATGACGAAAAGGGGTAAAAACATCACTTGTACAAAAATATTCATAGCAGCCCTGTTTGTGGTGGCAAAAAAATAGGAAATCAAGTAAATGTCCTTCAATTGGAGAATGAATGGCTTAGCAAACTGTGGTATATGTATGTCATGGAACACTATTGTTCTATTAGAAACCAGGAGGGATGGGAATTCAGGGAAGCCTGGAGGGATTTGCATGAACTGATGCTGAGGGAGATGAGCAGAACCAGAAAAACTCTGTACACCCTAACAGCAACATAGGGGTGATGATCAACCTTGATGGACTTGCTCATTCCATCAGTGCAACAATCAGGGACAATTTAGTCCTATCTGCAATGGAGAATGCCATCTGTATCCAGAGAAAAAGCCATGGAGTTTGAACAAAGTTCAAGGACTATTCTCTTTGATTTAGGAAAAAAACATATCTCATTGTCTGATTTTGTTATCTCTTATACTTCTTGCCTCTTCCTTAAGGATATGATTTCTCTCTCATCACATTCAATGTGGATCAATGTACAACATGGAAACAAAGTAAAAACTGACAGATTGCTTTCCGTGGGGTGGGGTGGGGGGAGGGAAGTAAGATTGGGGGAAAATTGTAAAACTCAAATAAAATCTTTAAAAAAAAAGCCATTCATACTTCAACAAATCTGTTATCTCATTCCTCCAAGAGAACAAATTGTAACCTGTCTTAACTTCATACTGTGTAAGTCTTGCTGGATCCTCCAATAGTCTTCCATTTGGAATCCATCTACTCTTGAAGGCCATCCTCCAGATCTCTGGACATTATATGCATGCTTTTGGAGGAGAGAAACCATTCTTTTACTATCTTTTTCCAATCATCCTTTGCTCTGATGGTAATTTTAATGTTGATTCTTGTTTGCATTTTGTCAGTGGTAATATAGTGCAAGCTAATCATGCTCACCATTCATTTCCCCATCACCCCTAAAATTTGTATTTATCTTAGACTCTGGTATTCCATAATAATTCCATAATAATTCATTGGCATGTAACTTACCTAAAAGAATAATGACATTTAAAAACAGATGAGGTATTATTTCAGAGAGGAAGTAGGAGTTACTAAAAGTACTTTCTCAAATGTGATCCAGCCCACTCTCTTTTATTTTGGGGGTAGGGCTCATTAAAGAAAAACACATACATATATACATATATGTATATACATGCATATAGAAACTCATACAAGTATATACATATATAAATGAAGATATGTATGTGTATGTGTTTTATATACATAAAAATATCCACACACATATATGTATAAATACATATATAGATACATATGTGGATGGGGCAGCTCTATTGGCTGTCCATTCAGTTGTATACCATTATTTAGACGTAGTTTCTAAACTGCACTCTGGTAGAAACTACAATGCATTTTTTTTAGGTTTTTTGCAAGGCAATGGGGTTAAGTGACTTACCCAAGGCCACCCAACCTGGTTATTATTCACATTTGAATTCAGGTCCTTCTGACTCCAGGGCTGGTGCTCTAGCCACCTAGCTGACCCAACTACAATGCATTCTTTTTTTTTTAAGTTTAGTTTTTCTTTTTTGCAAGGCAATGGGGTTAAGTGGCTTGCCCAAGGCCACACAGCTAGGTAATCATTAAGTGTCTGAGATCGGATTTGAACCCATGTACTCCTGACTCCAGGGCCGGTGCTTTATCCACTGCGCCACCTAGCCGCCCCTCCTACAATGCATTCTTAAGGACACTGCAGGATATTTTAAATTTGTGAGGCAAATACAGTGAATGAATGATGTTCTCAAAGAAGAGTATCTAGAGGACCTCACTAGCTATAGGAAAAATTCCTTTTCCATTTGGGCTTTTCATTGGATGTCCATCATGACAATGTCAAAAATCTTTTTTTTTAAAAAAAAGTTCATGTATTCTTTATCCAAAAAGTATATTGAGAACTATGTTAGGGTCCAAATGTGGCAGATCCACTGTTATTGATAAAATGACAAGTAATCAAAAGGTAATTTGAGAAAGGAGATATGACTGTCAGCTGCGGGGGGGTCATGACAGAACACAGGCACATTCATGTAAAAAATGAAGATGACATGCAAGTCTAGTCAATTTACACAGCCCTAGAGCAAAAAGTACATGAAAGGGAGTAATATGAAAAAAGTCCAGAGAGATGATTTGGTGTAAGAATAAAATTTGTTTTGGGTCCTTCAATCTTTTCAAATTGGGCCACTTTAGCAAAATTGCAAAGGTGTTGTGGTAAGAGAGTTCTTTCAATCCACTGGACCCCTAGGTTCATTTTGAGAACATGACTGAAAAGGTGTAGCTCGGACCAGAGAAGCTGGTGACCTTTGCCTTACATTTTACCAGAAACCCCACAACTTGCTTCTGCCCTTGAACCCCTTTTACCAAGCCTTCCTCATCCTTCAACCGTCTGCTTGCTAGATCTCGCTCCCTACTGCTAAATGAATTGAATATAGGCACTTTCTAAATGAAGGCTTCAGGTTCACCAGAAAAAAAAAGAAAGAACAGCCAGCGAGGGGAGGGAAAGAAAGAGGGAGAGGGGAGACAGAGGCAGAGAGAGACACAGAGAGAGAAACAAAGACAGAGACAGAGACAGAGACAGAGACAGAGAGAGAGACAGAGAGAGACAGAGAGACAGAGAGAGAGAGACAGAGAGAAATAGACAGAGAGAAATGGAGAGAGACAGAGAGACAGAGACAGAGACAGAGAGAAATAGAGAGAGACAGAGAGAGCGAGAAATAGAGAGAGACAGAGAGAGAGACAGAGACAGAGAGAAATATATAGAGAGAAATACAGAGAGAAATGGAGAGAGAGAGAGAGAGAAATAGAGAGAGACAGAGAGACAGAGACACACACAGACAGAGAGAGAGAGAGAGAGAGAGAGAGAGAGAGAGAGAGAGAGAGAGAGAGAGAGAGATACAGAGACACATGGCAAAGATGTTGAGATAGTTCAGGTTCACATCACACCCATATCCTGCTTCCCTGCCAGGATTTCTTTTTCCTCTTGCCTTTTCTCCATGGTCCAAGCCAAACTGCATCTTGAGTAACACTACTCAAAGATCTCTATGTCTCCTGGTATTTCAATTGACTAAAGTGTTCTTTCCTTGTGCCTTTCACTATTTTATACCGTTGATATATTCTGTTAACTCTCTTTTTTTTTCCATTTGTGAGGTACCTGAATTTTAATGAGGTAAAATGAGACTCAGAAAGGGGTTCTTTGCATCATAGCCCACAGACTTTTAAGTGTAGGAAGTTTAAAGCACCTTCAGAATGAAAATAGCCAGTCCCTTGACGCCAACAATAAAGATATTGATACAAAATAATTTCCTTCTGGTTTATATGGTGAAACAATGATTAATATATATGGACAAAATTGTGTTCTTGCCCTTTCATATTAGTTAGAATCACAAAACTTCAGTTAGAAGGTGACCTCTCTTCATTGTCTTCTGTAATTACCAAATCTGAACAAATTTCCTCCCCCACATCACATGCTTGGCAAGTGGTCATCTTTTGATTAAAAACTTTGTGTGATGAGGAATACTCTTACCTCTAGAGACAATCATTTGGGGATAACTCTAATTAGGTAATGTTTTCTTATTTCATGATTGTAGATTCTGAACTATAAGGGACCAAGAATCAATCTTGTCTAACTCTCTCTCATTTTACATATGAGGAACTAAGGCCAAAAGAAGTTAATTAACTTTTCAGGATCACACAGTTAATAAATGAGGGAGGAGAGGTTTGAATCTAGTACTCTATCTACTACATAACTTCAATGTCTGCTCTCAATCCAATCATCAGTCCTACTTCTGTCTTTTGTGGTCCCATAAAAATAAGTCCAATCTCCCTTTAAAGTGATAGCCTTTCAAATATTTGAAAATATCTAGGGGCAGCTAGGTGGTGCAGTGGATAGAGCACCAGCCCTGGAGTCAGGAGTCCCTGAGTTCAAATCCGACCACAGACACTTAGTAATGACCTAGCTGTGTGGCCTTGGGCAAGCCACTTAACCCCATTGCCTTGTGAAAAATAAAGAAAATATCTAGAATAGCTATGAAATCAACCAGTACTCCTCTATATCTGTGATACGTGGATGTGGGCAGTCTCTCCAATGAATAACTTGTAAGCTGTCTCTGAACATTCTTTACTTCTCTTCCCATGTCCTCTCAAAGGATTCCAGCTTTAAACAATTTCTCATTTGTAATGTGAAATATAAAAAAGTTTGAGAGACATAATTTTTTGATAATTAATCATTTTTATAATCATGTTAGTTTATGATTAATAAAAGGAATCAGTCACACTTTTTTGAATGTCAAAGACCTTTCATGGAACCCACTCAACTTTTATATGTCCTTGGAGGGTGTTCCTCAGGGTAGTGATCAACTCTGATTGGTTAATAAATAATGCGAGAGAATGAATATAATAATGAGGGGTGAATTATTATAATGAGGCACTGGGAGACTGACTCTGTTTAGGTCATTTACTTCCATTTCACACCCAATCTTGGATAATCTAATCGAAGAATTTATCCCCAACCCAAACCTGAGTAGAACACAATGGGTTTTCCCCACCTGGGTGAGGTCTAGACAAGACTGAGGAGAAAGTTAATTCAATCTCATTAACAGCAATGTCTTTCACCTAGTACAGAATAATATTTCTGAAAGGGATAAATCCTGTGTCTCTCCAATATTAACCATTAGTTATTTCATAATCATTTATCTCAGTAATTTCTTGTTTGTGTTGTGCTTTAAGGACCATGAGCCTCTGATTTGCCCCTTTGAGTGATCTTCAGATACTGTGGAGCTCCATGTCTCATAGCCTATACTAAACAACAGGAAAAAAATCATGGTCTTAACTTTAGCCATCTCTACGTTATGTCTTCTTAGCAAAAAGATTTGACTGCTTGGGACCACAAGTACAGCAAATGAAGCATAATTACTTAGCTAAAGTTTATCTGATTGCTAGGGGCTAACTCCTAACAATATAATAACATAATAGAATAATAAAAGTATTTTACATATAGATTGTGTTAGTCTAACCTTTTAGCCCCACATACATTGCTTTTGTCAACACTTCAAAGATTGATGACTTCATCGTTTCAGGGACTTCCTCTGCCAACATAGATTATGACTTCATCTATGGGCAATGAGTGTTGAAGCTGAAAAAAATCACCAATTGGCAGCTAGCTCTTGGGGGTTCCATCCCTTTGAATTTAGCAAGGTTGACCCTTGAAAGATAGACAATCTATCTGACAGTGGTCTATAGCTGAAGTCTTTACAGCTTTGTTGGGACCTGCCATAACTTGTCCTTTACTGACACTACCAGAAAACCAAACCAAACGAAGCTTCGGATCCCTTCCATACAAAGATAAAGCAAGGAATTAGGGCAGAAGTGAAAGTAGTATATATTCATTATCTCATTCATAAATATGAATCTTAATACCCATAATTGGCTAATGAGTCTTTTTATGACATTAACTCTGAAATCTTGCTTGTTCTTGATAGAAGCATTCTGCTGATGTAATTGCCTGTACCTTTCTGATGATATTTAGATTTGGCTATAAATTTCTTGTTCAGAGCAGGTCGGTTAACTCTTAGGAGTCTAAATGCAGAATTGAACTAGAAACCAATCAGAACCAAGTCCCTTATTCTTAATGTACTTAAAATCATAATTTCCTGATCTCTATGGACTGTAACCAAAATTAGGGTCAACACATTGATTTGAATTGACTATCCCCAAGTTTAGGCTATTCTCTTAAAATCAGATTGAATTTAGTATTTAAGACTGGAAAGGACCTTAACAGCCATTTATCTAACACTTCATTTTACAAATGAGGAGACAAAAGCCACATTTTAATCATTTGTCTAAGGTAACATGGATAGAGGAAAATGGTAATGGATTTATTTAATTGAGAAGGATTTTCTTTGACTGTCTTATAAAGAATTAGGATGTCCACATCAAGTACTTATTGTAGGCTCACTGTCATCATAAATTTAGAGCCAAAAGGGATCTTAGCACTTATCTTGTACAAGACCCACATTTCACAAATGAGGAAATACTTAGACTGGTCCAGAGTCTGTTCTTATGCATAGTCTTAGGGATGTCACTTTTCATTTTTCTCCACTGTAAAGAAAAGGTCAGACTAGATAAGAATTAAGTATCCATCTAGCTGAGATACTATGAGCACCGAGTCCACTCTGGAATGAAAAAAGCTTCGAAAATAAATTTTATATACATTCCTCTGAGATGATTACCAATTTATACTAGATGTACCTTGTGTAGACAGTTGTTTGCATGCTGCTAGGTCATGAGTTCTTTTTAGAGAAGAGATTATTTTTGCCTAGTACATGGTAAGTAATTAAGAAATACTTATAAACTGATGACATCTATATCTAAGAAGGTCCTTTTCTAGGTTTTGAATCTCTTAGATTCAAATATTTTTCATAATTTTTTTCATAAATTCAATTTGATGAGCATTTATTAAACAACGACTATCAAATGGAAGACATAATGTGAAGTACTAGGCAGGCTAAGATTTTAAATGTACAAGTGTCTGCTCTCAAGGAGCTTGCATTCTAAAATGAGATAATAATCGTAAACATTTCTTAATATAATGCCTGCCATTTAGAAAGCACTATATAAATGTGAACTATCATCATCATCATTACCATAGATGACACAAGAAATATTCAGACAAACAGAAGTAGCATAGAGTCAGGAAACAAATGATACATAGGAGGAGGGAGTAGTCAACAGTGCCAAAATCTTCAGAAAAGAACAAAAAGGAAAAAAAAGATGAGGCCTAGGAAAAGGTCTTTGGATCCAGCAGCTAGGAGACTGATAACCTTGAAGAGAAGAAATTCAGGTAATCAATTTAATTCAGTTAAAGTCAGACTGCATGGACTTGAGAAGCAAGCAAAGGGTAAGGACCTAAAGTCAATAGTTTTAGACCTCTTTTTTTCTAGGATAAGTAAGAGAGAAAAGATTACAGAACAAGTGACTACAGGCAGTGCTCAAGTAGGTTTAAGTTCCAGCTGTGCTATATTGAAATCATGATATTAGGGCAATCTCCTTAGTCTCCTTCTGAATCTATTTTCTCTTCCGTAAAATGGGATAATGCCCTACATGTGTGCTTGTACCTGTGGATGAATATTTGAGTGTTTTTCAGTTTGTGGGTGGGTATTTACGTGAATGTTTGTGTGTTTAGTGTGAAGGTATGTGTGTGTAATGTACTTCAAAAATGTGAATGTGTTGCATCAAACAAACTGAGACCTGGGAAAGACTTTCATTTTAAAAGACCAAGGTCACCCACTGCTTCCTGGATCATCACTAGTCATCTGGACTTTTGTCTTGCCACTGGACTTAGATGACTTTGGAGAAGAGAGTGAGGCTGATGACTTTGCACAGCCCTACTCACTCAATTCCAGTTGAGTCAACACCCTATGATGTCATTGGTCCTTTTGAAAATAAAGAATAAAAATTAAGGTGAGCTATTATTTTTGGTGACTTCTTTCCTGTTGGGAGCTCCCATTGAGGAAACTTCTCCCTTCAACCAATACTAGAGTTTTCCTGCTCTGCAACTTTAATATTGGTCCAGAGCACTGAGGCGTTACTTGACTTGTACGGAGTCACAAAGTCAGTATGTGACCGAGTTGGGATTGAACCCAAGACTTTTCTCACTCTCCAGCCAATTTTTTTTACTGTTTCTTAGATTCTTATTGTTTATGTCACTGTTGGTTTTGGACTTAGCTACAGTTAGTCCTTTTTCTAGACAAAGTGTATAAATTCTGCTGCTGTCTTTCAGATTTTCACTTTAAGACTGACACATGCAAGACGATACTAAGAAGAAGCATGGAGAAATCATCTGTATGCCAAGCTAGAGTAATTAAACCAGACAAAGTAATCATCCTCAGAATCCGGATAAAGACCACAATGGAGGCAGCTGGTATAGATTTCCCAATTTCCTTTGCTCATTCATTCAGTGGCAAGTTAGTTTAAAGGAGCAGTGCGTGGTGAATCATGGACTCAGCTTTATCATCAGTAGCATTTTGGTTAGACATAAATGGAGCGAAGTTCATCAGAATAGAATTTGAATCTGAAAGCCTCTAAGCACCCATTCAGAACATTTCCCATATGACAGCTTTCATATTTATATGCAAATAGTGATTTCCTTGATTCTCTTTATAAGGACCACTCCGATAAATTCCTCAGTTGCTTTCTGTTAGGGGTAAGGATGAGGAACAGAGGGCAGAAGGAACATTCTCTTGTTCATCACCACCTTAAATGTAATGTTTTTCTGTCTCCCTAGCATCCCAGAGAACTGATTGCATTTGATAACTGAACTGATTTTACTTTAAGAAGCTTTTTTTGAATATAATTGTGGAAATGGGGAAGTAGGAGATTGGCATATGTTCTAGAGATTATGATTAAATTTAGAGAAGCCATAAGAAATGCCTTGCTTATTCCCACCAAAGATCTATCTGTGGTATTAATGATTGTCTGTGATTTATGATGACACAAAAGAACATTTTGATGTAGAAAAGGGATCTCAGATTTCTCTGACTTTTCCTTGTAATCCATTATAGATTGTTATCCAGGAAATTTTCCAAATCTTTATAAGACCTACTTATATTTTCAAATTTGTACCAGGTGTGAAAATATATTAGCGTGACAAAGACCATTTTAGATTACATACTACATATACATATCATATACATAGACTACATACTTGTACCTTTGCTTTGTCCTTCGGTGCACCTAGAATACTAAACACATTTATAACACATTAAAATCATATAATACCATATATCATCCATAGTATCACATAGATTCTAAGATTGGTTTCTGTCCTGTCAAAAAGAATCAAAGAAGTTGCTGATTAGGACAGAACTTTGTATCAGTCTAAAGTTCTTCTTAAGGTGCTTAGATAGCATGGGTCTTCTGTGAGCTCTCTTGGATGGTTGATGCACTTTTTGCCTTGACCTGTATAAGCTTCAGGAAGTCCAAAGCCTGTGTTGCCTGACTGCTGAGATGACTTGGAACTCCAATTCTTGTGCCCTGCAAGTTGGTGAACTTTCTATTGTTCATCATACATTCCTTCTTTAGGATTTGGGCACTACAGATATACTATTTTTTTTTCACTCTACCTCCATTAAAACACATTTGCTCTCGTTAAGAATTGGAAAGAGATGACATTGGAAACTAACAGGAATTGTTAGAATGAAATACAGAATTTTGAGGTAAAAGCAATTTGGCCCACAGGAGACTCTTTTGAGTTAGGCATGGATTTAGTGTGCATACTAGTACAAACTAGGTGTGTCTGAACAAACATATGACATCCAGGACCTCACTTTCATCCTAGATTTCTGAACATTGCTTATTTCTCCTGGTAGAACTCAAAGCAAACATTATTTATGATTAATCGAGGAAATTGCTTTTATAGGAAAATTGGTAGATTTTCTTTCTATTCCTACTTTGTCATCTTCCTTGTTTCCCTCTTCCCTTTCCCCCTCTCTTTTTTCCCTCCCTGTTATCCTTTCTATCCTTTTTCCTTCTTTATTTCTTCCTTTCTTCCTTCTCCCTGCCTTCCTTTCTTTTCTTTCTCCCTCCATTTCTCCTTTCTAACCACCCTCTTCCCATTACTTCCCTCTCTTCCTTTTTCCTTCACTTTCTTCTTTGCTTCCTTGGTTGCTTCCTTCTTTTCTCCTATTCTCTCCTCTCATCAACACTCTTTGACCAACCTGATTTGTCACTAAGCTTTTTAAATTCTCTCCTCCTGTCAACATATCGCTCTTCCACCCTTCTCTTTCAACTGCTTGTGATTAAATATGATAAATTAAGTCCAGGATAGGATCATACTGTAACTGTTGCAGGGGAATACTCTGAGTTTATACCATCTGTTTTAATAGAACTGCCAGTTCTAAGGGGTATTTAGTTCTAAGATTCCTATGGTGGAGAGGAGTCAAATAACCCAAGGATACTTGTCGACCTTCTTGCCTCCCTGCCCAAGCATATAACAACTCTGAGCAGGACTTCCTAAGAACACCTCAAGGGAATCTTCCACATGACCTCTTCACCAGTCACTTTACTACAGATCAGAAGTCATATCGCTAAGAAATTTCATCCCCAGAAATGCTCACATTGGGTCCTTCTTGTCTTAATTGGTGATTAACTCAGTCACCTACTACAGCCATGTTTTCTTTCACTCCCTGCCAGTCTTCTCCACAACCACCTTTGCCAAATGCCTGACAACTTCCAGTTCTTGAACCATAATCAAGCAACTCTGTCATCACCCCTGGAAAGATGGGTCAATGTAGGACCCTAAGTCTCTACTCATTATTCTTGTAATTTCCCAAACCAAAAATCTTTCCCAGTTTGCCACTTCTCTAAATGGGTTGTCTTCTCCCTTTAGAATGTAAGTTCCTTGAAGGTAGGGATTGTCTTAACTTTTTGGTATTCTTAGTATTCCTAATAATTGGTTCAGTGCTTGTCACAGTGCTTTTTATTCCTTCCTTCCTTTAGTTTTTCATCCATAGTCATATCCTTTGAATATACTAATTACAGAGATTAATTTATGCAGGAAACAAAGTTTGTTTGTTTTCTAATCATTGCTTCCTGATCATCAAGCCAATATAAAGAACAAAAGATCATTTCACTACATTTTTACAGCTGGGAAAGTAAGTAAGTAAATAGCCACTGGAAAAGAATTCAGGATTACTGTAGGATCTCAACCAGCCTATTACAAGTCTAGGTGAGTATTCTAAGATTAGTACTTTGGAAGGGACTTTAGAGATCCTCTAATCCAATCACCTCATTTTACAGGTGAGAATGATGATGTTTGTCCTTTCTTCTTGAAGATCATGCCATCAGGGAGATGATACCATGACAAGCAAGTGAATTGAGTGAAGGGATGCTATAGTAGGTCAAAAGTTGCATTTTCTTCTCTGGAGCCATCTAAATCCACTGACCAGATATGGAGATGACCCTGGATGCAAGGCCATCAGGGCTAAGTGACTTGTCCAAGAACACACAGCTAATAAGTGTCAAGTGTCTGCACCAGATCTGAACTCATGTCCTTCTGACTCTGGAGTGGATTAAATGACTGACTTAAATTCACTCAGGTAGTAAACACAGAGCTAAGGTTAAAATTTGGGTGTTTCTGAAGCAGGTCATCAGGATATGGCCATGTTGAACTTGAAGGTCATGTCCTTTGGGATTAGTATAGAACACCATTTATGCACAATGAGTTCTGCTTTAGCCACTTCCTGGGGGACCAACCCCTGGAAATACCTGGGGGATTGGAGAATTGGAGAATACCTGAAGCCAGGTGCTAAACCACTCCCCAAGCATCACCCTTGACCAACCTACTGTGGAAATGTATTTAAGCAAGGTGTTCCAGGGTGGAGTGCTCTCTCTTTTTTCCTCTCTTTTCTTCTTTTCAGGATGGTTACTTTCTCTCTCTAAGCTAGAACCACATGCTACTGGCATATGCCACTGGACTATTTGGTCTCTATGTGGCCAGATTTATGTAGAACTAAGCTTTTCTCCTCTCCTCTCCTTCTCTCTTCTTTTCTCTAAATTCTCTCCTTTGTTGTTTCCAGGCCTGTAACTAAATCCTTTCTATGTTATTTCTGTGACCTTTTCAGGCTTGTAAAATAGAATAAAGCCTGAGCATTTCCAACTCCAGGGCAAGTTGTGAGTTTTTCACTTCCAAGAACTCTCCTCTTTATGGCGGTGCCACCAATCTTCCTGTCATCACTTCAACTCCAAATCTAGGACTTTTCCCCATTGTTAGTGCCTCCTTCCACAAAACTGCCTATTTGTGCAATGTGCTGGATGCCTCCCTAAAGATTTTTGATATGATTAACTCTTTGAAGGCAGGAACTTTTTTTATTTTTGTCCTTGTGCCAGCACCTTGGACAGTGCCCATCACATAATAGGAATTTTAAAAGTGTTTATTGATTCATTATTTCCACAGCCTGCCCTGTCTTCTAGTAAAGAATCATAGATTCTGACCTGGAAGGGATCTTGGAGACTGTCTAGTTGGGGTTTTTTTTACATATTTTTACAGATTTTTTTTTACAGATTCAGGAAACTGATGTACAGAGAAGAAAAGCTATTTGACTGCTAGCACATAGATAGTAAATAGAAGAGCTAAGATTCCAGTCTTAGGTCCTCTAACTTCAGATCTGGAGTTTATTCCTCTCCATCCCACTCAGAGTGACTAATAATAAAAACAAGAATAACAAATGACAACTATCATTTAGACTGTGTCTTATGGTATACAAAGGACTTTACAAATATTTTAAATGATTATCACAGCAATCCTGTGATTTTTACAGATAAGGAAACTGAGGAATCAAGAAGTTAAAAGACTTCTCCATGGTTATAGAGCTACTATGTATCCAAGGCAGGATTCGAATTCAAGTCTTCTTAATTTTGTTTCTAGTCCTCTATTCACTATGGCACATAACCACCTAAAAGTGCATGTGTATCTAGGGTTTCAAGTTTAGAATAGGACTTGCACCTGGTATATATGGTATAGGAACTCTCAGATGAAGAAATTCTTTCATTGCCAGCTGATTCTACCCTGATACTTCCAGTCTTAAAGAGATGCTGATAGTATTAAGACCTTAAGTGACTTTCCCAGGGTCTCATAGTCATTCTGTATCAGAGACTGGTTTTCTGACTCCAAGGTCAGCTTTCTGTCTCCTACACTGCCTTTGATTTTAAAAACAAAGCTTTAACCTTTATAAGGCACTTTACCCATTTAATCCCCTTTTGAGTCTCATAAAACCTTGTGAGGTGTTATCCTTTTTATAATGAAGAAACTGAGACATTCAGAGATGGTCACATATCGTGGAAGCATCTAAAATGAACTTTGATTTCCTGGCATCCTGACTCTAAGTTGAATGCCTTCTCTACTTTAAATTAATCATTTAATGGATTAAGGAATAAGGAACTCAAGCAGAATCCACAGTTCAAACCCAACAGGCCAAGATTCCCCACCAAATTTATTGATTTAGAGAGACTCACAGTGGAGTGATCTTCTAGACCTGTTCTCTTTATAGAATAGTCTTGAATATTTGTTGACAGAAAAGGTACACCAAACAACAGTAACATTGAAGGTTTCATCTATGAGAGTCACTGATAATCAGGCCCATAACTAGGGAAACCAAAGATTTCCCCAGGCTTACTGAATTTAAAGGGTACAAAAAGTAGTCCTTTCCTACACCTCAAAACAGTAGACCTTAAACCTAGCTAATAAGGATCGTTAAGGTAGGGAGTTACCAAATGGTTGACTTGGGGGAAATTTTTTCCTTCCCAATTCAAGCTTTCCCTCCTGTACCAGTTTCTTAGAGTTTCTGTCTTCTCCATCCCTCCTTCAATTCATCATTTGGTCCTAATATGTTTGTGGCATTATTCCCTTATCTCCAAAGTTATTTGTCTCTGAGGATTCTGAGGAACCTAATCACCCAATTCAGACACAAGACAGAGCAAAGATAAGCACAAGATGACATGTTGTTTTCATGAACTATATATGAAGAATGATTGAACAAGGGAAAAGAATGCTCAGTTTTTATAAAATCTCAGCCCAAGTGCCACTTCTCCATGAAGTGTTTCCAGATTCTCCCACCTCTTCGTGTTTCCCTCCACAAAAAATACCTTGTGTTTATTTGTACATGCTTATGTACATACATGCTGTCTCCACTTATAGAACATAAGCTCTTTGAGGGCAAGAATTCATTCATTTCTGCCATTGTGTCCCCAGAGCCTAAGACAGCACCTGGTACATTTTAGTTGGTCGATAAATGCTTGTTGATTGACTAATTATTCTGCCAAAGGTTAGAAGCTGGTTCTGGGCCAGTTGACAAAGCAAATGAGATTTCAACAACATGAACTGGCCATTTTCATCCCAAGGCAAAAGTCATTCCATGAGTCTAGTCTGGTGCTCAGAGACTTGTATTTCTTTCCTCTGACAGCTAAGTAACAACCTGATGTTTAGGGGTGGGGGCAGGGATGGAATTAATACCACCAGAGAGTAACTAAGCAACAGGGTGAAGGTAGTCCAAGATCCAGTTGCCAAAGACCAATTGGACATTCCATTTCTACAGTCCTCATTCAAGGACTGACTCTGACCCAGCACTTACCCAGTGAGTTACTGACTGTGGGATGTAGCGTCAATAAGCACCTAGTAAGAACTTAGCTTACTCAGCTGGTAAATTATAGAACAAAGCTCCTACTCACATTGGAGATGGTTGCATCTGGGCTGTTCTTGCCCTCCAAATTATGTCTTGAGCTGATTTAAAGACTTGAGGATTACCTACTTTCAACTTTGGGTCCTTGTACTCTGCTCCTAAATTCATCTTGCTGCTTAGATAGCTCCCCGAGGAGAAGGGGACGCCTAATGTAAGTTTATTTCAGCATTGACTTTAAATTAAAAATGAATCTACTCTCAGTCACCCTTGAAAGATTAAGTAATCAGTTGGTCACTGTGCTAGTATGTCTGTGTGTGTGTGTGTGTGTGTGTGTGTGTGTGTGTGTGCAGAATTGGGTGTATTTTGTGTTATCAAGATATAAGCTCAGTTTTGTTCCTTTAGGAATCCCCTGGAAAAGGACTCTCTAGTGTGTTATTCAATGGTGTGTATAAGCAGCTGTACTAAAATGTCAGAAGAGTTAGCACAGCTGACACTAGCCGCTGAAAAGAGAGGAGTGTGATAGTCCCATAAATCTACTCTTTCCAGCCAAGCCCTGCTTAATATAGAACTAATATGAGTCCAGCCTTGGACAAACTCTCTGACTTGCTTTGACCAGTGTTCTGGGGGGTGGAGGGAGTGGTGGAAGAAAAAGCTACTTAAAAGTTGGTGTGGAAAGAGCCTATCATATTGCCCAAGAACCTTCTTGAAGCATCAGCTTCATTTGTCAATTCTTCTTTTTCCCTTCCTTCATCTAGAAAGATGTCCGAGCCTGGCAAAAATTCTGACCAAGATGTACTTCTCGGGGAAGATATTGATGAAGATGAAATCCTGGCCAACTTGTCTCCGGAGGAGCTCCGAGAATTACAGTCAGAGATGGAAGTCATGGCTCCTGACCCCCGACTCCCTGTGGGAATGATCCAGAAAGATCAAACAGAAAAACCTCCAACCGGTAACTTTGATCATCGTTCTCTTGTCGATTATATGTATTGGCAGAAGGCATCTAGGCGCATGATGGAAGAGGAGAGAGTCCCTGTCACCTTTGAATCATCCAAGGTAATAAGCCCAACCTCCAAGTGTATCTTCTTGAGTATTTTGAGCACAGAATTTGTGTAGCCAGCAAGTTCTTGTTTCTTTAGGATACATACAGATCAACATACACTATTGGATTCCACACCGAACCGAACCTAAGTGTGGTGAAAATCTTTTTTTTTTTTGGTTTAAATTTGAGAGGGGATGAGTGTTTCTTTTGAGTCTTTTCTGTCCTTTAAAACAAGTTTATAGAATAAAAATTACACTGTAGAAAGTGAATGAGTATGTAAATATACCCTAAAGCAAAATTGATAACTGATATTTATGTAGAATTCCAAATCTACAAAGTTCTTTCTGTACATTATCTCCTTTGAATTTCATAACAATCCTGTGAAGTAATCAAGGCAGGAAGACTTGAGTTCAATACTCATTAGCTGAGTGACTATGGATAAAGTAAACCTTGTTTGCCTCAGTTTTCTCATCTGTAAAGCGATAATAATAGTATAAAACCCTCCAGGATTATTGTGAGGATCCAGTGATTTAAAAGTATTTATCACATTGTGGGACAAAGAGCTATAGAAATAAGCTTTTTAGGTATTTACGGTACCTAGACGTTACAGGTCCAGTTCTTATTTTTTGAATAAGGAAACAGAGGCAGAGGAGTTGCCAATACTCACAGAGCTAATGAACGTAAAAGGCAAGAAATAAGCCCAGTTCTTCCCGAATCCCAAGTCTAGCCCTCTTTTCATTGCTTTGTCTAGCAAGAAAACAAGGCAAATCTAACAAATATTTTAACACCAACAATTAGCAATTAAAACACAATTGCAAAGATTCCAATGCCACATTCTCTCTCTCTCTCTCTCTCTCTCTCTCTCTCTCTCTCTCTCTCTCTCTCTCTCTCTCTCGTAGTTTTTGCAAGGCAATGAGGTTAAGTGGCTTTCCCAAGGCCACACAGCTAGGTCATTATTAAGTGTCTGAGGCTGGATTTGAACTCAGGTACTCCTGACTCCAGCACCAGTGCCCTATCCACTGCGCCACCTAGCTGTCCCTTGTCACATTCTCTTGAGTCATTTATTACAATTTTAACATAAAAGGAACAAGAAAATAATAAAATGAATTCTTACAACTCCTCTACCATCTATAGTGGCTCAGTATACAAAGGACATTACTGAACTATGTGATTATTGTTGAGTTATTTCAGTCATGCCCGAGTCTTTGTGACCCTATTTGGGTTTTGGGTTGTTTGGGGTTTTTTTGGCAAAGATGCTGAAGTGATTTGTCACTTCCTTCTACAGCTCATTTTCCAGATGAGAAAACTGAGGCAAACAGGGTGAAGTGACTTGCCCAGGGTCATACAGCTAGTATCTGAGAATGCATCTGAACTCAGAAAGATGAGTCTCTTGCTAGTACTCTAGCCACTGCGCCACCTACCTGATTATCAGTACCAAAAAGCAATTGATACCAATTCTGTTTAGCAAATCCTTGTCCTTATAAGCATCCTTTGTAAATTAATTATGTATTTAAAAAATTAAAAAACAAGTTGTCACATGGTTTCCCAGTCTAAATTGAAATAATAATGATAATAATAGTAATAGCATTTATTTAGCACTTACCATGTTCCAGCAACTGTGCTAATCATTGAACACTTATCTCATTTGATTCTCATTACCATTTAAAGAGGTAGGTGCTGTTAATTATCCTTACCCCCATTTTACAGTTGAGGAAACTGAGGCAAATAGAGGTTAAATGACTTACTTGAGATCACAAAGCTAATACACTATCAGAGATGGAATTTGAACCCAGGCCTTCTGACTCAGGAACCAGTGTTTTTCCCTACCATATCATGTTGGCTCCAATAAAATAATTTTACTCAATAACTTAAATGTGAATTGATCTGCCTGCTAAGTCCAAAGAGCTGTTTCATCTTCAAATTATAAATGACTGGATGAATTAATGAAAGGACCTTCAGATAAAGTAACTTAGAATCTCACTAGGAGACACAGATATACCTTGTGACCCTGTGATCAGGCCACGTGTAATTCAAGATAATTGTAAAAGTGTTTCCGAGTCAGTGGAGTACACACTTTATACTCAATGAGTTCTCTAGTATGACTTCTCCAAGACAAACATGACCCCAGGTCACATTATATGTGTTAGAGGACTTTGTATACACTTTCTCATCCATGGCCAGGGAATAACAGCCAGCTCTGTCCTACAACCCTCATAAATTGTCTTCTATATTTAAAAAAGAAAAGAAAAAAAATGAAAAGATACAGTTTCTCACCACAATTTAAACAGCTTGACTAATAGCACCCCCTGCTGGAACCAATAAAAATGGAACTGTGTCATCTCAAATCCATTATAATCGACTATTAACATTTTAGTCTATAACAATGAAATCAAATTCTCACTTAAATGAGGTCAATATCACAGATTATCTTTTTTAAAAATTAGGAATATAGGTATATCATATAAGAAAGGAGTTCTTAATGTATCATGCAAAAAATATGAACTAAATTAACATCATTACTAATATTTTAAAGGTTCTAAAATGAAAGATTCTGAGATTAGCTAGTCCAACCCCATCATTGCATGTTTAAGGAACTTGAAACCCAGAACTATTACATAACTTGTCCAAAATTTTATAAGTTGTAGATAACAAAGCCCAAGGTTCAAACACAGGTCTTCTTACCCCTAACCACACTGTTCTGGATAAATTTAAATATATATCATGCTTTAAAGCAAGAAGTCTTTAATCCCTCATCCTAATTAATTGTTTCCAGATCCGTTCCTATGATTCTGGTGCTTCTCTTTATTTCTTTTGTAGCCTTGATCTGCTCTCCAACTACCTTCATTGAATAGGAATTGAACTAGAGATAGTCATGAAGGAATAACCAAGTCAGTTTTCACAGTTTGCAGATCATAGTTTATCTCCAGGATTCTACTGTATACAAAAATTGAAACATCCAAAAAGAGTGTAGTGTGTGAAAATTTAATGAAATGTAGAAGGAGAAATTAGGGAGTTTCTGGAGAATTAATGGCTTACCTTTAGTGGAAGACCATGAAATACAGGAGAAAGAATGCTAGTTTTGATGTACGCATCTCTCAAGTTACTCATGTGACCTTTCATATGGTTACTGTTTCCTCATCTGTAAAATGAGGGTTTCTAAAAGTCCCTTCCAGCTTTAAATCTATGTATGACATAACATTTTATTCATTTAGACAGAGCATAAAACATAAAATAGCAAGGCAAGACAGCAACTTAACCCAAATCTATTTCTATTTGAATTCCACTGAAAATCTTAAAGAATAGGGTGGCTAGGTGGCACAGTGGATAGAGCGCCGGCCCTGGAGTCAGGAGGACCTGAGTTCAAATGTGACCTCAGACACTTAATAATGACCTAGCTGTGTGGCCTCGGGCAAGTCACTTAACTCCATCTGCCTTGCAAAAACCTTAAGAAAAGAAAGAAAATCTCTTTTTTTTTTTTAGGTAGATCAGCTAGATCATTATTAAGTGTCTGAGACTGGATTTGAACCCAGGAACTCCTGACTCCAGGGCCGGTGCTTTATCCACTGGCCGGTGCTTTATCCACTGCGCCACTTAGCTTCCCCAAGAAAGAAAATCTTAAAGAATATAGCACTTTAACATTTGCAAGTCACTTTAATAATACATTTTACCATGAGCACTATGTTTTAAATACAGGAACACCTACTTAAAGATTTCCATTTGTTAATATGCAGATTTGTAATTCTGTTTTTAAAACAAAAGACTCCAATTGTTTTGGAGATTTGGGGTAAACACAATGTTATTTTTGAAAGAACATAGGAAGAATAAAGTCATTTAATTAACAAATATTTATTGTGTTGCTAATATGTGCCAGTTATTTGTTAGGCATTGAGGTTAGAGATAGAATACATTTCTTGTATTATATGAGACAAATTTTTTCTCTTACAGAAAAACACTGAAGAGGTTCGTAAAGAAATAGACAAAGATAATACAAATGTGTCAGGGGCTCTAATAGCAAAAGTCAATAAAGAAAATGAAAAGAATGAAACCAAGTCAAACAGTCCCGAAAAGATTCAAGAAACAAAAGATAATGATGGAGGTGAAGAGGATGATGAAGGTGATAATGAAGATAATGAAAATGAAGAAGAGGAAGATGGCGGAGAAGAGGATGACAAAAGAACTAAAGAAGAGGAGGAAAAGAAAGCCAGGGAAAAACAGAGAGAAGAAAATAAGAACAGCTTAAAGTTACTTTCAAAACTCTTTGCAGAGGCAAAGGAGAGCCCTATATCCCTAGAAAAAAGTGAAAACAAAATCTCAAAACTGGATCCCAAGAAATTGGCCTTGGATACCAGTTTTATGAAAGTGAGTGCCAGACCTTCAGGAAACCAAACAAATCTTGATGAAAGTTTGAAGAGAGTACGCAAAAATGATCCAGAAATGAAAGAACTCAACCTGAATAACATTGAAAACATACCCAAAGAGATGCTACTGGACTTTGTCAATGCTATGAAGAAAAATAAACACATCAAAGCATTTAGCTTAGCCAACGTAGGTGCAGATGAAAATGTTGCCTTTGCTTTGGCCAACATGCTACGTGAAAATAGAAGCATCACGACTCTCAATATCGAGTCCAATTACATTACGGGCAAAGGCATTGTTGCCATCATGAGGTGTCTCCAATATAATGAAACATTAACAGAACTCCGCTTTCACAACCAAAGACACATGCTGGGCCACCATGCAGAAATGGAGATCTCAAGGCTCTTGAAGGCCAACAACACACTTCTTAAGATGGGCTACCATTTTGAGCTTCCTGGTCCTAGGATGGTAGTCACCAACTTGCTTACCAGAAATCAGGATAGACAGAGACAGAAAAGGCAAGAGGAACAAAAACAGCAGCAACTTCAAGAGCAGAAGAAGTTAATAGCCATGTTAGAGAATGGGCTAGGGTTGCCTCCTGGGATGTGGGAGATGTTAGGAGGTCCAATGCCAGATCCAAGAATGCATGAATTATTGAA
The DNA here is from genome assembly GCF_037893015.1 of Macrotis lagotis. NCBI lineage: Eukaryota > Metazoa > Chordata > Mammalia > Peramelemorphia > Peramelidae > Macrotis > Macrotis lagotis. The sequence goes on from NC_133665.1 coordinate 163,650,883, forward strand.
GGCTCCTCAAATGCCCAGTTCCCAAATGCCCCCCTTTGGCCTTAGTCGGATAAATGACAACAGCAAGAAGCCTAGTCAACCTGAGTCATATAGAACTGACCCAGACTCCTTTAAAGTGGTCAAACTGAAGAGAATCCAACGCAAATCTCGAATGCCGCCGGAAGCCCAAGAGCCTGCTGAAAAAACCAACCTCAAAGATGTCATCAAAACCCTCAAGCCTGTGCCTAGGATCAGACCTCCCCCTCTTGTCGAAATCACACCTCGAGACCAGCTACTGAATGACATCCGACACAGTAATGTTGCCTATCTCAAACCCGTGAGTATGATCGGAGGGGCAGGAAATGTATTTCTATTTACTGTATTGTGTGTTTTTAGTTGAGTAAAATGCTCCTCATTCAACCTAAAGGGAATGTGCGAGAAGTTTGCATTTTCAAATACATTCATCTTTTCAATCTTTTAGTTCACTGGAACATAGGTCTAGAGTTCTGAGGTCTTATAGCTCAACCCTCTCATTTTACAGATGGGGAAAACTGAAGGCTAAGAAGTCTTGACTAAAGTCACCCATGTCAGAAGTGGGACCTGAAAACTCAGATTTTTTTTTTGAAAAATAAATTTTAAAAATTGTTTTTACGTGTAAACAGGGAAAAATAAATTATGAAATAAATATAAAAAAAGAAGTAGGATATAAAAATCCATCTTCCTCTAATATGAAGAAATGCTTCCTCTTAACTTTAGGAGCACCAGTTAGATTATCAAAAAAAATGGAAGCTGTTATGGAACTTGAAGGAATAAACAAGAATGGTTTGTAATTAGTACATTAATAGCTCATATGTTAAATGAACATGTCCAAAGAGCTTGAAAAATTTGTGGGAAGTAGCCCTGGAAAGTGGAAGGAGAATTCTTACTGGAGTTGGAAGAGTGGACTTCAATCTCATCTCTGATGATTACTACCTTGTGAACTTGGACAGCTCCCTTGTCCTCAGTTTCCTCATCTGTAAATGAGAGAACTATACTAGTCATCTTCAGAGATGGCTTCCACTTTTAGCTCTGGTCTTCCTGGATGGGTTTTCATCTTATCCACAGATAGGAAGGACTTTCTACATGCACCTCTACAGATCTCTCTCCAATGCATCATGATAGAATGGAAATGACCCTGGGTTTTTGGGGTCTGTGCCACAGAGGTCCACATATTGGTAATTTCTGCCAAACGGAAAGTATGTCAGCTATGATGCTGGGAGTAGACAATCCTTCTGACACCCAAGCTATCCTAGATAGTTAGAAAAAGATCAAAAGTAGAGGATCAGCCATTAGCCTCCAGACCTAGCTGTGAGTTCAGTGGCTAGAATGTTGGGACTGCAGTCAGGAAGATCTGAGTTCAAATCTGACTTCAGACATTTTCTAGCTGTGTTACCCTGAGCAAGTCACTTAACTCCCATTTGCCTCAGTATCCTCATCTATAAAATAGGGATAATAACACTACCTACCTCTCATCCTCTGTCTGCCTCAGTTTCCTCAACTGCAAAAAAGGGTTAATAATATGTACCTCTCAACCTCTATTTGTCTCAGTTTCCTCAACTGTAAAAAGGAGAAACCTCTGTTTGCCTAGGTTTCCTCAACTATAAAATGGTAATAATAACAGAACCTATCTCTCAGATTTCTTGGAGGGATCAAATGAAATGATATTTGTAACATGTTTAGTACAATGTTTAACATATCGTAGGCACTATATAAATGTTTATTCCTTTCCCTCCCCTCCCACTAGGAATGATATGATAGCTGCCCTCTTTAAAAATTTTTTTTTTATTAAAGGCAATGAGGTTAAGTGACTTGCCCAAGGTCATACAGCTAGGCAATTATTAAGGATCTAAGATAGAATTTGAACCAGGTCCTCCTGACTCCAGGGTCAGTTCTGTATCCACTGTGCCACCTAGCTACCCCATAGATGGTCCTCTAATATTTGAAAGGATGTAAAGGATTGTTGCTTCATTTGAGGCCAAAGAGTCCAGGAGCAATAGGTAAAAGACACAAAAAAGAAAATTAGGGCTCAGGATCAGGAAAAACACCACTGAAAATTAATGGGATCCTGAAGAGAAATTAGCTGCCAAGAGAGATTTTCAAGGAGCTTTGCAATCTGATGGGGAAGGGGCTATTTTACAGATAATTGTAGTAAAAGGAAGAATGTTACTAACATACCATAATGTTTTTAACATGACAATTTACACTGACAGTACTTTGAAGTTTGCAAAAGTGCTTTTCTTAATCTCATTTATTCCTCACAAGTCAGAGAGATAGATAGTGACTTTATCATCATTTTAATTTGATAGATGAAGAAATTGAGGCTCCAAGAGATTAGCATCAAATAGCTAATAAGCAAAAAAAAAAAAGCTGAGATTCAAACTTAGATCTCTTTTCTTTAAGTGCAATAGAAATGTTCAGGTAAAGAGTTGTGAGGACTTTGAAAAGAGAAAGAGATTGGATTTAGGTGGGGGGAGGTATCATGGAGAAAAAAAGGGATCTGAGAGGGATGTTAAAGGAAGAAAGACACTACAGAAAATGGAGACAGAGTGGGACTTTCCAAGGATGGATTGTGACATGAGCAAATATATGGGAACAGGCAACATGAGAATGGAAGATTTAGTTTACTTTAGCTAGAACATGTTAAGGGAAGGGTGAGGAAAACGTAAGGTAGAAGCATAAGGTAGAACTGGAAAAATAAAGTCAGAATCAAAAATTCATAACAGAAGTCAATTCAGTTGGCAATAAAGACCTAATAAAGATTTTTGAATAAACACATAATATAATCACAGAAATGCATTTGAAATTTTAATTAGGTGGTGCAAAAGATGAATTGGAAAAGGGAGAGACCAGGGAAAAGGGAAAAAAACAATGAGAGTTATCTTCTTCACTTTCTTAGTGGTCCATTTGTTCATGGATAGAGTAGAGTAGAAATTTAGTTCGATATCTGATGAATTCAATAGGTCAAATTTAATTATATTCTCCAAAGGATCTATGTTTTGTACATATGGTAAAACTATCCCTTCTTTGACATTATTTTGAATTGGAATGTCAATTTACAGCTTGATACCTACTTAATTTCTTTTTTTTTTAGGTTTTTGTTTTGTTTTTGGGTTTTTTCGAAAGGCAATGGGGTTAAGTGGCTTGCCCAAGGCTACACAGCTAGGTAATTACTAAGTGTCTGAGGTCGGATTTGAACTCAGGTCCTCCTGACTCCAGGGCCAGTGCTCTATCCACTGTGCCACCTAGCCTCCCCACCTACTTGATTTCTTAATAATGAATAAAGATGGTAAATAAAGAAATGTCAATCATTACTCTGATGGCCTTTCTTTAAGGTAGAAAGATAGAGGTACAAAGCACTGGGGCTGTAGAATTGGCCATTTGGTGACTTCTAAACTCCTTTCCTCTCCCAATCTAAGATCTTCTTAGATTAAGATTATCATTTTATAATCTTATAATTCAATAATGAAATGTGTGATTTGGACAGGAAATATGAATGGTAAAATGTTTTTAGTACTCTAAATAGGATTATAACATAGAAACTATTTTAAAATATTTTTAAATTTTTTTCTCTAAGTTTCTCATGCTGTAAGACATTGTAGCTGGTAAACCTATTTTAAAAAGCATTTAATTCTAGATAAATATATTTTATTTTTACATATAAAATTGTACAGTTGTAATAATGTCAATTTGTCACTATTCTAGTCTTTTCAAATCACATCTATCTCTGATCTAGGTAGGGACATAGATTCAAGATTTAGATAAGAGAACTTGGGGATCATTTTATCCAAGTTTCCTTACTTTGCAAATAAGTAAAAGGAGGCCCAGAAATTTAAAATGACTCCCCTAAATTCCTGTAAGTAGTAAGTGTCAAAGCTAAAGATTTGACCCAGATATTCTAAATCCAAATCACTGTTCTTCCATTGCACCATTCTGTATATAGATACTCAGTCAAAAACTGGTCCATATAAATAAGGCCATGCCTTGCTCAGGGAATGACAAGTTGCTATATTTACTCTTTTCCCTCAGACAGTGCCATCCTTAATAGGAAAATTTCTAGTATAATTCTGGGAGGGACTAGTTATTACAAAGTTTCAGTGATTCTATCATAATCTCTGACCAGTTATTCTAGGAAAGAATAATACAGATTTGACCATTTCTTGAATGTTTTGACTACTTTCTCCCCTTCAAAATTCATCTTCCACTCATGTGGTAAATTGATAATCCTTAAAGATACATCTCACTATGTCACTTCCTTACTGCATTCTATTTTAGGATTCTAACAAGGAGATGGTCACCTGAAATGTCTCCTTACCTGTAAATTGATTTCCTTATCTTTGGACTTCTATGGATCATGGAGGCTAACCAGTTAGGATTTCCTGTATTAAAACCTCTCTTCTATAAGAGGCAGTAAGATTCATTTATAGGAATAGCTGCAAAATCTGCATGGCCTGTCTTTAAAAGGCTTTGATAGTGGCTGTCTGACATTTAATTCTATTATATTATTACACCTAAGAAATCTTTATGTCCAACAAATCAAGATGTAATATGCTTCACTTTCCAGATCAACTAGTTTTCCATTTTGAAAAAAGAGCCAGTCACTGAATTCTAAGTAATTCTGATGGCCAAACTGTCTCCAGAAAAAAAAAAGAAAGAAATGGACCTTCCTTTCTTCTCAAAGGTGGAGAACTATAGGTTGTAAACCCTGAAAATACTGTCAGACGTTGCTGAGGTCTCAGTGAGTTTCACTGCATTGCATTTTCTTTCCCATGTTTTTATTCTTTGTGAAAAGGTTAACTTACTAGATAGGAGAGGGGGAAAGACATATTCAGAAATGAAGGTGATAGAGAAACAAAAGACATCAATAAAATGTTTGTAAGAGAATAAAAGGGTACAGGGAGTAATTCCTAAACTGCTATGCTTTCAAGGTACAGTTAAAAAACACAGCAATGATGTTAATAAATAAAATTGGGCAATGTTTTCCCATGTTCTTAATCTAGAGGAAGACAAAGGTATAAGGGAGCAAATTGTTACCCTTCAGTTAAGTATTGAGGGACCCAGGGTCACAGCTCTACCTTGGTGGTGAAAGCAGGAGCCAAAGGAAAAACTGTCCCACTATGGAATATATATGCTTTATTACTGGTTTCCAACTCTGTAAACCCTTGTGTTTGGTTGCTCTGTGTTTGTCTGAAGCGCATCTGCTCTGTCCTCACAATACCTCTGCTTTGTTCTTCATCCATTCCCTCAACTCTGCCCCTATCTGGACAAGTTTTAGCAGCTTAGTAAAGTGGAGTCCTAGGGATCATCTAATCCAAGGGTTCCTTAACTGTGTTATGGTCTCCTTTGACAATCTGGGGAAGCCCAGAGACTCCTTTTTTAAAATTATTTTATTTTTATTGAATTTTACAATTTTTCCCCTAATTTCACTTCCCTCCTCCCACCCCCACAGAAGGCAGTCTGATAGTCTTTACATTGTTTCCATGCTATACATTGATCAAAACTGAATGTGTTGAGAGAAAAATCATAACCTAAAGGAAAAAATAAAATATAAGAGAAGGAAAAATTACATAAGATAACTTTTTTTTTAAATTAAAGGTAATAGTCTTTGGTCTTTGCTTAAACTCCACAATTCTTTCTCTGGATACAGATGGTATTTCCCATTGCAGATAGCCCAAAATTGTGCCTGATGAGATGAGCAAGTCCATTAAGGCTGATCATCACCCCCCTGTGCTGTTAGGGTGTACAGTGTTTTTCAGGTTCTGCTCATCGCACTCAGCATCAGTTCATGGAAATCCTTCCCGGTTTCTCAGAGTCTCCTTCTAAAAATCATGATTTTAAAATGCATAAAACAGACTATAAAAGATACCAGTTGTATTGAAATAGTTTATCTCTCTATATAGATATAGATCTATATATATATCATATATATATAAATGTATGTATAAAGTTCCCATATTACAGTTTAAGAACACCAGGGCAGTAGGTGGTGCAGTGGATAGGGCACTGGCCTTGGATTCAGGAAGATGGGTTTTCAAATCCAGCCTCAGACACTTGCCACTTACTAGCTGTGTGACCTTCGGCAAGTCACTTACTCCTGATTGCTTCACACTCAGAGCTGTAACCGGTTGTCCTGATTCATATCTGACCACTGAACCCAGGTGGCCTGGAGGTGAGAGTGAGGCTGGTGACTTAGCAAACACCCCCCCCCCCAACTCAAACCAATTCCTATGCTTCATGTGGCAACTAGAGAGATGGTCCTCAAGTTTCAAAAGGACAATGCACAGTTCAAGACATAAATTTGTGAGTCACTTACATAGATATAGAAGTCTGGCATAAATGAAATTTCCAAGAGAGTGAGGAACTGAGAGACGGGAGTTGAGCACAGACTCCTGGGGAATGCCCTTCGAAAATGAAGGACAAAGCATTATTAAGAACACCTCACCTAGTCTAATACACTTATTTTACTATAGAAAAAAACTGAAACTTAGAAAGTGAATTAGTTCACACAGGTGGTTAATGTACGACTGGATTTGAACCCAAGTCTCCCAATTCCAAATCCAGTTTTTCCATTATAGAACCTTACCCCAATATGTTTTCAAAGATTTTGGAAAGTGATTTTCATTCATTCATTCACTGACCAAATATTTATTATATGTCTATTGGTTAATAAGTCCCTGGGAGAGATGCAAAGTTTGGATGAATAGTTAAAAAGCAAAACCTCTGATTTTTTAAAAATTCCTAGGTTGGTAGAAGGAAAGACTAAAAAAAAAAAAAAAAAACCAGGGAGGTGGTATTCCCAGAGGACTGGGGAGAGATTTGGCAGGTTTGAAGAAACTGGGAGAACATTCCAGGGGCAGGGAATATACTGAGCAAAGTCAGGAGAATATTTGGTGAATCTGGAAATAGAAATCAGAGCAATTTGGTTGAAGCATAGATCTTTTTTTTGTCAGTTTTTGCAAGGCAATGGGGTTAAGTGGCTTGCCCAAGGCCACATGGCTAGGTAATTATTAAGTGTCTGAGACCAGATTTGAACTTAGGTCCTCCTGACTCCAAGGCCAGTGCTCTATCCACTGAGCCACCTAGCCACCCCTTGAAGTATAGATCTTTTTTTTAGGGTTTTTTTTACAAGGCAAACAGGGTTAAGTGGCTTGCCCAAGGTCACACAGCTAGGTAATTATTAAGTGTCTGAGACCGGATTTGAACCCAGGTACTCCTGACTCCAAGGCCAGTGCTTTATCCACTATGCCACCTAGCCACCCCTGAAGTATAGATCTTAAAGAATAATAAAGGGCATCCTGGAGAAGAAGACTGATGCCAGATTAGAGAGACCTTGAATCTCAGACAAAAGAGTTGAATTTTACTCAAGCTGGATCCCCTGAACAGAAAAATTATAACTAGAACTACATGTGAGAAAGAAAGTAGTAAGAAGGATGGATTACAGAGAGGAGAGAGTGGGGCCAACTTATCTGTATGTCTCAAAAGATGATGAGTATTAATCAAAATGCAATAATTGAGAGGCATCATGATGGGGTACTAGTTTGGGGTTCCGTGCTAAAACGAACCTGGACTATATTATTTAGGGGAAAAATATTTTATTCTTTAGAATGAGCTTATATTGCCATTCAAATAATTCAAAATCTATGTAATTATAAAATCATCTGGCCCACATGGAATCATCTTGTCCACAGGGATAGTGTGAGAGACTGTTATATACTTTGCTAAAATCTAAGTATAATTTATCTGTAATAATCCCCTGATCTACCAATCCACTAATCACATTAAAAAACAACATTAATTTAATCTGGCATGACCTGTGCTTGATGAAACTATCACACTCCCTAATTATGTTTCCCTTCCTAAATTCTCTCATCAACTCTTTAATAATACATTTTAGAATAGGGACTACAAAACTTTTTGAGGATGAAAGTACTTTTAGTTAAACAATTTCAATTGTCTTACATTTATTAACAAAAACATAATAAAAGTCAATTATGTATTGTCATGACATTATCTGTATTCATTTGAAAAAGTTTGTAATGTATATGTAATAATTATTAGTTTGCAAGAGGTACTTTGGCTTACTTATGAATTATTTGCCCTTCGCAATAAATTCTCTAATCCCCAGGGTTACATGATCTACCAGATGGAAATCATTGCTTTTAAAATTTTGTAAGGAACCACAATCCATCTCATTATCATTAGTTTGGAACTTTGACCCTTTTTTCTTTACTGAAACTTGTCCTTTTCTGGTCCCAGAGTATTTCTGGAATCCTCCATGATTTATCAGATATCACCAGTAGCAATTCCTAATTATATCTGTCTATCCTAAAATATAATTTACCTGGTTCTGGTGCAGAGAGCCTTAAGGGTCTCTCCAGAAGTAGTAGCCCTTTAACATCTCACTTATCTTGAGTGCAAGTTCCCTCTTGGCCATTTTTGTTCTATTCATATTCTAAAAATCATTCTTCCTGAAGAAAAAAAAAAACAGGAGTAAAATTAATGTTGAGTCATTCTGCACATCATTTTTTATTGCCAAAGGCAGACTCAGTATTTTAAACATGGCAGACGGGTTGTTTGGGGACCCGAGGATACCATAGCCCAAAATAGTGAAGTTGTAAGGAGAAATAGGTTGGGGGAGAGTGGTGGATAATGAACATGGTTTGGACCATGTTGCATTTGAGGTGGACCATCCAAGTGAACACGATGGCGATTAGAGATGTCATCCTCAAATTTCAAAAGGACAGTGCGGAATACAAGATATAAACTTGTCATTCACTTGCATAGACATAAAAGTTGCAGCCTTAGCTATGAATGAGATTTCCAAGAGAGGGGGGAACTAAGAGAAGAGAGTTGAGGACAGATTCTCGGGGAATGCCCATGTTCAAAGGTCAGGTCCAAAAGTGAAAAGCCAGTGAAGAAGGGCAGAGAAGAAGTGATGAGACAAGAAGTAAAGCCAAGGGAAGGCAAAAGAAGAAAGGATATTGAGCAAGAGAGAGTTATGCCGAAGTAGCAGATTTCAAGAAGGAAGATTCATTATGGATTGCCCAATCAGGAAGAGAATCAATGAATGGATGAAAAATAATAGCTAACAATTATCTAATGCTGGAAGGTTGCCAAGTACATAACAAATATTAGCTCATTTCAATCTCACAACAACCCTGGAAAATAGCTAACTATTAGGATCCCTGTTTTAGAGAAGAAAAAACTGAAATGGGCAGAGGTTAAGTGACTTACCCAGGGTCACACAGCTAGGAAATGCCTAGGAAGCAGAATTAGAACTCAGGTCTTCCTAACTTCAAATCTGGCGCTCAATCCCTTGTTGCCTCAGAAGATGAAGCACCTAAATCAAAGTGCAATAACTGAGAGGCATCAAGGTGTATGGAGTGTTGGTTTGGGGCTTTGTGTTAAAAAGAGCCTGGGCTGTATTAATTAAAGGAAAAAGGATTTTGTCCTACAGAATGAGCTAAACAGAGGAGAGGAGAGCCATTTCAGGTCAGTGGAGTGTAGTTCTAATTAAAGGTCTGGCAAGTGTGACTTGTTGCATGAGGTTTCTATTTTCTCTTGCCATGAAGTAGGACAAGTCAACGTCTTGATTTTGTTTGTTGGCTGGGTATTTGGGGGCGGGGGTATCGGGGTACTGAGAGAGGAAGATATTTGGGGGCAGGAGTATCGGGGTACTGAGAGAGGAAGATATTTGGGGGTGGGGGTATCAGGGTACTGAGAGAGGAAGATATTTGGGGGCAGGAGTAAGAGGAAGATATTTGGGGGCAGGGGTATCGGGGTACTGAGAGAGGAAGATATTTGGGGGCGGGGGTATCAGGGTACTGAGAGAGGAAGATATTTGGGGGTGGGGGTATCGGGGTACTGAGAGGGGTATCGGGGTACTGAGAGAGGAAGATATTTGGGGGTGGGGTATCGGGGTACTGAGAGAGGAAGATATTTGAGAGAGGAAGATATTTGGGGCGGGGGTATCGGGGTACTGAGAGAGGAAGATATTTGGGGCGGGGGTATCAGGGTACTGAGAGAGGAAGATATTTGGGGGTGAGGTATCAGGGTACTGAGAGAGGAAGATATTTGGGGGCGGGATATCAGGGTACTGAGAGAGGAAGATATTTGGGGGCGGGGGTGGTATCAGGGTACTGAGAGAGGAAGATATTTGGGGGTGGAGGTATCAGGGTACTGAGAGAGGAAGATATTTGGGGGTGAGGTATCAGGGTACTGAGAGAGGAAGATATTTGGGGGTGAGGTATCAGGGTACTGAGAGAGGAAGATATTTGGGGGTACTGAGAGAGGAAGATATTTGGGGGCGGGGGTATCAGGGTACTGAGAGAGGAAGATATTTTGGGGGTGAGGTATCAGGGTACTGAGAGAGGAAGATAGGTATCAGGGTACTGAGAGAGGAAGATATTTGGGGGCAGGGGTATCAGGGTACTGAGAGAGGAAGATATTTGGGGGTGAGGTATCAGGGTACTGAGAGAGGAAGATATTTGGGGGCGGGATATCAGGGTACTGAGAGAGGAAGATATTTGGGGGCAGGGGTATCAGGGTACTGAGAGAGGAAGATATTTGGGGGCGGGGGTATCAGGGTACTGAGAGAGGAAGATATTTGGGGGGGGGTATCAGGGTACTGAGAGAGGAAGATATTTGGGGGCGGGGGTATCAGGGTACTGAGAGAGGAAGATATTTGGGGGCGGGGGTATCAGGGTACTGAGAGAGGAAGATATTTGGGGGCAGGGGTATCAGGGTACTGAGAGAGGAAGATATTTGGGGTGAGGTATCAGGGTACTGAGAGAGGAAGATATTTGGGGGCAGGGGTATCAGGGTACTGAGAGAGGAAGATATTTGGGGGTGAGGTATCAGGGTACTGAGAGAGGAAGATATTTGGGGGCGGGGGTATCAGGGTACTGAGAGAGGAAGATATTTGGGGGCGGAGTATCAGGGTACTGAGAGAGGAAGGTCTGAAATAAGGAGCAGAAAGACTCTCTCCCCAGCCCTACCCCTGATATTTGTCTGTCATTCTGGACGAAGACCGTGACATCAGAGAGGTGATGCCATGACGAGCACAGGAGTTGGATTTGAGTGCTAAGTCTCCAGCCCAGTGGCCAGATATGAATTAGGATGATTAGTGCTGACCCTGGATGCGGGGCCCAAAGTCCCATAGCTAGGCAGAGTCAAGAATCTGAGGTCGGATTCCAACTCCCATCCTCCTGACTCCAAGGCCAGTGCTCTATCCACTGCACCCCCTAGCTACCCCTCTACCCCTAAAATCTCTATGATGTGAGTTGGGGGCCCTGTTCTTTATTTCTAAGTTTTGTGACTTAGACCTGACCTTCAGTACATGAAATCTGACAATCTTTTCCGAAGTTTTGAGAAGACAGGGGGAGTTTGTTGAAGAAGATGGTAGAAAGATCAGAGTGTGCTCTACCCAGGATCTTGGACCCCCTTGAGATGGTCCTGAGGGACTCTGCCCAGAGGCATAACTGGGAATGTCTGTCCATCCAGGGATGTGCTGAAGCCAGCTCATACTGATCCTATGAGAGCTGGTTGTTAAATTTTCAGTGTAAGTATTTATTCTTGGAAATGGGCAAATGTCACAAACCAAAATTGAGTTATTGATGTTAATAATTCAGATTAAAAATACAAATGTGCTGGGTATGCAGGGCTTTTTTTTTCTTCCAAGAACTGATTGTAAAGCATTTACCAACACATCCATCCATCAGTCCACCTTTTAAGTGTGTAGTCTTGTATCTCCCTGAATTTAAGACTTATCACACCAGATAAGGACAGGAGAGAATGACTAATTCATCAATTCTTTCTGTCATCCAAAAAAAAAACATTACTAAGTGCCAACTGTATGCAGAGTTCTCTGCTAGGTTCTGGGAAGGATGAAAAGCTTTGGTAAGCCGTGGTCTCTGTTCTCATGGAGTTTGTAGTATCAAGAAACTAAGGAGTAAGACACAAACACAAATAACTATTACACAAAAAGTATATTTGTGAGCCCCAAAAAGGGCTATCTGAGGTCCAGGCAGTCCACTTAGGCGATCCCTGATATTTGATGTTGTCATTGCTCAATTATATCTACCTTTTCATGACCCCATTTGAAGTTTTCTTGGCAAAGATACTGGAGTGATATGCTATTTCCTTCTCCAGCTCATTTTTACAGATGAGCAAACTAAGGCAACAAGGTTAAGTGCCCTGCTCAGTCACACAGCTAGGAAGTATCTGAGACCAGATTTGAGCTTAAAAGAAAGAGTCAGCCTGGCTTCAGACCCTGCACTCTACCCACAATGCTACGTGGATGCCTGGGTGGCATTTGAGTTTGGGCAAACAGACCAGCTGGCAGCTCCTAGAAGAGAAAAATGCCAGAACCAGCATGGAGTAATAATAGAAAGAGCCCTAGATTGTGAGTTAAAAAGATCTTAATTCAACTCCTAGTTCTTAGTGTGTGACCTTGGGAAAGTCACTTCTTTCTAGGCTTTGAACTAGAACTCTAGTTCAGACAGCTAAGACTATATGAACCTATAGTCCTATAAACTGCAACCAGGGTAAGGAATTTAAGGGGCACCAAATTTAGAGAAGCCCCAAGGGCATCTGCAGTCTTTCAGAGTACAAAGGCCTAGCATCTATTTATCAAAAATAATTAGTTAAAATAAGATGTGGGCTGGACAGTTATACGCCCATGGTGGTATCCCATGCACCTTCCCCAGATGATAAAATGTATTTGTCCCTTGACCCATGGGCTATTTAATGTACTTGTTTTAAAACAAAAAAATTCCTCAGTAGGGTCCAGATAACGAAAACCTAGTGATTCACTGCTTTTGGGAGGACGGGAGGAGGAGCAACAGAGTGCTTTGGAAAGAATGCCTCGAATTGGATTTGGGGAACCTCACTCTGACACTTGGACGCTGGATGGTACAGTGGACAGAGCAATTAGTCTGGAGTCAAGGAGACTCATCTTCCTGAGCTCAAATCCAACCTCAGATACTCACTAGCTGGGTGACCCCGAGCAAGTCACTTCACCACCCTGTTTGCCTCAGTTTCCTCATCTGTAAAATGATCTGGAAAAGGAAATGGCAAACCATTCCAGTATCTTTGCTAAGAAAACCCCAAATGGGGTCATTCAAGAGTCAGACATGACTGAAAACGACTGAACAACAACCTTGGGCAGATCACTTGACCTTTCCTGGCCCCAGTTACCTCTTCTGTAAAATGAGGAGGTTTTACTCAATGACTAGATCCTGCTTCAGTTATATTCAAGCTGTTGCATCAAGATCTCATCAATTTGGACACTTGCCAATACAGCCCGCTAGTGTTGGGTTGCTAGGGCCTCCTGGCCTGTCTTCCTTTGTTCCTGAGCCAAAGACCTTTTGTTGCCTAGCACCACACTGGGTTATCTGTATTTTGATCTCAGATAAAGCCCCATCTACAGCAGCTGTCTGAGTGATTAGAGTGAATTACACGTAATCATATTATTTACATGTATATAGAGCTTTAAGGGTTGACATGCTTTACTTGTATGTGTGTATGTGTGTTTTCATTTGATCCTCACAACACACCCTGTGGAGTAGATACTATTATTATCACCACTTCACTGATGCAGAAACTGAGACTGAGGGGTTAAGTGACTGACCCAGGGTCACCTTACTAGTAAGGATCCAAAAGTGGAATTCAAACTTAGGTTGTCCCAACTCCAAGTCTAGTGTCCTACCAGATGACTGTTTCAACCTTTAGTGGACTCCAAAGTGAGACCAACCTCTACATGAGTTCATGCTTACCGATAATACTAATAATCATAACTCACATTAGTAAAGACTTGAAACCAAATATGGAAATGCTTTGCAAGACTGTATCTATCTATCTATCTATCTATCTATCTATCTATCTATCTATCTATCTATATATCTGTATCAAATGCTTGCCTTTTCAAAGATGGGGTGTATGAAGGAGGAAGAGAATTTAAAACTTGAAATTAAAAAAATGAATGTTAAAAAATTTTTGTTTGCATGTAATTGAGAAGAAAATAAAGTAACTGTAAAAAACAAAGACAGTGAGGTCACCTTGGTGCAAATCCTTAATTAGACTCTCCAAGCCTTGGTTTGCCCTTCTGTAAAAGGGTGATATTAATATTACTTATATGAAAACTCATGTGGCAGGGTGGTCATGATAAATAAGTAATTTATGAGTAAAATGCTTTATAAAATATATTATGTAAATTTATGAGAATACTTCATGATGATGATTAATAATAATAATAATAATTAGAATAATAGCTGACATTTAAATAACCCTTTAAGGTAGGCAAAGGATGTTACACAATTAGGTCACTAAATTTTCACAGTCCACTCAAGTGTGTGCCACAGGTATGATATGATCATCATCAATTTTACACCTGAGGATACCGAGTCTGAGGGAGTTTCAGCGATTTGCTCAGAACAATTCAAACCTATTCAGGTAAATGTGTATTGTAATGTAACTTCCCTAAGTCTCCTAGTTTCAGAACAGCTATCTAGAGGGAATTTCCTCATTAGAAATCCCTACCCCAGTGAAATTTCAGGTCGAATTTGATTTTCACATATCAGTTACTGTATAAATACAGAAAGGAATAAGAAAAAAAATAGAAATTGGATCTAGAACTCCACTGGTAATAGGGCACTCCCAGATGAGGAAATTCCTTCTATCCACAGTGCAGAACTGTATCTTTGCAACTTGAAATGTAGATTTGTTTACAACATTGACAGACTGCCCAGTTTTATAACAGTCAGCATGAGTCAGAAGCCGGACAAAGACAAAATCGAAATAGTCCCTGCTTTCAAGGATTGTAACATGTAGACACCACACCAGACAGTCTTCTTTTCTTGGTTTTATTATTGGTTTTTTTTAAGGCTTGCTTTCATTCAGGATCAAGCCAATCAGGATGATGTAACATTCCATTAAAATTTTGCACTCTTTGAGTTGGAGAAGTATGACTCCTTCTCTCATTTCCCCAACAGGTGATGATCCAGTTTGGATTCTTCCAGTAACTGGGGGATTAGAACATTGGTTGACTGGCTGGGGGGGTGATTAACAGACTGCCCAGCTGGTGACTTTGCTGGAAAGAGAGAGGGACAGAGAGTAGAGGGAGAGTGGGTTCCTTTTATGTCCCCTGACTGAACTTTCCTATAAAAATGATCATTGATCACACTTACATAAGATGATCAGTACTTTACAACTTGTGGAAGGGGTGTGTGTCTGTGTGTGTGTGTGTGTGTGTGTGTGTGTGTGTGTGTGTTTGTACTCATGTAAGATATATATTTCATGAATTGCTTAAATGTGCCTGGTCAGCTATGATCTGAGGTCTCCACCATCCCTGAGGAGGGAAAGAATCATCACAATAGCTGGGGGCGATGGGAAAGAGTAGGTCCCCAGAGCATGGCCAGGCTGGGACACTTGCCTGCAGTCTCCAAGAAGTATCAGATTCAGGCTATATTTATCAGTTCCTCCCACCAAAGGACTGGTCAAGAGATCAAGAGATTCAAAATACTTTCCTGTGTTCTCTCAAGAAGAGGTTGGTTGCCCCAAAGGTGTATTTCTTTCCTAATTATACAAAAATCATCACAAATAGTGAATGATGAATAAAGTCATTTACCCAAGAAGATAGCAAACACAAAGGAGAGAAGTTATAAAGATTTTTACATACCAGAACATAGATGGAGGAGATGCACTCTTTAGATGGGAGTGACTCAACTGAACCAAGAGATGGCCTCCATCTCACCCAAGGGAAAATTCCCCAAAGAGAGAAGGAAATTGGAGAAAAGTTGAGCTGACTTCCCCTAGCTGGCAGCTCCCAAAGTCTCCTGTTTACATATTTGTCTGACTCCACCAGTCTGAAGTCAGTCTCCAAGGGAGTTTAGTACCTCCAAGGGGTACTGGAAAGGTTTAACAACTGACTCTATGGAAAAAAACAACTGAAAGAGCAAATGAGGCATTTTAAAGTTTAATTAACTTTTTAAAATCTAAACAATCAACAAAACAATAAATCGAGGTCTGATTTGTTGTATTTGCCTATTTATAAAGTGTGAATACAACAATGAAAATTTAAGAATTAAATCTCAGGAGCCATTTTGAGTTGGGTCCAACACCCTTTTGGGTACCATACAAGCTCACTTAAAGGTGATGAAGAATATCTTGCCTCTCTCCAAAACTCTCATACCAACTCCATTTCTCACACAAAGCGTCCAGCAGTCTCCCCACCAATTACTGGTCCCTAATATGTAACACGCAAACTACCCCAGATCTGGCTTGTGTTATTGTAAGGTTCCTTCTAACACAGATAGATCTATTATTCTATGATCTTATGTGATCTTCAAAGACATCCTGTGAGATAGGTACTATCCTTAACCGCATTTTGTAGATGAGACTGAAACAAAAAAAATTTCCTGCCAACAAGTTACATGTTTTTAATATTAACATTTTCCTGCCTGACTCACATCCTCTCTCCTTTGGTCCATCCAACAGGTACAAGTGCCCAAAGAACTAGCCTAGGGGATACAGAGTTATTTGGAAGAAGAAGAAAGAAGAAATACAGGTTGGATACCTATGCTGAAAAGCATTTTGAAGGCCCTTCTTCAGTGTCAGATATGGGAACAATGCATTCAACAGCTAGCGGCATGTTTAAAACTCAGTGTGTTTGAACAATGACAAATGAGTGGTTGCTGTGGGCGATGGAGAAGAAATAATTCTAAAAGTTTAACCTCTTGGGAGTATGATTGTCTTATTTCACATGTATCTTGGTGAACTAGTTAAACATAGAGTAACATTTCTGGAAGAGAAAATAAGTGGAAATTTTATGAAACTCTTCGGATTGTGTTGTATTGGGTATGCTTTCTATCAATAAATAAGTGAGAAACATTAATTATGATATTGCTATCATTCCTCCTTCTGCCTTCTCTGCTACATTTCATTACAAGTTATTACATCCAGGGCAACCCACATCATGCCTGAGCACTTTACTTTGTGAAACAGGGGGTCAGCCTTGGCTGAGGTTCCTAACTGTCTGTGCATGTCCAGAAAGGGCTAATCAGCCATCAAGTTTACTCCTGAGTCTACTTCACACTAACATCTGCCCCTTCCTAGCCTTGCTCTCTCTTCACCAATATTCTAGATCAAAGTTTTAACATGTAAACAACAAACAAATTCACCATAGGGCACAGTACCAACGTCAGCTGTCCTCTAAAGTATTGCCAGACAACATGTGGCACAAAAAAAGAAAGGAAACAATACTTGTACATTGAGTCCCCTACAGCTGAATTTCCTTCAAAGCCAGAAGTTACTGGAAAACATCATGTAATATTTTTAGGGAGAGAAAAGTTGTGATGAATAATGTATCTAAGGAGAAATGACTAGTTTTGTTTTGCATTCTCTTTCACAAAGGAAAATGTTAATTTGTGAAGGAAACACTCCGGAGGGAACTTGATGAGTGACTATTTTGCGTGTGTGTGTGTGTGTGTGTGTGTGTGTGTGTGTGTGTGTGTGTATGTGTGTGTGTGTGTGTGTGTGAACCCTTTTCATTCCATTCATTTACCTAAGGTCACCGCCATGATCCACGTTGAATGGGATTGCTGACTGAAGTTACAAGCTTGATCATGTCACAGTTGACTTTTCTGCGGCTCCCCATCTCCTCAAGAACAGTGATCATATTCCTTCATCTTCTATTATTGGCCCTTGGCAGTCTGTCCTTCTAGGACCCTTCTAGGACAGCCTCCTTGGCTGTGTTTGCAGTCATTAATGGAACCACTCATTCCAGGTGTTGGAAACAATGAGGGAAAAAATGATCCCCACTGAGTTGTGTTGATAGACTGGAGGAGAAAACTCTCCAGTTATCAATGGGGCAGCATCCTCTCGTTTCAGAACTGATTTAGCATTTGGAAAAGAGTAAGGGATGATTCACATTCAGCAGAGCTTAGAACATAGGTGTTGCTTCCAACTTTCAGAAGGGTAGGGATGAGCAGACCTGGATCCTACCATCATAGCTGACTAGATCACAAGTCACAGGCAAGGGGAAGCTAGGTGGCACAACAGATAGACTGATCCTGGAGTCAGGAGGATCTGAGTTCAAATCCAGATTCAAGTCATTTAACCCCACTACCTTGTAAAAAAAAGAGTCATAGGCAAGACTTCAAGACAGGTCTTCTGTGGTCTTGTTCTTGGTCTTGCTTTCTTTCCTTCTGGTCATTCAGATGAACAGAAATTTTACTCAGCACTAGCTCACTCCCTTCCCTCTGGCAAGTCAAGAAAAAAAATTTTCCTCTTCTTTCAGCCAGATATGACCCCTAGGCAATAGTTTTCCAAATGCTTGGTTTATGTGGCATAAGAAATTAATATAAATCTAAAAGAAATTGAAATAAATTTGGGGAACTATGATGATTAATACTCCTTTTCCATTGATGCCCACCCAGAACTCCATCTCATATCTCTCTTTTTTTGCATTGCTTATCACACTCCGTCCCCTCTACTTCATGAAATTTTTCTTCAGGATTAAATCACCATCTTCTGTAAGAAGCTTTTCCTGATCTACCTTAACCCTACCCCCTCCAAATCCTAATGCCCTTCCTCCCAATGACCTTGTATTGGTACTAGTTATAATCTGCACGTACTTATGTAGGTACTACTCTTTTAAAACATAACCTCCTTGTTTCATTCTTTGTATTTGCATCCCTGTGTAGAGTAGTCATTTAATAAATGCTTATTATTAATTGACCAGTAATCATCAAGCAATTAATCTGTCATTCCCAATAAAATAAAACTAATTTTTTCCCATTTGAATCCTATGGTATTCACTGTCACTGCAAAATATCCTTTTAATGACTCTCCATTGACTGATGAATGAATCTTAGAATTTTGATAACTGGAGTTATCTCCAGTCCTCTAGGCTGATACCCCTAAATGAATCCCCTGGATGATGTCTCTGGCAAGTGGTTGGTCATTGAGCTTTTGCTTGTACACTTCCAGTAATGGAAGAGTGATTATGCTAAGAACTGGAATCAAAAGGAAGTCAGAAACATGATCCCTTCACATTCTAAATGGGGTAGATGACATACAAACAACTGACACATAAGACACACAGAGAGGTAATCTCAGAGAAAGGGCAATGTTGGGACTGGAGGGGGAGAAAGTGGAAAAACCAACATGGAGAAGGTAAGATCTGAACTATCTTGAAAGAAGCTAGATAAGTCAGAGGCTGGAGATGAGAAGGGGCAAAATTCCAGATATGGGAGACAACTAGAGAAAAGGCAGTGGTCAATCAGGAACTGGCATTGATTAAGCATCCTGGGGACTAAGTTAAGTGCTAAGATAAAGAGAAAGGAAGAACAAAATAAACAGTTCCTGTTCTCAAGGAGCCATCAGTGTAATGGAGTCTAATCAACATGCAAACAATTAGATATAAAAAATATAGCTAGGATAAAGTGGAGATACTAGAATAAGGGAGATTGGGAAAGTCTTCTGGAAAAAGGTGAAGCTTAAACTGGGACTTGAAGGAAGCCAGGAGAGGCAGGAGACTCAGGCCACATCAGACTATCCCCAACTTTTGTCTTCTCCATCACAAATGCAAAGATTTCATTGTTGTTTCTTCCACACAGCTATATGTGTGTATATTCACATTTTACAGTTGTGTGTATATATGACACTACATTTAACTCACAGGTAATGGCAGAGGAAGAAGACCCATCTCCAACAAGAGTTCTCCTGAAATTGTATTTTATTCAATGCCTCAGTTGCTAAATGATTCCTTTAAATCATTTTGTTCTAGCTCTGAATAGATACCATATCTTCAGGAATCCATGGCATAGTGGATAGAGAGTCAAAGCATAAAGTTAACACATTCTACTGATAATAATTTATATCCAAGAATTAATATAAATATCATTGAGCACTGAAGAAAAGAGAGTGGTTAGAGCACCAGCCCTGGAGTCAGGAGGACTTGAGTTCAAATGTGACCTCAAACACTTAATAACTGCCTAGTTGTGTGATCTTGGGCAAGTCACTTAACCCCATTGCCTTAAATACATTAAAAAGAAAAAAAAAAGAATCACTATGGCGTTCCCTCTCTCACTGATATCCCGGGTCCAGTCCCTAATTCCCATATCCTGTATGTAAATATGTTATCTCTCCCAATAGAAAACAGGAACCATCCACCTTTTTAAGGGCTTACACATATTAAATGTCCAATAAGGTTCACTGATTTATTGAGAATTGAAGTAATTCTATGTGTCATCATCACAAATCATATTCTCTTCTGATTACAATGCATTTTCCTCCAATCTCAAAGCATTTAAAGAGATGTGTTTAAGAAAAAGACTTGCAAAAATTGTTTTTTGCAAATTTTATATTGTACATTCATGAACTCTTTGCAATTATAAAGCATCACCACCATGATAGCCATACTGGAAGAGGATGTTGCAGAATTGCAAAAAATTAAATTACAAGAAAACGGTGTATGCTTTTGCTTTCTACTTTGAAAATCACCAAGATTTCCCTTTGGCAAATACTGAGCAGTGTAGGGCTCTGTCATAGAACAAGGTATTATCAATGCTTAAACAAGTTCAATGTGAACTTGTTTACTCCCTAGAGAGTGAGTCTGGTTTATAGAAACCTTTTCTATAACATACTTTTATAAAATATTTATTCAAGAGATCATCACAGGTGAACTGGGTATACATTGTCTTGATTGTGAGACCTTTTTCCTCCTCTTAAATTGAAGATTATTTTAGTTTAATTGTTACTTCAGAATTAAATAGATTATTTTCCCATTATCTTGGAAATGTCTTTTTTTATTTAAAGATTGTTTCCACTGGCCTTTGGATGGAAGATGAAATCGGATCATTGTTGCCTTTCAATAAAAGACAAAAGAATCACTTCAATGAATTATCTATCCAGAATATTTATTTCACTGCGTTCCAAATGGTACAATTAGAAGGTAAGGGGAAAACCAAACCAAACAAAAAAGAACCAATTACTAACATGAGTTTTCCACCATCCTTCCTAGAACCACCACAAAAAAGCTATATGAATAATATAAATAGTACAACTCAATATTTGTTAATACATCTGGTCGAGCATGATAGGTTACGCAGCTGTCTTCTTTACGCAAGGCAACACTCATGCTCATTTTATAGCACAAGCTTGCTGGTGCAAAACCGATTACGCCAACTTAAAGAATTTATAGAAATCTAACAACATATTTTGCTAGACTCCCACATAGCAGACTTTAAATCTGTAAACAGAGTAGGGAGTATTTATCCAGTTTTCACGGCATGGAATCAAGCAGAGAAAAAAGCAATACATGAATTCAGCTCTTGAAAGAGAATAATAAGCAATTTACATACAAAAACTTACCATCCCAGGCTTTAGAAAGGTAGGGGAAGAGGTATGTCTTAAATCAGCTATTCTAATTAACAGACATTTCTATTCACCTGTATATACCTCCATATTTTTGTTTGTTTCTTAAGGCAGTTTTGGACTCCTTTAAGATATAAACAATATTCATCACTGTATTAAACATTATTAACACTGATCAATACTTAGAAATATGTTCATTATAACAAAGAATCAAGGGTCATTTTATCCCCATGAAGAAACACAGATTCTGCTCAGTTTATCTAAACAAGTACAGACTAAAAGACTAAAAATGTCTTAGGACATAATAGGAAGAGAGTGACTTTTGTTTGGGTTCTTGTCTCCATAATGTCAAGAACAGGAGATTATTTGGCCTACCAGCATCTTGCCACCTAGTTAAGTCTTAGTAGGACTCTCTCCATGGGCATCCCCCATGTCATATACACAAACAGAAACTGAGTTCTGAACAGGAGCAAAGGAAAAAAAAAAACTATTCCTGCCATAGATTTAATGAACATCAGGTTACAGATATTTATTCTTTTCCTTTATTGATAAAATCAGCAAATTTGTTGAACCCCTCTTCCTGCTGCTCCAGAGCATCAAGAATGATGCCCATAGGGGTTTTCTTCAAGCCTAACCCTTCCATTTTATTCTCAAGTTTGTTCTTGATATTTCGAAGTCTTAGAGAAGCATGGATGAACATCACTGAAAAAACAAAAAGACAAATATATTTACAATGTGGGTTCATTCTCCCTATATAAACTACTCTCAAATTGGGGGGAGAGGTTAAATGAAATACTCTCATTTATTCATCCCACCCACAAGAGTTTTTCAATTTATCTGGAATGTTCTGTTCCCTTTCTCACTACCTGCTTCACCAGGAGAATGGATTCAGCCCTGGAGTCAGGAGGACCTCAGTTCAAATCTCACCTCAGACATTTGACCCTTACTAGATGTCTAACCTTGGACAAGTCACTTAACTCTGATTGCCTCAATCCAGGGCCATCCTGATCCATATCTGAACACTCCACTAAGATGGCCCTGAAGGAGAAAGTGATGCTAGTGTCTTTGCACAGTCCTGCCTCACTCAAATCCAATTCAGGTGTATATCATGGCATCATCTCTCTGCTGACATGGTCTTTTTTCAAGAATGAAGGACAAAGGGGCAGCTAGGTGGCACAGTGGATAGAGCACTGACCTTGGCGTCAGGAGTACCTGAATTCAAATCTGACCCCAAACGCTTAATAATTACCTAGCTGTGTGGGCTTGGGCAAACCACTTACCCCATTTGCCTTGCAAAAACCTAGAAAAGAAATGAAGGGCAAACCACAACAATATGATACATAGGCATATTTGATCAGGATAAGTTATTTATATAATACCAGCAGCTTTGGGGTATACTTCAGGGGCTCCATGAACACAGATAAGAAAAACATTCCATCTATATTTTCACTAGCCTCTAACTGAAATTGAATGTTCCCTCCAACCATAAATAGAAGCAAAGAAACATTATTATGAGAAGGTATTTACCAAACCATTCAAGGCATCCATTATACAGAAAAGAAACTCTTTAATATAGTTTTTAAATCTTTTATAAGTGTTCTCACCCTAATTTTAGACAGAAGAAATGTGTTCATGTGGTTTTGCACGTAAAGGAAGAAATATATTGAAAAGCTGAGCAAGGAAAAATATTCCCTTAAATCTACCTTTCAACAAAGGCATTATTTAAAGGAATTATCTATCCAGCATATCTAAGGTGACTCTCTTCAGAGTCAGGAGAGAGGGCAATGAAGAAGCCCCCTTCCAATCAAGCTACAGTGTCTCTCCATAGCTTCCAAACCATCGGAAGAAGTTTGGAGTACCCCAAAGGATACAAGGAGATTTTTAAAGTTTTTGCAAGGCAATGGGGTTAAGTGACTTGCTCAAGGTCACTAATAAGTGTCTGAGGCCGAATTTGAACTCAGGTCCTCCTGACTCCAGGGCTGGTGCTCTATTCACTGTGCCACCTAGCTACTGCTAGTCCCAACCAGTCTTGATTTGATTCTGACAGAAATGACAGCTCAGGGGATCTCTATCTAGATTATTTGATTCAGAGTGGGCCGAGACTGTGCGGTTTTATCCTAAGGCTGACAAAGGAGGCTGGAGCCTTTCCGAAATGTTCCACACTAGGACAAATACCCACCAGATGCCTTTGGAGATGCCAGCCAGGTACAGATCAGTTAAACCTTCCTTGTGGGGGTGGAGAGATGGGGGGATGGATTCCCCTGTTTCTCTGGCTTACTTACTCCTTCTCACCCTGGAACATCCTTCCACCTTGCCAGTCCTATTTTCCCATCAGTGATTTGCTTCTGAAGCTGCCATTTTGTAGAGGACCACAGGCTGGCCTCCTTCCCGCCCTCCCTTTTCTGGCCTTATTTCTACCCCTCTGGGCTTCACCACAATATCCCTGCTTTCCAGTTCCTTTTCTATGTTGTCTTCCCTCTTTAGATAGAAGTTTCTTTAGGGCAGAGATTTTTTTCATTTGGCTTATATTTCTATCCCAAAATTGATAAGAGAATTAAATAATAGAAAATATGGAAAGCACTGTGCAAACATTAAAGTTGTGATTTTTCCAATGAAGAGTTATAAGAGTATCATCTCCTTCTTCCCAGAAGCTACAATACCTCTCAAGATAGAGTAAAATTTGGTTTTCTATCTACCAGTTTCACAGTATAAACTTATACTGAAGTGGTGTTTCACTAGGAGCTCCATTTCTTTTTCTGCTCTTCCATCTTGCACTTCTAAAGTTAATATTTTTAACTCAATTGAGAGCAATGGTTTACATTTATCCCTTTTAAATGATATCTTAATCAATTCAAACTGGATGAAATCCTTATAGTTTGATTCTGCCACTCATCACCATGGGGCAGCCCAATCAGTTTTTTGCCATACATAAAGTGGAAAGACAGGAGGTGGTTTCACTTACGCAGCAGAGGAAACGTGATTCCAAATATGAAAACCATGACCCCACCAAAGAAGGAGATGAGGAAGTAACTGGAGAGCATGACTGCCATGACAAAGGTTGTGGGGTACTGCTTCTTCAGGCGGCGAAGGATATCTTTATGCTGGGCAGCCAACACGAAGCCAGTGAACACCAGCACCACCACCAAACCCCCCAGAATCATGTTGAAGGGACTCAGGAACCTGGGAGAGGCAAAGGACAAATAAGGATTAGATCCAGCCAAGGGTCCTGGTTTAAACCTGCCAGCCAGTGTTTAGGATGGCATTTTTTTTTAGCTTTTTGCAAGGCAAATGGGGTTAAGTGGCTTGCCCAAGACCACACAGCTAGTTAATTATTAAGTGTCTGAGGCCGGATTTGAACTCAGGTACTCCTGACTCCAGGGTTGGTGCTCTATCCATTGTGCCACCTAGCCTCCCCTTCCACTGTGTCATGTAGCCGTCCCAAGGATGGCATTTTTTAATGTTGTTGTACAGATCAAATGTGATCAGGTAGGTAAGTGATGATGGAGTTATTCGCTATTATTTTTTAAGATATTCAAATAGTGCTATGGATTGAGCATCAAACTTTGTCAGGAAGGATTGTAGAGAAAAAGAAGTATTTACTAAGGGCCTCCTGGGGCAGTTAGATGGTTCAGTGGTTAGAGAACTGGGTTTGGAATCAAGAAGACCTGAGTTCAAATCCAACCTCAGATACTTATTATCTGTGTGATCCTGGGTAAGTCACTTAGCCCATTTGCCTTAATCTAGTGGAGAAGGAAATGGTAAACTACTCTAGCACCTTTGCCAAGAAAACCCCATGGATATTATAGTCAAGAAGTGCGAGATATGACACAACAACAAAACCAACAACAAAACTCCTACTCTGTGCCAGACAATGCTTTGCAAATATTATCTTATTTGATCTTCTCAACAGCCTGGGAAGACACTATTAATAATAAACGATAAAATTAAATAATGACTAATAAATAAGTAAATGAAAAATAAAGGATCATAGTCTTAGAGATGGAAGGGACTTTCTAGTTCAGTCCCTTCATGTTGGGGAAATGGATGAGGAAGAAGAAATGACACAAGTTTCCCAGGTTCTTAAAGGTGTTAAGTTAGTAGAAGCAGGATGTGAACCCTGAACTTCTGACTGCAAACCCAGGCCATTCTTTCCACTGTATTTAATCTGACCACTTGGGTAGCAGGGCCTTCTCAAGACACTTCCTCAGAGCCACGCTTGTCCTTTGGAAACCGGCAACTTTCCCTTTTGAGTGTTTGTTGCTGTTCCTTCCCCTTATAGCTCTGCTTATTTAAATCTGCATCAGTTTCTGTAAGTCTTTCTATCTGTCACTGTATTCATCCTATTCATTAGCTGGGCTAACCTAAAGTTTAATATAATCAAATACACCCAAAATGAGAGGCAGCATGACACAGTAGATGGGAGGACCAGTATCTAAGACCCCGAGGCACTCAACCTTTCCATTTTATTTGTTTCATGCCCAATTTGTAAATTAGTTTGTAACAATTATATAATCCTCGGGGATGGGGAAAGCACACCATAAGGCGGAAACAAAGTGCAAGGACCAGGGCTTCATCCTTTTTCAAAAATGGAGTCAGTTACCAGGTACCATTAACGATTGACTTTTTTAAATTGATTATACAATTTTGTATTATATTATTATTAATATTTATAGAGTAGACAATTATACAACTCTTGGGGATGGGGAAAACAACATCAGGTAGAAATAAAGAGAAATACAGGAGCTTGATCCATTTAAAAAACCAGGGTCAGTCTCCAGGTGCCATTAGTGACTGACTTTTCATTGAGGGTGAAAGGATAAATGGCATCTTACTGGAAACAAGAAAAAACCTCATGGGCTCAGATTCTCTTCATCACCCTTAAAAGTACCTGACACTAATGGGAAATTAGGCAATGAAGGATAATCAAAGCTTAAATGCACTAAGAACATAGTCTAAATAGCTCTTTCTTAAATATTGGAAAACTTTTGAGGAAACAGAGTATGTGACTAGATGTGAGCCTTTCCCCTGAAATATTCTTTAAAAAAACTTTTGTTACTGATATCTTCAGTTTTACATCTCCTTTATCTCTAAATAAATCTTTATTCCCCTTCCACAATCCACATTGCTTATTCACCAGATGAAAAAATGAAAAAAAGAATAAGAAGTGGTTCCAGAAAGCTGAACAAAATATCCCTTGAGTCAGACCTTACAGAGTAGCTCACTTCTCCAATGATGAGAGAATAATCTGGAATATACTGATATATAAGAAGATATTTGATGCAAAATAAGAGAAGATGTAAAATATATAATGGAAGGGTCTAAACTACATGGGACAATCTTTTTATATTTCCTATTTAATTATCTTTGTGTATAAATATGTCTGTGTATACAACAAACATACCCATATGTATAACCAAACACATTCATTTGCATGCATTATATATATCCATATGTATACAGACACATATCCATATATATTCATATCTCCTCAATTTTTAACAAGGTGCCTAACACAAAGTATTTATTTAATGACTGCTCATTGATTCATTCATTCATTTTTTTTCTTTTTTTTTTTAATGCAAGGCAACCAGGATTAAGTGACTTGCCCAGGGTCTCACAGCTAGTAAGTAATCTGAAACTGGTTTGAACTCAGGTCATCCTGACTCCAAGGCTGGTGTGCTATCCACTGCATCTCCTAGCTGCCCATTCATTCAGTTTATCCCTCATTCCCAGCACATAGTATAATGCTTGGCATACCTTAAGACCTAAATAAATGTCTATTGATTGAATGAACATTTTTCTTCTCTGAAGAAATGAAGAGCTCCAGGTATGGAAAATTGCATAAGCTCTTAAATGCGGCTGTTTTATTAGTTATATCAGTTTTGCTTAGCTTTTTTCTTTGTTTTGAGAGGAGGTTCTGGGACAGAATACTGGGATATTTAAAAGCATATAGAGGCAGCTAGGCACAGTGGATAAAGTATTGGAATCAAGAGAACCTTAGTTCAAATCTGACCTCAGATACTTACTAGCTGTGTGACCCTGGGCAAGTCACTTAACTCCAATGGGCTCTCCCCCAAAAATATATACAACAGTTATAAATAGAAAAATAATAAATAATATCCTTGTCCAGATTCACACAGAGATCAGAAAATCTGGGTCCAAACATGTTCATAAATGTTAGATATGAACAATAAATAAAACTGTATTAGAAGGAATTTTCCCCCTTTCTGTATAATGGATCCCTTGGATGGTTTAGTATAGCCTATAACTAATCCCTTCTCAAAATAATGTTTCCTTACTTATACTCATGATTGAAGGGATCATTCAATTTCAGTTAGAGGTTAGTGAAAATAAAGATGGAATGTTTTTCTCATCTAAGTTCATGGAGGACCTGAAATATAACCATAGATTCTATGTCATTCCATATTATGCTTCCACTAACCATTTTAAAAGACTTTGTACAAAGCAACCTTGTAAAAGGCAAACTAATTATTTTAATAATTTATTTCAAACCCATGTTATCAATTTAAGTTCTCCAGGAAATGTATGATGCTATATATAAATGAGGAGGATGGTTAGAGTGTAGACAGCATGGTTTGGAAATGGCTTGGAGGTGAACATCTGAATGAAGCAAACTTTTTAAAAATGCCAAAGATTTTTAAAAAGGTCAAAGATTCATCATACTGTAGGATAACTACAAATCCTAAAATATTGTATAAATATTAGCTCTAACCATTAGGGAAAAGAGTTCTGGACTTAAGAGTCAGGGGACTTGAATTCAAATGTAGTTTTGATCATTATTAGTTGTGTTACTTTGGTTACATCACTGTACCTGTCCAACCCTTAGTTTCCACATCTTAAAAATGCAAGCAAGAATGCCTACTTACCTGCATTTCACATGATGGCTGTGAAGAAAGTACTTTGTAAACCCAAGAGAATGAGCTATATATATATAGCGGTATATGTGTAAATATATATATATATATATATATATATAGAGAGAGAGAGAGAGAGAGAGAGAGAGAAAGAGAGAGAGAGAGAAAGAGAGAGAGAGCTGTGTAACCTCCTCAAATAATTTTTTAAGTTTCTTTTTGCAAGGCAATGGAATAAGCGACTTATCTAAGGTCACACAAATAGGTAATTATTAAATGTCTGAAGCAGGATTTGAACTTGGGTCCTCCAGACTCCAGGGCTCATGCTCTATCCACTGTGCCCCCAGCTTCTCCTCTCCTTAAATATTTCTATGATAAAATATAATATACTTAAATCTGATGAGACACAGAACCACAGATGTAGAAAGGGGGATTCAAGCTTTTTTTTGAGTGTTCTAAGCTCTTCTTATTTCCTCACACTGGCAATTGTGTAAAATCTACAGACCTCTCAAATTAATGTGTTTTTTTCATCCATAATCAAAGAAGCACTAAATTTTAGGTAAAACTAATGAAAATAAAGTTTATTACCTCCCCCATTCATGTCCATAAATCCCCTGAAATCTATCAGATTAAGAATTCCTGACCTAAAACCAGAAAGGATCAGAGACGATGATGATGACGATAGCTCTTATTTTTATGTACTTTAAAGTTCACAAAGCATTTACAAATACCATCTTATTTGCTCCCCACAACTCTGGGAGGTAGGTATTATAATTATCCCCACTTTACAGTTGAGGAAACTGAAGTGCATAGCTGATTGCAAAGCTAAATAATATGTGAGATCAAATTTGAACTAAGGTTCTTCCTGATTCTAGATTCAGCAATCTAGTCTAATACCCTTGTTTCAGATGATGAAATTGAGGTACAAGGAAACTATTTGCCTTGCCTAGGGTCACATAGGTGGTGGCAATAGTTATAGCAACAGTAACAGCTAACTGTTAGGGATTGTGCTTTACAAATATTATCTCATTTGATTCTCACGACAACCATAGGAGAAAGGTACTATTATCAATCCTCATTTTTAGATAAGGTAACTGAGGCAATCAGAGGTGAAGTGACTTGCTTAGGGTCATATAGCTTACTACAGATTTGAGGCAGGATTTGAACTTGGGTCTTTCCAAAACCAATACTCCAGTTCATCAACTGAATATCAGAAACTGCAAAGATATGATCAGATCTAATCCTCCTTAACAGGTCAAGATTTCCTTAAAATTTTTACTTAAAAGTAAAAATAAAGTTATATAAAAAAAGAAACAAATTCCCCTCATTTTCCTCCAGAAAAGTAAAATAGTTTGGAGTACATTCTAGATATAATATCTACGTCATTTTAAAGGATAGCCTTTTCTTCCCAATCTCCTGTTCCCTTGCCCCAGCTGCTCACATGGTCACTACAAGACCAGCACAAAGGCCTCAGGAATCTGTTTTTGGTTTACAACACACCCAGCCCTAATCTATAATTAGATGAGGAACGATGCCTCCAAACTGGAAAAAATGAACATGTTCCTCAGAGCAGAAATCACTTTCAGCCGTGTACAACCCCAGTGGAATTCTTTTCCATTGTTTCTTTCCTGGGGCACTGGATTCTCAAGGTAAGGCAATGAATCTCCAGAGGTGGATTGTCACAAAGATCCCAATCACCGGAACCACTCCAAAAAAATTAAGAAAAGCAAAAGAACTCCACAGAGGAAAACGGGTTTCACTTTTTGAAGGGAAAGGCATCAGTGCTGGAGCTGAAACTGGTCCTAGCTGTAGATGAGTCAAACTTTAGTAACAGTTGCTGTTAGTCATATGTCACAGGAAACCCCAGGAAGCCTCAGGCTCAACTTTCCATAAATACCCCAAACATACTTCATGTAGACAACTGGCCTGGGTCTCAGCTAGGAGTCATCCATACACAGTTGCTGCTTCAGTCTCATATGAGGATCACGGTACACTGGGGGGGGGGGGGGGTGGCCAAGAGACTCATTTAAAAAAAAGTCAAAACTGTTTAAATAGAGTTATTTTCTAATCCACACTTACAAAGAGTAAAAGAAAAGCCCCAAGGGGCATTTACTGATGTAAATTTGGTTAATTAAGCTAGGGAAACTGACCAATTTGTTATAATGTCAATATCACACAATCTTGCTTATTTCCTGTCATTAACCAAAGGTAAAGAATCAATTTCTTCATTGCCAATTTCTAGAGTCGATTTCTCCATTGTAACTGATTTGTCCTTTGTAACTGATTTGTCCATTGTAACTGATTTGTCCTTTGTAACTGATTTCTCCATTGTAACTGATTTGTCCTTTGTAACTGATTTCTCCATTGTAACTGATTTCTCTATTGTAACTGATTTCTCCATCTTAACTAAAGCGTCATTAAAAGCTGGGAGTGAGTGGGTGAGGGGAGGAGGCGGCGGCAGAACTCCCTGTTCCAAGGGGAGAGAAGCTGGCTATTAATGGGTTCTGACATATCTCGGAGCCAGCCAAGGTAACTCAAGAGAGCTGACCCTCTGCAATCTTATTACAATTAACTGAAGAAGGAAAAAAAACCCAACAAAAAACTGCTGCTTACTGTCCTAATCACAGAAGCAAGGATCTGTGGAGCTTGAAATGATCTTGGAGTAGAGAAAGCAATTTGCCCAAGGTTACAGAGCTTCATAATGCAGAAATATTTTCAAAGTCAGAGATTTGTGAATGGGCTAAGGAGATGAAGTATTCTGAAAGTTTCTAAACTATACAAACTAAATATAAGATTTTTTTTTTGAAAAGGGAAAGGCACCAATAGCTGGGAGGGTTTGGAAGTAATGTCATTTTAGTAGAGTTTTTAAACAATTAAGGAATTCTCTAGAAGTCAAATATAGAGGCCTGAAAAAAATTAATTTGAGTATGCTGAATTGAAGGTAAATAAGGAGTCTCAATACCCAACTTCTTCAGGGAGAGATAGTTTGAATCATCAAGTATAAGTTCAATAGATTAAAATGTAACTGGGGGTGGCCAGGTGGAGCAGTGGATGGAACTCCAGTCCTGGAGTCAGGAGGACCTGAGTTCAAATCTGACCTCATACACTTAATAATTGCCTAGCTGTGTAGCCTTGGGCAAGCCACTTAACTCCATTGTCTTGAAAAAAATCTAAAAAAAATGTAATTGGGAAATATCTGACAAAATAATTAAAAATGCAATAAATCATAGACATATTCTTAGAAAACCACTATGATAGTTATCTAAGTCATTATGTGACCCCTCAGGGATCCTTGTATATGGTTTAACAGCCTCCATTTCAATTTGATTTGGCATCGCTGATTTAGTCCAAATTACATTTTACAAATGGAAAAAACTAAGGAAAGGTAGGGACTTGATAAAGATCACATAAATGGTAGTAAATAGTAGAGAGCTGGGATTTAAACACACAGACTCAGACTTCAAATGACAACAATAGCTTGAATTTACATAGCGCTTTAAGGTTTGCCAATCACTTTATACATGATCCTCACAACCTTGGGAGGAGGTGGTATTATTAGCCCCACTTTTTAGATGAGGAAACTGAGACCAAAAAAGTGACTTGCCCAGGGTCACACAACTAATTATTTGAGGAAGGATCTGAATTCAGATCTTCATCCCTCTAAGTCCTGTGCTCCATATGACCTGAGGCAAACTCGGACCTGGCAAAGGTTAGTTTGAAAAAGTCAAGATCCCCCTCGGCTTCCCTGGCCATAACCAGTAGTCCTGACTTACACCTTGCCACTAAATTCCAATAACTCTTGAGGATAGAGTGAGGCTGAAGATTTTGTACAGTCCCCACCTCACTTAAATCCAATTCATTTGCAAATAACGATTTCATCCTCTTGGTGTCATTAGCCTTCTTTGAGAACAAAGGATGAACAACAATACTACTTGTAAGAAGGAAATAAGAGGCACACAAAGAAACACAACATTATCATATTTCTAATCACTAATTAAATAGTTTACATACAAATGAACATTACCTAATACTTTCCTAATTATTCATTACATCTAATATAACAACCAATTTAATCAACTTAAGGCAAAAAACGTTTATTCTAGACATGAGTTTATTTTTGTCTTCAAGCCTCAATATAGATTAGAATTCATATGTTGCTATCAACAAATAAAGATTCTATTTACCTTATCACTAGACTGCTACCTTTTTAAACAAGGTGGGCTGGCTGGCTAACAAGTCACCTGTAAATACTTCAGATTAGGTGGCAGTGAGATCAGATTTGAATTCATGAAGATGAGTCTTCCTGATTATGGATTCACACATTATTCTTCCTTTACACTTCAGTTCACAGGGTTAATTGTTCACTGCCTAGTCACTTCACCTTGCTTGCTTCAGTTTCCTCATCTGTAAAATGAGCTGGAGAAGGAAATGGCAAACTACTCTAGTATCTTTGCCAAGAAAACTCAAAATGGGATCACAAGTCAGAAACTACTGAAACAAATGAACAATTAACTCCATGAACTGAAGTGTAAAAAGAAGTTTAATACAGGCCTCTATACTCCATTCTTCCTTGCTACAATCATTACCTGAGAGTATGATAGTAAATCCTTTAAAGACTCATAGAGAAGCTTGGTGTAATGGGAGTCTGGAGGACCTGAGTTCAAATCCCACCTTTGTACTTAGTAGTTGTATAACAAAGGGCTAGGACTAAAAAAAAATATGTTAAAGGTTTGATAATTTACTAGAAAGAAGTAAAACATGTTATACCAGTCATTTCTAACACCTAAGTAGTCTGGACCATTAATTTCTCTGGGTCTCAGTTTCTTCATCTGTAAAATGGGAGAGAAACTGGATTCTAAGTTTCCTTTTAGCTCTAAACCTAAGAGCCTATGAACATAAAATGATAAACAGAGTGGGGTTTTAATTCGACTTAGTTTTGTATAGGTCTCTAATACTAAGAATTAAACAATATGGCTGTAGCAAGTCTGAAAATAAAGTCAAGGTTGCAGTTATATAACTCTTTCCTCAAGATTGCCCTGTAAGGTAGGTAGCTAAATATTATTTCCACTTTACAGATGAAGAAATTGAGGCACAGAGGTGAAGTGATTTGTTCCTACTTACAGAATGAGAAAGTTTGGGAAATAGCATTCAAAGACATGCTTCTTTCCTCCTTCTAAGACCAGTTCTCTTTCCAAAAAACTCAGAGCAGACATCAGTATTCTTTTCTTATTTTGAGTGGGCTTTCTAGACATGCCACATCCCCTGCATTAGCTAATGGTAGTTAAATTAGCACTGCATGAAAGAGGGGAGAAAATTCTCATCTATTAACAGTAATTGCTTTCAGAGTGGGGACCAGGATGTGAAAAGAAAACACAATAAGAGAAACAGGAAATCTCTAAGGACAAACAATACTCCCAGGTATCATTTAACCTTGAGGCTAAATGGTGAGAAGACAAATGAACAATGACAAAATTATATTTGATTTCTTTAGGGATAGTATCTCCTAAATAAATTATTTTTTTAAAAAAAGGATCCTAGGGGTGGATAGGTGGCGCAGTGGATAAAGCACCAGCCTTGGAGTCAGGAGTACCTGAGTTCAAATCCTGGCTCAGACACTTCATAATTACCTAACTGTGTGGCTTTGGGCAAGCTACTCAACCTTAAAAAAAAGAATACTAGTCCTCATATTAGTTTTGCAAACTGGAAAAAAAATCAATTTCCAACTTCAGTTCAAGATTTCAAGATTTTCCTAAATCAGTGCTCCTCATCTTAACAAGTTTCAAAGACCTGAATGGAATCTATAATGGGGATAGCTAAATGGATTACTGACTACCTGTATGATGCTGAGGAAGTCACACTCTATCTGCCTCAGTTTCCTCATCTGAAAATGGGGATAATAACAGTGCCTTACTTCATAGGGGTGTTGTGAAGATTAAATGAGTTAACCTGTAAAGCACTTAAAGTGCAAAATCAATATTATTTATTATTATTAACTAGGATTATATCTTCAAATATGCATTTTAGTGACATTTTCCTCAGGAAGGGTGGATAGCTCAAGTCAAAGTTCCCCTTATGAGGGCAAGGGGGCATGAACACCTAGAAGAAAGGACAAGAGCAAAGTAAGGGATTAAAGAGACCAAGGAGGGCAAGGGGAATTTGGAAAATGGAACAAAATAGACATCCATGTTGACTGAGGAATTGTATAAGCAAGATCCCTGAGTACTGGTTGTAAATATCAGGGACCCAAGTATCTTGAGAGATGTGATGAAGTACATGGTCAGATAGAGAGAAATGTCTTTTTATTCTGTTGGAGAGGCTGTGACTAAAATAAAAGTCATCTACATCTCCCAAGTCTTTATTAGATTCCTCACTTATTGAGGAATAATTAGTGGTAACTATGCAACGGTCAAGTGATTTGCAAGCTAGACTCCCACCAGATTGGGTGGATTTCCTAGATGATTCATAGAAAAACATGTCCAAGAGTTAGTTAAGCAGGGCAGCTAGGTGGTGCAGTGGATAGACCACCAGCCCTGGAATCAGGAGGACCTGAGTTCAAATCCAATCTCAGACACTTAATAATTACCTAGTTGTGGGACCTTGGGCAAGTCATTTAACTGCATTGCCTCGATGAATGAATGAATGAATGAATGAATGAATGAATGAATAAAAAAATAATTAACATAGGATGCACAAGCATTGCTGGGTTGCTATATTCTCAGGTTGAGGGAGTATCCACATCAATACAATAAACAAGCAAAGACTTATCTTAGTGCCAGTGGAGATTGTTACATGAGTTCAGGTTCATGGCAAGTTTAATTCAACCAATAAATTTTTACTAAGTTTTTTTTATTCTAAGCCAGACACTGTGCTGAACTCTGGGAACAGAAATAAATGCAAAAATACTCCCTGTTGTTCAAGGACCATATATTCTAATGATAGAGGCATGTAAAGAACAAGACACATATATGACATAGGGCAGGTAACAAAACATTTCTAATTAGCGCTATCTTTAAGGAGTCTTTTATTCATACCATCAACAACCATTCAAAGGTGTGATCTAACTATCCATAAAATAAAAATTAACTGGATAAGAATGACTATTGTCTGGTCTATGACATGATGCTAGTTGAACAATCAATTTATGGTAAATATAATTTTTAACCAGTTTTTGCAAAGTTTTGAGTTTCACATTCTTCTCCCACCCTCCTTACAGAAAGCAAGCTAATATAGGTTCTATATGTATATATAATGTATGTAAACTTTTATCCACGTTAATCATGTTGTGAAAGAAATCTACAGTATGCTGGACATCCATCTGTATGAATCACCTATATCAGACACTAACCAGAAATGGACAGGAAGCTGCATCTTGATTTAAATGGGAAAAAAGCAAAAAAGGTTGAAAAAAGGTAGATTTACCTATGGAAAGTAGTTGAGTTCTTTTAATGACCCCAAACTTCTAGAGAAAGGGAGGAAGAAAGGAAGGAAGGAAGAGAGAGAGAGAGAGAGAGACAGACAGACAGACAGAGAAAGAAAATGAATTTATGATAGAAGCAGAAGGATCACCCAGTGAGAATTGAGGGCTATGAGAAAGCATGGATGGACCTCTACATCAAGACAGAGTCCAGAGTGGCTTGAGAGTTCTTTGTCCTCCCCACCCCCAACCCAAAGTAATCTACTTGAGGTCGGCTGCTGAAAACAAGAAGGCTGAGGTATCTGGGTTCTGTAGTTTTCTTGGAACTGGGAGGTCTCCCCAAGTATTCTTTGAGGAGTAAAATCAATAACTGATCCGTTAAAAATATTGATAACTTGTTTTTATATTACCTCTATTTCCCAAGTATTCTTCCCCTTTCCTCCTAAAAAACAAAGAATACAACAGACTTTCTTTGAGAATGGAAAGAAAAGAAAAAACAACAAACACAATGAAAAAATCTGTCATTATATTCAGAGTTCCACCCCCACAGCTTCCTAACTCTTCAATGTAATGCTTTAAATTTTGCAGAGTGTTTTATATGAATCATCTCCCTTGGGCCTCCCAAAAGCCGAGAGAGGAAGATCTACCCGCATCTTTTTAGAGGAGGAAACTTAACCTTGGTAACACATATACTAAAACTGAAAGGAAGCTATTGTTCAGCAGACAGGGCACTGGAATGGAGTCAAGAATCCCTCCTCTGATGTTTGTAAACTGCATGACCCGGAAGGAGTCATTTAATCTTTCCTTGTCTCACTCTCTCATCTTTAAAATCAGAAAATTGAAGTTGAGGCCTCTTAAACTGATCATTCCTATGAACTGAAGTGTAGAACATTAAATAGTTCAAGATCACAGGTAATAAGAAACAAAGCTGCAATTTGAACCCAGGGACTTAGACTTTGTGTAGTAAATTGTTTTCTTATTTATGTTCCATGGGCTAGAGAGATGCATTGCAATTTGAGGAAATGCTAAATGGCAAGATGGATAGTTTGAGCTAATTTAGGGTGGATAACAAACACTGCTCCTTGGGTTTGTAAGGACTTTAAATCCTTACAAAATATAATGAAATAAAGCTACAATTCAGATAGAAGCCTGACGTCACAGAGCACAGGGATCCCTCGTGGTCCATCTGCAGTTAGTCAGAGCCTCTGACAATCCTCAGTCATCCAACATTCCCACCTGACAGAAGCAGGTGAAAGGTGAGAATTCGAAAAGATCTGTCATGCAAGATTTAATATCCCTCTATTTAAAAAAGCAAAGCTTCCATTACCTTTGAGCTTGAGGAGTTGAAAGTTAATAAAAGCAAATACTAAAGCTCTGTGGTTTGTTGAAGAGTCTCAATCTGTAAGACTGGCAGGGTAACCTGCTTCAAACAATTCCACAAATCAGGATTAACACCTGATCAAAGCAATCTGAAGTTTCACTTTCAATTTCTGGCAGTACAGTATTAGGAGAAGAAATATGCCCTCTAATCAAGAAATCCAGCTCTGAGTCAGAGCTTCTCCATGAGATTGCACCGATCTGAGTTTCTTAAAGCTTTTAAAGTATATCTTTAGGAGACTGTTGTTAGTGTATAAAGTGTTCTCTTGGTTCTGCTCACTTTCACCATGCAACATATTGGTTCTCCTAAGTTTCTCCAAAACTATCCCAGGCATCATTTCTTACATTGCAAAATTATTCAATCACATTCATATAGCATAATTCATTCAATCATTTCCAATGGACGGATATCCCTTAGCTTTGCCATCATAAGAAGAAATGCTATAAATAGTTTTGTACACATAGATCTATTTTCCTTTCTTTGGTCTCCTTAGAGTATTGGACTAGTAGAAATGACTTTCCAAAATAAAAAACTTTCTGATGAATGAACTATATACATACACAGACACAATCTCTGAAGAATTGAAAATGAGGATCACACAAAGGGCAAAAAAGAGGCATGTGGAGTATAAGAGCCAAATGAAACACATGACAGGTGAGGAATTAAAAAAAATATAAAGGATGTCATCAAAAAAACATAAGATCAAAAAAGATGGATGGGTTACATGTTAAGACTGATAGTCTGAGTACAACATTTTGTCTATGGTAGACCAGGGACAAGCATCATATAGGATGAATAGGTGTGGATGAATTGTGTTTTATATTGTTAGAAAAAGCATCCACGAGGCAGCTAGGTGGAGCAGTGGATAGAGCCTCGGCCCTGGAGTCAGGAGGACCTGAGTTCAAATCAAATCTCAGACACTTAATAATTGCCTAGTCATGTGGCCTTGGGCAAGCCACTTAACACCATTGCCTTAAAAAAAAAAAAGCATCCACACAAACAAACTCAAAGACTTACTCTATGGACACTCTAGTCAATGTATACCTTATTTTCCTGCTTCTGTTTACTTTGTGCTGTATCAGTTCAAAAGTGTCTTCTTTTGCCTTTCCAACTACCATCATTTCTTATGGGGCAACAATATTCTATTTTTACTATTGGGCTGTTCTTCAGCCATTCTTGAAAAGAAAGCTTCCTCCCTTTAAATTCTCATAACATTTTGCAATACTTAAGCAAACCAGTGCAAAGAGTGCTGAATTTGGCTTTAAAATTTTTTGTCCCATCACTTAGCTGTATAACTGTGATCAATAATCTATTAAATCAATTAATCTATAAAATGAAGGGGTTGCACTAAAATATTCCTTCCATACTTTATGTTTCTTCCTTAAGGATATGATTTCTCTCTCATCACACTCAATTTGGATCAACCTACAACATGGAAACAATGTAAAGACTGACAAATTGCTTTCGTGGGGGGTGGGGTGGGGAGGGAAGTAAGATGGGGGAAAATTGTAAAACTCAAAATAAATAAAATCTTTAATTAAAATATTCCTTCCAGCCACAAATCTATAATTCTACAGAGTCTAAAGTAAGCTATGTTAGAAAGAATAATAGAATGTAGAATTCAGGGTTCCCCCCCATTTTATTTACCATTCCAAATTCTCTTCCTTCCTCAACTCCCTCCCCCATCCATTCATAAGATAAGAAATGAGATATCCATTATACATAATGAAGTCCTGAAAATCATATTTCATATTGGACATGTTGCAAAAAAAAAAAGAAAAGAAAAGCAAGAAAATAAACTAAGAAAAAATGTTTCAAAATCTGCCCTCTGACATTGGTTCTCCATTTAAAAGTAGACAGCATTTTTAAACATGAATTCTTTGAAACTGTCATGGATCATTGTTTTGTTGAAAGTTGCTAAGTCTTACACAGTTGTTAGTGTGTATACTGATTCTGCTTCTCCCCTGATTCTGCTCAATTCACTTCACATCGGTTCATAATGATCTTCCCAGGGTTTTCTGAAATCAAGTCTTTCATCATTTCTTACAGCACAATAGTATTTCATTGTAATCCTATACCACAATTTGTTCAACCATTCCCAATTAATAATGCATTCCCTCAATTTGCCCCCCCACAAAAATAAATAGCTACTAGAAATATTTTTGCATAGTTTTTTCCTTTCCTTTGACTTAGAATATAGTATTTATGTACATATCATCTTCCCTACTAAATTTTAGGCTACTTGAGATCAGAGATTAGGTCTAACATATCTATTTTTTTTAATATTTCAAACTATTTTGAAGTACAACATATATTTATCTTTATTATTATTATTTTAAGTTTTTGCAAGGCAGTGGGGTTAAGTGGCTTGCCCAAGGCCACACAGTTAGATAATTATTAAGTGTCTGAGGCCGAATTTGAACCCAGGTACTCCTGACTCCAGGGCCGGTGCTCTATCCACTGTGGCACCTAGCTGCTCTACAACATATATTTATAATGTTTTTATCTAATTTTAGTTGGGAATTAGAAATTATAAAAGGAAAACATTCTGAAACTTTGATTTCTAAGTTAACTAGAAGTAAGGTTAGATTAAGCATTTTGTAGGCCTGCCCACCCACCTTTCAGGATGGTTGGTAAGAAACATTTTTTTAATAAAGCACTTAACATTAGACCTTGCCCATGATATATATTGAGTTCTATGTAAATGTTTACTATTGTGATTTTCATTGTGAAAACCCTCAAAGACTTGAGGTGGATCACATCCTGCCAGTATCAGACCAAACTTCATAAAGTTTTTGCCAAACATCAGCCCTCCACATAGAATAATTCTAATAGCAAAGATATACAGTACTTAGCCCAACAAATCTTCAACTAATCTAAAAATAAAGTTATGAGACTAAATTGTTGAATGTATTTCATTACGATTGTAATAATAGTTTCAAAAATCTCCTTGTTGTTTTATCTGGTAAGATATGTTACACAGCTATCTTGAAGAATCTCTCATATATAAGTGGTATTCAATAAATACTGCATTGAAATAAATGTTTATTGAGGCATAATGGGAGATATTGGGAAGAATACAACATGAAGGGCTGTCCTTTGACCTCACAATCTGAACTTAAGGTCTAGATGGAGAGAGACTATATGTATACACACACATAAGTATACCTATATCTGTGTGTTCATATTTATAAAGAAAGAAAATAGGGGGCGGTTAGGTGGCACAATGGATAGAGAACCGGCCCTGGAGTCAGGATTGTCTGAGTTCAAATCCGGTCTCAGACACTTAATACTTACCTAGTTGTGTGACCTTGGGCAAGCCACTTAACCCCATTGTCTTGCCAAAAGAAAAAAAAAAAGAAAATAACAAGGGGGTAGACAGAGACAGAGAGAGATACATTACACATACATATTTTTTACACAAAAATAAAATGACAGTATAAAAGAGTCAAGAAGAAATATAGAGGGGTGGCTAGGGGGCACAGTGGATAGAGCACTGGCCCTGGAGTGAGGAGTACCTGAGTTCAAATCTGGCCTCAGACTTTAATAATTACCTAGCTGTGTGGCCTTGGGCAAGTCACTTAACCCCATTTGCCTTGCAAAAAGCTTAAAAAAAAAGAAGTCATGTAGGACATAATTTCAAAAATTGTCACATGGTAGTCAAAACACATTTAATTTCCAGTTGCTTAGAGAAAGCTGATTGCACAGTGGTTAGAGAGTTAGGCCCAGGGCCAGGAGGACCTATGTTCAAATCCAACCTCAGAGACACTTATTAGCTGAGAGATGCTAGGGAAATAAGTAAACCTCTGTCTATCCCACATAGTAGGTACAATATAAATATCGATTCCCTCTCCTCACCATGAATGAAAGTACTAATAAAATGTAGTTTCTTACCCAACTTACTTACTGTAAGTGCAGTTGTACTACTCATTTATTTTTTGTAAGCTCAGCTATATCTATTATTGTAAATTCATTCTTACTATGGAACTTTGAAAAATAATCTCAAAGTATAACTAGAAGGAAAGAAATGACATCTGGGAGGCCTGTACTAGATATTCTTACGGAAGTAAAGGCATGTGGTTGTAAAGGCTTTAAATAGTAATGAGAATGGAAAAGAGGCTAATTTGAGAAATGTTCTGAAGAAAGAATTGAACATTGGCAGACTGGATGGGGCAATGGAGGGGTGGGGGAGGGAGTGAAAAATAAGGTGGGTGGAGAAAAAAGAAGCCAAAATAGAGCGGAGGCTTCCAGCTTAGATGATAGAAAAATGGTGAGCTATGAAGAAGTCAGGAGGGGAGACCATTTGGAGAGAGAATATAATGAGCGCCATTTTATACTTCTTGAGTTTCAAACGCTATTAGCATATTCAAGTGGAAACTGATAATCTGTCTGTGGATTACTATATTTTTGCTTGAATACTTCAAGAATTTGTGCTTATTTTCAACGCAGAAGTCTGCCTCAGACTTATCTATAATGGTCTAAGGAGTTGCTGGAGGCACAAAATCATACAACTACTTAACTCCAAGGCTAGCACGATCTCCAGTGAAGCCATTTAGCTTCAGTGACACCATAATACAATCACTAATGAAGACACACAGCTTTTAAAAACTAGCAGACCTTTGTTACCTAGCAACCTCTTCATCTACAGTAGGTATAAGACCTAAGGGGTGATGAGATAATTGTCCTCAGATAACCAAATGGCTGCCACACAAAATGAAGATTCCATCTATTGTTCTAAATAGGACAAATAGAATGTAAAATACAAAAAGTTCAACATAAGACAATGCCATCTACAAATTAGCAATAGACTCAGAATCAAGAACTGCCTTCGTACTAGCTGGGTGACCTTGAACAAGGCACTTAGTCCTGTCTGCCTCAGTTTCCCCATCAAAATGGAGCTGGTAATAATACCTACCTTCCAGGGTTGTTGTGAGAATAAAATGAAACCTTAAAACCACAGTATAAATGCTAGCTATTTTTATTTTTTAGATGTTGAAATATGGGATTTTGTTTTCCTTGAAAATGTACAACTAAGGAATGGGTTTTATTTTTCTTTGGGGGAGGAGAGGGAGAGAAAATAAATGATTATTAATTGAAAAAAATTTAAAAATAGTACTGACTTGAAATTTTCCAAATATACCAAAATATTTATAGCAGCACTTTTTGTACAGTAAAAACTGGAAGCAAATCTAATGCCTATTGATTGGGTAATGACTAAACAAATTGTGTTGTTGGAAATGGCGAGTATGAAGAGATTTGAGAATAATAGAATGTCTGATATGAAGTAATGACCTTCCTTTTATTTTTTAAATCTACTGCAAGGGATATTTACCTGGGTAGAGAAAGATATATTCAGAAATGAAGTTATGTAACCAACAGCAGGTGCCTATTTATTACCTCCAATTTATCTCATGGAGGGATACAGGTATATCTATTTGTTTAAGGTTACCTACAGGTTTTCTCTCTCATTAGACTGGAAGCTCTTTGAGGGCAGGGCCTGTCATTTGTCCCCACAAAGCTAAGCACATGTATACACATACATATACACATCAAGAAAATTTCTTTAAAGAATACATAATGCAGAACCAAGAGAACATTGTTTATTTTTTGAATAATCGTGACCAACCAAAACATTCTGAATAATATAAATAAGCTAATCAACTCTACAGGACCCATGAAGGAAGGAGCTAGCCACCTCCAGAGAAAGAACTGACAAATACAAGTATGCAATATATGTATGTATAAATGTATACAAAGACATATACGTGTGTATAACATACATGCCTACATACATATATGAAGGGTGGGGGTGAAGAAACAATTCAGAACTTAAAACACAAAAAAACTAAAATTGAATTAAAAAATAAAAATACTTAAATGTTAAAAAGATATCATTCAACAAAAACTAAGAATAGAACAGGATGACTATCAAATAATTAATGAAAAAGAATTTATCAAATTCCTGTCATATATTGGTGCTGGGCTAAGTATTAGAGAAATGAAGAGACAGAAAACAGTTGCTGCCTAATTGTAATTTAAATTCTAATATAGAAGCCAACGTGGACATGGTATATATAAAATGTCTAGACAGATAATGAGCTCCCTGTCATCAGAGGTATCCAAAAGAGAATCCCTGTTAGCAATGAAGAAACGATTCTTCTTAGATGGCTTCCAAAGATCTCTCCCACTTTCCCTTATTCTTTTTTCCTTTCAGGAATGCTACAATTAGACTGTATCCCCCAATTCGGAAAATCCACATCCACACCCCATTCCTCTGACTCAGAGACCTAAGGAAACCACAGTAACTGAACTCTGTTTAGTCACAGGCCCTGGCTTAGGTCCTTGAACCAATTAGGTAGCTTAATTGTTAGAGCCAACTGGACTTAGTGTCAAGAAGACCAGAGTTCAAATCCTGTCCCAAACTCTTATTGGCTAT
Source organism: Macrotis lagotis (assembly GCF_037893015.1). NCBI lineage: Eukaryota > Metazoa > Chordata > Mammalia > Peramelemorphia > Peramelidae > Macrotis > Macrotis lagotis. Next base: position 163,694,373 of record NC_133665.1, read on the forward strand.
GTGACTGTAGGCAAGTCATTCAGTCTTTCCGCCTTAGCTTATCTTATCTGTAAATGGGGATAATAAAAGAGTCAAACGCAATATTTCAGGCAATTAAACTTAAAAGTGCTATATAAGTGCTATATAGATATTTGCTATTATTATTATGACATCACAATTAAAGATGGTTTCTATCAAACAGAGTTTATTCTAGATACACAACACAATAGGACTTTAAAAGTCAAGAACCAATAACCTAGAACCTGTTTCCCCTTGTCCCAAACCTCAGTTTTTAAAGTTATGGAAATTATTATGTACTATTTGTCCATATGCATATATAATTATATATATATATCTAGGCATCTATATAGCTATCTATTTATCAATATATCTATATATCTATCCCCTGACTTGTTGCAACCAGAAATTATTTTTTGTTTCCTTTTTAAAAAGTAGTTCACATTACCATTTCAGAAACTTGATCAGTTCCTCGCCCCCCCCCCAAACCCTAGCCCCTTCATGAACGATATGATCCAGGGATAAAGGAAGCATCAAAAATTGCTGACTCAAAGCTACCTCAATTAAATTTTGTTTTAGAGAGATCACAGATCTTGATCCCGAACAAATCTTTTAGCCAGACCTTCATTTTACATAGGAGGAAACCAGTGAGTCCAATAGAAGAAACTGATCTGGTTGGAGTACTGAGGCTGTATCTACCCATAAATGAAATAATGCATTAAAAAGAGGTTTTAAAACCTCAATAGAAATGTAGGCTCCAAGAGGATATTTTTGCTTTTGTTTTTCCCCAGCCAGGGCATAGTGGAGAGAGTTGGCCTGAGAGATGAGAGAACCTGGATTCAAATTTGGCTTCAGATACTTACTGCCTTAGGCAAGTCACAACCTCCCCCCACCCCCAGAGCTGCAGGGTGAAGCTGCTGCTGCTGCCAGGTATCATTTATATAATACTATGTGTTAAGTGCTACATAAGCATTATCTCATTTGATTTTCACAACAAAACTGGAAGAGGTAAAATTGTTATCACCACTGAACAGATAAAGAGATTGGAGCAGGGGCAGTTAGGTTGCAGAGTAGGAGCATAGGTCCTGGAGTTAGGAGGACCTGAGTTCAAATGTGACTTCAGACATTTAATAATTACCTAGCTGTGTGAATGACCTTGGGAAGGAAGGGAAAAAAGAGAAAGAGAGAGAGAGAGAGAGAGAGAGAGAGAGAGAGAGAGAGAGAGCAGAGCACCGGCCCTGGAGTCAGGAGTACCTGAGTTCAAATCTGGCCTGGACACTTAATAAGCCATTTAACCCCATTGCCTTGCAAAAACCTAAAAAGAAAGGGAAAAAGTAAGAAAGAAAGGAAGGAAGGGAGGGAGGGAGGGAGGAAGGGAGGGAGGGAGGAAGGGAAGGAGGGAGGGAGGGAGGGAGGAAGGAAGGAAGGAAGGAAGGAAGGAAGGAAGGAAGGAAGAGAGGAGAGGGAGGGAGGGAGGGAGGGAGGAAGGAAGGGAGGGAGGGAGGGAGGAAGGGAGGAAGGGAGGGAGGAAGGAAGGAAGGAAGGAAGGGAGGGAGGGAGGGAGGGAGGAAGGGAGGAAGGGAGGGAGGGAGGGAGGAAGGGAGGAAGGAAGGGAGGAAGGAAGGGAGGAAGGAAGGGAGGAAGGAAGGGAGGAAGGAAGGGAGGAAGGAAAGAGAAACTGGAGCAGAGAATGATGAAATGCACCTGCTGGCCTCTAGAAGTTCATGTCCTCCCTTCCTCACTAGGTTAGGTCCACAACGCCGGGGGCTCTAACTGAAGCGGGGATGCATTTCCCGTACTGATAGGTTGGGAGTTTCCCGGCCCCAAGGAACAGAACTACAGGTCCACTCCCTGGCTGCACTAGCACTCTGCGTTTTTCCAGTGAATTCCTGCTGCAAGTCTAAGATAAAAGTGGTTACTGTTACCCAGTAAAAGTCAATGTGGCTACTCCCAGCGATCGCAGCGGGGCTTTCCGGGATCGCAGAGTGCAGGACGCGCTGAAAGAGGAGGGAGGGGTCTCCTGGCCAGTTAGGAGTTGGGCCGGTGGGGCGGCCAGCCCCCATACCCGCGGCTGCAATACCGTTCCCTTTCTCGGGTGGAAGTCCAGGATGGGCATTGTGCCTGGGGGGGGGGGGGCGGGACAAAGCGCTCGGGTCGGGGATGCCCCCGCGGGGGAGCTGGGCCGCCTCTGCCCTAGCCCGGCTGCCGCGGCGGGCCCACCCACGCCCCGCGCCGCTCTGCCAGCCGGGCACACGCCGCTCCTTCCTCCCGTGGTCAGGGTCCTGGCTGCCCCGCGCCCCTCTGGGGAGTCCGGATCGCCTGGGAAAGGCTGCTTCCAGCGGGGCCGCGTCCCCCATCCCATCCCGACCGGCCAGGGTGGAGGCGGCGCCCGCTTCTCGCCAAGCACAAAGCCACCAACAAGCGGCCCCTGCGCCCCCGCCCCGGGCCCCCGCGCTTAGCCCACTAGAGGCCCAGAAGAAAATGCCGCATTCTGGAAGAGGGCGAGACCACCCACGGCGGGGGCAGCTCTGGGGGTCCGCGCTGCTGCCCGGGGGGGGGGGGCGTGGAGAGAGAGAAACGCAGTTGCCCAGATGCCCCGCCTGCCCCGAGGCCAGCCAAGAGCCATTTTCTTTTTCGCGAGGCGCCCGCGGCCCCTTGGGGCCCGGCCGGGCAGGAGCAGCCCGCCGCCCGCCTCCCTAGCCCGGGGCGCCCCCCGGCGTACCCCACGATGGAGATGACGATGGCCGCCACCACCATGTAGTTGGTCTGGTAGTACAGCAGGTTGCTGACCACTCGGTTGTTCCATTTGGAAATGTCCCTGAAGTCCGGGCGCGCGAAGCGGTCGGAGCCGGGGAAGAAGTCCTCCCAGGCCCGGAGGTCGGGGAAGTGCACGTCCATGGTGGCCGGGCCGGGCCGGGCCGGGCTGGAGCAAGGCCGGGGCGCCGGGCGCGGGTCAGCGGGGCGCTGCGCTTGGCCAGCCGGGGCAAGCCCGGGCCGAGGCGGGAGGGCGGCTTCTGGCCCTGCCCGGATCTCTGCGCTGCGAGGGGCCCGGCGGCCTGAGCGACTGGCCGGGGCAGGACAGGGGCCACGGGGAGGAGAGGCTCTGCCTCCCGGCTGCAAGAAGGCGCGGCCGCGGCCTCCCGGCCCCTTTTGTACGGTAACGCCTCGCCGCGCCTCCCCTGGCCGCCGATGTAAGATGGGGAGTGGCTGGCAGCGGGAAGAGCGAGGTGGAACCGAAAGTGGGGGGCGAAGAGGGTGTGGCGGCCCTCTGGAGGAGACGTCACTCGGCCCCCAGCCTCCCACCCCCCGGCTAGATGAGTTGTAAGAAATTTTTATTTTTTTAAAACAAAAGGGCAAAATGACTTGCCCAAGGTCACACAGCAAGACAATCATAGATAATTTTTAAAACTAAGATGGAATTAAAAACTAATGTTTGAGGGGCAGCTAGGTGGCCCAGTGGATAGAGCCCCGGTTCTGGAGTCAGGAGGACCTGACTTCAAATCCGACCTCAGACACTTAATAATGACCTAGCTGTGTGGCCTTGGGCAAGCCACTTAACCCCATGGCCTTACAAAAACAAAACAACTTAAAAATAAAAAAAATTTTAAAAAGTAATAAATGTTTGTAGAATTGATTCCTTAGAGGCTGATAGTTCAGAGAATAGAAAGCTGGGCCTGGAGTCAGAAAGACCTGAGTTCAAATCTATCTCCAGCACTTGCTATCAGTGCGACTCAAGCAAATCCCTTACCCTCTATTTGCCTCAGTTCCTCGACTGTAATATAGAGATAATAGTAATACTGTGAGGATCCAATGAGATAATATTTGTAAAAACACAGCACCAGGGACAACCAGGTGGTGCGGTGGATAGAGCACTGGCCCTGGTCCCACCTCAGACACTTAATAATTAACCTAGCTGTGTGACCTTGGACAAGTCACTTAAACCCATTGCCTTGCAAAAAAAAAACATCAAAAACACAAAACATTATATCTGGCACCTAATAGGCAATTAAGAAATGCTTATTTTCTTCCTTTCATTTGGAACATCAATTATCATTGTGCTATAGCATAGGAGGTATGGACAGCTGTACCTACCTATAGGAAAACATATAGTGCATATGTCCAATATGTGGTCATTGTGGTACAATATATACTGATCAGGACTATTCCTTGGGTTACCTTTTTTAGAGTTTTTTTTTTTGGCAAGGCAAACAGGGTTAAGTGGCTTGCCCAAGGCTACACAGCTAAGTAATTATAGATTTGAACCCAGGTACTCCAGACTCCAGGGCCGGTGCTTCATCCACTGTGCCACCTAGCCACTCCCCTTGGGTTACCTTTCAAAAAAATAAAATTTTCAATCTTAGCCTGTTTACTTGGATTTTGTTGCTTTTGTTCATAAAGGCAAGGTTTTTTGGTGTGGCAACGGGGTTAAATGACTTGCCCAAGATCACACAGCTACTAAGTATGCAATATCTGAGGGTCCTCCTGACAGCAGGGCAGGTACTGTTATCAACCTAGCTGCCCCCCCCCCAATAAGATGATGTGTTTTTAAAACCTGAATGTTTGAGTGTTCAGGTTGTCTAGATCCCAGATGAAGTTTTGTTACTTTGCTATTAATTATAGCATTAATCACATCTACAGGAATCTAAAAACTTAATGAGTTCCCTCAATTCCAAACATTCAAATGATTCCCATACTTCTCCATTTCCATTGAGATTGGGGATTGAATTCATTTATCAAGTATGCATTAAGTGCCAGCTGTACTCCAGGCATAATGATTGGAGGTGTTGGGGATAGAAAGAAACAGTCTTCATCTTAGGGAAGCTTATATTCTTGTGTGTGTGTGTGTGTGTGTGATAACAGAAATTACTAAATTAAATTGGTAAGTTGAAGACACCAGTGTTAAGATATAACAAATATAATGTCTCCATTTAAGTCAGGCAGTCATGGGTTCCAGTCCCATCTCCAAATCTTACCAGCTATGTGAGCCTAGGCAAGAGAACCTTGGTAAAGGAAAAGGAAACTGTTGCAGGCAAATGGGTCTTAAATGTAGAGATGAAAGGGACCTCCAAGGCCATTTAACAGATGGGGAAAAAACTAAGGCTCACAGAGTTAACTGACTTGGCCAGTCATAGAGGTGGTGATCCCCAGAGGTCAAATTTGAACCCAAGACTTTGGCTCCATGGATAGTTGTACTTTCTGTTGTATCATTTGGTTCTTTTCACGGCTACTCACTAATGGAGGTGACTATACATAAAGGAAAAGGTTAGAGAGAGAGAAATAACAGTAATACACTTCTTCTGTACTTCAATCAATTCATTTCAATAAAAATATAGCAAAACACTGTCCTGGGGGTTTGGGTATAGTGACAAAGAAGAGCCCAGCCTTTGCCCTCACAGTGCTTACATTCTACTTCATGGCTATAAGTACACTTAGCAAGTCAAAAACATGAAGAATTTATAAAGGGAGAAATCGTTAACTGAGCTTCACAACCTAGTCCTCAGCCTTTGGGGTGAATCTCAGATTTTTCTGCATGCTTATACAAATGGAGCAGCTTCTAGAGATAGGCTTTCTAGAAAACTAAGGTCATGAAATCAAGTAAACACATTCACTGTGCTTTGGAAATTTCTGGTAAGACTTATCCATCTTACCTTGGTGATGGAATGCCCATTACCCAGACTATAAACAAATAACACCTTCCCTTCTAGATTCTTCTTTTGATAAGGAAGGGACCCAAACACTCATGACACATTCAAATATTTTCTCTTTTCTGAGCTAAATTTGCTCAGGAACATGTATTGAATTTTCTTCATATGATCAGAGGGAAAATTTACAGAATAATGGAAGATTTCTTTGTTACATAAGGTGAGTTTATGCTCTTGTAAGACATTTATGTCTATATGGGTTGTCTAAGGCTCATGAGAGGCATTGGTAGATATGATCTGGGGTCCAGATCATCCCTGAGGAGAGGAAGAAAGCTGGCACAATACCTGGGGATGGAGAAGAGTGGAAGAGGAGAGGAGGGAAACCCCAAGCACTACTGGGCATTCTTTTCTACAGACTGCAAGGATTAGAAACATACCTACCCACCTACCTATATATTTCTGATCTAGGAGTGTAATATATTCAAAACAAAAAAATTACCTAAGAGGAAAGGATACTTCAAGTTTACCATCGAATTTGGCTTCTTTCCACCAAATACTGGCTATACAAAAACCATCAAAAATTGTAAATAGCAAGAAAAGCCATTATCCAAGCAAATAACAAGCATTTGAAAAATTATATAAATTAAGCCAGGGATTGGGAAACTATGTCCCTCTGGCCAAATCTGAACCACAGTCTGTTTTTTGTATAGCCAGTTTAAGTATGGATTTTTAGAAATACATCATTCTAAACTCAGGAGTTACACAAAAACAGGTGAGGGACAGGTTTTGACCCACATGCCATAATTTGTAGACCACTAGATTACATTATATCAGTAAATACACAGGGCAAGTGAATTCTTTAGATGTGAGAAAAATGAGATCTTACTCAAGAGGTTCCTGTCATCTGGTCCATAAGGGAAAATTACTCACAATCTCAAGGAAACAACTTGGAAACCAAGAGGCATGTTGAGAAGTCAGCTTCTTCCATTTGTCTTCAACTTTTTTTTTTTTAGGTTTTTGCAAGGCAATGGGGTTAAGTGGTTTGCTGAAGACCACACAGCTAGGTCATTATTAAGTGTCTGAGGTCGGATTTGAACTCAGGTCCTCCTGACTCCAGGGCTGCTGCTCTATCCACTGCGCCACCTAGCCGCCCCTGTCTCCAACTTTCAAAGTCTTTCTCTCTTTAGGTGTTTGGGGTTGCCCCAAAATAGAACCTAGAAGGGAGAAATGTCTTCAAGCACTCACATCGATGCCATCCTTCATTAAGGCATGCATTGTATATCAGCATCTTCCCTAACAATTAGGTGAATCTAATGCAAAATATAGCAAATGTGCCTTGAAACCCAGGTTGCAATAACATCAAAATTTAACTAAGTAAAACAGAAAATAATAGCTCTGTGTAACGATATATGTCTGGGGGCACCGACCCTGGAGTCAGGAAATTGGTATTTGGGTTCTCTCCTACCACTCTACTCCCCTTTTTCTAAAGAGGGATGAGGGGCAGGGAGGTCAGTATCATGAAACAAGGAACCTCTGATATTTCAGGAACTATGCCAGGCTCTGGGTGTACAAAGACAAAAATAACATAGTTCCTCCCTTCCAGGAACCTGCAAAGAGCCAGAACAGGTCACCCCCTTCCCCCAACCTCTCATTCTATAGATGAAGAACTGAAGTCCAAAGAGTTTGTGACTTGCCCATAGTCAGACTGTTAGTGGCAGAGCTGAAATTTGAACTGGAGCCCAAGGACTCTACATCTATCCCTTGTCTATCTAAATCATTCCTTCACCAGGAGCTTCTCAATCTTCAAAGTTTTTTCCTCTATAATCCAAAAAAAATTACCAAGAAGGTAATAAAACAATGAGGCGTGTGACACAGTGAATAAAGCCCTGGGCCTGAAAACAGCAAATCCTGAATTCAAATTCAGACTCAAGTATTTATTTACTAGCTGTATATTTACTAACATGTCACTTAACTTCTGTAGGTCTCAGTTTTTCCATCTAGAAAATGGAGAAAGGGAAACTAATAGTGCCAGAGTTTTTGTAATGAAGAAAATGCTTCTCATGGAAAAAACTTCACTCTTCCAAAACCTAACAGAAAAACCAAGGTCCTTGGAGAGAGTGAACTTAAAGGACAATGGCAGTGAGGAATGTGTGCAGAGAACACATGTGATCCCTTATCATGCCTTTTCTCCCTTTGTGGAGCCCTTGGGAAGTTCCCCATAGGTTTAACTCTCAGCTGGACTCCAAAAGTACATCAGTGATCTGATCCTTCAAGACACTGACATTCCTATTCTCTTCTTCCATATTCATCTTCTGTGGTTGGTCATTCCCATTCCAAGCTAATCTCTTCAGGTATTGGTAAGACTTTTGATTGAGCTTCTGTCTCTTCCAAACTTCCACACTTACTTGGAAAATCCCCTTTTTGAACATACATTCATTTAAGATCAGGAAATAACAAACACAAATGAAACAGTTGTGACATGTTCATATAGTCACTTGGCAGTCAGATGGAAGAAGAAGTCCCTAAATATTCATTGAAGTCCTGTCTTCATTCTAGAAAAGAAAAAGAGAAGAAATGGCCATGTCATCCCTTTTGATTCAAACACAGCCCCCCCCCCCAATATCAGACTTGCCTAACTCTAGCACCATCTAGAAGACTTTTCATCATTATGTAATACCAGCCTCTCAGTTCCCCATCGCTGGAAACAGTCTTTTTAAGTTTCATATGTTGAATCAGAGCCAGTAAAGAAAAATATGCACATGTTTTGATCCCACCAGGAAGAACAAATCTGAGCATGTTCAAAAAATGGTCATTCCTTCCTTCCCTGCTTTATACCTAAAATTAGTATTTTCTGTAATTTGCTCTGAGAACAAAACCTCTTCTCAATAATACATTGGGCAATCATGGTTTGGTCATGGCAGTTTTGACCTGAATTCACTGAAGAATTCACTGAAAGATGGATTTTTGAATTGGAAGAGACTTTAAAAATTGTCCAAGATGGTCAACCCCATCTCATTTTGCAGGTGAGAATATTGAGATCCAGAGAGGGGAGGATTCCTTTTTAAGGTCAAAAACAATCATAACTTGAACCTGGCTCTTTGACTCCAAATTGAGTAGTTTTCACTGCCCTGCATTGGCACTTCTTGTAACATTTCTGGCATGATTTTGAACCCTTAATTTTGGTTATTTGATATTTCACATTGATGTCTTGATTCTACCACAACAGAATTTCTTTGGGGCTCATATTTTGCCACTTCCATAGCTCTTATGACAATTCCTTGCTAAATAAAAATTTATTTGATCTCAAATCCTGATTCCAAGACATTATTTTTGTTCGGTATTGAGAATTTTCATATATTTTGTTTCTTCTGTTTTGGGATAGGATAATTCCTTGCTAAACAAATGTCTATTTAATCTCAAATTCTAAATGAAAATTCTTTGACATCATTTCTGTTCCAGAAGTGAGAATTCTGTAGATCAAGAAGATCTGGGTGAAAATCTGGCTTTGCATAGTTACTAGTTGTGTGACCTTGGACAAGTCACTTAACCTGTTTGCCTTAATCCAGTGGAGAAGGAAATGGCCAGCCATTTCAGTATTTCTTCCAAGAAAGCCTCTTTGGTAGTATGGTGCCCAGGGCCATGAAGAGTCAGAACCCACCAAATTACCACAACAGATGCGTCATCCAAGTCCTTTTTAACAAATGTTCACTTAATGTAATTTAAGTCAACTTAAAAAATCTGGATTTTTAAAATCCATTTTAAAAGTACTGACAGAAGATTGTTTAGAATTTTATAATTTTTAGATTAAATTTAGAAATTTAGAATTTTTTAAAAAAATGCTCTTTGGGGCCACTAGGTGGTGCAGTGGATAGAGCACCGGCCCTGGAGTCAGGAGAACCTAAGTTCAAATGTGACCTCAGACACTTAATAATGACCTAGCTGTGTGGCCTTGGGGAAGCCACTTAACTCCATTGCCTTGCAAAAACCTAAAACAAAAAAACTAAATAAATATGTTATTTGGTTTTTTTTCCAACTCCGTGCAAAGGTCGTTTTTACAAATCATTTTTTTTTCCAACTTTCTGAGTTCCTTCCTCCCTCCCCTGACAGAAAGCAATCTGCAATGGGCTCTACATTTATAACCATGTTAAACATAGATCTATATTGATCAAGTTGTGAGAGAAGGATCATATCCAAACAGGAGAAAAAAAATGATAATACATAAGATAACTTTTAAAAATTGAAGATAATAAGCTTTGGTCTTCATTTAAACTCTGCAGTTCCTTCTCTGGATATGGATGGTGTTTTCTATCCCAAGTCTTTTAGCATTGTCTTTGATTATTGTATTGCTGAAATGATCGAGTCCATCATGGTTGGCCATCACCCCATGTAGTTGGTAGTTTGTACAAGGATTGGCTCTTTTCACTCTGCATCAGTTCATGTAAATCTTTCCAGGCTTCAGAAGATAGTTTCAAGAGGGCAGCAGAACCTGATGCTAGTTTACCAAGAAGCAATGGCAGGAAGTGGACGAATTCCCCCTTTCTTCCTAGTGACAAGGTAGTGAGTAATCTAACCAGATGATTCCATAAGTGGATCAGCACCCCAAACAGAGCTTTAAGTGTTCCCAACATTGGCTCATCATGGGCCAGTCTGCTCCTGAGGTTCCTCTCCAGAGGGCTACAGAGCTTGTTGACTTTGAAATAAATAAACCTGGGCATGTGGCGGCTTCCGTCAGCACTACAGGTGGGACTTAGGTGAAATCATGTTTTTGAACCTTAAGTTTTTCACCTGTAACACAGGCTTGCTGTTTCCCACGGCTCCCCTTACAGGTGACTTGGACAGGACTTGTTTTTTAGTTTTTGCAAGGCAGTGGGGTGAAGTGGCTCGCCCAAGGCCACACAGCTGGGTCGGCATGGAGTGTGTGAGGTCGGATTTGAACCCAGGGGCCCCTGGCTCCAGGGCCGCCCGGCCTCACGGGGCTCTGTGGCCTTTGCCCCGCCGGACCCCAGCCTGGGGGCGCTGTGGAGGATTTGGGGTGTCGGAGGGGATCTGAGAAGTCAAAGAGACGAGCTAGGCCGCAGGTCGGGGCAGGGCAGGACCCGGGGGCAGGCGGAGTCGCGGGGCGACCAGGGCGGACCCCGGGACCAGGGTCCTCTCTTCACGCTGCCATGTGGGCCGCAAGAGGAAGCTGAGGATGAGTCCAGGGGGCCCAGTGCCGGCTGTCCCGGTGCCCCCCGTGTCCCGGTGCCCCCGGCGCCCCCCGTGTCCCGGCTGTCCCGGTGCCCCCCGTGTCCCGGTGCCCCCGGCGCCCCCCGTGTCCCGGCTGTCCCGGTGCCCCCCGTGTCCCCGTGCCCCCCGTGTCCCGGTGCCCCTGGCGCTCCCCGTGTCCCGGCTGTCCCGGTGCCCCCCGTGTCCCGGTGCCCCCGGTGCCCCGGCGCCTCCGGGAGCTGGACTGCTGGCACGGGGGCGGAGCCCGCGCCCGAAGCCCCGCCCAGAGGGGCGTGGCCGGAGGGAGGGAGCGGTCCGCTGTGGGCGGAGCCGAGGCGCTACGCCCCGCCCCCGCGCCCCGCCCCGCCCGCCCGCTTCCGGTCCTCGCGCCTGCGCCCAGCGCTCTTCCGGCCGGGCCTCCGCCCTCCGCCGAACCCCGCCGGGGCGGGAGGGGCTGCCGCGGTGGCTTGTGGGAAGAGGGGGAGAAACAATATGGCGGATGGCGAGGAGCCGTAAGTATCGGGCATCGCCGGAGAAGCCGGGCCGGGCGGGAGGGAGCGAGCGGCGCCGCCGACCCCGGGCCCCCCGTCTCTTCCCCCGCTGCCCTCCCCCTCGCGGTGCCCGGTGCGCGGCGGAGGAACGCTGACCCTTCTTTTATTCTCTCTTTCTTTTAGGGAGAAGAAAAGAAGGAGAGTAGAGGAGCTGCTGGCGGAGAAGTTAGTGCTGCCGGGGCGGGGCGGCAGGGCCGGGCCCGGGGGGCGGGGGGCCCGGGGCCCGCGGCCCGCCCTGCCCCCGCCGCCCGCCAGCCCCGCCCCCGCCGCTCCCCGCCCCGCCCCCGCTCTGCCCCGCACGCGGAGCCCCCACCCCGAGGGGCTGCGGGAGGGAGGGGCGCGGGCCCGCCGGTCACGTGCGCGGAGCGCCCGGAGCCCGCGGGGGCGGGGCGGGGCGGGGCCTCGCGGGGCCGGGACCCGGGACCCGGGACCGGCCCCGCCCCGGCGCCTCGGGAGCCCGCGCGGAGGCCGGGCCGGGCCGGGCCGGGCCGGGGCCCGCAGCCGCAGGGGCGGATCCCGAACGGTTCTTGTGCCATTAGAAGCGTCTCCCTCCCCGGAGCGGCCCTCCCGCCTGTGCCCCCACCTAGCCCGGAGGGAGCCCCTAAAGCTGGCACCCCGGCCTGGGAGCTTTTAGGAAACCGGGCCCCGGGGCCAGCCCGGAGCCCCCCGGGGCCAGCCCGGGGGCCCCCGCGCCCGCGGCGCCGCAGTTACTGTTGAGAGCAGGTTGCATCTTAGCTTTTCCTGACACGGCATCATCGTGCTGCCCGAAGTTTTACTGTTAAAAGCTCCAGCTCATTCTTTTTCTAGGAGAAGCATGATGCTGATTTTTTTTGAAGCGGGTTTAAAACATGAAAAACACGCCTTCCTTTAAAGGACTCCTTTGTGATCTCAAGCATCAGCATGAATTAGTTTTTCATGTTAAAATTTGTCGTTTCTTGAGGTGATTGAAGCAGATTGGAAAAGCCCTTTTGTAGACATGATGAGAATTGTTTCCTCCACAGCCCAGAGACTAAACTTGATGTTGCTCTGCAGGATTTAAGAAAAAGAAAGGTCGATTTCGGATTGATTTTTAAAATGTTGGATCCTAAATTTTATCGGATACTTGATGAACAGTTTCAAATAATGACATAGATATGCTATGGCAGTATTTCTTAGAATGAAATGGCAATAGGAACAGATTCTTCATGAGACACTTAGAAAATTTTAATGTTCTGAGAAGCTTAAAAATCTTTTGAGAGAATTGTGTTCTTGGAAAGCATTTTTGTAGCATTTGGGCAGATGGTTTTCCGGCAAATGTAAAAAAAAAATCAAATAGCTGTAGGTATAGGTTTTTATCATACTGATTTTTTTGCAGCTCAATTTACTGTGTTCTATGCAGAATGGCTGTTGATGGTGGGTGTGGGGACACTGGAGACTGGGATGGTCGCTGGAACCATGTAAAGAAGTTCCTCGAGCGATCTGGACCATTCACACACCCTGATTTCGAACCAAGCACTGAAGTGAGAAGTATTTATTTTAAATAACTCCTCTTGTAGTTCTGTTTCAAAATCATAACAAAACAACCTGTTTTACTTGCTCTTTGATTTAGGAATGATACTAATCATAGTGTTTAGTAGAGAAACCTTTAAATTTTTAATCTTGCTCTTTTAACTTTTCAAAAGCCAAATATTTGCAACTAATTTTAAGAATGTATCTGTATCTGTTTATACCTATATACACAAACTCACACACTCCTTTAGAAAGACCTTTAAATTACCAGTTTCATCCTTATGTTACTGTATCAAGTTAAACCTTTTTTGGAGAGTGGAATAGCTTCTTTTACTCATTCAGAATAGTAGTAATAGCCTGTTTAGAATTCCAGTGAAAATAAGCGTTGATCATTTAACCCATCATTTTTATAATATTGAATATATACTTGGAACATACACTTCCATTGAGCCCAGAGTAACTCTCAATCATATAATAATTCTTTATTTTGAATTAAAACATAATTTGTATTATAGAATCATAGAATTTTAGAATTAAAAGAGATTTGACTTGAAATAATTTTTTCTTCTACTGCTGTTTCATTTTTTGATGGGGAGAACAATGGGGACTATTTGTTTAAATTTGTAATTGTTGTTTTTAAAAATATTTAGAGAGAAGTATGTTCATAAAAATAAAATGCAAATCTGAATTTCTTTTTATCCAACTGTTGATAGTTCAAGGAATGATAGGATGAATATTTGTTTACCATTTTTTAAGTGTTGAAGAATGTGTCTTTCTATTTAATTTTTCTGTTTAATGTATGTTTTCAAGGGGTCATTTGTTTTTTAATGGTTTGCTACAGAATAATTGTATTCCAAGTAATATGGATTTCCTACCTTTCATATCATAATTTTTCAGACAATGCTTTAAACTAATTTTATGGAGCTCACCCTTTAGAACCCAACTTTATTTCTATTATTGCTTGTCTTTTTTTTTAATATTGCCTCTAACTCTTGTGAAGTGTGGGTTTTGTGTTTCTGCATTTGAAACAATAACTTTCAACTTCATAATTTACTTTAAAATGTTGAAGCCTTAATAAATACTTAATGAGAGAGTAGCAATGTGGCAAAATGGATTGAACACTGGTCTAGGAATAGGCAGGTATCTGTTCAAACCCTGCCTCTGATATCTTCAGCTGGTGATACTGGGCAAATCAGTTAAGTCTCAGTGCTCCAGCTAATCTTGAAGGCTATCATTTGCAAAGAATGTGTTGACCTACTTTGGTAGAGGAGTGTCCTGCCAGTGAAATCACAGGTCTAGGCCCTGTTCCTAACCCTATTGAGGATTATTGGAATGTTTTTTGTATCTATTAAGTTGTTAAATTTTAGATTCAATAAACTTTGTTTTCCCTGCTCCATTAAAAAAAAAGCAAGCCTAACTAGGAATAGTTTTTCATTTTATCAAACTTGTTAGAAAAAATTAATGAAAATTAAGAAAAAAAAATTGAGGGGCCAGCTAGGTGGTGCAGTGAATACAGCACTGGCCCTGGAGTCAGGAGTACCTGAGTTTAAATCTGCCTTCAGACACTTCATAATTACCTAGCTGTGTGGCCTTGGGCAAGCCACTTTAACCCCACTTCAAAAAGAAATTGAAAGATAATCTGAAAACAGTTTAAAATTTAAGTTTTAACTACTGAATACATTTAAGTAACTTAAGTGTGTATGTGTGTGTTTGTGTGTGTGTGTATGCTTTATAAAAACCCTGCATTTTATTTTTTACAAAGATAAAACAAGAGTTTATGAGCTTTTAACTAGATTTGCATTTCATGGTATGCAAATTATACTTTAACCTCTCCATATTATAATGTACTTTTTTATTCTTTACAGTCTCTTCAGTTTTTGTTAGATACTTGTAAAGTGCTAGTCATTGGAGCAGGAGGATTAGGATGTGAGCTCCTGAAAAATCTGGTAATGAATTGATTTTCTTTATTTTTCTGAGAGAATTTAAACCTTTCCCTCATATCTAATCCTAGGAACTTTACATCATTTGATTATCAGTTTTCCTTTTTTCTTGTTAGATGAGTTCAACTGTTCAAATTCTAGGAAGTTGTTAAAATTGGTATTGGGAACTTTGGGTACATTTAAACTCTTAAGTATCTCCTCAAAGTTAGTAAATAAGTATTAAATAGCATTTCTTGTTTATATGTTATTTAGTGCTTTACCAACCAAATTCTGCACTTATTTTGGCAAAGACTTATGCTGAACTAGGGATGGTAGGCTCTGACTTGTAAATTTTTAAAATATATTGACAACATGAATAAGTTATGATCTGCATTATCAAAGGAAGTATTCACACTGATGACTTCATAGATGCCCCGTGTTTTGAAAGGGCAGAATCTTCTTGAGAGAGGGAGGCCAAATGCCCCTTTTAGTCTGACAGTATTGCATTTTAATAAATTCCATCTTGATGAAGGGGCTTGATTGTGAAGCTCTTGGGGTGTATTTAGTCTGGTGAACAGTAGTAATAAGGATTTATAGTAACAGAAAAGCAGAGATTTACTACTTCATGTCAGTCTGTTTTCCTGAAAAGTCTGTTAGTGTGGTTCATTAATCTTTCTGCTGCAAGGTCAATGGGATGCAGTGGAGGGAGGAATGTGTAAATAGTTATTTAAAGCAGCATTTTATTAACTATAAACCCAAAACCCATCTCTCAAGGGAATTGAAAAAATGCAGTGGACTCTTGTGTGCTCCTTCTTGAACAGTCACCGAGTGGTACTGAACAGTACAGAACAAACACTCACTGGGGTCCATCCTTCAAGGGACTTCTGTTATGTTTAGGAATATTTGAAAAGAGTCACAACTGGAAATAGCACCCAGTTAGTTGCCCAAGGAGCAGCACCTTAGAACAAAGTATCATAGGACATCTGAAGGTCAGTGAGTATGTTTCAACTGGAGTTGAGTTAGACAAGGCTTTATTTAGGAAGGAACAAGGCCTAAGTAGGTTTGGTTTGAACAGGAAATTTCCTTTCATTCATCCTCTTTATATCCAGAAAGCTATTATTGGGTCATACAGAGATGTAAAAATCATATACTGATGCACATATGTTCTATGTTAATCTACCAATTTTTTCTTTTGAGTAGTAATTATAATTTAAGGAAACTAGTTATAATTGAGGAAATCTTCTATGTGAGGTTCATGAAACAGGAATTTTACCCTTATAATTTGAATAGTTTTAGTAACTTGAGTTACTATGTCTATCAAATGGGAGAATTGATTTTTTTTTTGAAAACTTCTAATTTGTGCTCCTTGCTTTTTAGAGACAGTCATCATATTAACTAGATTTCTGTTCTTTTTGTTAACTGATTTAAAACAAAAACAAGAATAGAGCTTTGTTTTAGTTAAAATGTTTAGATGTGATCATTTAAACATATTTTATTTGTCCAAGTTAGTAAAGATTGACATTTTCAATGAAATATCATTCTTGGGAATGATTCTTCTATCTGGAATATGGAAGCAGGAACAGAACCTGTTGCCTGGTGAAGATGAGTAGTGGCTCTATTTTTCTGAAAAAACTGTAGAAAGTTGACTCGATTTATGTGAAGCTTTTGGAGCAAGCTTTTTGCAGCATTTTAAAAAAAGGACTAACTAATTGGACAGCTCTGCACTTTACCTAAATTCTGCAGGTAGATACAAAAGGTATTCAGAAGTATAAAGTTGCTACTCATCTTTACTAGACCAAATATCCCATCAGGCAGGATTTTTAAAAAGATGACTTTATATTGTAAATAGGAACTTTGTTTTAAAACAGATTTGATCAGTGAAGTTTGGATGTTGGTTTCTATATTTAGAATTAGATAGTGTTAGATCTTTAGCCATGAACTTAGTCTTGACCAGAATTTATTTCTGTGGAGGCAGAATTGGTAGTAGCATGATGATTAGTCACTGCAAAGTGGGAGAGAAAGAAAAATCTTCCCTTTGGTTAAGAGGCTGGCAATCCCTCACTGTTCTATTTATTGGATTTTTTTTTTATTCCTACAGGCACTGTCTGGTTTTAGACAAATTCATGTCATAGACATGGACACCATAGATATTTCCAACCTAAATAGACAGTTTTTATTTAGGTAAGTGTTGTCCTAAATTATTTCTTTCTTAGGATTCATGCTGTTTTATAAATTTTTATTAATTTCAGTGATTTTTTTTAAATAATGTATAGTTAATGATATTTTTTCCTGTAAAAATACTTTACATTACAGATTAAAACTTCACACACACACACATCAAAATCACTTTTGAGGGCGATATTCTGCTGAAAATAGGATGAATACATATAAACAAATCTGCCTCAAAAATAATCTGTTCCCACAAATGTATGTTCAGATTTATGAATATTCTTGGCCTGGAAGACTGGATAAATCAATGTATAATTAATTGAGTTATATTGATGATGGTTTTCCAGCTGAAGCTGTTTGAAAATTCATAGCACTTGAAACCTTACTCTTCTGCTGAGCTCTGTACCACATGCTAAGTGAGCTAAACCATATTCTGTGCAGTTATGAAGGAGCTTCTGGTCTAGTAGGGATGTAGATGTGATTGTCTATGTAATGACAGTATAAGAGAAGTAATGCTCTGAGTGGTACTGAGAGAGAGCCAGACAGACAGACAGACAGACACAGACACACTGGTGATGGGGGAGGAGAGAGAAGTTGTGGTACATGTGGAGATTTTGAGCTAAGAGAAGCCTGGAAAATCTGAGGATGAAGGAATGTGAAAAGACCAGTTCATAGGAAAGGAGAAACAGGGAGTATCTGGAGAAAGAGCTGAGCAAGGTAGTCTGCTATCGCCCTCAGAACAAGAATTCTCTAGGTAGCATTTTGACTTGAAGTGAACACCTTGTACCTTTTGTTTCCGGGAGAAAAGGACCTTACCTCTCCAGTTATTTTTTATTTATTTATTTATTTATTTTTTTGTTGCCTCTCCAGTTATTAAGGTTGCTGAGAGGATTGCTGGAAAATAGGTTGTATACCTTTGCCCACTACTCAAGAGAAGTGAAAGGGGAACGTTCATTTATTCCCAGGCTTGAATTATAGCATTTTTGGTTGCGACTGAGCATTTTTGTCAGCACATTATAGAGTAATACTTTGGATTAGAAAATATATTTAATTAGAATATTGCCTTGTTGACAGAAAGGTAACTATTATAAATCTATACGAAATACTAGTTGGTAGTTGAAAACTTTTTAATGAGCGCAAGTGAGTGAAAATTAATGTTACATATAAAAATGTATTCATCTTTTCCATCAAAGAGTTTTTAGTTATTAGAAATGACCATCACCTTTGTGTGATGGCTTGTTTTATGGCTTTTTAGTCTTTTCAGCCTTTTCAAGCCTCTGTAATTTTAGGAATTTCAAATATACTTTTATGATTGCCTTCTAATAATATTTGGTCCTTTTGGCAAATGAAGGACAAACAACAATAAAATATTATAATACCTTAAAAATGGTTAACTTTTAGAAACCTTTTGGTTTCTACTTTGGAGAGTAATTCTTTTCTTAGTCTATTTAACAATCCACATAAACAGGAAGAGAAGCTAAGTACTCTAGAGAACATTCTAGTTTTGACCTTGTACTTTCACGAATCAGCAGTTGAGGGTCCATAGGCTGGAAGTGACTGGAATCCCCTTTCCATAGGCTGGAAGTGACTGGAATCCCCTTTTTGTGTTTGTAGAATGTATTATGTATAATGCATCTCTGGAGATCTCATTTCTGAGGTATCCCTGACAAAGGGATTGGTTGAGCATCTAAAAACTGGATCAAGGTTGGGACTCTCTTAAGGAGACTTAATGCATCATCTTGCGTATTTTCCTATTCTTTGAAGTTGTTTGAGTAAAGGGACATTAGTGCACAGTAGTGGACATGGATAGAATTTGATACTACTAGTTCCCCTAAAGTATAGTATTTTTTCTATGTTCTGTTCTAAGACCTTGTTATTGGCCTTGCCTACCTAGTCATTTTTGTGAAGGAGCAGAGACAGGAGATTATGCCAACTGAGTTAATTAGAATCCTACAGACATTTATTATGAGTAAACATTGATTTATCTGCTGATCTTGCAGAGAAGGTACAAGAGGCTAATGAGAACAATGACAGCAATGACTGACATTCATATAAAGCCTTGGAGGTTTGCAAAGCACTTTTCAAATAGGGTCTCTCTTTTTTTTTTAATCGGTTTTTTCAAGGCAGTGAGATTAAGTAACTTGCCCAAGGCCACATAGCTAGGTTATTATTATTATTATTATTATTATTATTATTATTATTATTATTATTATTATTATTATTATTATGTTTAAGGCAGTGGGGTAAAGTGACTTGCCCAAGGTCATACAGGTAGATAATTATCAAGTGTCTGAGGCCGTATTTGAACTCAGGTCCTCCTGATTCCTGGTTTGGTTCTCAATTTACTGTACCACCTAGCTGCCCCATGGAGTCTTTTCTTAACCTTGCAAGCACCATGGGAGGGAGGTGTGAGGATGATGAAGCCCATGTAGATTACAGAACTAAGGCAACCAGAGATGAGGCAGAGCCAGAGATTCAGCAATTCTTAAATAGAGCCCTGATAGGCCTAGAGGAAAAGGGACTAAGGAGTCAGAGGCAGGAGAAGTCTTGGGGTGAGCTGTGGAAGCTCAGCTAAGATGGAAAGTAAGAAATTGTGGTCTGGAGCTTCCAGACTGCAGGCAGGAGATAAAGCTCAGATCTGGGTGGGGGCTGACAATTGGGTTGGCTTTGCCGGCCTTCTACTTCAGTTAATGGCATCCTCCCTTCAGTGCTGTGACATTTATACATTTTTCACAATGCTTACTGTAGCTAAAAGGCCATGTAATAGAAGGCATTACTTGTCAGGACAGTATGGTGGTGTTGTTAGCAGGCCAGCCTTTGAGACTGAAATCTTGAGTTCAGGGTCTACCTCTGACACTTATTAGGGGCATGTGACCTTTCAGAATCCATGGCAACTCAGTAAACCTTGGAATTACAGAGAGGTATCATTCTTTTGGAGTTGCCCCTTGGCTTCAAAGCAGGGGGTGGGGATGGGGGAGGTTAGCAGAGTGGTGGTGTGTAGCAGTAGCGATCAATTATTTACTGGTATATTTGAGAATTTGATTTATTTTTTGGAAGATTTTGCATCTGTAGGCAATAATAGTGACTTATTAAAGCTTTTTAAAATGATGTTTTTCCAGGCCTAAGGATGTTGGAAGATCCAAAGCTGAAGTTGCTGCAGAATTCTTAAATGACAGGATCCCTAATTGTTCTGTAGTCCCGTATCCTTTTTGCTGTGAAAATTCTATTGATGTATTTATTCTAAACTGAAATGGGTTGTTAGGTGCTATATTTTCTAAGATTCTTGACTTTTGTGAAGGTCGACAGGGATTTTGAAGACATTTGTTATTGGCAAAAGACCTGAAAAGGAGTGAAAAAATGGTATGGGCTGCTTCCAATTCCCTCCTTGGAATTTTTATCTTGGTTATCAAGTGGCCTTCAATTCTGGAAGACTTTGCCAGTGGAACACAAGCCCTGTAGTCCTTATTGGACTGTTGGCATAGACTTTGGAGGCCGAGCTGCCCTTGAGGTGATGAAGCTTGTTTGGCTGGTGTTTCCTGAGGCCTTTCTACTAAGGTGTAGAAAACTGGCATCTATCCTCACACAGATGAAACCTGCAAATTTTTGATGCAAATGAACTGTATAATCATACAAGTGAAATACATTCTGGGAAAGAAAGAATTTTTAAAAGCAGTATTCAAGAAGAGTATATTTAGATCTTAGGTTTTTTATCCAGAATTCCTTCTGTATAGTTTCATAAAGATTTGTATGGAGATGAGAAAGTATATACATGAATCATTTGTTATCAGTCTTACTGATTTCCTTTAATGCACACATAAAAATACCACCTTTATCTTTTTTTCTTCTCTGAACTCTTCCTCTCTTTGACATACTTTAAAAAATGCCTTTTTTTTAATTGCCTTGTCTATATGCTTGGTTGCTCCAATTCTCTTTTTCTGGTCAGCAGCTAAATTCTCTTTAGTGTCATTTTGTTTTATTTAATTTTTGGTGGTGGTTGTGATGACTATTGCCTGATCATGGACCACTGTAAAATTTCTGAGTGATCTCTACCAATTTTTGCTCTTTTTCATTTTAAAAATCTAGAACCGGGGCGGCTAGGTGGTGCAGTGGATAAAGCACCGGCCCTGGAGTTAGGAGTACCTGGGTTCAAATCTGGTCTCAGACACTTAATAATTACCTAGCTGTGTGGCCTTGGGCAGGCCACTTAACCTCATTGCCTAGCAAAAACCTAAAAAAAAAAAATAATAAAAATAAAAATCTAGAGCCATTTAATGTCATACTCTCATAGCACCTTCCCATAA
The DNA here is from genome assembly GCF_037893015.1 of Macrotis lagotis. Classification (NCBI taxonomy): domain Eukaryota; kingdom Metazoa; phylum Chordata; class Mammalia; order Peramelemorphia; family Peramelidae; genus Macrotis; species Macrotis lagotis. Next base: position 163,715,645 of record NC_133665.1, read on the forward strand.
AACAGGAAAAAAAATAAGCAAAACCTTCTATGTAGTCTTTACTCTTCTCCTGATTCAGTTTTCTGTATTCTGAATCATTTTTGTACAAATCTTCATGTTTCCCTGCATTCATCATATTTGTTATTTTGAGCTACACAGGGATATTCCATTACATTTATAAATCATGATTTGTTGAATTTTTCTTCATTTAGTCTATATTTTTGTCTCTGTTGCTACTGTGATTCCTTTGGCATAAATGGAACTTTTCTTTTTTTTCAGTGGCCTTGGGGGTGGGTAGGGGGAATCTATGCCTAGTAGTAGGATCTCAAATCTATGGACTCACTTTTTTTGGGAGGATAAGGCAGTGGGGTTAAGTAACTTGCCCAAGGTCACACAGCTAGATCATTATTAAGTGTCTGAGATCAGATTTGAACTCAGGTCCTCCAGACTACAGGGCAGGTGCTCTATCCACTGTGCCACCTAGCTGCCCAACTAATTTTTCTCAAATTATTTCCTATTAGTCAATGGAATCATCAGCTATTTCTCATCCTCTAAATATGAATTATTGTATCTTTCTTCCATAGCTTTTCCAGAATAGATTGTTTTAATTTCTATTGCCTTGTTAATTTGATGGATTTGCGATGTAGGCAAGGCTTGCTTTTATTTTCATTCTCTGTATTAGAACTTGTAACATTTTTTTCATATGGTTGCTGATAGAGGTTTCCTTTCCAGGAATAAGAAAATGATAATTTTATTGTATATTGCCCAGAATATTAATGATCAGTTGTGGGTACCTCATGACATTGATAAACTGAAAGGCTTGATAAGGGGTTCAGGCAGAATGGAGCCTGGAGACTCTTTCTTTGGAGAATCAGGTAAAAGAATAAGTATAGTCTCTTGGGACATGAGAGGAGTTTTCCTATATAAGCTTAGGAATTGTAAAGAGGTTCCCTGAAGATTGAGGTAAGGCAACTCCTCCTACCCGAGCTATTCAGAAGGATAATAGACAGCTTTGGGAAAGAATGTACTACTTCCTTTTAGAAGGAAATTCTTTAAATAGTCTTGACAACACTTTTCAGATTTGTTAGGTAAGATGATTTTTCAAGTCTGGATTGGAAAAAATGGTCATTGAAATCTCTTCCCACTGAAATTCTGTGGTTCTCTAATTACATTTATTTTGAAAATTTTTCATGTCATTTGACTCCTTACCTATTGTGGAATGGCTTCCACCATTTTTTGTTAGTTGTCTGTTTATTTTGAATGCTGGACTTGACCAGGTTATATTTGATGCTTTTCCAACAATTTTTGCCGTGCTTTCCTTTTGAACTTCACCATTGAAAAGTCACTAATTCTCTAGACTTATAAACTCTGTTCTGCCTGTACACAGTATCTTTCAGGTATGATATGCCTTCTTTCTTCATTGGAAGCATGGCCACAACCCTGATTTAGGCCCTCTTGATGCACTCTTGCAGTGGCTTCTCTTTTTCTACCTTTTTAGAGTTCTTAGTTCCTTCAAAATTCAGCTCAAAGGCTACTGTGTTAACCTAATTCCTATCCTCTTCCTTTGTGTGCTCCCCCCCCAAAAAAATCATTTTGTATTTATTTTGTATAAATTTAGGATTTTTTTTTTGCATTTTGTCTAATTCAGTAGAATGCAGGTTCTTTGAGGGTGGGAAATACTTGCTTTTCTTTTACCTGGTGCCCAGTTAATGCTTAATATAAGCATGTTTAATTTATTATGTTTATTTTTAGAACAGCTAGTTACCATATCTCATAATAACCAGTTTATAAATTCTTTTTTCTTTTTTTAGTTTTTTTTTTTGCAAGGCAAATAGGGTTATAAGTGGCTTGCCCAAGGCCACACAGCTAGGTAATTAAAGTGTCTGAGGTCAGATTTGAACTCAGGTATTCCTGACTCCAGGGCCAGTGCTCTATCCACTGCGCCACCTAGCTGCCACTATAAATTCTTTTAAGAGAGATGACCACATTGCTCTGGGATACCTAATAAAACTATATTGTGTCAGTGATTTGAATCAGAGGAAGTGACTTTAGGGCAAATTTTTTCCAACTCTGAGCTTCAGTTTCTTCATCAGAAAAACAAAAGGATTGGATTAGATGACCTCTAAGGTCCTCACAACTCCAAATCTATGATTCCATGATCTTTATTTGCCCATTCAAGGAGAGACCCTTTGAGCTATTCTTTTTAGTTTCAGTTTAATTTTCTCTGATTCCATTCAGAGGGAGAATATAATCAGTAGGCTTTCCTCTTTTGGGGAATTGGTTGGTAATTATTGAAAAATCTCAAAATAAGGGTTATCTGCTCTTAATGTTTGAAGATGGTGAAAGCACATTCTGATTCTTAGCTCCCTCTCTATCCCTTTTTCTGATGATTCACTTTGAATGTGGGCTTATGCCTAGACTCAAGTCCATTTTGTATTTTTTTTTATAGACTTCAGTGTATCTGTGGCCCTCTTTGTGATGACAAACATGTCCTTCCTTGGTTAGGCTGGCTCTTGGAATACAGAACCTGTGACTAGAACCTTCCAGAGCTTGTGCTCTGATAGTGTGGCCTGGAAAACCCAGGGGGCGGTAGGAATTAAGACAGAACTTGGGTGCAACAGCTTAGTAACTCTGAGGTGCCCATGGTAGAAAAATCCAGGAAGAATCAGCCAGAGTGTCAAAGACATCAATTTTTTTGGTAGTGATGTACAAAGTATTTGAGTGAAATATGGAAATTAGGAAAAGAGGAGTACCCTGAAGCTTTGGACTGTCTCTTTAAATATTGTCCCAGAAATTAGTCTAGAACTTTACTCACAATGGATTGAAACACTGTTACTCTGACTAAAAAAGAGTGCATTGCATATGTGTACAGGAAAGTAAACTCTTCACTCTTGGCCTCTCTTCTGACATTATTTGATTCTTTTGCCTTACACCTTTGGATGGAGAGAATTTCCTAACTTAGATAACCTTTGGTTAATTCTTTCTGTTTTCTTATCTGTCACATATCCTGCCACTATTTTATGCTGTAAGAACATTCTTAGATTGTCATTTTAAGTTTCCAAATGTCAATTCCTGGTTTGCTCCCAAGACTAGGGGGTGCAGCTCACACTGCTGCTAGGATCCAGACAGACATCTACAAGCTATTCAAATAGAATGTTTGGATTGCTGTGTCACTCTATGGAACCTTGGAATCAGTCAAAATCAGCTCCTTTTCTAAAGACAGATTGTTAAACAGATGGTAACTTCATAGAGCAGGGAAGCAATGAGTTACATGTGGGCAACATCCCAATGAAATGAAATGATTAGAAAATCTGGTGGGTTTTTTTTTTTTTTGAGAAATTCCTCTTTATCACCAAGTGATGCCTTGGAGCTCAAGGCAGGGGTGTGCACCCCAGAGGAGGAGAAGCCCTTTCATGAGAGACTCTTAACTTTCTGTTGAGATGTGAGCCACCCTTTATTACCTTTGACCTGAAATCATGGCAAAATCTCCAGGACTAAAAGCAGTGTTTGGGAAGTCTGGAGGGTGCATTCTTCTAAAATCTGCACCATTCAAAACTTCTAAGGCTAGCCACTTGAACAGAGCTACTTTGAATTGGACCCTTGAGTCTGCCTGCCTGCAACCCTGGGAGCTCCTCAAGTTGGCCTGGAAAGTCTGTAAATAAGGGGATATGCTAACTTGGCTGATTGGTCAAATGTCTCTGGAGTTCAACTGCTTTGAATGCTGGTGACTTTTAGTCACAAAGAAATTTTGAGTGTTTGTCTCTATGTAAATGTATACAGTATAACACATATTACTTCCTTTACTCATATTCAGACATTTCAACAAGATTCAAAATTTTGATGACACTTTCTATAGACGTAAGTTTTCATTTGAAATTTCATTTTACAGTAAATGTTTACTGTCATTGTTTTGAGAGTTTTTTTTTCCCCTTATAGTGATTATGAACTCCTTGAAAGCTCATTAATAGTATCTTCTTTTTTTCTAAACTGAGACCTGAACAATTATTGATGTACTAAAAGAGGAGAAAAAAAGTGCCTGTTTAAGGGCTAAATTCCTTCTTGTTGCATCCAACAAAGCTAGAATTAAAAGACTGAATTTAGAAATGATACTTTTACATGTTGATAATATTAGCTGTTCTGTGTAAATTTTAATTATTTACATTTTATTGGGGATATTAATGAAAACAGGCATGATTGCCTCAAGGAGCTGCTATTCTAACTTGGGAAGGCAACACATAAAAGGATACCTGAAAGTGTTAGAACTGGATATAACTAGAAAATGAGAACCCAGGGTCCCCAGGCCAAGTGCAGTTCTGGAGGGAGGGGGATGAAGAAGATGGCTTCCTTTCCTTGCCTTTTTTAAAAACTAAACCTCATCACTTTTCCTAGAATTTCATATCATTGTATGTGGTCTGGACTCCATTATTGCCAGAAGATGGATAAATGGCATGCTGGTAAATGCTTTTATACTTTTTTCTGGTTTCTCTTAAGTTCTTGATACCCTGGCACCAAGTAAATTAGAGATACACTGTGTGGTGGTCATTTTGAGAGTAGTTACAACTCACTGCTTTATGGGGAGATCAGTGGAAGTTTTTCTGATTTTGGGTGAATTGGTCTGACTTCCTCTTTTCACAGAATACTGAAGTCCACCAAACTTATTGTACACACAGCCACCCGACTACTAAATGAGAGAGAGGCCCAGGCCTTATGCCAGGTCTTTGTTCTCCAGATACCATATTTTTTCTTTTGTACTATGTTTTCTCCCTATGATTAATAATGGAGACCAATTATGATAAAAATGAATAAAACACCTTTATTTTAATTGAAAGAAATGTAAAACTCATGAGTACATTTGTGTATTAAAAAATGGTAATTTACATTTTTTAGTGAATTCCCAGTTCTATTTTTCTTTATAAAGAAATTTTACTTTTAAGGGTGAGGCTTTTATTTAATGATAGCATATATTCAGACAAGTGTGATAATATTTGATGCCACTTTTATTAATGAACTTAATTAACTTGAACATAGCTTCACATCCTTCCCCTTCCCCCCCCCCCCCCCCCATGATGTTAACCTAAAGATTTTGGGATACTTTGTCATTAATTCTGTTTTTATAGTTGTTTTATATTCTTCTAGATATCACTTCTAAATTATGAAGATGGTGTATTAGATCCAAGTTCCATTATTCCTTTGATAGATGGGGGAACAGAAGGTTTTAAAGGAAATGCTAGGGTAATTCTACCTGGAATGACAGCTTGCATTGAATGCACATTGGAACTTTATCCACCACAGGTAATTTGTTTTACAGACTGCTGCAAAGGATTAAGTTTTAATTAAAATGTTTTAGTACGTACTGGATATAATTTGGAAAAAGAAATGAACTTATACTAAATACTTTTGTCCTTGTTGTGCTCATAATGTATCATTACCTTATTTTCTATATGCTTGGGTAGAGGCTGGGGATAAGTTCTTGCCATGTCAACAGTGGGGAATTGTGGAGATAAGAGCAGTGAGGTTGCAGTGTTCAATTCAGGGGCATCCGTTTCCTCAAGGGGTTAAATCATGTGTAATTCTCCCCCAGCATTCCTAGTATACACTCCCTTTGCATCTACTGGGACCTAGTAGCCAGAAGAGCCTATTGTAGGTTGCCTTGAGGAAGGCACCAGTGTCCATAAAAAGCTGAGGGTCCAGGAGTTCTCTGCTGTGGTCAGACCACATCCAGGGGACTGGGTTCAGTCCTGACACTACATTTTGGGCAGAACTTACATAAAAGGGACCCTCAAGATGGTAGAGAATGGGCCGTTGAAACAGCTGGCAAAGAAACTTGGGAAACTTGAGGACTTGGTGGGGATGTGATATAGTTATTTTCAAGTATAGGAAGTTCTTGAATTATGCAAATTCAAAAAAATCCCTAATCAAAGTGAAAGCTGAAGAAGGGAAGGGAGGAGCCACTGCCACTTCTGTCAGTTCAGGGACTTGACCTGAGATTGTAGTTCAGAGAGAGGAGCCTTTTTTTACTCCACTTTGTGCACCTAGTCCAGTGTACTGACACCTACCATGTTTTCCATGCATCTGTGCTTGGATACCATATGTTGTCCCCACCCCCCCCACCCCCACATGTCCTCTTCCTGCTTATCCCCCCTCTCCCTTCACTGAATCTGTGGAGCAGTTCATATCATCTAAGAGTGTTTTCTGTAGAGATCTAGGGAATGGTCCATTTAACATAAAGCAAGTACTTCAGAAAGATTAGACTAGTTCTCCTTGGCTCTAGAGGTTTCAGGAGTAGGATCATGAGGGGAAGGAGCAAAGAATTTAATAAATGAATAAATAAATGAGTAAAAAACTTGGCCAACACTCAGTGAAGGAATTGGGGGTGGATGGGGGAGGTGTGGGTATTGGTTTTCCCACCACCTGCCGCCCCTCCTCCCTGGAAGACTTTAGACAAAGATTAGTCTTGTGTTGGTTGTTTAACAATTCTTGGTCAGTTAGAGTTTGAGCCAGGTGTGACCAGACTAGATTCTGAGTTCAGCTTAAAAATGATTCTGTAGTCAGTGGTTCCCTGTACAAAAGCTGCTCTTGTTTGATTCCTTGGGTTCCTAGACCTGTTGAACTCCAGGATCTGACCATCCTGGAGGTCCTTGCTCCACCACTTGTCTTCTCTTTCTTTTCTAGTTCTTGTGTTACACATTTCAGACTAGCAGTGTGCTTATTTATTCACATAGGTAAAGAAAACTATTATAGAGAATAGGCTTCCAAGTAATCTACACACTGTGGCTAAGCTGGAGAGAGTATTGGATTTTGTAGTTTACTAATGTATTCTAATTACTGAACTTAGTGCTTGATTCTACCGTTGTTTTCATCTACAGACCTCCTAGATGGAGGTGTCCTGCTTCAAAACAAGATCCAATCTCTCATTGCTTCCTTATTTGGTTACAGGTTGACCTCTGAATTCCTTGAATTGTAGAGAGTTAGTTATATACCAAATGCTGAAGGCTTTCTGTCCTCTTTGGGCTTTTGGATTTTTTCCCATACTATGCTGTATAGTCACTTGTCCATTTATACTCTCCTTCTCTTGAGCAAAATATTAAATGCTATTCAATTTTTTTCTATCACTCTGAAAAATGATTTATCCCATTACTTAGTTCACTCCTAAGCTTCACCAAAGATATTTTTTATCTACACATGTTGATCAGAATTAACCGTTCTTTTTAGATCTGCCACTGTTGATTAGATAGCAGCTGCAGGTTTTACCTTAAGACAAAGTTATACCATTTAATCACAAAATCTCAGTCACTTACTCATTACTTAGAATTTTAGAGCTGGGGTTTAACAACTTACATCAACTCCCATTTTAAAACTTACTGCTTTAAATTGACTAAGTGTTCTATTATTTTTAGCTTGTTTTAGGAAAGATTATAATGACTTAAAATATTTTAGCTACATAAGTAAGCAAGATACATTTTTATAAATCAGATAATTTAATAAAACAAGTTTTTCAGACACAATTTGTCAAAAAGATGTTCTTCTAAAACTATATTTAAAAGTAAAAATGCACGCTTAAAACACTCAGCTAAATACATTGTTTTTGATTTTTAGGTTAATTTTCCCATGTGTACCATTGCATCTATGCCCAGGCTCCCAGAACATTGTATTGAGTATGCAAGAATATTGCAGTGGCCCAAGGAACAGCCTTTTGGAGGTAAAAAGCTCAATTTAAGAATTCCAAATAATTAACAAAACACATCTTCATTTTTGTTAAGCCATAAATTCGCTTTGGTGATGTTAAATATAATGGAATTTTTATTTTTAGAAAATTAATGTTTTTTTATCTATATCCTTTTTTTCCCAGAGGGAGTTACATTGGATGGAGATGATCCTGATCACATTCAGTGGATTTTCCAAAAGTCGCTAGAGAGAGCATCACAATTTAATATTAGAGGTGTTACATATAGGCTAACCCAAGGTAAGCCAATGAGTTAGGTAATCCTGGTTGAAAGAATTTTGAATCCATTAACTTTCACATGGGGTCAGTAAAACAGCCATGAGAATTTCCATGAGGATGTAGCTGAGTTCACTTTGCCAAACATTTATTAAGAGCCTTTAATATGCAGATAACTGTGCTGGTACATCCAACACTAGTAGAGAAGGAAATAATCTCAAATGTGGCTGAGAGAGAGCATTAGCATCTGGAAGGAGTCAAGAAAGGCTTCATTTAGGAGGGCATAGCAGGCAGGTGGTGATGTCTACTGAGGGGCTGGGGTGGGGATTTGTGAGGTAGCAATTCATCCAACTCTGATGCATCCATGCAAAGGCAAGGAGACATGAGGTGGGATTTGGACAGCCAGCAGCCCAGTTTGGCTGCAGAAGACAGGAGTCTTTTTTTTTAGGGTTTTTTTTTTTTTTGCAAGGCAAATGGGGTTAAGTGGCTTGCCCAAGGCCACACAACTAGGTACTTATTAAGTGTCTGAGACCAGATTTGAACCCAGGTACTCCTGACTCCAGAGCCGGTACTTTATCCACTGCGCCACCTAGCCGCCCCAAGAAGACAGGAGTCTTGAAGGGGAATATCATGAACTATGTGTGGTTAGGTGTGTTTGGGATCCACATTAAGGAGGGATTTAAGTGCCTGACTGAGGAGTTTGTATTTTATGCTAGAGGAAATTGCCAGTCACTGTGCCAAGCATTTTACAATTATCTTATTAGACCCCCCCCCAATAACCTTGGGGTATGGATGCTTATTATTATTGACATTTTCTATTTCAGAAAACTGAGGCAAACAGATTTAAGTGATTTGCCCAAGGTTACCCAGTTAAGTGTCTGAGGCTGAATTTAAATTCAAGTCTTCCTGTCCTAGGTCAAGTCCTTATCTATTGAACTACATAGGGAGCCATGGAAGATTTCTGAGTGATGTGGTCAGACTTAAATATCTTAGGAATACTCATTTGACTTTTCTGAAGCTTGATTGGAGAGTGGAGAGTAGAGAGAATAGGAGCCAGGGAGACCAATTTAGAGGCTATTGGAATCATTCAGACAAAGAGGTACTGAGGAGTGACCACAAGATAAAACTGATATGACTTAACAAATGGCCACCTTTGGGAAGACCAATATTTAATGAACGATGATCCAGAAAGGAATTTAGGTACCAGGAGAAAAGAGAAAACAGTATTACAGAAGTCATCTGAGGAGAGAGAGAGAGAGAGAGACAGGCAGAGAGAGTGCAGGAGTGCCAGAGAAGCAGCCCTGAGTCTGTTTAATGTTTAATAATGTTTAATAAAATGTTTAATAATGTTTAATAAAAAGATTTGCTTTATCTACTGTCTCACTTCTATGAATTGAGTGTTCATGCTATATTAGTAAAAAGATTCATTAAAAAATTGAATTATCCTTTTCTAATCCAAGTTCTGTGGTTAATTACATATATATATATATATATACATTTATATATATATCTACTTATCCATATATCTATACACACACACACACACACACACACACACACACACACACACACAGCCATTTATGGCTAAGAAAAGACCTTGCACACATCTTATTTGATTTTTGAAACAACTTTTATGATGAGTAAGAGTTTGATTCAGTCTTGCAGCTGAAAAAATGGCTTCACAGAAGGTTATACAAAGTCTGACCAAAAGGCCTCTTTGTAGTGACCTATTATACTATATCATTAAGTAGGTAGCTAAGAGTTAGAAGGTGAGACAGATTGGCTGTACTTGGAGGCAAGCTGAGTGGTTTTTAAAATACCTATCTGTATTTAATATCTCATCCACTTGACCAGAAAATGGTTTTGATAAATAATCTGGTATAATTTTAATGTATATAATTAACTAAATACCTCATGTGTAATCAGTACCAACCAGTGCTGAATTAAATATGTTTGTTAAATGCATTATTTGAGGAATAAGCCTTGCTGCATACATTTTTATAGATTTATATGTTTGATTAAAATGATAGTTTCCTTTTGCCACCGACATCTATAAAACAGATCAAGAGATTAAAATTTTGAGCCAGTTCTCAAGAATGTAGTATGAGATGTAAGAGTAATATGTATAAACTATTAGAAGTATCTGAAGTGTCTAAATTGTTTTCTTTTTTCCTAGGAGTTGTAAAAAGAATCATTCCAGCTGTAGCTTCCACAAATGCTGTCATTGCAGGTGAGGAATAAAGGCCACTCTTAGGAGCTTATCCCCAGGGCAGTTGCAGAGGGATGAGTCCCAGCCAGAGCCACCTTTTGTGGGAGTTGTCTAAGATGTGTCAGTGGAGGGAGGCCTCAGAAGAATGAAAATATAAATTTTGGGATTAAATTATTTGAGTAGAGTTTTCTATAGTTGTCTGATTTCAGAGAATGCCAGTGTTTCAGGGATTTAGGACTTTTTCAGTTGTGACAGAAGACCCTTAATAGTAACATGCCAGAATGTGTTAGATGTGAGAGTTCATTGTAAGTGGGAATTATGTAACCACAAAATATTCTAGTGTCATTTCTTTTTCTCACTCTGACACTTGGGACTAATATTAGACTCATTCTGACCAAAAGGGTTTTGGAAAAGGCAACTTGGATTTTAACATGAAACTATATGAAGTCCCCTTTTTACAGTTGAACTTTTTTCATTAGGAGTTGTATTTTATTAGAAATGAACAAAGTTTTTCTTTTTTCCTTTAATAGAATATTAATTAATTTTTCCTTAGTATTAATGAAATCTATAAGTTGCTCACTTTAATTTTTTTAGCATTCAAAGTTCAAAGAACAAAGCAATTTGTGTTTTTCTTCCCTTTTCCAGCTGTGTGTGCCACTGAGGTTTTTAAAATAGCCACAAGGTATTGTGTTTACTTTTTAATAAACATATATATACATATTTCAAACTGACTATATTATATAAACGTAAACATGTTTTTCATTACAGTGCATATATTCCCCTTAATAATTACTTGGTATTTAATGATGTAGATGGGCTGTACACATATACATTTGAAGCAGAAAGAAAGGTTAGTATGACTGTAATGAACAATTATTGCTGTGCATACCTGATTTTAAAGTATCACTGTTTAAAAGTATAAGAGAGTGAGCTGGCTCCCTGTTGAACTTTGTCAGATGTGCCCCTATGGGTTCTCTGCCTTGCCTGGCCCAGCCCTCTGTCCTGCATGTGAAATCTTAACCAGTCAGCCATTAGTTCTGATATAAACTGGACAACCGGATAACTGCTTTGCTTAGATACATTTTCAAGCTAATTAACTTGATTTCTACTTTTTGACTGGAATGCTAGACTGTTTCAAAATGTTTGCATGATAATTTAGCTTTTGAAAGATTTCTAGCAGACTGGTCTAATTTGCATAATATTGTGATTTGTTCTGAGGAGAAGCAGCTAAGTGAAGATGGACAGAGTGCTAGATTTGGGACTAGGGACACCCGGGTTCAAATGCTGCCTTGGATACTTATTAGCCATGTGACCCTTGGCTAATAAGACCTCTGTCTTAGTTTACTCTTCTGTAAAGTGGGGATCATTGTAACATCTGTTTCACACGTTTGTTGTGAGGATCAAATGAGATGACATGGAGAAGACACTTTGTAATTATCAGCCATCATGATTATCTCTGCCTCCAGGACAATTGCCCAGCTTGCAGCCAGCTTCCCCAAAATATCCAGTTTCCTCCATCAGCTAAACTGCAGGAAGTTTTGGATTATCTAATTAATAATGCCTCCTTGTAAGTAGAAGGGTTTTTGGGGGGTGGGGGTGGGGTGAAGGGGTTTAAAACGTTTTTATGCATTTGGAAACATTTTTTGTTTTTTAAAAAATTGTTCTTAAGACAGTATTCCCTTTCTGATTTACAGACAGATGAAATCTCCGGCAATCACAGCCACATTAGAGGGAAAAAACAGAACGCTTTACTTACAGGTGATGGACCTCTACTCCTTGTCCTTTGGTTAGAAAATATTAAAGAATTTGGGTTTGTGGATTGTAAATAAAAATTTGTTTTAATATTTTTAGACAATAACTTCCATTGAAGAACGAACAAGGCCAAATCTCTCTAAGACATTAAAAGGTATTTTAAGTAAACACAATTCCCTAAGAAGTTGACATGTTTTTAATAACAGTAGACATGCCCATGGTCCTTTTTAATGAAGCATCTTTACAAGCTGTTTTGCTTCCTAAGTATTTTCTTTGAGAACATGTATAGATTTCATGATAATCTAAAATCTCATCTGCAAAAGCCCTGCTGAGTTATAATCACAGGGAACGGCCCTGATTACCTCTAGTTCTTGTGCGTGACTGAGTCTTGTAGGACTTCTCAGCTGTCTTTTCTTCATTTCAGAGTTGGGCCTCGTGGATGGACAAGAGCTGGCCGTTGCTGATGTGACCACGCCACAGACCTTACTGTTCAAACTTCACTTCACGACTTAAGAACAATAAATATGCATCTCAAAGAAGATGAAAAGCTTCTGCAATATTGTTATCTGTGGATCCTCAGAGTAACCCAATCGATATCCCTTTTAGCGTTAGTCTCCATAGAATTTGACTTTTATAACGGATCGCCTTGTTACTTCAGAAGTGCCCGCAAGCCCGCCTGGGCGCGGGGAGCGAGTTGTCACTCAGAGGGGCGGAGCGGCTGCCCGGACCGCCCGGTGCGGGGGCCGGGGCCGGGGCCGGGGCCGGGGCCGGGGCCGGGGCCGGGCCCGGGCCCGGGCCGCCTTGTGCGGGTCGGGGTGTCGCATGGTGCGCCTGGAGCTTTCGGGTGAATAAACGTGTATGCGAAAGACTGGCCCTGGAGAAAAAGGAGCTTTTAATGCCACTTTGTACGTCGGGAGAGTGGAGCCCGGGGGCGCGGGGGCGCCTCGGCCACTTGTCTGGGTCCGGGTCCGGGTCTGGGTCTGGACTGTGACGACGTCGGGCACCGCCGGGGGGCGCCCTGTGCCCGCGGAGCCCCGCCTCCTGGGGATGAATGCCGCCGGCCTTACCGCCGCGGGGGCGGAGCCGGGGGCGGGGCTCTGGTGCCGGAAGGGCCGTGGCTGGGATGGCCTGGGGCCACCCCCGCGGCCGGGCGGGCCCGCGCGCATGCGCAGGTCACGGAGTCGCGGGAGGACTCCGACTAGTCCGGTGCGCCTTGGGACACGCAGCCTGCGCAGGCGCAGTCACGGATCCGTCCGCGACGGAGCTTTCGCGGCCGCCGTGCCGTCCGGACGGCGGCTCGGGTTGCTTCGGTGACCGGGAGCGACGCTGGTCTCTAGGAAGTGACGAAAGACTTCCGCCTTCCTGCTTCCGCCTGCACGCTGCGTGGCGGATTGTTGTGTACGTGGAAGGCTTCCGCGCCTGCGCAGTGGCGGCGCCCCGGCCCCGGCCCCGGCTCCGGCTCCCCTCGGGCTCGCTTCTGGAGCTCCGGGCGGCGGCGAGGGCTTGCGTCCGGGGGCCATGGGCGCCCGCTGAGCGCCGGCCGCCCCGCCGAGCCTCGCGGGCCGCCCCGCCGCCGCGGACATGAGCTGGTTCAATGCCTCCCAGCTGTCGAGCTTCGCCAAGCAGGCCCTGTCCCAGGCCCAGAAGTCCATCGACCGCGTCCTGGACATCCAGGAGGAGGAGCCCGGCGCCTGGGCCGAGGCGCGGCCCTTCGGGGACCCGGGTGAGGCCCGGCCGGGGCGGGGGGCGGGGGGGCGCTCCCTCGGGAGGAGCCGGCCGCGGGGAAGGGGCGGAGGCCCCCAGGAGCCCCGAGCGGCCGCCGCCGCCCTCCGCGCCCCGGCCTGCTCGCTCCCGGCGCTCCGCGACGGCGCCGGGCGCGGCTGCACGCGCCTCCGGCCCGCGGGGCCTTTGCTCCGTGTGAGCCGCACAAGGCGCCGCGGGCCCGGCGTGACGCGCCCGACCCGCCCGCGGGGCCGCAGCCCGGGCCCGGGGCTCCGCTGTGAGGCCGCCGGGGCCGGGGGCTCCGCTGTGAGGCCGCCGCAGCCCGGGGCCGGGGCCGGGGCCGGGGCTCCGCTGTGAGGCCGCCGCAGCCCGGGCCCGGGGCCGGGGGCTCCGCTGTGAGGCCGCCGCAGCCCGGGGCCGGGCCCGGGGGCTCCGCTGTGAGGCCGCCGCAGCCCGGGGCCGGGGCCGGGGCTCCGCTGTGAGGCCGCCGCAGCCCGGGGCCGGGCCCGGGGGCTCCGCTGTGAGGCCGCCGCAGCCCGGGGCCGGGGGCTCCGCTGTGAGGCCGCCGGGGGCCGGGGCCGGGGCCGGGGGCTCCGCTGTGAGGCCGCCGCAGCCCGGGGCCGGGGCCGGGGCTCCGCTGTGAGGCCGCCGCAGCCCGGCCCGGGGGCTCCGCTGTGAGGCCGCCGCAGCCCGGGGGCCGGGGCTCCGCTGTGAGGCCGCCGCGGCCCGGGCCCGGGGCCGGGGGCTCCGCTGTGAGGCCGCCGCAGCCCGGGGCCGGGCCCGGGGCCTCCGCTGTGAGGCCGCCGCAGCCCGGGGCCGGGGCCGGGGCTCCGCTGTGAGGCCGCCGCAGCCCGGCCCGGGGGCTCCGCTGTGAGGCCGCCGCAGCCCGGGGCCGGGGCTCCGCTGTGAGGCCGCCGCAGCCCGGCCCGGGGGCTCCGCTGTGAGGCCGCCGCAGCCCGGGGGCCGGGGCTCCGCTGTGAGGCCGCCGCGGCCCGGGCCCGGGGCCGGGGGCTCCGCTGTGAGGCCGCCGCAGCCCGGGGCCGGGGCCGGGGGCTCCGCTGTGAGGCCGCCGCAGCCCGGGGCCGGGCCCGGGGGCTCCGCTGTGAGGCCGCCGCAGCCCGGGGCCGGGGCCGGGGCTCCGCTGTGAGGCCGCCGCAGCCCGGGGCCGGGGCTCCGCTGTGAGGCCGCCGCAGCCCGGCCCGGGGGCTCCGCTGTGAGGCCGCCGCAGCCCGGGCCCGGGGCCGGGGGCTCCGCTGTGAGGCCGCCGCAGCCGGGGCCGGGCGTGTGCGGCGCTCGGGGGCGGCCAGGCGGCTTCCAGCGCCGGCCGGAGCCGGGCACAGACTGGCACCCGGGACGGCCGCCGTCCGCGAGCCGTCCAGGGAAGGGAGCGGCTTCTACCTTTTTTGTTGCTTTTTTTTAGGCTTTTGCAAGGCAGATGGGGTGAAGGGGCTCGCCCAAGGCCTCCCAGCTAGGTAGTGTCTGAGGCCGGATTTGAACCCGGGTCCTCCTGACTCCAGGGCCGGTGCTCTATCCACCCACCCGGGAGCAGTTTCTAGAGGCAGACCAGGTCATAACAGTTTTGGACAGATGCGGTCAACATTTACTTTTGGACGATCTGTGTCATAAAAAAAGTTTGATGTTACAAATTAATAGGAAAAATATATACGAAGAAATGCCCGAGATATCTAAGATGATAAATTGTTTTCAAACACTCTTTAGAAGTAGTCACATATAATAAATTTAACGGTGTCATGGTTTTCTCTGTAGGTGTTTTCCTTTACTAGATAGTGCTTTATTGTGTTGTATGGTAATTAAAAAATCTTTTCGTTTCCTTAAAATTATTTTGTGATTCAGGCTTTTATTAATTCATCTTAGCTTTTCCACACCTACTGAAAGATTTTCATACTCGAGAAAGAATTGATAGCCAAAAAATGCTAATTTTTTTCTAGAACAGAAAGTTACAGAAGGATACGAAATTATTGTTTCTATCCTTATTTTATTCTAGGGAAGTATAATTGTCACCAGAATCCTGCATGCATTTTTAGAAATTAATTTGTTTTTTCCAACAACATGCAAAGGTAGTTTTCAACAATCATTTTTTGTGAGCTTTTGAGTTCCATATTTTTCTCCCTCTTTACCTTCCCCCCCCTTTTGACAGTGAGTAACCTCATCTGGGTTCTATGTGTATAACTATGTTCAACACATTTTCACTCCTTCCATATTAATCATGTGGTGAAAGAAGAACCAGAACATAAAGAAAAACCATGAGAGGGAAAAAACATAAAACAAATTTCCAAAATTGAAAATAGAAAGCATTCTCTGGTTGTGATTAATGTTTTCTATCACATCCTTTAGAATTATTTTTGATTATTATACTGCTGAGATGAGTAAGGCCAACATGGTTGATTTTCATCTAATGTTACTGTTAATGTGTACAGTGTTTTTCTGGTTCTCCTCACTTCACTCTGCATCAGTTCATCCTACGTGCATTTTTTGAGTCTTGAATTAACTTCCAGTTTGAAACTATGAAGTATAATTAAAATTCTTTTTCATGTGGTAACTGACTTGGTTTAAGATGTTATTGTTCTTCCTTTAAATTATTTAAATCTAATATTTCTTTTTTATGTTTCTGCTTTCATTTTCATAAAAGGAAAAAATTCCTCTGTAAGTGGAGGATGGGATACCTCCACCTGGGGGTTAAATTCAAATACAGAAGCTCAGAGTCAACCAGTAGCATCCCCTAAAGCAATTACAAAACCAGTTCGGAGGACTGTTGTCGATGAATCTGAAAGTTTTTTCAGTGCCTTTCTTTCTCCAACGGATGTCCAGCCAATTCCACAGAGTCCAGTGGTGTCTAAACCTCCTACCAAGTCACAGCGACCTGAAGAAAAAGTCACAAGCAGTCTACAGGAACCTCTGCAGTTGGAACAGTCAGAAGCCTCTGAATTAACAGAGGCAGAAACCACAGACTCTTCTCTTCTGGCTCTACCAGAGGATGTGAAAAACTGTCCTGTTTCCTTGGAAAATTTGGAAGTGACTCCTCCAGCACTTAATGATGACATCAAAAGTGAAGAAACCAGACACAATGCCATTGAGATTCAGGTGACATCTCAAATTGATAATGTAGCAGAAAGTTCCACTGATGTGAAAGCACCTGTGGATGGTACGCCCACCGGCCAATCTCCTGCAGCAGAAGCAAAGGAACTGGGTTTGGAGGCTAAGGAACAAAAGCATGAAGACAGACAGAGCAATACTCCCTCCCCTCCTGTAAGTACTTTCTCCTCAGGGACTTCCACCACCAGTGATATTGAGGTTCTGGACCACGAAAGCGTCATCAGTGAGAGTTCTGCAAGTTCAAGGCAAGAGGCCACAGACTCCAAGTCCACACTTCACTTGATGCAGACATCCTTTCAGCTTCTATCTGCCTCTGCCTGTACTGAGTATAACCGTCTCGATGATTTCCAAAAGCTCACAGAGAGTTGCTGCTCCTCGGATGCTTTTGAAAGAATAGACTCATTTAGCGTTCAGTCTTTGGATAGCCGCAGTGTCAGTGAAATAAATTCTGATGATGAATTGTCAGGCAAGGGATATACTTTAGTGCCTCTAACAGCCAATTCTTCAGTGCCCAAGACTAAGATAGCACAGTCTGTCGAAGGGAAATCTGAAGAAGAAAATGAAACATTAGTTATCCCAGCCGAAGAAACCGAAATGGAAGAGAGTGGAAGAAGCGCAACTCCAGTGAACTGTGACCAGCCTGACATATTGGTTTCTTCTCTACCAATCACTGAAGGACACATGAGCCCAGAAAAAGGGCTGGGACCCTGCCAGGATGTTGAAAGTCAGCCACAAGTATCTTCTGAAAAGGAAGATTTTTGCAAGGTAACTAAAATATGCAAGTTATTTTATATAATGTCTTACAATAATTAAAATAGCTTATCTACATTTTTGTCATTGCATAATTCTTGATACTGTCTGAAATCGATATTTTTTGGTTTACTATTAAGATCTTTGAAAACTGAAAGATGTTAACTTTAAGGTTGAAATTTCTTGGGAAAAAGTACTTAAAGAACTGACTACACACAGACCAGATTGCCTCTTTCATCCAAGCAGTTTACTGTGTTTACATTGTTCATGCCCGAAATAGCAGCACATTGGACTATTTCCTTCCTAAATTAAACTTGTAGCTCTTTTTCCATGCAGAAGGAAGATCATCCATCAATGAATTCTCTAAATTTTTTTCTTGTCTCTAAAAGTTGTTTAATAAGTTGCTGTATCCATTGGTATATTAACAGTGTCATTGACATATAGGTGAGAGTTGCTAAGTCTATGAACTTTGTATAGAGATTTTTTTCATGAGAGGAGGCAATGAAAACTACTTTACTTTTTAAATAAGATATACTTGATCTATAACGAGAAAGAGGTGAATAGCACTTTCAGATCATAAAGCACTTTTTCCCAAAAAACTGACACAGATAGAGCAAGTCCTATTATCTCCATTTTGCATGTGAGGAAATTGAGGCAAAGAGGTTCCTGACTAGTCCATGGTGACATTTCTTGTAAAATATTGGAGTCTGAAGTCAAATCCAGGTCTCCTCACTCCAAGTCCAATTTTCTGTTGAGATAAGAGCCTCCACATTTTTTCCTTGAACTGGTTGGTAAGTAGGTCATACTAGGAAAAGAGAAAAGTAACAAGTGGAAGCACTTCATAATCTGTGTTAAAATATGGGGAGGCCAGAGAGTCTCATATTCATCTTTTAAACAATAAAAAGGATATAAAACAGTGTGGGATATTACCTATGGTGTAAGTGGGAAATTATTAATGTATTTCACTTTGCTCTTGTTATCTGTAGTTAATAGAGCATTTTTATCACATGTAGATAATTTGTACATGCATAGGTTAGAAATATAAACGTTGAAGTTCAAAAAACTCTGGGAAATCTAATGAAAAAGTCAAAATCTGGAAATAACAGTATATACTTATTATCTGCTTCAAGGGAAACTGAGGCTGGTGGGTTGCCTGAGCTTGAGAATCCTGAGCAGTAAAGCTAAAAAGCAAATTAAGTGGCATCAATGTGATGAGCCTCTAGGAGCATAGGACTGAGGGAGTGGGCTGGACTGGGCTGCCTAAAGGAATAGGAACTGACCCAGGTCAGAAATGGAGTAGGTCCAAGTTTCCAAGCTAATCAATAGTGAGGTCAGACCCGTGAGTGGCTTGTGTTTTCCGCCTGTTCAAGATAGGGAGATCTAGTCTTTTAAGAAAAAAAAATTTTAAGTGAATGGTTTTATTTCATGAACAATTGCAGATTTGATTTCTCTTACAATTTCTTTGACGTGGTATTTGAGCCTCTGCTATCCTGGAATAGGCTTTTATGAATTGTAGACCTTTATGTGATTATGTCCCTTTTTATTTTAGAAAGCTGTTTATTTTAAAAATAATTGGAATTCTATAATTACATCAAGTATGGCAGGGTCTGTCACCTCAGTGCAAAATAAACCCTGTTGACAAATAATAACTTATCTAAAGACAACTTCAGAAGTTGGAAAGCTCATTTATCAAATACTGAAGAACACTAACTATAATTATCTTAACTTCTTTTTGGTTATTTAAGGGAATAAATGATGCTAGCTCTGTCTAAACAAATTCAGGTAAGAGAGGTTTTGGTTTGAACCTCTAAGAGAAAAAAAACTTGATGTCACTACCTTAGAAGCTAAGAATTAATATATTCCAGATTGACACTTTGAGTAGTTTCTAGTAACATATGCTGAGATGTGTTCTAGAGATGATTTCAGTTTCATGTATTTGTGTTTTAATACAGATTTTCCTTTTGACAAGGAATTATATATGAGTTTATTATGTAGTGCTTAGAATATTTTTAGCTGCTAGACTATATAAAATTAATCTTTTCTAAATTAATTTTTTTTTACTCTTTTATGTTTATCTAGACGATTGACCACCTGAATGAAAAATTGGAAAAAAGGGAAACTCAGTTATTAGCGCTTAGTAAGGAGAAAGCAGCTCTAGAAGAAGCTTATGATAATTTAAAAGAGTAAGTAATAATATGATAACTTAAAAGAGTAACTAATAATGGAGTTTCAAAGTCTACATGTTAGAACAGTAAGGGTTGCTGTAATTGCGTGAAATACTTTGTATATCCATTGTTTTTCATAGTTTTGTTTTTTTTGTTTTTGCTTCAACTTGACAGTGATTTGATGGTTGATAGATGATTCCAAAATAGCTGATATATCTATAATCATTCGTTTCTTGTTCTGAATTAGTTAACATATCTAAATTTTCCTGAATTGTCATTGACAATTAAATCATTAAAAAAATTTTTTTTTATCAAAATATTTTTTTGTCCTTCCCTGAAATTATTTGTAAGGCTACTTTAGAGAGGAAAGGTATTTTGTAAGAACATTTTCTTTCCTACTCTTAATTTTTATACTTTTTAGAGTTGTATTATTAGATAATACTAATTTTTATCTTGTTTATGAAAGCAAACAGGCTAAAGTGTAATAGTTGAGAAAAATGTTTAAATTTTTTTTATTTACTGAAGAAAGCTGAAATCTCACATCAGAAATGAGTTTTTAATACTTTTTCAGATGTTTTAAACTGAATATTTAATTTTCAGGTTAGTTTTCTATTTAAATTATGTTAAATTTATATCATGTAAAGTAGATTTTTAAAAACTTTTTATACTTCTACTTTTTAAAGTTATATCACTGAAACAAGGTGACCTTTCAGTTTGAATGTTGAAGTAATTGAATTGGAAAGTAACCTTTCCAAATGTATGATTATTTTTATTCTTAAGTAACATTTTGTGTCTAGTGAAATGTTTAGAGTCAAAGAAGAAAGCAATAGCATTTCATCCTTGAAAGACGAATTTACTCAAAGAATTGCAGAAGCTGAAAAGAAGGTGCAGTTAGCCTGCAAAGAACGAGATGCTGCTAAGAAGGTAATTGATGTTTTGTTAAAATTATTACAGTAAACTTTTTAGAGACAAAACTTTTGGGAAAAAATAGGAATAACCTTAGAGGCTGGAGAGATTAATGGATTAGAGTTTAGTGTGTTAACCTTCAATATTAGGTCACATGTGTGCATGGAAAAATTGCAATCAAGGTACAGTTAATAGAACTCTTATGATCCAGGATACAGGTTGGTAAGTAAATCAGAAATCTTTTAGCCTATTTGCATACAGTAGGAAATCACTACTTCAGTACTATATATGTAAGCATTATAACCAGCTTTAACTTGTTTCAGGAAAGATTATATTAATGTAAGGTTTTATATTTAGTTTAGGTTTCCTTAGCACCTGCCTTTATAAAAGAATTTATGAATTGCTCAAATCAAAGTAAATATCAAGCAAGCATTTCTAATTGGAAATTTGGTTTAAGTATTTTTTAAATAAATCAGCTGGCATTTTAGAGGTAGAAGGAAGCTTAGAGGTGACAGGTTTCAGTTTATTTTATATAGATAAGATCATGAGAAATGACTTGATTCAGGTTGCCTTTCTAATTAGTGGCAGAGTTGCAATTGGGATGACAGATCCAACTTTAATGTAATAAGTAGCTACCTTTTTATTGCCTTGAACCAACATGTGGTTTGTTTTATGAAGAGAGTCTGACACAGGTTGGCTAATATGCATCTTTATCAAACGAGGATAGGGATTGACCTCTGATTTCACTCGTGTAGAAACTCCAGGATGAGGACTTGCCCCACCAATTCAGGTCATTGTCTCAGCCTGGAGAACTTACAGGGGAAGTGTCTTTGCCAGGCTCACAGTCAGGATGCTTTGAGGCAGGCGCAGAGCTTCAAGCGGAGGCCTGCTCTCTGCCCTCTCTGGACAGTTGCAGAAAGTAGTCTTGTGAAAAAAGCAAGGCCCTGAAAACTGAGATGTTCATGTGAAAAGTCATTCAGATATCTGTGTTTACTTAAGAGAGAAGCAGTTCATGTTCCAACAGTTCTTGACTGTTTGGGTGAAATGACAGTTTATTCAGGAGCATGCTAAATTAAGTGCCTGCCAGTGTCAAGGCACTGGGCTAAGTTCTGGAAACAAGGCCCAAAATGATCCCAGTTGGATCCCAAGGTTCTTTATTCCACAGAGAGGTAGAAGGAATGTGTATAACACATAAGAATAACATAAGGTAGAACGTAGTAACTGTGGCTGTATGGGGGAGAGAGGGAGAATGGTGGTGTCTGAGCACCTTGGAAGGAAGTTGGGAATTCTGAGGGGCAGAAATGGTGGGGGGGAGGAGGGTATTCTTAAAGACTGTTAATGTCTGTTTTTAACTTTTATGCATTTTATGTGCCTTTCAGGGCTGTTTTCTTGTACTTAGTTGGAAGTATAGGCTGTTTTGATCTCATTTAAAACTTCCTAGGGAAATTTGAATGAATGGAATTGCCGTGAAACTGCATTTGGAAAAAAAAATGTATTTTGAAAAAAAATGGTCATATTAAAAACACATAGATAATATTTTTTATAGGAAGTAAAAACTGTAAAAGAAGAACTTGCAACTAGATTAAATTGTAATGAAACAGCAGAACTTTTGAAAGAGAAAGAAGAACAGATAAAAGGATTAATGGAAGAAGGTAGGTATGCCCAACATGTTCAGCAGACTTATCAGTCTTAAATTGTGAGAAGGAAAATTCCTAATTGATCTATAGCTAGCCACTATTTCCATTAGAGGTATGAAAAGCGGGGAGATAGGGGCAAGAAAATTAGACATCATAACTTGCATTGTCAAAAAAGCTGAGTATTGAGAGATGCATAGAAGAATATTCATTCTTCTTTCCTTTTTATTCCTTGAGGACTGACACTGCAACTCTCCAAAGAGTAAACTTCCTTTTGGAAAACAAAGGTTTGTGTGGGAAAGCTATTAAGCAAATTTAAGCTCTGACATTTGATTCATCTATTATCCTGTCAGTGATGGGTCACAGTGGATAAGCATTGACCTTAAGAGTCCAGAGGACCCGATAGGGCAAGTGACTCGACCTCTGTTTGACTCAGTCTCCTAATCTATAAAATGATAACACCTGCCTCCTAGGGTAGTGTAAATGAAATCATGTTTGTCAAGCACTTTGCAAACCTTAAATCTCAAGAGCTCTGTACATATGCATTTGTATGCACACACGCACATGCATCTGTCCATGCATGCCTACAAGATATTTTTATCTAAATCATTCTAAACAGTTAAAATTTGACAATGAATTTTAATTCTTTTCTTATTCATAAATATTTCTTTGCCAAATTTCTATTTATTTACAATCCTCTACAAATCTGTAATTAACATAGATGAAGGTAAAGATTTGTGACAGGATACTTTGTTCTAAATAGAAATTCTGAAACTAGAATGCATCCACTGGTAAATTATTTTTTTTGGCCACAGCAGCTTCTTTATAAAGGATTACCATTTGGTGGACTCTGATGAAATCCTGGTTCCTTAAAGAAAAGACAATAGGAGGTTTAGAAAATCTTATTTAGGGGCAACTAGGTGGTGTAGTGGATAGAGCACCGGCCCTGGAGTCAGGAGTACCTGAGTTCAACTCCGGCCTCAGACACTTAATAATTACCTAGCTGTGTGGCCATGGGCAAGCCATTTAACCCCATTTGCCTTGCAAAAACTAAAAAAAAACAAAAAACAACAAAAGAAAATCTTATGTAAAAGCCATTTTTAAGAGTTAGTGGCAGATTTTAATATATATACACACACAGATATATATATATATATATATATATATATATATATATACATACACACACATACACACACACACACATATACAGAGAGAGAGAGAGAGAGAGGATGTGTGAGCAAGCACACTATATAGATAGATAGATATTATTTATCTCTTAGCTTTGTGCTTTAGAGATTGTCTTGGGATCCTAAGGTCATAGATTTAAAGCTGCAGTGGAGTTGAAAACTCATCTAGTCCAACTCCCTTATTTTATAGGTTAGGAAATGGACTCAGAGATGTCAAGTTTTTTGCCTAGGCTCTCACAGGTTTTAAATTTCAAGTCCTCTGACTTGAAAGCCATTATTCTTTCACTGTACCATGTTGTTTGAAAGACAGGATTTGGAGTCAAGAGATCTGGAGATTCACCCACCTTGAGATCTATTTATTTATTTATTTATTTTAGGAAGATTTTATTTATTTTGAATTTTACTATTTTCCCCCTAATCTTGTTTCCCTCCCCCCACCTTGAGATTTATGACAGTAAGTGAGTCTTTTAACTTCTCTGGAGCACAGTTCTCTATTTTTTATTTTTAAAAAAAGTGATTGTCTTTGTATCAAATGCCTTACAGGGTTTCCAGAAAAAGACTAACTTTTAAAGCCCTATGTAAATGGGTTATTAGTACTTAATTTTATTCCTATTTCAAAATATTTATGCTGTCCCAATCTCCTAAAGCTGTACTAGTCATAGAATATAATAAAATTGTGAGGGACCCTATAGGTCATTCGGTTCAACTTCCTCATGCTATTACTGAAGTACTTGGACCCAGAGAAGTCAGTTCACTTGTGCAGTATCACAAATATACCCACAACCAGGACTGTGCTAATAAGTGAGTTTTGAAGATTCTTCATTATTTTAAGCTTTATATTTTTTTCCTTCTCTTTTAGGAGAAAAACTTTCAAAACAGCAGCTACACAATTCTAACATCATAAAGAAGTTAAGAGCTAAAGAGAGAGAAAATGAAAATATTAGTGCAAAACAGAGCAAAAAGATTAAGGAGCTAGAGGAGGAACTGCACCATTTAAAGCAGGTAAGGATGGTTATCAGCTGAGTTGAGTCTTTTGGCATTTTGAACTGCAGTAATGGAAGAGAAATTCACAAGTAGCTAGTGAGCTTTAGATGGAAAGTGTGATGTGTGAACCTAAAAATGAGATTTTTTGTATAATTAACATTTGGACTGGAGTTTCTCCAAGAATGATTATTTACTGGAAGATCTTATTTTTCTGATCTTTTAATGTAGATTCTTGATGGCAAAGAGGAGATTGAGAAACAACATAGAGAAAACATTAAGAAACTTAACTCTGTAGTAGAACGACAAGAAAAGGATCTTGGTAGACTTCAGATGGACATGGATGAGCTTGGGGAAAAACACCGGAGTGCTCAGGCAGCTTTGGACAGCGCCTATAAGTAAGGATTACTCACTGCTCCAACTCCTCCTCCAGGGGTCCCAGTATCCCTGGCTAAGAGGAAGCTTTCACTGTCCCCTAAGAAGAGTGCAGATGTCAGCCTGCTGTTAATCTCCACTTTGTATCTCCTGTGTATGTTGACAGTTGTAGTTTCTTCCATTAGGGTGAATTCCCTGAGAGCAGTGACTGTATGTGCTTCATCCTCTTAGTGCTTAGCACAGAATAGGTCCAGGGTTTTTTGCTTTTAGATTTTGTTTTTGTTTATTTTTTTGGTTTGTGCAAGGCAATGAGGTTAAGTAACTTGCCCAAGATCACACAGCTAGGTAATGTCTGAGACTGGATTTGAACTCAGGTCCTCCTGATTCCAGGGGGCCAGTGCTCTATGCCACCTAGCCGCCCCCAGTTTTTAGATTTTTTTTTTAATTTTTTATCTGTTACATGCAAAAGCAAGTTTCAACATTTATTTCCAAAACCTTGAGTTTCAAGTTCTCTTCCTTCCTCCCACCCCACTCCTTCCATTGAGAAAGCAAGTTACTTGGTATAGGTTAAAAATGTGTAACCATGGAACACATTACTACAATAGTCATGTTGTAAAAGTAGATATAATCTCCCCTCCCTCCTGACAAAGGAAGAGAAACTTCAAGAGAAATAAAATGAGGGGGAAAAAAGTGTACTTTAATCTGTATTGAGACACTGTCACCTCTTTATCATAAGTCCATCACAGAAACTGCTTAAATATTTTTTCCCATAGTTTATATTGCTAGTTGTATTTTCCTCTATTCTCTTCCCTCCACCCCCATTTACTCTATTCTCTTTCTCTCTCTCTCTCTCTCTCTCTCTCTCTCTCCTCCCCCTCTCCCCCTCTCCCTCCTTTTACCCTGTCCCTCCTCAGAAAGTATGTTATATCTGACTACCCTCTCCCATGATCTTCCCTCTCTTCTATCACCTACTCCCCCCACCCCCTGTCCCCTTTCTCCCATCCCTTTCCTCTCTTTTTTCTTCTAGGTAAGATAGATTTCTTAGACCCTATTTTTAAAAAATTTTATTTATTTAATACAGTGGAGTTAAGTGACTTGCCAAAGGTCACACAGCTAGGCAATTATTAAGGGTCTGAGGTCAGATTTGAACTCAGGTTCTCCTGACTCCAGGGCTGGTGCTTTAAAAATCCACTGTGCCACCTAGCTGCCCCCTAGATCCTATTGAATGTGTATGTTGTTTCCTCTCTGAGCCACTTCCGATGAGAATGAAGGCTCACTCATTCCCCCTCACCTTCTCCCTTCCACTCCATTGCAGAAGCTTCTTCATGCCTCTTTTATGCAAAATATCTTAGCCCATTCTACCCCTCTTTCCCTTTCTCCCAGGACATTCCTTTTTGGTCCATTAACTACATCTTTTTAATATCTTATACCTTCATATTCAGCTCCCTCCCATGCCTTGTCTATAGATGCTTCTTATTTTCTTTTATTGTTTTTTGAATTTTATAATTTTTTCCTCCAAACTCACTTCCCTCCCCGTACCTCCCACAGAAGGCAGTCTGTTAGTCTTTACATTGTTTCCATGCTATACATTGATCAAAATTGATTGTGTTGAGAGAGAACTCATATCCTTAAGGAAAAAATAAACTTTAAGAGATAGAAAAATTATGTAATAAGATAACTTTTTTTAAAAATTAAAGATAATAGTCTTTGGTCTTTGTTTAAATTCCATAATTTTTTCTTTGGATACAGAGGGTATTCTTCATTATAGATACCCTAAAATTTTCCCTTAATGAACTGAGCAAGTCCATTAAAATGTAGATGCTCCTTCTAACTGCTCTAATAGAGAGTTCACATGAGGCTTTACTGAGTTCTGTACATGTTCAGCTCTGGGCATTTCAACAGGAAAGTTTGAAAGTCGTCTATTTCATTGAAGGTCCATCTTCTTCCCCTGAAAGAGGATGTTCAGTTTTGCTGGGTAGTTGATTCTTGGTTGCATTCCAAGCTCTTCTGGAATATCATTATTCCAAGCCCTACTAGCCCTTAATGTAGATTCTGCTGTATCCTGTGTAATCCTGACTGCAGTTTCATGATATAGGAATTGGTTCTTTCTGCCAGTTTGTAATTTTCTCCTTGACTTGGGAGTTCTGGAATTTAACTGTAATATTCCTGGCAGTTTTTATTTTGGGATCTCTTTCGGGGGTGGCGGGGGATCAGTGGATTCTTTCAATTTCTGTTTTTTTGCTTCTAGGATATCAAGGCAATTATCCAGGAGAATTGCTTGAAAAAAATGAAGTCTAGGGTCTTTTTTTTGGGGGGGGTGTCATGACTTTCAGGTAGCCCAATAATTTTTTAATTATGTCTTCTGGAACCATTTTCCAGGTCAGTTTTTTTTTTAGGTTTTTGCAAGGCAGATGGGGTTAAGTGGCTTGCCCAAGACCACACAGCTAGGTAATTATTAAGTGTTTGAGACTGGATTTGAACCCAGGTACTCCTGACTCCAGGGCTGGTGCTTTATCCACTACGCCACCTAGCCACCCCCGTCAGTTGTTTTTCCAATGAGATATTTCACTTTTTTTCTTTTTCATATTTTATTATTTTGGTTTTTTTTTCTTGATTTATCACAAAGTCAGCCACTTCCCTTAACTCCATTCTACATTTGAAGAAATTATTTTCTTCAGAGAGCCTTTGTATCTCCTTTTCCATCTGACCAATTCAGCTTTTTAAGGCATTCTTTTCCTCCTTGGCCTTTGGTACTGCTTTTTCCATTTGACCCAAACTAGTTTTTAAGTTTTCTTTTTTTTTCTTTTTTCTTTTTGCAAGGCAAACGGGGTTAAGTGGCTTGCCCAAGGCCACACAGCTAGGTAATTATTAAGTGTCTGAGGTTGGATTTCAACTCAGTCCTCCTGACCCCAGGGTCAGTGCTCTATCCACTGTGCCACCTGGCTACCCCCATGACTTGATTTTACTTTGTTAAGGTGGGGCTCTGCTCCCAGGATGGAGGACACATTCTCAAGTTTTTGAAGATTTTTGCAGCTGTTTTTAGGGACATCCCCAGGGACCTTAATTCCTCCAAGGTCTTATGAGAGGTTCTGACCACTCTCCTGCTTGGGCTCTGACCTGTGGATGACGACAAGCATTTCCCTTTGCCCTGGAGCTATGAGGAGGGTCCCTGCTCCGCTCTGGCAGTAAAACTCCTCTTTCTGAGACTGAGCCACAGACTGGCAAAAATCACAGAGTCCAGTCTCAGAGAGAGCAGAGACCTCTGCAGTCTCCCCTATTCCCCTCCAAGTCTATGGGCTAAGTGCTCTGGAAGCAGCTGTGGGGGAGCTCCACAGGTTTACTCCTGGTTCTCTGAACCAGGTCTGCTCTGAGGCCTGCACTGACCTGGGCTTCATGCTTACTCTGACCTAGAAAACAGTTCCAGGAGAGATAATTTATAAATTAGAGAGTGGCAGTTTTCTCTCTGACTTTCCAAGTTGTCCTTGGCAAACCTTGGACTGAAAGGTCTGGAAACCACCAGCTGCCAGGGATCCAGGTGTCCCCAGGGACCTGAGTGCCTGGAGGCTGGTCTTGGATGTCTGGAGCAGGTTCACTCAGCAGGTGCCCCCACCATGCTGCACTGAGGGCCCTTTCTATCCCCAGTGTAACAGACCCTTCCCATGGATCTTCCAAGTTGCCTTGGGCCGAAAAAATGTTTCACTCAGTCTTTCTGTGGTTATTTAAAGGAATTTGGTTTGGGGGGGGGGGGGAAGAACTGCGAATTCTTGTCTCCTTGCTGCCATCTTGACTCTGCCCCCAAGGGCTTTAATAAGGACTAGTTGACCAACTCTCTCATTTAATATCATCACAGCAGAACATTTTATAAAGCCTTGCCCCTCAGCATTTGACCTCTAGTCGCTTCTTTTATAAAGTTGTTTCCTATATCGAAACTTGTGATGGTGTTTGATAATGGGTCAGATTGCCTATTTTGTGTCACTTGGATATTTGACATCTTTTGGATTAGGAGTAAGTATCACAGTATTTGTTTTCTAATCATAAAAAATATTACTCTAGAGAGCTTGCGGATCTTCACAAAGCTAATGCCATGAAGGACACAGAGGCGCAGGAAGCATCTTTAAGTCGAGAGATGAAAGTTAAAGAAGAACTGTGTTTAGCACTGGAGAAGGCCCAGGCAGAGGCCCGCCAGCAGCAAGAAGCACTAGCAATTCAAGTGAGTTTCAGATGATGAAGAAAACAGTCAGTCCTGTCTTGTGATTAATTTTGTGTTTCTTAATATTAAGGAACTTGCTAACTAACTTGACCTAAATGTTTTAGTTTCCAAATAATGAAATTATTGCCCTTCACAATTCATTGACATCTATCAATGATTTTGTGCTAAATTACTACAAACTTGATGGATTGAAGTGATGTGTACTAATTGCAAAATGAAATAGCAAAATTAAAGTCTTTTTTGTAGGCTTAATAAATATGTAGAACTAACCTCATCCTGAGACGCTTAATATCTGTCTTAACCCCTTTTCTCCACTTACACAAACTATCATAGCTAAACCCCTCTTTCCTAGATTATTAGAATAGTTTGGAAGCCTCTTGTTTCCTCTAGATTCCTCCATATTGTTGCCCAAGTAACTTTTTTTTTTAATTTTTTTTTTTGCAAGGCAATGGGGTTAAGTGGCTTGCCCAAGGCCACATGGCTAGGTAATTATTAAGTGTCTGAGGCCGAATTTGAACTCAGGTACTCCTGACTCCAAGGCCAGTGCTCTGTCCACTGCACCACCTAGCTGCCCTCAAGTAACTTTTCTTAAACACAGATGTGACCCTGTTATAGTTGACTAGGTCAACTCCATTGACTTCTTGCCTATAGCATAAAATATAAGCCCTTATTTAGCTTTTGAGGCCCTTCATCTTTTTCCAGTTTCATTGGCTCTTTGCAATCTCATCAAACTGGCTTCTCCTTGATTCCTCAGGCATGACGCTCCATCTCTTCCCTGGTTGCCTTAGCCCTGGAGGTCTATGTACCAAATACAATCATTCCTATTATGACCCAAAGAAGTAAAGTAGCGTATTTAAATATTATGGAAAATGGAGAGAAAGAAAATGGTGTTGAAATAATAAAAATTAAAAAAAAGGAAAAACATTTAAAATATTTTAACGTTTTTGATAAATTCAAAAAATTAAACTTTCAAAAAATGTATTTTTAAAATTTTTTAAATGAATGTAAGAATTCATATTGCTAAAAAAAAATAATTCATATTGGAACCCTACCATTTGGTATGTTGCCTAACAGGAAATTGAGAGGATAGTCTGTAGTGTAGTAGGGAAAATACTGAGTTTGAATACTAACTGCTACTTATTGATAGTGTGGCTGGAAGACACTCACTTCACTTGCCTTTATATTTGTTATCCTTAAAACAAGAGTTGGACAAGATGATCTCCAAGTTCCTTTCCAATTATAACTTTTGTGATTCAAGTGTTGGGTCTATAAATATCTGAGTTTAGCATAGTTATTTTATTTAAAAAACTAGGGATACCTAAATTTAATACCTAATTTCTGGCATTCATGACCATCCAAAGCTTTTGCCATTTCTTTGGTGCCCCCTCCTCCATAGAGACCCCCTTAACTTTGTGTATTGTGTATCCTACCCATCCTTCAAAGTTCAGACCCATACCTACCTTATTTGCTATAGCTAGAAGTGATGACACCTCCTATAACATTTTTTTAAGAAACATTCTCCTGTACTTAGTTGGGGTCTTTGTTTGATGCTTATTTGGGGCTGCTTTGGGCATTTTCTTACTTTATTTCTCACCAGATTGTGGGAGCGTGGACCAGGACTTGTACAATATCTTACATGAAATTAATTCATAAGAAAGCACATTAAAAAATATAGGGCCTGAAGTGTGAAAGATAAAGCAGCACAGCAAAAAATATCTAATAGTCTTCTAAGTAATTCAGATGTTTTGATTATTGATGAGATTTTCTTTGATATAGGTAGGAGATCTCAGATTGGCTTTGCAGCGGGCAGAACAAACTGCTGCAAGAAAGGAAGATTATTTACGCCATGAAATCAGTGAACTGCAACAGGTACAATGGAGATGTTGTTTTCTCTGTGTTTGTCTCAGTTTTCCTGGGAAGCCATGAGATGTGGCTCATGCAGACATTATCCTTCTCATTTATAATGTCAAAAAAACCATCTTAGAAAGATAGATGACTATGAGGTCACATCCTACATGGGTGGAGCTGGCAGGCTCACTAGGTCCATTGATGTCACGTCTTTGGCATTTATTTTTTTTTTCCCTTGGAAACCTTTCTTAAAATTTAATTTTTCTAAACCTAAATACCAATTTTTTTTTAAAAAAAGCATTTTTCATTAAATAGAACTCAAAAAGAAGATTGTATGCAAATCCATGATTCTCTTTTCCATACCACTTGCTTTTTTAGGTGACACTGACTTCAGTGTCTCAGCCAGCTTAAAGGCAGTGTGTGTGTGTGTGTGTGTGTGATCTTGGAAGCTTATTAGATTTGAGATTTCTTGGGTGGGGAAGCTGATAGTTTGATATTAGTTAGTCCTGGTTAGCAATATGTAGGGGAAGTAAAATCCCTTTATTTCTAATCATTTAAATTTGGCATCTGAAATTATTCCTTAGAGTAGTAGTAAATGCCACCATAAAAATGACAGGATAACCTTCTTTTACTGAAAGCTGAAGGAATGAGTGTAAACAAAAGTTAAAAGGTTTTTTGAAACTTGAATATGAAAATTTATGTATATTTGCTCCATGTTGTCATGGAGGTTTAGTACAGTGCACATATGGACTAAGCTCAGAATCCTTCCCTAGTAACAAGTGTAATATTTCTGAATTTCTGTATGTAGCAGTTCTGCTGAGTGAAATTTCAAACTTTTTGGATGTGATTAAGTAGGTTAACCTAAAACAGCCAAATTGAAGATTTATTTTAGGAAAACAAGGGAGAAAGTGTATACTTAAGCTAAAGCAGTGAACATTGTTGAGGATTTTTCAGCCTTGACCTTGATAGTCTGGATTCCCAATTTCAAAATTTGGGCATTTATTATATCTTTTCAGTCTATTACTTGCCCTGATGTTTTGGTTTGATATCTTTCATACTTTTTAACATTGATATAGCTTGTGCTGTTTGGAATTTGGGCACTATATTGCCAAAATTTTTAAGAAGTGTTAATATGTCCAACTTGATTTTTCTAAACATTTTTACTTAAGAAAGACTGAAATAAAGCTAAAAGTGTGCTTTATTAAGTAAAAAACCAAAAAGAATATTAATAATTCAACATATTTCTTTCAAAACTGCCCTGTTTATCCATGCTTTCTTTTGGACATCATACTGTTCTGTGTATTTAAAAAAATAAGTTTCATTGACTTTCTTTTCTTTATCACCATTGCTGTCCTTCTCCCCCAATTAAAAATGGAAGAAAAAAAGTAATAACAAGCATAATCAAACAAAAAAGAAATCTAAACAGTAGCCACATATAAAAATGAGTCTCATCCTGTACCTCAAATCCATCACCACTTTGTCAGGAAATGAATGATATTTTCATCATAGCTCCTTTGTAAATGCAGTTCTTTGCTTTGATTGGAGTTTTTAAGTCATATAGAGTCACTTTTCTTTATAGAATTAAAGTCTTCTAAATTATATTGCTGCTTCTGCTCACTTTGCCTTTTAATCGGGTTTCACTTCCCAGGATTCTTTGAAATCATCTCTTCTGTTATTTCTTTCAGTGCAATAATATTCCATTATTTGTATATCACAGTTTGTTTAGCCATTTCCAGTTTTTTGGCTTTTTTTCCCGCCTTTTAATCAAACTTTTAATTCAGGAAATTTTCATTTCCTTATATTCCTTCTCTTTCTGTTCTGTTCTGATTCATCAAACTTAGTGTCTCTGTGTGTCTAAGGAGGGTTGTCCACTTCAGAAAAGTATGAGATTCATCTGATGCCTATGCCACCCACCTATGCTCTTCTCATGTGGTGCACCATGAGAGCTACTCTATTCTTCCTCCTTCTGATATTAATATATTTTTCTTTTATCTTCTCTTTCTTTCCTCTTAAAACCCAGAACCAAAGCATCTGTTTTTCCTACTTAACTTCCTGAATAACCCTTGAAAACCTTAAGATTTTAAGGCTACACTTGTTCCTTCTCTATTTATTAGAATGTAAACATAACATCATCTTTCAGGTTCTTTAAATTGCTCAAAACCATTCTAGCTTTCTCTTGACTCTCCTGTTTGCATTTCAGCATTCTCACTCAGTTCTGGTGATCATCTGATCAAGAATGTTGGCAAGTTCTTTATTCTGATGAAAGGTTCCCCCCCCCACCCCCACCCCGGCTTGGATTATATATCCATATTTGCAGGGTTAATAATACCTGATTGTCAGCTTCTATCTTGAGTCCTTAGGAGTAGTGCCGTTCTAGATCCTCTAGTTTATGATGGGAACTGCCAGGTCTTGTATGATCCCTCTGTAGTTTCTTGTATTTTTTTCTGTGATATGGAAACTCTGGATTTTAGCTCTTAATATTCTTTGAACTTTTTTCCCCCAGGACATTTGCTAAAAGCTCCTTCTTCTCCACTCTTTCTCTTCTAATATTACTTAGGCATCTTCCCTATTATCTCCACTAGCCGTGGTAGACCTCACATGAAGAGAAGGAGCTCTTTGCTTAGGCATACTCTACCTGCACCCTTATCCCCTCTCCTCCGTCTTCAGCAGCTTTTCCCCTTTCATGCCCACATTCTTCAATCTGTGTATTTAATATATAAACCACATCTGTCTCTCCTATCCTTGAAAACTTGATCTCACTCTCCCTACCAGTTGCTATCCTTTTTCTCCTTTTTTTGGCTAAACTCCATGAGAAAGCTGTTTATGCTAAATCCCTCCATTTCCTCTACTGATCTTCTAAATGTTGTGTATTGTGACTTCTGATCTCCTTATTCTACTAAAACTGCCATCTTCAAAGTCATTAATGATCTTTAAATTGAGAAATCAATTAGCCTTAATCTTTTGTATGTCTCTAGAGTGTGATGCATCTGGTCACCTTCTAGAGACTTCTCTGTGACCTAGATTCTCCTGATTCTACTTTCTCCTGGGTTTCCTACCCCACTGACTACTCCTCAATCTCCTTCGTTGTATTTTTCAGGTCACCCTCATTAACTATGCCCTAAGGCTTTTTATCCTTAGACTTCTGTTCTCTTCATATCTCTCCTTCCTCTGATTTAGCTATCTTATTAGCTTCTGTAACTTCAACTAGCATTTCTGTGCAGATGATTCCCAGATGGGACTCTATCTTATCTATGTGTTTGTACATGTATATATCTCTTCAGCTGTCTCTTGGACTTCACACCTTATATTCAGTATGCTAAAAGCAACTTTATCTTTTTTCCCTAAACCTTATTCTCTTCCTAAATATCTTATTACTATGTAGGGGAACAGTCCAAGTTACCTATTTACCCAGTCTTGTAGCTTCAACATCATCTTCATTTCCTCTCTCATTCACCCAGTTTACCCAACTATTGTCAAATCTTGATCTTTAGACTTCCCTGAATTCCTTCTTTACAGATCTAATTCCACCTTTAATAGGAGACTTTTCCAGTACCTTTTAGAGATAGTCTTTTCCTTTTAAGATAATTTTTCATGAACCTAGCTAAATTTGCATTTTGTCTCCCCATTAGCATTCTGAGCTTTTGGGACCAGAATCTTGTGTTTTTGTCTTTAATCTTATGTGTAGGCAGTGCCCATCACATAAGAACACTTATTAACTATTCACTAACAATATTCTTTTTTTATTTTCATTTTACCCTCTGCTTTAATTGATCTGGATAAGTTTTCACTGATGATTTGTTGATATATTCTACTTTGACATTTTTAAAAATCAGGGACCTTGATGATTCTTAAATTATCTCTTCTAGACTTGCTTTGATTTGTTTTGGATAGTAAATGCCTTACATTTTCTTTTGTTTCTAGGAATTCCAAAATTCTATATAAGTAATGAAGAAAAAACCAAGCAGTGAAATGGAGAAAAGTAGGATACTAATGGAAAAAGAGAATTTTATTGATGTGGAAATTCCAGGAATACAGATATAATTCATCTGTATTCTGGCATTTTAGATTTCATTCTAATATTCTTTGTTGTCTTATAGAGCCATTGATTTCTGTTTGGTCTATTTCAATTTTCCAGGAATCTGTTACTTTTGGGGTAAAGTTTACCACCTCTTTTTTTTTTTTTTTGCAAGGCAAATGGCATTAAGTGGCTTGCCTAAGGCCACACAGCTAGGTAATTATTAAGTGTCTGAGGCTGGATTTGAACTCCTGACTCCAGGGCTGCTCTATGCCCCCTAGCTGCCCCCAAGTTTACCACCTCTTATCCTGAACTATTTATCTTTTAATTTTTTCCTGAAAATCTCTTACATTTTTTATCTCCTGTTTCATTTTTTCTAAGTATTCTTGTCCTTGCAGGAAGTCCATTAATACTTTTAGTCTTTGCTTTTAGTTGTCTTGGAATTATTTTCTTCTTTTAGACTGGAATTTTGAACTCTACTGCATCTACAATTATTCTGTGTGTGTGTGTGTGTGTGTTAAATATCTCTATAGCCTTGGTTTTTAAATTGAGACTTTGTGCTGGAATCAAGCTCTGCCTATTGATGTTCATTTAAATGTGATATTGTAGTTGATGATTGATTTTCATTCATCAACTTACTCCTCCTCTTAGGGTGCTGTCTGCACTAAAAGCACCGATAAGATTTTAAGTAGATTTCAGATTCTCATGGATCTTTGAACTTGGGTGAGTGGATCTTCAGGACCCATTTGCATCTTAGGACAGAGTACTAGGACTCTTGGAGCCTTTAGACCTATGTTTGATTTATTTTTGCTTTGAGTGCTAGTG
This sequence comes from Macrotis lagotis, assembly GCF_037893015.1. Taxonomy (NCBI): domain Eukaryota; kingdom Metazoa; phylum Chordata; class Mammalia; order Peramelemorphia; family Peramelidae; genus Macrotis; species Macrotis lagotis. Next base: position 163,751,259 of record NC_133665.1, read on the forward strand.
TGCTTCCAAGAATCATGTTAGCACTTTCATTTGCTCATGCTACCTAAGGTGATGGGTGTTTCTCTTTGTGTGGGAGTCTACCATCTCTTTTGGATATGCTTTTTTTATTGGGTCCTCTTTCCCAAGGACTTTTTTTTTTTACTTTTTCTTCATTGGTAAGGTGGATGAAGTCACTCGATACAATTTATTATTGGATTTCTGGGTCATTATTTGCTCTGCTGCTCCTTTTATATTTTTGTTGAAATAAGTATGTGGGAGCTAGGTTGTCTGCCTCCCAATGGCCAGATTGACTGGAAAATAGTAAATTTGTGACTTCCTTTTAAATAGACTTCTTGCAATATATTCAGAATGAAGAATAGATTGGTATACCATTTCTCCTGTTGCTAATGTGAACCAAAGGATGTTATCTGTCTTTAAAGAAAAAACTTTTTTTTCTTATATTTTAAGTTCCAAATAGTCTCTGTCTCTCTCTCTCTCTCTCTCTCTCTCTCTCTCTCACACACACACACACACACACACACACACACACACACACACTCACACACATTCACACTCACACAGATAAAGAGAAGTGGATATGTAGGTTTTTAGATATAGATATATGTAAAACCATGTCATGCTCACTTGTATTTATCGGTTCTTCTTTGGAGGTGAATAGTAGTTGATTTGAAAATTTATAATACTCAGAATAGCTAATAGTTATTCTTTGAACTGTATTGCTATTACTGAATCCAGTGTTGTCTTCATTGTACTCATTTCACTCTTCATTGTTTCATTCAAGTCTTCCCATTTTTTCTAAAATGAATGTGCTTTTCATCTCTTAACAGCATTTCATCAGATTGTTAGCTGTCTTAAAATAAATCACATGGGCAGCTAGGTGGCGCAGTGGATAGAGCACTGGCCTTGGAGTCAGGAGTACCTGAGTTCAAATCCGACCTCAGACACTTAATAAGTACCTAGCTGTGTGGCCTTGGGCAAACCACTTAACCCCATTGCCTTGAAAAATCTAAAATCAATCAATCAATCACAGAAAACATTGTAATTTAGAAGGAATAGTTATATCACTGCAGAATTTTTAGTATAAATATTTTAATATGCAAATAGATACTTTAACTATAGCTGTCCACATTGCATTCTTTATTCTAAGTAACTTAGAGCCTACCCTTTTGATTATTGTTTGTCTGAACATTCCATATCAGATAGATACAGAAACGGTGAAACCCAGATTAGTTCATCTTTCTATTTCTATAAACTCTTAAAAAGACTTGGATGAGGAGATATGACTGAGTCATGAGTAGTTCAGCAAATATTAAATATCTGTGCCAAGTCTAGAGGTTGGTTTTTTGGTTAACAATAACATAAAAAATACTGAGATAATAAGGCACTGCTCACTCTCATGAAGTTTAAAATCCAGAGGGTTGAATAGACAGACAGACAGACAGACACACACACACACACACACACACACACACACACACACACACACACATAAACACACCCATATTTCTTTCACACACTGCAGACTGGAGCTTGATAAATGAACCAGTAACTTCCCCTCAGAATCACCTTTGTTAAACTGAGAGGTACAAAAATCTGTCTTATGAAATCCAGGGGAGGTGAGAAGATCATTATCATCTGTGAGAAATCAGGGACAGAAAAAATCCACCTAGGAGTCAGCATTTAATGATGACTAGGATTTCAATGAGTAGACCTGATATAGGAGGCCATTTCAGCCTTTCCAACTAGATGTCCCATGGGCACCTCAAAAAAGCATGGTCTGCTCCTCACACCTCCCTCCCATCCATACTTTCTGTCTCTTTGGAGGGTGCCGTGATCCTTTCAGTCATCCACATTTCCTTCCTTGGTGTTATTCTTGACTCCTAATTTTCCCTCACCCATGTACAGAATTAGTTGCCAAGTCTCATTGATTTGGCCTTCATGCCATCTATCCCCTCTCTTCCTCCCATGTCCACCGTTTGAGTTCATGTCCTCCTCATCCCTCAACTGAGCTTCCTGCATAAGGCTTTATGCTTTCCAAACCATTGTTGGCCCAGCTTCTGGGTGCCCACAGCACACCTTGTCAGTGGCCTGATTGCTGTGTTCAAGTGGTCCCTGTTCCTGCTGGAACATCCAGTGTCTGGCCCATAACAGCCTGGCACCAACCCATCTTTTCATCTTTGTTACTTATCATTTCTCTTCACAAACACTTGTGTTCCATATACCTGAGGAAGTGCTTCCTGTGGCACAATGTGCGACATCCTCTTCTCCACTAATTCTCCAGGGCCCCTTCCCTGGAGCGCAATTGTTTGTCACCTGCTCCATCTAGAATTCTTAATCTTCTGAATGTTGCTTCAACTTCGTCTCTTCAGTGAAGCCTTCTCCAATTCTACCCTCACCTCCAGCTGCTTAAGTGTGACCCTCTCAAAATCACCTTGTTCTTTTTGTATGTTATATTCTTTTGTATGACATATATTGTTGAGTAAAGGCAAGCTTCTTAAGGGCAAGTACTTCTAAATTTTTTTCTTTATATAGCATACTGTGTAGCATATAGTTGGTGTTTAAAAAATATTTGATTAATTGATTTTTCTTAGAAATGGAAGTAAAGACGAATATTCTGAATAACTGAGGGATTTTGTTCCATTGTTTTCGTTATTCTTAACAAAGTAATCAATCAGACTGTTGATATGGGACTTTTCAGTTGGAAGGGAGAGGAAAAGGAGCAGCCTCTGGGTGGGTGAGACACAATAGTACGACAGCTTCATGCTATTTTTATTTGAAATACTTGTGTCTCCTAAGTGTTATGTATTGGGAAACATTTATCTTAATATGTAGAAATTTTCCTATGAAGTTTGGTAATGTTTGTTAGGAATTTTACTAATATTGGTGATGACATGAAAATTTCATAATTTAGAGACTCCAGGAGGCAGAGAATAGGAACCAAGAACTAAGCCAGAGCGTTACATCTACCACAAGACCATTGCTTCGACAAATAGAAAATCTCCAAGCTACTCTGGGAGCTCAGACCTTGTCATGGGAGAAGTTAGAAAAGAATCTCTCTGATCGACTTGGTGAGCAACCTTGAATTTTATGACAGTTAATTGGGTTGTGTATATTTGAGGGAAAGCGATAAAATGCCAATGAACTCAATCAGTTATGTGTCAGAAGATGCCAGTGTCTGGATCACTTGGGCTTGTGTACGACTGGTGGCCTTAGCATGAGCTTTGCTCGATGGGAGGCCATGGGGCTCACACTTAGGGTTCAGACTCCACAGAGCCCCAAGTGGTTGTGCATGCATCATGATGGTGTGGCTCTCCCCAGCCTCTCGCTGCACTCTCAGCCGGAGAGAATCTCCTCTGCATTTGTCCAGCACCCCGAAGACTTGGCTTGGGTGTCTTTCATGCTGTGTTTGCCATTGTGGGGTGTGCCTGCTGCCCTGCTTGTCTGTGGGGCCAGAGGAGGAGAGAATGACTCTGCGATTTCACTGATAAAGGAACCTTCCAGATGAGATCACTCCCTTTGCTGTGCAGGAGGGACAGCCTCTCAGCAATGTCTTTGAGGCCACGAGGCAGTTTCTCAAGAGAAGTGCAGCTTGCTTTCTTCCTCCTCTGCAGTTCCAGCTTGAATACTTGTATTAACTGTGTTGCCTTAACTATTGAAAGAGTGAGAAGGCTTTACAGATATTTACATTATCAGTTGAGTAGGACAAAGTCAGAATTCATCTTAGCAGACATTGGAATTTTGTCTAGTTTCTCTCAATTTACCTTTGCAGTTACTATCACATAGAGAATTTTTTCATGTCCCTTGCACAACCTTTTTCTCATGAATCTTGTTACTTGTTATCTCTGACCTCTTATGTGTGCTGTGCAGCCTTCTAGAGTCTGATTCTCCCAGCTTGGATCTGATGAGACAAGACCTCCAAAGGCCAGGAGAGGCGGAGGAGGATGAGGCATGGGAAAATAACCTTCAGCCTCATGAGTAGAGCTAAACTAGGGACAACTCGCAGCAAGCTCTGGCTGGGGGGTGGGGTGGTGGAGCTGTTTCTGTTCTACTTTGATGGAAGAGCCATATCTACTTTCTGTGGATTTTGGAGATAGCTTATGCACAGAGTTGTACATATTAGAATACATTTCTGAGTTAAATTTCACTACCCTTACTCTTTGAGTAGATATGGTATATGAAAAATTTGCTGTTACAGAAAATCTATAAAACTGAGGCAATGATGAAATTCATTTTATTTAGAGCAATAATGAAGGAAGTGCCCTTTTCATGATAATTGTCCTTGGAATAATATGATAAATATAATTCAAGAATTTACTGGTTTTTTTTTATTTATGGTCATTAGTCCTGAACCAGGCATGCTTAACTCATATTTAGAACTATCCATTCACAAATTAGAAGTTTTAAAGTTCTAATCTTGGTGGTCCAGAAACAAGAGAAAGAGTTGGTTATTTTCATTCATTTCTTGTCATCAGGTGAATCACAGGCCTCTTTGGCAGCAGCTGTGGAAAGGGAACGTGCTGCAGTTGAAGAGCTTCATAGTCACAAAATGCAGGTGTCTTCCATGGAGTCACAGAATAGCATCTTGAGACAGGAAAACAGTAGATTTCAGGTCCAGCTTGAAGCTGAGAAAAACAGACTACAGAAACTGGAAGATGAAAACAGCAGGTAAGCAGCTTTTTGAGTGAAACTTTATTGAAAAGTGAGGTATGGAACACTGAAAAGTGACAGCATCTTTTAAAATGCTAACCAACTTTGCAAAGTTTTTTGTTTGAGGTGGCAATATGTAATTATTCTAAATACTTTATTTTTTTATAGAGTTAGAAATGGGACCTATTGTTTCATTGGAAAATAATAGTCTAGGGAGCTCCTGGATCTCATTTTTGGACCCTTGCCTGAAGCCCTGCAGTTAGTTCACTGTTTGATGTGTTGAGGTGCCCATAGCCTTGAAGCGGTAGAGGGGAGGGGCTTCTTGGTCCCAAAGCCAATTATCTCAGTCCCCGTGCCTTTGCTGACTCTTAGTTTTTTGTGTTCATTAATAAATTTAGAGAGAGTAGAGAGGTAGGATAGAGCAATATTTCTGTTTTGCTAGAATTTTCAGCACCAGTTAAATCTTTATAAATAGAGCTCTCATTTTTAGAATTTCAGCTTATCAATCGAAAATGGACTTTTGCAGACTCACAGAAATACTTAACTCATACGTAACAAGTTAGTAAAACTTATTTTTAAGAATCTTTTTTGTTGCTTTCTTTGTGTTTTCATATCCTTTTGGTTTACCTAGGTACCAGGTTGAACTTGAAAACTTAAAGGAAGAGTATGGGAAAACCATAGAAGAGGCTCGGAAAGAAAAGGTAGCTCTTTTGGGGCTCTGCTACCCCTTAATGGGACCAGGAGGGAAAAGTGGGAGGAATGGAATAGAAAATGATAGACATGAAGCTGCCAGATCCCTGAGACTTCATCTGTAGCAGTTATAGGGTCCTGAGTATGTCTTTATGTCTCTAACTTTATCAGATTGCAAATAATTTAATTTTATTTTTTAGACATTATTAAACAGTCAACTAGAAATGGAAAAAATGAAAGTTGAACAAGAAAGAAAGAAAGCAATTTTATCCCAGGAAATGATGAAAGAAAAGGTATTGCTTTTCCTTTGCCTCTATCATTCAGTAAGAATTATATTCAATTACTCATTCTTTTTTATAGCATTTTTTGAAAATTACATGTAAAGACAATTTTGGCACTCATTAAAAAAAATTTGAGTTGCAGATTTTCTCCATCATTAGCTCCCTTATTTCTGCCATCCCTAAGATGGTGAGCAATTTGGTCTCTATTGCACAGGTGCAGTCTGTAGAACTGTTTCTGCTGTATGACCAGAAGAAACTTAGGCATTCCTTTGGAGGTCAGCAGGCATTAGAAAGAACCTTGATTTCAGCATTAGAGGACTGGATTTATGATTTGGCTTTGCTGTGTTTGTCTATGGGCCCTTTGGAAAGTCTTTCTGTTTCTCAGTTCCTTATATGTAAAATGAGAAGGGCATTCAGCTAATGATCTCTTGATATTCTGTCTAAATCTAAATCTATAGTAAATCTTAGTTGTCAGTGTGCCATTCTTATTCACAGAGTATCCAAGACAGTATTGAACTTGAGGGCTTGAGTATAATTTCTAACTTTTTGAATCTGTTCTTTTATTATATTGGTGAAACTAAGTGGCATTATTAGAGGCTCCCTGGAAGTGAAACTGAAGTGGTAACTTGTTAGCCATGGAAAGTATTAATTTGAAATTTCTCTTTTTAGTTGAAGGACTAATACATTCTTACTAAAAGGCCTATGTAGATTATTATATCTTGAAATTGTAAGTTTAGAACAGTGCTTAAATAAACTGACTTAGAAGCTTCTAATGTCAGAAATCAATATTAATTTGACTTATGAATTGAGTTTGATTTTATATATTGTGCTGTCAAAAGTAAAAATTCACTTTCTAGCTGGTTCAACAAAAAATTCCTTTTTATCCTCAAAAAGTTAGAATGATATTGATATAAATAGGTTAGACTCTGAAGTTATATAAGTAACATTAACTAATAAAGTTTAGGTATACCTTAAAGATAAGATGTTAATATTTATCACTCCTTTGTTGATAGAACTTCAGAAGTCTTATCTATATTGTCTTATGAAAATTATTATTTTTTTTGTTTCAAAAACCAAACTAATAACCTGCCCTTTTTTATTATTCTTTTGCTTTCCTTCATCTGTATTGGATATTTTAATATTCAAAGGAACGTAAGACATTTTCTTTTTCAACACTGGAAACTGTTTCTAGCACTCCTACCTTGTCACGCTCAAGTTCTCTAAGTGGAATTGATATGGCAGGCTTACAAACATCATATCTTTCCCAGGTAATGGTTTATTTCTTACTGTACATTTTCAAATCAGAAAAACGAAGAAGAGGAAAGGGAGATGTACCAACACCTTCTCCTTTACTCCTCCATTTTCTCCACATGTCTGTAAGTTGGTGAATATAAATATGTGCCTACAGCCAAAATACATTCTAGGAAATTATAAATAAAAAGTAAATAAAATAGGAAACAGAGTTTCTTTAACTCTTATATGTGTGTTCTTTACTCATGTGTTTGACTGCATTATTAATGCTGAAACAGCAAGAATTATTGAGAGCCCATTTAGTTTAGGCATTCAATTGGGGAAGTATACAAGACTCTCTATAAATTAGTGGTGTGTGATGTGCTCTATAGATTGTATAAATATAGAAATTCATTGAATGGAAAGGAAGATTTGTGTGTGTGCTGTAGTTACTGGAAAAATGATCAGAGAAAAAGGTAAGACTTGAGCTGAGCCTTGGAGAATGGGAAGTAATCAGATAGGTTGAGAAGAGACTAAAAGGCATTATGATTTATTTTATTCAAATGTATAACTTTAGCAGAGACGAGACAAGGAAGTGTGATTTGCCTGGGATTTGGGCCAGTAAAGAGACTGATATGAGTTAAGAGTTACTGGAAAATTATCAGTTCAAGGATATCAGGATTTTGGTTTGATAGTTAATAGGGAGTTTTTAATAGACTATAAGATTTATGGTGATTTTTGAAAACTATCTGACTATGATAGTGTATTTTGTATGATATGGAAAGGAACTTTAGCTAGGAAGATGAGTTAGAAGGTTAGATTTAAATAATAGTTTCATTATTATTATTATTATTATTATTATTATTATTATTATTATTATTATTATTACTTTTTTTTTAGGTTTTTTTCAAGGCAAATGAGGTTAAGTGGCTTGCCCAAGGCCACACAGCTAGGTAATTATTAAGTGTTTGAGATTGGATTTGAAGCCAGGTACTCCTGACTCCAGGGCGGGTGCTTTATCCACTGCATCACCTAGCCTCCCCATTAAATAATAGTTTTAATGAAGTTTTGAGTTGGTAAGGACTTGGACTAGAGAGGAGCAATGTGATAGGAAAGGAGGGGACTGAACTGAGATATTTTGAAGGAAGAATGGATAGGGTTTAATCAGTGATTATAGGGGATAATGGAGAGGAAGGGTGTCTATGTTTTTTTAGCTTGGAAACTAGAAGACTGGGAGTTCCAGTGAGAGAAAAGGAGAAATGTAGCTAGGAGAGCCATTTTGGTGAGAAATAAGATTTAGAGATATAAAGGTGGGTGATATTCACAAGAAGGCAATAATTGAAACCATAAAGTACAGCAGAACTAACATAGGGGAAAAAAAGAAAAAGAGTTAGGCATAAAAGCCAAGAGAGAGGGGGGGAATGTTTCTCCTCAGAAAATAATCATGTCCCTCCTGACATGATTTGCATTCCCAATTAACTGTAGTGAGGCTATAGATGATTTTTCAAATATTTGAAATTGAAATTTACAATATCCTGTGTATAGGTGTTCCTTTCTGCAGTTTGAAAGGTTCTGACAAATGTTGTGGAAAGCAAGTAGTCATTTGTATTTTAATTTGAATTTTGTTCAGCTTTAGTTTTATTGAAGCTTTTCTTAGAAATGAGAATATGTCAATTCTCTGTTTCATGGTAATTAAAATGTACATTGATTGACATATCACTGTTGAAATGAGAAAAAGATAAAAGATATTCTGAGCTCACATAATCTTTTTTTCTATGTATCCATGATGATAATCAGATCTTCCTAGAATTTAACAAATTTCATAGCAGCAAAAACTTAACCTTATTTTTGAGCCTTATATCTTAATGCTTTTTATAGATGTGTATGCATATTAAAAAAATATATATGAATATATATAAAATATTTTTATAATAAACATAGGATGAATGTCAAGATCATTCATTTGGACCAATGTCTGTGTCAGTAAATGGAAGTAATCTCTATGATGCTGTAAGAATGGGAGCTGGATCAAGTGTTATTGAAAATCTTCAGTCTCAGTTAAAATTAAAGGAAGGAGAAATTACTCACCTGCAGGTAATAATTAATCCTAAGTATGTCAAATACATGTTACTTTAAAAAGCAAACAAACTGATATTGTCAGAAGTTCAACTTTCCATCTTCTCAGAGGCATATTTCCTCAGAAGTATATATTGGATTTTCTTCTTGTTAGGGATAAAGATATTTTTAGTTTTCTGATTTTTTAGAAAGAATGAGTCCACAAAGTAATCTTCTGATGCTTCACTATGGTATAGAAGTGATTCCTGCTCTTTTTCCAAGAAAACAAAAGCAGGCTTTACTAAACTAGAAAGATTTCAAGTATAGTCCTAGTGACTCATATTGTCTGTTTTTAGGTGACCAGATTGTTGAATATGGGGAAACTCAATATTTATACTTCAGCTACTTGATGATGAAATGTTTGGCAGTGGCAACCCAAGAAATTTTTTAAAGATCTGTCATTCAAACAGTGGCTGTGATGCCCACCAGAAGAAGTTGGAATTCTTCATTTATTGGCATTTTCTCCTTTAAAGTTTTTTAATGCATTAATTTCTTTGCTTTTACCATCTTAGTAGTTTGTATTTTGTGAATAAAAATATTTTGATTTGTAATGTTCTCTTTGTAGATGGAAATTGGAAATCTGGAAAAAACTCGCTCTATAATGGCTGAAGAGTTGGTTAAATTAACAAATCAGAATGATGAATTTGAAGAAAAAGTGAAGGAAATACCAAAACTTCGTGCACAACTAAGGGTGGGCATTTCTTAAGTTATTCATTCCACTCAATGTAATATCCTAAGCAGCTTGAAAAAAATAGCTTAATATTAGAGTAGAAATCTTTTTAAAATTTAAGCTATAATATTAACATTTTCTTCATTTCCTTTTTTAACAATTTGTGTATTTTATTTTCTTTAAAAATTTTTTTTATCCCAGCTGCATACAAATGCAAGTTTCAGCATTTACTTCCAAAACCTTGTGTTTCAAATTCTCTTCCCTTCCTCCCACCCCACTCCCCACCATGAGAAGGCAAGATATTTGGTGTAAATTAAAAATGTATAGCCATGAAACCATTATAGAGTAGAAATTTTTAAGGAATATTTTGTATATCATTTTACATTTTCAAGGTAGTTTTTAATTACATGTATTGGTTTTAAAAGTCCAGCACATGAAAGGGAATAAAAATTAGAAACCTTATATGGTTGAAGGACTTCCCTTTATATCATTAGTTGATTCATTGCCACTGGATAAGCCAATACATTTGGAAGAAACTCTCCATTCTGATTTTTTTTTTTTTGGTGAAGGTAAAATTTTGTGTTCATACTTTAAATGAAACTGCTTATGGAATTCACCAAAGATAAAGGACCATGATTTAATTTATAGCAAGAGCAAATACCAGTAAAGGGACTTTAGTTTAACTTAATTCTTGATGCAGTTAAAGAGGGAAATAAAATAGCCATCAGAAGAGATTATAGTTCTGCTAAGTAGGTTGAGAAGACTTTTATTAAATATATTTCATGGTTAAGTTATTTTAAACTTATTCTGTTTCAAATGTATATTTTTTCATGAACTGTACTTATACAAGGCAGTGAATAATAACTGACATGTCTACATAAGGTATAAATATGCAAAAGGCTTTCTATTTTGAAACTTCATTATAACCGAAATTACTATTAGTATCCCTATTTTACAAATGAGAAAAATGAGGCTTGCCTTTATATAGCTTTTGCCTGTTCCCACGTTCAAATGAATGTCAGTGGAAGAATTTTAATGCTGGTTTCTTGATTCTTTTAAGTTCAGCCTTCTATCCACTTTGTAACCATCTTGTATCCCAGCATTAATTGTACCATTGGAAAAGTTCTGGTTTGAGAGTCAGATGGAATCCTAGTTCTCTTCTTGGAATTGGCTTTGAAACTTTGGGAACTCTTAATCTCTCTGCCTCAGTTTCTGCCTCATTTGTTTTTGGGTACTCTTTCCACCATTCCAGGTGGCAAGATGGGACCTGGTAGTTCCTCTAATTTGAGATTCTGTCATTCATGCTTTAGTAAAGAATTCCTTGAGTTGTTGTGTTCAACAATCCTAGTGTCCAGGCCTCCAGTGCTGAGGAAGATTGATCTAGGTTCGGCCTTTGATGGTAGGGCATTCATTACTGGATTGGACTGGAAACTTTTCTCACTTGGCTAGGAACTGCCAATGTTTGTGCTCCATTGCCTTGATCTGGAAGAACCCAGGATCAGCTCTACACAATGATAAGTTATTAGAGAAAGACTCAATTTAAAAAAGAAACCAAACTGCAAAAACAGTCCTTCAAGTCCTTTAAGCTTTCTTCCAGCTTAGATTCTAACAAAGTGTAGTTGGTTAAAATTTTGGTGATGGTGATGAGTGGATATGATGCTTGTCATCTGTAGACTTATTGGCACAAGTGTAAAACAATGATGGCAGGAATCTGCTTTGTGATGTTTGCTATAATGATTTTAAAATGTTTGAAAAACTCATTTTGTAGGATTTGGATCAACGATACAACACTATTCTGCAAATGTACGGAGAAAAAGCAGAAGAGGCCGAAGAGCTCCGTTTAGATCTTGAAGATGTAAAAAATATGTATAAGACTCAGATAGATGAACTCTTAAGACAAAGGCTGAACTAAACTCTAGTGAAAAGTAATTTTACTTTTTTAAAGGAAAGATTGAATATGTAAATGTGGAATTGTAATAACTTGTAAATTCTATTAAAGTATTAAAATGTGGTTTTCTTATAGAATTTAGAAGTTTGAAAAATTGTTTTATAACATGTAGTACTTATATGAAGTTAAATTATTTGGTGCAATATCTGAACTTTATTTTTGAAACTATTCTCTCCCTTTCCTTAGAATTAATTTTTAAAACACCTGATTTTTATGTCTTGGCCAACATAGAGGTTGATTACTTTGCCCTCATCAGTAAATCTGTCTACAATGAAATGTTATAGAAGGATATTATAGAAAGGAATTCATATATATATATATGTTATAGATATTACTAATATATCTATAATTTATGTGTATATATAATGTATATATTGAAATGCATTGCTCATTATAGCCTTGAAATCTTTTGAGTAATAAAATCTTTAATATATCTAATCTGCCACTTATGAGTATGTAAAGATGTGTGAGATTAAAAAAATTTACTGACCTTGGGGTATGTTGTTCAATCTTGTATTAATTTTTAGAAAGTATAAATCACAAGGACTTGCTGTCTGAAATCTAAAGGGCAGATAATTCAGACGTAGCTTTTCTTTTTTGATCCAAGCATGACTCCAGAGTCCAATTTGCTCTCTAGTGAACTTCATGTGCTCAGGCTCATGTTGGCATTCTCACTTGACCTATGGAGGAGTTATTTCACCAAAGTAATAGGGTTTAGTTCTATAAAAATGTCCCTTTTTTTTGTAGCCAGCAAAAGAGATCTCTAGCTATTTTACATTTGGTTGAGCAGAAATTTACCTGTAACTATAATTTTAGTTTTGTGCTTGAAAACAGTTTCGTTTAAATATTTTTGGAAAGGAGGGACTGTTTTATAGCATTACTAAGAATAAAAAGTAAATTCACTTATTAAAATAATTGGTTCTTTTAGAACTATCAGTGCTCTAATTCTATAAAGCAATATTTTTGGCACTTTAAAAAGTGAATATTTGAAACAATAGAACTTTAAAAATTTATAGAAGCCATTTTAGTTTGATATTAATGTAAATCCATGTTATTTATAGGTTTAATTTATTTTGTAAAACATTTTTATATTAAACTTTATTTTTTGTTATTTTTCTTCTATATTCCTGAAACCAATTATGTCATGGGTTATTTTTTGACCTTCATTCTTTTGAAACCTCTTTTGAAATTGCATGAAGACATTGTTGATCATTGTCCTTTTCCTTTTATTTTGAGTGACTTAATAAATAACCATCCCTTTTTCAATTCTGTTTTTGTTCAGAAAATAGCCAGGTGAAGTTTTCTATCTGTGAAATGGTTTGATGCATTTATATCACTGACTATCTGTAACTTATAATTGTGGGTTGTTTCATGTAATTTTTAGTTAAATCTGCAATTCCAACAGTTTGCTATTGTAGAAAACCATGTTGAAGAACCTTTTCCAGGGTAATTACAGATGACCTCATTTTTTTTCTCTTTGCATTCCAGACAGCAGTTGTGTCACTTCGGTCTCTGATTTGTAGCATTAATAAATATTCTTTCAATGTGAACTATACTAATGAAGTTAATTTCTTGTGTTTTTTTTTTTTTGCTACGAAACAATCTGATTTCTTTTGGCAAATGTGAATATTTAGGGATAAAATACTATAATTACTCTGAATGAAATTGAAATTGTTGGATCTTTCTTAGAGATAGTCCAATAACACTTTTTTTTTTTAGGTTTAGTTAGGAGGGTAGTACAAAATAAAATTTAGAAGTTAAGAAACAAGATTTTAAAGAGTTCAGAGCTACAATATAAGAGTTTAGGAATTATAAAATTATCTCTGAAAGAGTTCTTTATAAGTGTTGAAAAAAAATGATACAACCCAGTCAACAAATCTTTGAAATAAGGAACATTTCCTGGGAACATTAAAGTCAAACATCTATATACAGTGTCTTAAGCATCCTGGAGATTAATTAATTTTAGTACTTAAACATTTTAATAAATGAATTTTATAAGGTAATGTTTGATGGTTTAGTCATCTTGTATAATTTTAAATCGGCAGATAAATGTCATCACTGATTTAATAATTTTAAATTTTGCTGATACTTAAAAATGGAATCATTTACTGACAGATTACACTGTTAGAAAATTGAACTATTCAATTCTCTAATTGTAAAAACTCAGACATAAAAGATAATTGAATTTCTATTTTTAGTCCTCAGTAAATACTGTATCTAGCTGATTTTCTCATTAAAATAGGTTTATTTTCTAAAATAAAAAGAAAGCTAAATTTATAAGCTGAAAAATAAATAGCCCAAGAGTTAATATCATTAAGTGTCCTCATGTCTCAGTATTATAGAACATATTTTTGAAATCCCTGTTATATTTAAAAGTTGAGAATGACTTGCTGTCCGTTTCTACCTTGTTCTATTAAGGAAGAGTGCTGCTTTTGATATAAGCTATGTAATTCTATACTGTAACTTAAGATAGTACAGTTTTAAAAATGGAATATGACAAAGTTCTAAATTAGGTCATTTAAATTTTATAGGTCAAGCAACAGATGCTTTCTTGAGCTGTGAATTAGGCCTTTAGTGATTGGTGAAAAATGTTTATTTTTAAGTTCTCTAAAGTAATTTATGGGATAGCCACAAGATGTCCAAACTCTACCCTATGTACATATATATTCCATTTTTATTTACTTTTAAGTCTCGTTACAAATAAAGAAGTTTAATTTCCCTTAGACCAGGGCCAGATTTTATCTCATAACAGTTTATATTTTTTAAAGAATTTTAAATGTTTTATAATACAGGTCAACATGAGAGAAGAGGTTGCTAGAATTCAAGTGGTAAGAGAATGTAAATTACCTGTATAAAACATGGTTTAAATAAAGCTCTTAAAATAATAATGCATTTCCTCTGGATTGTGAGAGTTAGTTTTGTGTGTTGATCATTATATAGGTTTGAAATTTTTATTGGGGCAAAAAGCCAAGTCAGACATTTAAGAGAGTGTATTGTTTGTGTATGTGTTTTCTGTTTGTCACCATATTTGTCAAGTGTATTCTGTTTGATCTTTTTTTCCCCCCCTTAGAAGCTGTCATTCTGAAAGCCCGCCCTCTAATTCATCTGGTATAAATTGAAGACTTGCTGGGGAGTTCTGAAGTTCTGTGAGCTTGAGGGGACACAATGGCAAAGCCAGACCATCTTTTTCTTGATTTCACTTCCTTTTGGCTCCTTCCCCCCCACCCCCCACCCATTGAATCTTTGTGTTGATGGGCTTCAAGGCATTCAGCAGCCTTTACCTGGAGCTTTTGTGGGAGGGGGAAGACACTCTTAGCCTCCTTCCTGGAGCTTCATAAATCTTGAATTAAATTGACCTAGCTTTTCAAGGCAGCCTTTTCCATGTTGAATAACTAATTGTTGGGAAGTTTTTCTTTATGTCAAGTCTAAGTCTCTCCCTTTCCCCCCCATGTTTGGTATTTATAGGTGGTAGTTTCTATGTGGGAATAGAATGGCTTTAATCCCTCTTCCCAGTGAAAGCTTCCCTGGCTTTCTCCCCTTCACCCCAGTGTCCACTTTTAGTTAAACAGAATTCATCTACCCAATTGTTCATTGATTTCTTGAGACTCTTCATTAACCTGATCCCCTTCTTCAGTCCTCAGTGGGAAGATGGATTATCCAGACACTCTTCCTGCCAGCCCATTTTTGTTCTGACCTCACTGGATTGTCTTAGCATCTCAGTCCCTGACCACTCAGTAGATCCTCAGGTATTTTTTAGGTTAACTGTTTTGTCTTTCCCTGGTCATAATTTTCCCCTCTTTTGGGTTTGGGAAGTATAGACTCTTCTGTCTTGCTAGATTTGGCAGAACATTTTGGCCTGCCAGTTTTCTTTTTGGATCTTGATTCTATCTTCTAACATGTTAACTCTCAGTAGAACAGTACACCATGGGACAGATCCTTGGGAAGGAAGGGGCCATCCACTAGAGACCTCCCACTGGACTTGAGGGCAGGAGAGGCAAGAGTTCAAAATCTGCCTCTGCATTACTACTACAGCCAAGTGAACCACCTTTCAGAGTTTCAGTTTCCTCCTTAGTAAATGAGGACCATATCAGTTTTACCTAATTTTGAGGGTCATCTAGACTCCATATCTTGTTCACAAAGGTAGCTTTGAGAGACTTTTGTCAAATGAAATCTTGTTAAATTAATATTCTTTTTATGATCCATTAGTCTAGCATTTACTATCTTATGAAAAGGGAATGAAGTTTGTGTAATATGACCTGCTTTTTCAAAAATCATGGATTTTTTCTTAATTCCTGCATCATAACATTCAGGTTTTTTGATTTACATTGGTTTTTTTTAATATATATATATATATATAAGGCAGTGGGGTTAAGTTACTTGCTCCTAAGATTACACAGGCAATTATTAAGGGTCTGAGACCAGATTTGACTCGTGTCCCTGACTCCAGAGTTGGTGCTCTATCCACTGTGCCACCTGGTTGCCCCAATTTACATTGTCTAGAAGTTACCTTGGCCTGCTATCTTCAAAACCAGTTTGCTTGTGAAGAAAGCATGTCCTCCAATCTTTCCTTTTGTTTCTCTTTAAAATTTTCCTCCAATTCAGGTTTTTTGTTTTGTTCTGAACTTGTCGTTTTCTCATTGCTTCTACTTTGGAGAGCTTCAATTTTACTGTCTTCACATGAACCTATTTTGCTTGTTTGTGTTTTTAAATGCTATTGAAAGTTTTAATATCTTGCCTAGATTGATTACTATTTTTTTTATGAATTTGTTTTGAGTCATTCTTTAATTTTTTTGCTATTAAGTATTCTCTGGGAGTCCATTGGATTCAACTTTTCACTGAGCAATTGAGGATCAAGTAAGATAACATATGTAAAGCACTGTGCTAATCTTGAAGTTCTCCCCCGTTTTTTTTGGCAAGACGGTGGGGTTACGTGACTTGCTCAAGGTCACACAGCAAAGTAAGTATTAATGTGTCTGAGGCTGGATTTGAAATCAGGTCCTGATTCCAAGACCAGTTCTCTAGTCACTGCTGCTCTGAGCACCCCGTGTTTTTTAGCCTGTTTCTTTCCTCTGCCTCCCCTGATCCTTTTGATAACAGAATCAGTGCTAGCTTTGTGGGGAGTGGGGACATTGGTGGGATTCAGGTTGAGTCATTCTTACAGCTGGGTTCCTAGCTTCATGGCTGCCTCTGCTGCTATGGCAGCTGTGCTGGTTGTCAGGGCGATGATTCTAAGAATTCTCCATCTAAAGTCCCTTAGTATTCATGAGTTCTTTACCTTCTGTGCATGATGAGATTCTGGGAGGGAAGGACTCCTAAGGAATCTGACGGAATTAATCTCTAGAGGTTTGGGGATTGAAAAGATTTTGCAAAACTACCATCTTACTTACCATGCCAAGTGACATGCTCCAGTCCTGGTGAAGCCAGGGGGAATCTTAGTGATCATATCTTTCTTAAGATGATAAATCTTAGAATTTTCTGGGAATCAAAACTAGGATCATACCATTTACATATTTATTGGTAAGACAACTTTTTTCCCCAAAGTTTTATAAAACAAAACTTGCCCTTCTCTAGACTTGAGATAGCTCCAAGATCTTTTAAAAGATACTTAGATGTATCTGTGATCTCAGGGGTTTGTATAGTTGCTTCAACAATACAGCTGACTATCTACAGTGTCTGCCTATCTCCTTATGTGACTCAACCAAGTCCTTCTGTAAGTTCATGACAAAATCCACCAAATTTCTCAAGAGAAACAGCTTGAGGGTGGTGGGAAGCTTGAACAGAAACAAGGAGACTTAGACCTGTTAAGGTGGGATCTCAATTGTTAGAACACAGTTCCTAGACACTAAATTTTACACATTGTTCCTTGAATGACTTTGGGCAGATCATGGCAACCTGAGAGATTTCTTCATGAATTAAACCTATCTAAAGTCATGAAAAAATGCTCCAAATTATTGGAGAAATATAAATTAAATTAAAACAACTCTGAAGTACAGATTGGTTAATATGACAGAAAAAGGAAAATGATAAATGCTGGAGGGGATGTGAAAATTGGGACACTAATGCATTGTTGGTAAGTTGTGAACTGATCCAGCCAGTCTGGAGAAAATTTGGAACTTCCACAAAAAGGCTATAAAACTGCATAACCTTTAATCCCAAGATGCCACTACGGTTTTTTTTTTTTATGGAAAAAAGACCTTTATATATAAAAATATTTGTAACAGCTCTTTTTTTTGTAGTGGCAAAGGATTGGAAAATGAGAAGATGCCCAGCAATTGGGGAATGCTGAACAGGTTGTGGATGGTGATGGTATACTTTGTGCTATAAGAAATAAGCAGACTTCCATGAACTGCTAGTGAAGTGATTAGAACTAGGAGAACATGGTATTACACGGTAATAAGCATTATTGTATTATGAACAACTGTGAATGATTTAGCTATTCTTAGCAATACAGTGATCTAAGTCCCAAAGGACCCATGATGAAGAGTGCTATCAACCTCCAGAGGAAAAACTGATGGAGTCTAAATGCAGGCTGACTCATTTTTCACTTTTTTTTTGGTTTTAGTTTTCTTCTACAAAATGTCTCATGTGGAAATATGTTGTACATGATTGCACATGTATAACCTATAACCTATATCTTATAGTTTACTGCCTCAGGTAGGGAGAGAGAGAAATTAGAACTCAAAATTTTAAAAAATGTAATGAGAAGAAAAAATACTATTTTAGGGTGTTATTTTTGCAAGGCAAATGGGGTTAAGTGGCTTGCCCAAGGCTACACAGCTATTAAGTGTCTGAGACTGGATTTGAACCCAGGTTACTCCTGACTCCAGGGCTGGTGCTTTATCCACTGTGCCACCTAGCTGTCCCCCAAAATACTATTTTAAAAAAATGTTCTTCATGGGAAAATAACTCCTGCCCACCTTACCGCACAAAATTGTAAGAATCTAATGGGATTATAGAAAATGCTCAGCAAATATGAATCACATTTTCTGATGTCTGGTGTTTTGACATTGATTTCAGTTAGGCAGCAAACTAACCATGTGACCCTTGGAAAAGTTACTGATCCTCTCCCTGGCAGTTTCTTCACCTGTAAAATAAGGACATTTGATTTGATGGACTTTAGAGGACATTCATCTCAACAGTCACAATCCAATATTCCCTAGAAACAGATGCAGCCATTTCAAATATCACACTTGATGTATTTTTCCCAGTGTATTCTACTCTATTTTAAGAAATCTATTTTTCATAATCTTTATGCCAAAAAGTATCTTGGCATATAACTGAATGGAAAACCTATTTAAGTTCAGAATTTTTAAAAAAATATCCATTTTGGACCAGCTGACAGGAAAACTTAAGTACATTTCTTGTGCTTGCTAAAAGTAGCCTTGTGGCAAGTTGGGAAAATCCAAGAAATATGTATTTGTCTTTTGTTAACTTTATTTTGATTGGCGGGGAAATTGGATTAAGATTTCAAATAAATCTTGGACTTTTAATACAATTTTTTTCCTTCCAAGTCAGACCCTCCTTTAGGAAGTCTTAAAGCACTCTTGACAATTATTTCACATTCCTGGAATTATTTCCCACAGCCTCTGACTTATTTAGGTTGGCTGGCGGTTGGAAGTATATTAAACAACACAACAATCACTAAGCATTTCCTAAGCACATAATATGGGCATTGTGCTAGGTCCTGGGTATATGAAACCATCCCTATCTTTGAGGAGCTTACATGCTAACATTTGCTAGGATGTATAATTGCATTTGTTATGATAGGATTTAACCTCTTGAGCATGGGAAATTATGATTTGTGGTTTTGTTGGCACAGGGAATTCTTGGTGCACAAACATTTCATCAATGAAATAACAAGACCAGTTTCTTCCTCTTTTCTCCTCAAACAAATAAAAAACCTGGAGGGGAAAATTGTCAATAAAAGCAGCTTCCAGGGTGGCACAGTGGATAAAGCACTGGCCCTGGACTTAGGAGTATTTGGGTTCGAATTCGGGCTCAGACACTTAAAAATTACCTAGCTGTGTAGCCTTGGGCAAGTCACTTAACCCAATTTGCCTTGCAAAAACAAAAAGAAAAAAAAAAAGAAATCCCCTTGAGGTGAGCTAGGTGGTGCAGTGGCTATGGAATATCTTTGTTCAAATATAACCTCAGACTTTTACTAGCTCTGTGACCCTGAGTAAATCACTTAATCTCTGAATGCCTCAGTTTCCACATCTGTGAAGTGGGGATAACAATGGCACCTAACTTCCAGGGTTGTGAGGATAAAATGGGATCATTTGTGAAGGACTTTGCAAATCTTAAGGAATATTAATCCTGGCTATAATCATGATTATGATGGTGACTCCTAACTCCACAGTCTCTGTACTCACATAGCCTCACCACTCCCTTAGTTAAATCACTTCAAATTTCCCAGTTGGTTTCTATGCCTCCAGACTCCCCTCTCCTTTTTTATTTTCTACACAGCAGTAGAATTGATAGTTCCACAGTACAAATCTGAAAGTGTTAAGACTCCACGTGGTTTCTTGGTCCATCTAGAATACAAAATCTTGTTTGCCATTAAAGCATTCCACAATCTAATTTTCAACTGTGTCTCTGGTTTTGCTTTATAGTTTCTTCTCACTGCCTTTTTTTTCCCCAAAGGTTTTTGCAAGGCAAATGGCATTAAGTAGCTTGCCCAAGGCCACACAGCTAGGTCATTATTAAGTGTCTGAGACTGGATTTGAACCCAGGAGTACCTCCAAGGCTGGTGCTTTATGCACTATGCCACGTAGCCACCCCTTCTCACTGCCTTCATAACTGGGCAATCTGGCTCCAACTTCATCATTCAACTGAAAATTACCAATGATCTCTTAGTTGCTAAATCAAACATCGTTTTCTCAGATCTCCTGTTCCTTGACGTCTCTTTGGCTGTTGCTCATCCTTAGCTCTATAATCTTCCATGAGTATTCTCTCTTGATTTTTCAACTTGTCTGATTTCTTCTCAGCATCCTCTATTGGATCTTCGGCCGAGTCGCATCTGCTAATAATGGGTGAATCCCAAGGTTCTGTCCTGGGCCCTCTTTTCTTATCCTTTATCTTACATCGGTGATGTCCTCAGTTCCCACGGATTCCGTTATCATTCCATAGATGATGCATCTCAGATCTATTTATCCAACCCTAACTTAGGCTCCTGAACTCCAGTCTTACATCTTCAAAATCCACCCGAACGTGTTGACCTGGTTGTCTCAGGGACGACTTCTTGCCCCTCTTTCTAACTCGCGGGTGATTTTCAGGGGCATCAGGATCATCGCAGTCATTGTGGCTCACAAGCTAGGGATGATGCTCGACTTCTCTCATATCTGTTGCCAAGTCTTGATTGCAGCCTCAGAACGTCTCGTCTTCGCCCCTGTAACACTTGCCAGGTGGGCACAGGCCCTCGCCGCTGTGCCAGGAGCCTTCTGGTTGCTTTCCTCGGCTCAAGTCTCTTCCCACGGCGGCTCACCCCCTGCCCAACCGGCGTTTGGGGGCTGGGCCTGCCCGCGGCCGCCAAGCCCAAGGCCAGGCCGGCTGAGGACCCCCCAGCCCGGCTGAGGACCCCCCAGCCCGGCCCCTTCTGCCGCGGCGCGGCTTCTGCGTTTTCCTTTCCTCTTGTCTTTGCGCTTTGACGTTCACGACTGGGAGTTTCTCCTTCCTCGCTTCTGGCCCGGAACAGCGGGCTGCGCTGGTTGTTTCTGTCTCGGCCCTCTTTCCCCTCGAGTTTAACCCAAACGGGCCGTTGTTTCAGACAGGCTCGGGGTGGGGGCACGCCCCCCCGGACCGGCCCTCGTGGAGGAGCGGCAGCGGACGGCTGTGCCCCCCAAGCCTCGGGGCGCGGGGGACCCCGGGGAGAGGGGCCCCGGGGAGAGGGGGCCCGGGGAGAGGGGGGCCCGGGGAGAGGGGGCCCGGGGAGAGGGGGCCCGGGGAGAGGGGGCCGGGAGAGGGGCCCGGGGAGAGGGGGCCCGGGGAGAGGGGGCCCGGGGAGAGGGGGCCCGGGGAGAGGGGGCCCCCGGGGAGAGGGGGCCCCGGGGAGAGGGGGCCCGGGGAGAGGGGGGCCGGGGAGGGGGCCCCCGGGGAGAGGGGGCCCGGGGAGAGGGGGCCCGGGGAGAGGGGCCCCGGGGAGAGGGGGCCCCGGGGAGAGGGGGCCCGGGGGAGAGGGGGCCCGGGGAGAGGGGGGCCCGGGGGAGGGGGGCCCGGGGAGAGGGGGCCCGGGGAGAGGGGGCCCGGGGCGCGGGGGCCCCGGGGAGAGGGGGCCCGGGGAGAGGGGGCCCGGGGAGAGGGGGCCCGGGGCGCGGGGCCAGAACGCAAACGGTGGTGAGGACAGCCGGGCTGGGGCGCCCCGTGCTCGCCTTTGCCCGAAAGCGGCCCTTTGGTCACCCCCGTGGCGCGGCGTGGCCCCCCTCCTTGAAGGCGAATCTGTTTCGTGCTTTGTTTTATTTCTGCACCCCCAAAGGCACCGTGGGTGGAGGCGGCGCGGCGCGGCGGGGCCTGGCCCGGAGTTCGAGTTCTGCCCTTGCGGCTGCCCCCGAGGGGCGGGGTCGTCACGTGCGGGGCGCAGGGCGCGGGGGGCACACGGGCCCCCCGCCCCCCCCCGTGGAGCCCCGCCCCGGCTTCCCGCCCACGGGGGGGGGTCGGACAGGAGCAGCGATCCGGGCCCCGCCCCGCCCCCGCCGGGCCTCGGCCCACCCACAGGTCCCGCCCACCGGGCCCCGCCCCGCCCCGCCCCGCAGGCCCCGCCCCCGCCTCAGGTTTCCGGTGAGCTCCCGGCGCCGGTGGTGACGACTCCCCCCCCCCGGCCCCTCCCAAGCTGCCCCGCGCGGGCCGCCGCCCCGCCCCGCCCCCTCCGGGCCCCGCCCCGCCCCGCCCCGCGGCTCCCACGCCGGCCCGGGCACGTGCCTGCTCTCGCGGGGGGCCCAGCGCCCGCCTCGCCCCTCCCTCTCCCGAGGAGCCGCCCGACGCCCCCCGCGGACCCCCGGTGCACGGTGAGCGCCCCCCGCCCCCGCCCCCGGGCCCCGCGGCCGCAGCTCCCCGCTCCGTGCGGCCCCCGGGGCCGGGCCTGCCGCCTCCGCCCGCCCCGGGCGCGCCGGGAGAAGGGCGTTTCGTTGGTGCGCTTGTGAGCCCCCGCCGCGCTTCTCCGCGGGCCCCGCGCCCCGCGCCCCCCGCGGCCCCCGCGGCCCCCCGCGCCCCGCATCCCCCCGCGGCCCCCGCGCCCCCTGCCAGCGCCCCCGTGCCAGCGCCCCCGCTGCCTCAGCCGGGCCCCGGGGCCCCGCGGGCACGGAGCGGGGCGGGGCGCACCGTGCCAGGCGCCGTGCCAGCCTGCCAAGCCCACAGGGAGAGCGGGACACCTCCCGGACGAGCGGCGGCTCGCTCCGGGGCGGCGGGCCCCCAGCCTGGCACTGCCGCGCCGCCTCTGCCCGGGAAGCGCGAGCGGGCTGGCGAGGCGCGGGGCGCGGGGCGCGGGGCACGGGGCGCGGGGGGGGGGGGGCCGCGGGGCGCGGGGCGGGGGGCGCAGGCTCCTCGGCTCACCTCGGAGAGCCAGAGCCTCCCGGGGCCGCCCGTGCTTATCAGCGATAACCCACTGCTCTGCCCTTGTGTTTCCTCTTAGGTTGTACACTTAAAACCATCGCCGGAAGCGTCTGAACCTCTGAGATTTAATTGGTAAAATAACCTCTCCTTATATGTCCTTATTGATAGCATCCGTTTGCATGGTTCTGACCGGATCGCTTTAAAATGATAGTGCCAAGGAAAGGAACTAATAAAAACAAGCCCACACCCCTTCCCTTTTGGTGCTACACGGCACCCTCACCCCTCGGAGCCTCGAAGGACAGAAAGCGAGGTCACCCCTGCTGACCTCTGGTCAGTCCTGGCTTTCCCCGGTGTATTTGTGATAAAGAGGACCTTCTGGGTGGGCGAAACAGCAGCATCTTCTAAAACCTGCTACCCCCCCCCCCAATTTTCTTTTCCTCCATGATTAAAGTGGAAAAACAAAAGTCAGAAAGGAATTTGTAGGAGGAGAGAAGACAGACCTTTGTAATAAGAAAATAACACTTAATTTAAAAAAAATTGGAATAAGGTCCTTGTGGAACATATACCGTATTTGATATATGCCTAGGTTCTATCTAGTAAGAAATTCATCCTGTTGATTATAAATGAGACAAACTGAGTTATAATCTGTTGCACAAGCCTGGGGTTAGTGTTAGGAAGGTTTTGAAAAAAGCTATCATAATCTGCAACTCACCGTGAAGAGGGGAGAAAAAGGTATCAAGAGAGAGAAAAGGGGAGAAAAAGGTATCAAGCCAGACAAATTTTTTTGATGTGGGAGGAGGAGAGTGAAAGGCAGGAATACCTTGGGGTAGGACTGAAAAGACTTCTTGCCACAAAGTGGTATTCAAATTTAGTTTCTAAGAAAATTAGAGATTTGAAGGAGACAGAGGTGAAAAGCCAATGTATTCCAAATGGTTGGGGCACCAGCCTAGAGATGGGAAATGAAGTGTAATGTATGAGAGACAAACACCAGTTTGGTCAAACCTGTGAAAAGTTCTAAAGGGGAGTAATAGAGAAGAAGTCTGGAAAGGTAGACAGGCAGGGTCAGAAGGGCAAACAGGACCTTACATTTGATAATAGAACTAATAGGGAACCACTGGTGTTTATTGAGTTGTTGCTGTTCTTCATTTTGAACAAGATTGTGACATTAGGGAGGTGATACCCGGGACAAGCTCATGATTTGAATTGGAATGCAGACAGGGCTGTGCTAAGTCAGCAGCCTTGTACTTTCTCCTCCAAGAGCTATCTGGGTTCAGTGGCCGGACATGGATCAGGATGATCTGAGACAGCTTCAGATGTGAGGTCATTGGGATTAGCTGACTCCCCCAAGGTCACAGAGCTATTGAGCATCAAGTGCCTGAGGTCACATCTGGACTCACGTCCTCCTGACTCCAGGGCTTGTGTGCTATCCTCTGAGCCACCCACATGCTTGTCACTTGATTATTAAACAAGGGTAGCCACACAGTCAGACCTTTTCAAAGTGGGGAGAGACTGGAGGTAGACAGACCAATTATTAACTATTAAGAATTCTGTTACAGTAGTTCAGGTGAGAGATGAGAGCTTGACTAGCATGCTGTCTGTAAACAGACAAAGGAGACAAAGATAAGATGTTGGGAAGGTAGAAAGGATACAATTGGGCAACTGATTGGATATATGGGATGAATAAGAACAGAGGAGCAGAATATTCTATTCAGTTTGATTCAGTAAACATTTATTAAATGACTGCTATGTATCAGGCACTCTGCTAATCACTGAAGATACAAAAAGAGGTAAAAGACAGTCCCTGTCTTCATGGAGCTTATAGGGAAGGCAAAATGCATATACACATAGACAGGCCAAGCTATGTATATACCAAGATAACACCAAGAATTTGAGAGACCAGAAATATTTTCAGATCCTTGAAGGATGTAGGAAGTTCAGAAGAGGGCTTGGGTTTTTGGGAAAAGTAATGAATAGTTTTGAACATGTTGAATTTGAGATGTCGCCAGAGCATCTAGTTTGAAATGTTTAATGAAAACTTGGTGATAGCAGACTGGAGCTTGGGAGAGAAGACTGGTTCTTGAAATGCAAATCTGTGAATCATGTAGGTAGAGGTGGTCATTAAACCCATAGGAGTTGATGAAGTCACCAAGAAAGAAGCTACAGAGAGAGAAAAAGGACTCAACAAGGCCCTGGGGGACACCCACTCTTAAAGAATGAGATACAGATGATGAACCAGCCCATTATGGAAACCCAACATATGAGGATCATAGAATTCTGGCTCTGGAGTCAGGAGGAACTTTTCAGTCATCTAATCCAATCTCCTCAATTGAGGAAAATGTCTGTAAGAGATAGAGGTGATGGCCAAGAACCAATGACTTTTTACTCACAATCCAGTACTTTTTTTTTTTGCAAGGCAAATGGGGTTAAGTGGCTTGCCCAAGGCCACACAGCTAAGTAATTATTAAGTGCTTGAGACCAGATTTGAACCCAGGTACTCCTGACTCCAGGGCCGGTGCTTTATCCACTGCACCACCTAGCCACCCCTAAAGTCCAGTACTTTTTGAGTGCTTGGTCATTGATACCCTGTTATAGATTTGAGGGAAGTAAATTAATGATGCATTTCTATTTGAATGACAGGTTTTCTTCCCTGGTTACAATGCTAAGGCTGCTTGTGTTTGGGGTGCTGCTTCACAACATTCCGGGGAGCAACCAAGATGAAACTTCTCACCTGAAAACCCTTCCAGGGACCACCTCCTGGAACCTTAACTTGCCTGAGGAGCACATTCCTTATTTTCTCCACAACAATAGACATCTTGCTGCAGTCTGTGACAAAGACCCACAATGTCCTTATAAAGTAGGTCATTTCCCCATCTTGGTAGTTTATGGAAAGATGTTGTATCATCTAGTCTACTGTTTTTGGTTTTAAGTTCTGCAGGCTTTTTGACTCTGGGGCTGAATTGACATCACTTACTGCCCCAAGTTCTCACTATTGCCTAGACTTCTCTTGTAGAAAGTGGTATTTGAACTTAGTCTTAGAGAAACTGTGAGAGGACGGGCATTAGTGCAGTGTTGGTAGAACTGTCAATTGGTCTAGGCAGAAATTTGGAAGGCTACCTAAATTGCTTAGCTTTTATTCTCTTTCTTTCTCATCATGAGGGACGTGAAACTAAGAACTGACAAATGTAGTGCTTTTAAGCCTGCCAAGCACTTTGGTTACATCACATTATTTAATCTTCAAAATAAGTTGGGGAGGTAAAGATTATTATTATTTCCATTTTATAGATATCAAAATGGATTGAAGATCCATAACTTGTAATTTTATTAACGTGGGGTTGTTGGTGAGTCATTTCAGTCATTTCATGTCCAACTCTCTGTGACACCATTTAAGGTTTTCTTGGCAAAGATATGGGAGTGGTTTCTCTAGATGGAGTTTCTTTCTCTAGATGGTTTTACGGATGAGGAAACTAAGGCAAGGATTAGGATTAAGTGACTTGTCCAGGGTCACACAGATTCTAAGTGTTTGAGATCAGAATTGAACTCATGAAGATGATACTTCCTGACTCCAGACCTAGCATTCCATGCCCTAGACTTTTGATTAAAAGCTACTTTCCCCCAATGAATAACAAGGACTTCTCTGAAATATAGTATGTTAGTTGGTTGCTTACGTGAGACATTGAAGGTCATCTCCATGGTCACACAGAAGCACAACTTAAGAGGCAGACAGAAGGCATCTGGTGGAAAGAAGACTGAATTGGGAGTCAAAGGATCTGGGTTCAAATTCTGACTGTGACACTTACTACCCATGTGATTGTGGACAAGTTCTTTCCCTTCTTAAGGCCACAATTTCTGGTCTCTCAGATCCTATCTCTGAACCTATGATTCTCTGATTTGAATCCAGGTCCAACTTTTTATTCATTAAATTACATTGACTTTCAAAATGCATGTAAGTACATGAATCTATCTGCCACTCACATCCATAGATTCTGTGGCCAGTAGATGAACACAGCCAGTGATGATGGTAGGATCATAGATCTAGGCCTTGGAGGCCCAATTAATCCAACTCTCATTTTTACAGAGGAGAAAAACGGGAGCTTAAAGAAGTGATTGGACTGCTTTAAGTCCCATGGGGAGTAAATAGTTAAAATAGGATTTGAACCCATGTTTTTATTGACTCCAAGTCAGAGCTCTGTGAATTGCCTTGACATTTAAAAAAACAGCCCCAGACTAACCATTACGCAGGTTTTCAGAAAGTCTGCAATGGTATATTGCCTGAAGAGGAAGCAAAATCCCCACTTTGAAGAAAAGACCCTTACTGAAGCGACCAGGGAATCTCCCACATTTTCCTGAAGCTTCCTTGAAACCACTGGCTGGCCACATAATTCAGAAGATGACTACTGCTGCTTCTTCTGTTTAAGTGGACTTGGAAATGATCCAGTTTGGAACCCATTAAAGACATGGTGTCGCTGCCAGAGAGATCAAAGCTAAGCATTGTAAGGCTTCCCTTCCCAGGCTTGTTGACACAGGAAGTGAGGTGGGAAAGGGCTGTCTGGGAATCCAGAAGAGCCTGCCTGTGACCTGGCAGTGGAGCTGCCTTCTGGGTTACAGGCCAGGGCAACCCCGCCATGTCTTCTAGAGCAAGCTGGAACCAACACTGGCCTGGGCCTTGTTGATCAGTGGATCTTTCCCTTTTACAGGGAAAGCAGGGGAATCTTGTAAATAAAACCTCATTTGGAAAGAATCTCTGAGGAATAAGTCCAGGGCTAGTCTGCCTACCCTTGGGGCCATTTTTGTTTATGTGTATTAATACATTCCTTTTAAATTGGCCCAAGGTGCTACAGGTGTGTTGGTATTTGTGGGCACATTCAGTAATGAGCCATTTTTTTTTTAAGGGTGGGAATGAAAATAATGAGTACATTTCATTTCAAAGAATAAGTTCTTTTGTATTGATTTTTGTTTTTAAATTACCTTAATTTCAAAAGATAACCTTCCCTCCTCATTCTATCCCTCACAGTTATTATTTTGAACAAAGAATTTTTAAAAAGAGGAGGGGGAAGGTGTAACAATTCAATAAAACTAACTAGCACATCAGTTAAGTCTAATAAGGTATCCTAAACCCAGAGTCTTCCTCTCTGAAGAGAAGGGAGGATGGTATATTTTCTCCTTTCTTCTTTGGTCCAGGTTTGTTCACAAATTTCAAGGCATCTCATTTGCTCTTTTTCTATTTTGTACATTTACATAGTCTTATTCATCATGTTATTCTTTTGGATCTGCTTTTTTCCCTTCCCATATTCAATTAGTTTTTCATACTCATCTTTTCTTAGGCTGTACTAATAACCTACTACATTTACATATCACAGTTTGCTTCCCCATTGCCCCAGTTCATGGGCATATTCTATGTTTTTAGTTCTTTCCCCCTCAAAATTTTGCTATAAATATTTTAATGTGTATAGGACCTTTCTATCTTTGATCTCCTTGGGTCTTGTATTTAGCACTGAATGACTTGTTTGGGTCGGAACTCATTTCTTTCAAATACGTGTGTGTGTGTGTGTGTGTGTGTGTGTGTGTGTGTGTGTGAGAGAGAGAGAGAGAGAGAGAGAGAGAGAGAGAGAATATGAGAATTGGAGTTCAATAGCTTGCCCAGGGTCACACAGCTATTAAGAGTTAAGTGTCTGAGGCTGATTTTGAACTCAGATCCTCCTGGCTCTAGGACTGATTCACTATGCCACCTAGCTGGCCCCATCAACTTTTAAACATGGAGAGTGATAAAACCTTTACTTCTAAGACCCTAATCTTGGTATTGTTAGCATTTTCTTAAAAGGAGTCTTAGTAGAACTCAAACTCCTCTAGGGCAGGAACTCTTGATTTTTGTCTTTGTATCTTCTCACTTAAGGCTGGTTCATGGTTCCGCAGTAGTATTGCTGCTTCAATATTCAATTTAGTGACTTTTTAGGTAGCCTTCCATATTTCTTCCTATACCAATTGACAGTTCTACCAACACCGTACTATTGCCCATCCTCTCACGATTTCTCTAACAATTATCATTTTCATTTTCAGTTACCTTGGTCAATCTTTATAGGTGTTTTGTAGAACCTCAGAGCTTGTTCATTTGAATTTCTCTAATTATTAGTGATTTGTATAATTTTTCATATGTTTGTGGATAGCTTGGATTTATTTTCTGTGAAAATTGCTTTTTCATATCCTTTGACATTAAGGAAAGGCTTTTATTTTTATACATTTGAATCTGTTTCTTCAAAATCTTGGATATGAGATCTTTTTTCAGAGAAACTTGTTCCAGAATTTTTCCCCTTTACCTATTTTCATTCTAATTTTAGCTGCATTGCTTTTGATTGTGGAAAATTTTTAAAATTTCCTATAATCAAAATTATTCTTTTTTATCTTCTATAATTCTTTTTCTTGTTTAGTTCTGAGACATTTGTTTTTAAGATATAGACTGAATCAAAGTGAGCTTTTAATGCTAATAGCAGATATAACATGAAAATAATGGTTCTCTTTATATTTCAGAAACATTTAAAACATCTTGAATTGTGTTGGGGCTATGAGAAATCATGCAGGCCAGAGTCTCGGTTTGGCTATCCCATTTGTAGTTACGTGGATAGGGGATGGTAAGTTTCTCTATCTTTTTTCTTTTCTATTTTAAAAAATTATATATATATATATTTTACTCTTATTGTATCGTTTCCCTACATGCAAACTAATAAATAATTTAGTATTATGAAGCACCTATTATATTTCAGGAATGTTGCTAGGTAGGTATTCAAGGTGGCTGCAAAAGTTTTCCCATGTGTTAATAAATCTGACTCCTTCTCTCCTACACTGTTGACATAGAAATCTGTGCTGTGATTTTTGTGGGTTCTTAGGGGTAAAAAAAAAACCAATAGCCTTATGGTGACTTCCTGTCTGTAATACTCTGGAAGATAAAACACTAGCTCCATACCAATTCTAAATGGGAAAATTAAATATAAAAATCTTTTAAAAATCTATTAAATTAATGAAATAAAAATATACTAATTAGCAGCCTATTATCTTAGGTTCTGTTCATTTCTACAATGAATTTTATTATTAAGCCATGATAATTTGCTAAGGCTTGATTTTTATCTTCATGATAATGATTTGTTTGCTTTAACTTTAGGAATTAGAAAAATAAAAATTACATATATTTTTAAAAAAGATAAATACTCTGAACTTTAAAAAAAATTAGGACCAATACCATTGAATCAGCTCAGGAGATATTCTGGAAACAAGCGGATTTTGGTTATGCAAAGGAGCGCCTGCATGAATTACGGACCCTCTGCCAACCTATGGAAACAGTAGGTATTTTTGTCTTCAAAATTTACATTTTACTTTATTTCAAAAGACATCTGAATTCCAATTTTTAAGAAAAATCAGATTGGACGGTGAAGTGTATCCTTATCATACTGATTTAGAATTGATTAATATAAATATTTCTTTAATTTGTATTCAAATCTAACCCTTTTCTGCTCCTGAAAATTCAGTTGCAATAGAGAGTACTATGGCATGGTTTACGCTCTGAGCCTACTTAATTAGTGATAGTTGGTCTGCAGTCTGTGGAGATGGAAGGTAACTTCTCCCCCCCCATTTATTTATTTGTTTGTTTGTTCGTTCGTTCGTTCGTTCATTCGTTCATTCATTCATTCATTCATTCATTCATTCATTCAAGGCAATGGGGTTAAGTGACTTGCCCAAGGTCACACAGTTAGGTAGTTATTAAGTGTCTGAGTTCAGATTTGAACTCAGGTCCTTCTGACTCCAGGGGTGGTGCTCTATCCATTATGCACCTAGCTGCTCCTGCCAAAGCATACATCCTTGAAGTTTTGATGACATTGATAATGTTTTGGTTTTAGGGTGCTTCTTCTTGCTACAAAAATTTCCCTCTGAAGCAATCTGGGAACAGGAGATGTTCTTTTCATTTTGCCAATTGTTATTGAATGAGTTACCCAGTCACTGATTCATCAACCTGTGGAGGTTGGGCCTAGGTTTCCAAATTTGTAAGGTGATCATTCTAATATCTTTTTTTTTTTTTTTTTTTTTTTTTACAAAGCAATGGGTTTAAGTGGCTTGCCCAAGGCCACACAGCTAGGTAATTATTAAGTGTCTGAGGCCAAATTTGAACTCTGGTACTCCTCACTCCAGGGTAGGTGCTTTATCCACTGTGCCACTTAGCCACCCCATTCTAATATCTTGATCCCATCTTGGGATTTGTGCTCCCATCAGATCTAGGGGCCCAACCAAAGCTGAGGAGAAACTCAGAGGCTGAGTTCAACATCCTTATTTCACTATATTAGGAAATGGAGCCTCAGAGAAATTATGTAATTAGCCTAAGATGTCTCCCATTATCTCTTGAGGGGATTGTGAAATTAAAAAAAAATTCTCTGAATTAAATTAATTCAAATTATATGAAATTATGAAGTTCTACTCCCTCTCTCCTCCCAGCAGTTTGAGAAAGTTCAATAGTAGGTCCCTAAATGAATAATCACAGCACATGACCAAACTGGATCCTGCAGGGCTGGAGTTAACTTTGTGTTAGTAAGAATAATGTTGCAATACTTTGGCCAGAGAAAGATTAGCAACAGATCTGTGGATGATTCTGGGAGATTTTTCAGCTTGTTTGGAATGACAACTTCAAAAGTTGTGGGTTGATATTATCTATACCACCAAAATGGCACCGGTAATATTCTTCTATGGAAACTGGGGAGATGAATTTCATGAAAAATTTTCAAGTTGTGAATTTCTCTCATTATTAGTGATTTGTAGTATTTTTAAAAATATATTTGTTGATAGCTTGGATTTATTCTTGTGAAAACCACTCTTGCATATCCATTGATACTGAGAAATGATTCTTATGCTTGTTTCTTCTTTATTCCTTCAGGGTGATTCTTGGCTAGTTTGCTCTCGCTACCTTCAGTACTGTAGAACATCAAACTTATACGTTGATCTAAGAAGAGTGAAGAGAAATCATGACAGGTATTTTTATGGTTCATCTAAGTTCTAATGGACTCAATCAACTCATAAACATTTACTAACCTACTATGTTTCTAAGCACTGGGGATACAAACTGAGGTGAAAAGCAGTCCCTGCCTTCAAGAAGTTTACAATCTATTGGGAGAGACAACATGCAAATAAATATTTTCAAAGCAAACTGTCTATAGGATAAATTGGAAATAATAGTTATTCTTCCCACATCTTGGGGATTAGAGATGCAGTGCCCCTGTGATCTGGAAAATCTGTGTAAAATTTTTTTGACTTTCCTTTCATACCAGAGAAGAAGTCTGATTTTTTTTTCTTCTGAGTGCCTAAATATTTTCTCTGTGGTCTTTTGGTCTTTCCATGTCATCTGTAGCTTCTTCATAATTTCCCCAAAATTCCCATTCATTCTTATGCTGACCCATAATATATCAAAACAGGGTCTTGAGGAAATGTCAGGATGTGGAAGGGATAGCTGTAGGAGGAAGACATTGGAATTTAGAGCTATTGAGGAAGGATTCCCATAGAAATTGAAAATTTAAGTCTTAAAGGGAAGTAAGGGAGGTCAGTAGTGGGAGTTGGGGGAGAGCATTCTAGGCTTGGAGGACAGCCAGAAAAAATTCCTAGAGCTGAAAGATGTTGGGTCTAGTTTGTGGAGGCCAGTGTTTACAGATCAATGAATGTGTATTGGGAAGAAATGTGTCAGAATATTGGAAAGACAGCAGGGGACCAAATTATGAGGGGCTTTGAATGCCAACAGAACATTTTATATTTGATCCTGGAGATGAGAGGGAGCTATCAACTTTATTTAGCACAAATATTTTAGGAGATTGGAGATCAAAGTCATCTATGTTTTGAAATTTTGTATGCAGTATATACATTTATTGTTGAGAGTACTTAGCTCAATACCTACTTCCATTTCTATTCCCATCAAACCTGTCTTTTTTTGCTTTTCTATAAATTTTACTCTCCATCTCTTATCTCCAAGCCTTTACCTAGGTTGCCCCCATCCAGAATGTGATTCCCCAGGATCTCTGCCTCTTAGATTCCTTAGCTTTCTTCAAGGCTTGCTTTGGAATGTCTCCCTACTTGTTTGATTCTTTCCTTATTGTAATTATTTTGTGTTTATTGTTCTTTGGAAAGGCAGGAAGGTTAGGCTTCAGAGCCCACCTTTAATTCAGACCCACAGTGTGACTCTGGACAAGTCACTCAATTCCTAAGGGTCCCAAGTAATTCTCTAATAATGCAAGTTGCTGAACAATTGTTGATCTCCTTTGATAGAGGGAAATTTCTCATTTGGATTTCCTATACCATGAAAATAACATGTTGGATTTTATACAAAAAATCAATTTAAATATATTCTTTCAGCAGAATATAAACTTCTTGAGGGCAGTGGTGGCTTTTCATTTTGTCTTTTGTGTTCTCAGTACCTTGTATAGGCTTTGTACCTATTAAGTGGTTAAGAATTCTTGCTGAATGTGCATTTTTTGATCCTTTCTATGTGTTGTCCTAGCAGAAGCCCTGGGAGTTAACTTGGTGTTTGTTTAATGTGAACCAGGTTTAAGGAAAACTTCCTACAGAAGGGTGACATAGGAGGTCACTGTAAACTTGATGTTCGCACAATGATGTCTGAAGGTCAACGTAAAAGCCCTCTACAGTCTTGGTAAGATTAAAAAATCTCTCTCTGTGGATAAATATTCTTGACAGGAGTGGATGGATTAGCTTTCTATTTACTTATCTTTCTATCTGTTTTTCTGTCTGTTCATGCATCCATCCATCCATCCATCTGTCCATTCCTCTGTCTTTTTATCTGTCTGTCTTTCTATTGTTAGAAATATGCTTGGCACACTTTGTCTATCTATTGTTAGAAATATGCTTGACACACTTAAGTATCAGCAGTTTATTGTACCAAGAACTTAGAAGAATCCTACAATTCTGACCAGAAACCAGACTCAACTCCTCAAAGGGTATTAGAGCACTGGATAGAGAAGTGAGAATGCTTATTTATAGGATTAGTATGAACAATTTCTTCATCCCCTCCCTTTTAAGAGTTAGACTACTCTAACTCTCTTCTGGGTTACAATCTTTCTGATACACCTTCCCTTAATATACCTTTCTCCTCTTCATATATCCCATATTATGTAAGTAAAGCTTAATTTTATGAGGGGTATGCAAAGTAATAATGTATAAACCTTATTAAGCAGGCACAGTTCTTTCTTAGGTTATTGCTAAGTTAGGGCCAGCTCCCCCTTTATTATTTCCCCTTTTTGCTATCTTTGTTCATTCTTTTCTGACTGCAAACTTAACTTCTTTATTTGACCTTGTCTGGTCCTAATTAAATGTTTCTCCAAGCAGTTATGAAAAGTTAACTCTTACATCATTCTGACCTTGTCTGGCTCATGAGTAGATAATTCTCATCAAACAGTTGTGGGAACTCAACTTATTCATTGCTTATCTTGACCTTGTCTGGTGTGGAAACTTAACTTTTTATTGCTTACTCTATCTATCTATCTGTCTGTCTGTCTATCCATCTATCTGTCTGTCTGTCTATCTATCTATCTATCTATCTATCCATCCATTCACCCACCCACCTATCCATCCACCTAGTTAGAGAGAACCTATCCCCCACCCCACCTATGTCAATGACATCACAGGTCCTTTTGAGTACAAAGAGAAGCTAGAGATTGGATCTGTAATTCCATGGATATAGGGATACCAATTTATGTTTCCTGGTGAGATAACTCCTCCTCCTAATACAAGTCAAGACCTTCTCTGCAACTCATAACCTGAGAGAGTTGTCTAGAGCAATGAGAGATTAAAGGGTCTCCCAGGCTCACGCAGTTGGTACATGTCAGAATCAGGACTTGAAAGCAGCTCTTTCTAGATTTGAGACCAGTTCTTTCTTCAAGTTGTTTCCTAGCCAAGTTGACATATTCTCAGATTGTGGTGTGACACTTTAAATTAGGAAGATATCAGTATATTTCTAGAAAAGAGAGAGAGCTGGGCTTATAAAGGGATTCTCTAACATCTTAGCCCAAAGAAAAAAAATATGTTTTGTAGAAGTTCAAGGTTGGTGAATATCTGCAAAAGCATGAATAGCAGGCAAGACCAGATTAGTATCCACCAATTAGGTTTCATTGGAAATGATCAATTACTTCATTCTTTGACAGTGGTATGAGGGACACAGAAAGAGTATGATAGAATCTCAGAGCTGAAAGGACCCTCAGAGACCCGGGAGCTGGATGAGAATTCTCCCTACAAGAACACCAACAAGGAGTTATTTAATTTTTTACTCCATGATCTCTAGTGAGCAGGAAACCCAAGGCAGCCCATCTGACTTTTGGATAGCTTGGATGATTAGTAACATTTTCTTGTTATTGAGTCATCTCTTGGGTGTAAAACCTGAGGCCAAAGGAATTTTGTAAGTGAGTAATGAGTTTCACAGTTTCCAGGAGTGATAGGAATGCCGTGGTGTCTTGTTTATGACCTTGATCTTGGAGTAAGGATAATAACATCTCAGTGTGTGTGTGGTAAACCATAATATAACTGTTCTCTGTGTCTTTAATTGTTGTGTTTGGGGCCATGATTTTATTCATAGTACATATAAAGTGGTGAAAAAGCAAGCTGGTTGAAGAGTTAGAGGATCTGGGTTCCAGTTCTACCTTTGCCATTTAGAACTTTTGTAACCTTGGGCAAGGCACTGGGTTTCTGGGCCTTAGTTTCTTCATTTGTAAAATGAAAAAGTTGCATTGGGTGATTTCCGAGGCCTCTTCCAAATCTATAGCAGTGAGGCAAATATAGTATTACAGTTCAGTATTCTGTATATTCATTTTTTAAAAAAAATAAAGGTTTTAGGTGCAGCTAGGTGGCATAGTGGATAGAGTAGTGGCCTTGGAGACCTGAGTTCAAATTTGACATCAGACATTTGAGACTTACTAACTGCAGTCCTGGATAAGTTACCTAACCCTGATTGCCTTTCAACAAAGAAACCAAAAAAAAAAATGTTTTGGTTTTTTTTGGTGATGAGTTATGTAATTTCTCATGATTTTTTTCTTATTAGGTTTTTACAAGGCAAATGGTGTTAAGTGGCTTGCCCAAGGCCACACAACTAGGTCATTATTAAGTGTCTGAGACTGGATTTGAACCCAGGTACTCCTGACTCCAGGGCCGGTGCTTTATTCACTGTGCCACCTAGCTGCCTCGTGATTTTTTTTTTTGATATATCTTTTCTATCCATGCTGAAATGACTTCATTTACATTACAGGGAAATTATATTATATAACCTGAGACAATATTTTGTAAGAGAGAACTGATGATTCACCTTCCTCCTAGTAGCGGCTGAGATGTGTTGTTATAGTTTTGTAGTACCTGATAATCTTGAATTGCTATCTTTATCAGAGATTAAGGGACTGTAGAGGACAGGGTTCAACCGTTTCATTTTACAGATGAGGAACCTGAGACAATAAGAGATGAAGGAACTTGGTCCTAATCCTTTCAACACCATAATTTCTGCTTCCCTGCTAGTCTAATTGGTTAATGCCATAACTAGCCAGCTATTTCAGGTGGGCTCCAATCATGCCTCACTTTATTCCCCATTTCTAGGCCATCTTTAGCCCGGCCACTTTGCCATCAGGGCCTTGGTTGCAACCTCTTCCCAACATAAAATTCTGGAACTCTCATTTAGTCTTAGTCAATATTGCTGTTGCTCTTAGAAATGGTATGCCAATCTGTTACAGAAATTCCACTTCTCTCACTATTCTGTCACTTTCCAAACCCTTCCTTAACCACTACTCTTCTTATGTTTAATTTTTCATTATTATGATATATGATATAGCATATGTATGATATAATACAATATCACATAATGTAGTATAATATATTGTAATATAATATAGCATATAATATAACATAACATGATATAATCAGCAGAACATGTTATAGCATGACATTTTAAATAAAGCACATAACAACATAATCTAACAATATACAACAACACTGAATAAATATATTACAATACAATATAATTAATATTATATAATTAACATAATGCAATATAACATAGTATAATACAATATAACACAATACAATAGATACAAAATATAATAGTATAATATATAACAACATAAGAACATGATAGAACAGCATAATATAATATAATTAATATAAACTTGTTGGGGTCAGGTCTGCCTTTGCTTTGTGTTTATACTCTAATGACTAATACTCTAATGACTACTTAATAAATAGGTTTTCATTTGTTCATTTTAGTCATGCAGTGCTTAATGTCCCCCAGCTAAGTCACTGAGGCAGGTTTGGAGTCCAAGTCTTTCTTACTTCAAGTTCAGTACTCTATTCTCTGAGACACATTCATTTTTCCTCTTCCTCCTTGACTTTTTAGGCTCCAGGCTAAAGTTAAGTTGTTTGAATTTTTATTTTGGAAATGTTACATCAGAATGCAACTCATTGGTTTAAATTTAAATTTAGTTTATTTGCTCAGATTACATTTTACATCCTCTTGTATATTTTGTGTCTTAAAATTGATATCAAATTACTTAGATGCAAGTTGTGAGAATTGTAAGGAATCTATCTTTAGACTTGTAGATGTGGAAGGAGAAGGAAGGTTTCTAATTTGCCTCACTCTTCATCTGGAGAGGAAAGGGCTCTTTGTTTCCTGAATTCAGTGTAAATTAGTCTCATGTAACTCAAAACTGCTTCCTCAGTTTCCTTGGCAGAATTAACCTTGGCTTTCCCAGCTGAGTAATCTGTCTCCTGTAGACTTGCAAGTTTCTGGCTTGGCATGGGAAGTCTCAGAAGCTGTTTGCAAAGCATATCCTAATCAATCATTTCAGGTTTGCTGAGCTACAAGTGTACACAGAACTAAGCTTCAAACCCATTGAAGATGGCAAGTGTGATGTCGTAATCGAAAAGCCAACCTACTTCATGAAGTTAGATGCAGGTAACAGATGACTTGTCTGTCTGCTCCTCTTTCGTTTCTGAGCTGGTCTGGGGAATACTTTTCATGGTTAATAATGAAGATTATGGTGTATCCAGGAGTGGTCAACTATAATGACTTTCTTTGACCATCAAAATGGAAATATCGTATCAGTTGGGATTGGAAATTCAACTCGATTTAGGAGAGCAGTAGTGAATTTCTTTTCAGTCTTCCTTTGCTAAATGAAAGAATGGAATATCCCTGGGGAAGGAACTAAACTGGTGAGAACTTCTATTTTCTCTGTCATATATTAGAAGGAAGGTTCTTCAAAGTGATGTAGCTGTCCAGTCTTCTTTTAATTGTCCTTCATGAAAACTTATTTCATTAAAAGTCATTTTCATTCTCAGGGTGGGAAACAAGCTTTTTAAAACCCTTTCATGGTGAGCTTTCTAATTTTATTTTTTTGTGGTTGAGGTATTCACTGCTGTGAATTTTGAAAAATAAAATGATTTTTCCCTCTCATAAAAAGTGGTGTCTCTTGACTACAAACCTATATTTTAATTTTTTAAATCATGGCCTGCTTCTTAGGTTGAAATGTCAGCTATAATACATTATCTTCCTCATTATTAGAGGCAGATTACTCTACTACACCTGATCAAAATTCATGAGAGGCTGGGTTTAAAGTGAAATATAGAGAGCTTTCTGTCATGAATCTTTCAGAATTATCACAATTTATTGATCATATTTTTAATATGCCCCACCTTTTGAAGACATAATTTTTATGTAAGAAAGTTTTGGGTTTAGAACTTAGACGAATTCAGGCTTTTTTTAAAAAGTAGGCACAGCAAATAAAAATGATATGATCAAGGTTCTGACTCATTAAATAAAAAATGCAAATTAAAAATGGGCAAGAAAAATAGTCTGTGAGAGAACTGACCCTACAGTGAACATTTGAAATTTATATACACGCACAGATAAAAGTAAAATGCTGGTGTGAAGATGTGTGATTTCTTTGCCAGATTCCTAACAACTAAGGTCAAAATTAAGGCAAAGGGGCAGCTAGGTGGTGCAGTGAATAGAGCACCAGCCCTGGAGGCAGGAGGACCTGAGTTCAAATGTGGCCTCAGGCACTTATTAATGACCTAGCTGTGTGGCCTTGGGCAAGCCACTTAACCCCACTGCCTTGCAAAAAACAAAAACAAGCAACCAGGGCAGAAAAGCTGGGTCTTTGTTCCAGGCTACTGAAGTTTAGGAGGTGCTGGAAAACTTTGTACTTTTTCAGCATAGAAACAATTGTACTTTCACCCAATTAGTGACAATAATTAATTAAAATTGGAAGTTACTAGATGATCCATTCCCTTCCATTTCCTCATGTCAGCTTCTTTTGATCTGTTCACTTCCAGTGGCAGCTTCCTAGTATTGGAGTGGGGAGAGGAGGTGTACCTTCCTCCTCCCCCTTTCTTCCCCCCTCCCCTGTTCCATTCTCTTGACCTGTTACAACTCTAATACTGTATATGAATTGACTTTTATTTTTAAATTTCTTTTTAAAACTTAGGTTATGAGTTTGGGCGTCTTTAAGTATAAGATTTATTAGACTAAAAATTCAGAGAAGGTAGATAGGGCCTGGTCTCTCTCAGGCTCTATCTCTCTGCCTTTGTCTCTGTCTCTGTCTGTCTCTCTCCTTTCTCTCTTGATCTCTCACACACACACACATTAAGGAAATTTTGGGACTACTAAAAGGCCCTAAGAAATACTGCTGACACACTAAATGATGTATGAAAAAGCACTGATTAAGCATGAACTGTTTACCAGGTTCTAAGTTCTAGGAATACAAAAGCAAAAGTTGCCAGTTCCTGGGCTCAAGGAACTTACAATTTAATAGATACTACTTTTATGAATATTTGTACAGAGATTTATACTATAATGGAAGGGTAGTGTCCTGGATTCTTTGGACAGTCCAGTGAAGCCTATGGAACTATTCTAAGAGCAATATTTTTAAAATGTATAAAACACAATACATAGGAGTACAAAAATTATAATGAAATATAATTCAGAATATATATATGTATATATAGATATATCTATATATTCTCTATATGCATATATATATATATATATATATATATATATATGTATATATAGTATGTTTTTGTTTTTGTAAGGCAATGGGGTCAACTGGCTTGCACACAGCTAGGTAAGTGTCTGAGGTCAAATTTGAACTCAGGTACTCCAGGGCCAGTGCTCTATCCACTGTACCATTTAACTGCTCCTATATATATTTTTAAGTTTATGAAAATCCAGTCTCACTCCTGTAGGAGCTGGGTGGTGCTGCACAGGTCATGTCACTTCCCTAAGCATTAGTTTTCTCATCTATAAAATGGGGATGATGATAATAATATCCATTACCTCATAGAATTGTTGTGGGGATCAAATGAGTTAATCTATGTAAAGCACTATATAAATGCAGGTGCTTAAGGTTAAGAAGCCCTAGTGAATTAATTTTAAGGCAAGAGTAAGTGTGAGACCCTAATTGGTATATGGTTAATCTGAGAGCTGGAAAATGATTTTTGTTAATTTATTTTTTGTCTTTGGACCTGTGTTTTCACTGTTCTAGAGAATTCCCTCTGTCAGGTCCACTTGATACTTGAGAGGGCCACATGATATATGCTGAAGGACTTAAGCCCAAGTTTTCCTGACTTTGTAGCTGAATCTCTAACTATTACACCAACTACCTCTCATTTGGAAAATATGAAAATATACCCTTTGTGAAAATCCAGTCAGTAATGTCTGAGAGGGTATAACTAGAAGAATTTAAAGGAATAAACTTGTTTTATGTTTTTCAGGTGTTAAAAGATCCAGTGTTTCATTTTATATTCAATATTTGCCTCCCTTAAGCTTCATATTTTTAAGATACTAATCTTTGTGGTTCAATTTTATCTTACAGAATTCTTTAACAGCAGATTACATACAGACTTAGATGCCTGCTTATAGAAAGATGGGAGCATGGATCTGAACTTTAAAAGTGCAGGCAGGCGGGGCAGCTAGGTGGTGCAGTGGTTAGAGCACTGACCCTGGAGTGAGGAGGACCCGAGTTCAAATTCGGCCTCAGACATCTAATAATTACCTAGCTGTGTGACTTTGGGCAAGTCACTTAACTCCATTTCCTTAAATAAGAAAAAAAGTGTAGGCAGCAACTGAGTGACCTTGGATTATATGTAAACCTCAGTGTCCCCATTGCCTGTACCTAGGGTATCCTGCTTTTACTTCTGCCCTTCCAGGATGGAAACACCTCCCCAGGGGTAGGGGGGAAGAGTTTCTCATGTTCCGGGGTGTAGCTTGGTAGGGATTTCCCCATAGAAGCAATGTTCCTAATGGTGGTTATATTCTATAGTAGCATTTATACTATAGTTCAGCTCTATTTTGGATGAAATCAGCTTAGCATCATTCATTGATTCAGAATTGGAAGAAACCTTAAAATCCATTTAATCCTATCCCCCCCCCCCCCCCATTTTAGGTGTGAAGTAATTGAGATGAGAGAGATCAGGTACCTTACCCAAGGACTCAGAAGTGCAAGAACTGAGATTTGAACCCAGGTCTTCTGCCTGCAAATTCACATTTCCCCAGGTGGCTAGGTGGCGCAGTGGATAAAGCACCGGCCTTGGAGTCAGGAGTGCCTGGGTTCAAATCCGGTCTCAGACACTTAATAATGACCTAGCTGTGTGGCCTTGGGCAAGCCACTGAACCCCATTTGCCTTGCAAAAAAACCTAAAAAAAAAATTCACATTTCCCCTTATGGCTTGGGTGGGGAAATTGATTCCCATTTGCCTGTGGTACTTCAGGGCTCTGTAATTTTATCAGGTAGTCAGTCAACAAATGGCTGACTCTGGGAATACAAAGGCAAAAACCATTCTCTACTTTAGGCTGAATAAATTGGGGGTAGCCTCAGAGGGAAGGCCTAAGATTAAGGAGGGCTTCTTGCAGAAGGCAGAGTTTAAGTTGAGACTTGAAGGAAGCCAGGAGGTGGAGATGAGGAGCAGGAATAGTTCAGGCATGAGGGACAGCTGGGTCCAGAGATGTATGTGAGGAATAGCACAGAGGCTTGTGTCACTGGACTGTAGAATACATAGGCAGCTGGGTGGCACAATGAATAGAGCCCTGATCCCAGAGTCAGGAGGCCCTTCTAGGGCCATCTCCAGTCTTCTGGGTTCATATTGGGCCCTTGGACCCAGATGGCTCTGGAGGAGAAAGTAAGGCTGGGGACTTTGCACAGCTCTTCCCTTCAGTCCAATTCACAATCATGTCATGGCATCACCTCTCTGATGTCATGTTCTTCTTCTAGAATGAAGGTTAAACAGCAGTAGGAATATAGGGAGACTGGAAAAGGAGCTGGGGTTCCGGGGGTGCAGTACTCTAAAAACCAAGCAGGGGATTTTCATTTTGATCCTGGAGGTAATAGGGAACTTTTTGAATGTGTAATGTTCTTTGGAAAGAGCAATTCTAGCTGAGTGGGAGATAGATTAGAGAGGGGAGAGATTTGAGGCAGGGAGACCAGGGAACGAATCATTATGATTGTCCAGATATGAAGTGCTAAGGGCCAGCATCAGGGTGTGCTGGCAGTCAGGATTGTCTAAGAGAGATGCTGTGAAGGTTATGAGTGGGGAAGGGAGAAATTATAGGTTACCTCACTGACCTTTGACCCAGAGGCAGCGGTGGTGCAGCGGTGACTTGGGTTCAAGGCTATTCTGATCCTTATTGTCCCTGTGGCCTTGGACAAGTCACTTCTCTTTTCTGCACCTTAACTTCCTCTTCTCAAAATGAGGACAATGAGCTAGTTGCCTCTGATCTTTTCCACCTGGAAACCTGTGAGGAGCCTCTAAATTTCTCTGGGCCCGGTTCCTCATCTGTAAAACTAGATGACCTTGGAGGTTCTTTTGAACTCAAAGTCTATGATCCTTGATGCTTTTTGGTTAATGATAGGTTTCTTTTCTTCAATACCAGGTGTTAACATGTATCACCACTTCTGTGATTTTATCAATCTCTACATTACTCAGCACGTTAACAATTCCTTCAGTACAGATGTCAACATCATCATGTGGGATACTGTGAGTAAGATGCTGTGTCCAAAGGCATTGCTTCCTCACTTCTTTTCTCCTCTTCCTTCTTCTCTCACTTCTCTCTGTCCCTCCATGTTTCTCTTCTCTCTCCTCTCTCTCCCTCCTTCCCT
The DNA here is from genome assembly GCF_037893015.1 of Macrotis lagotis. Lineage (NCBI taxonomy): Eukaryota > Metazoa > Chordata > Mammalia > Peramelemorphia > Peramelidae > Macrotis > Macrotis lagotis. Next base: position 163,794,540 of record NC_133665.1, read on the forward strand.
TTCTTTCTCTCTCCCTTCTTTCTCTCATTCTCTCCCTCCTTTCTGTTTCTCCCTTTCTCCATCTTTCTTATTCTCTCCTTTCTCTCCTTTTCTTCCTCCCTTTTTTCTCTCCCTTTTTCCTTCTTTCTCACTCTCATTCTTTCTCCCCTTATTTTTCTTTCATTCTCTCCTCTTCTGTCCTCTTCTTTTCTTTTGCCGTCTCTTCTCTCCCTCTCCCTTCCCTTCTTCCTCTCTGTTTCCCTCCCTCTCCTCCCCCTCCCTAACTGTCTCTCTCCCTCTTCTTTCCCTCATTCTCCCTCTTCTACTCCCCCTCTTCTCTTTATGTCTGCCTCTGCCTCTCCCTCTCCTTCTTTCTCTTCCTCCCTTGCCCTCTCCACCCCTCTCTTCTTTCTTCCTTCCTTCCTTCCCCTCCTGTCTTTCTCTCAGTGTGAATACAATTATGGAATGTGACTGACTTCCATGAGACACTCAGAAATATGAACATTTGTCCTTCAAGATTGACAATGATACTCTTGAAAATAGAGAATTGAACATAGTACAATAGTACTGTGAACAAATAGTACACTGAAGAAAGTTCTCATTTTGGCCTTAGGACTTATGTTGAGAAACTTGGGGGCAAATCACTTAACTTCTTCTCATCTGTAAGGTGTAAAGTGATGGGCTGAATTCAGTAACCTCTAAGGTGCATTGCAGTCCCATGCCTATTGGTGTTGATAATTTTTGGTGCAGATTTTGTTGAAAAATTGTCTTTTCACACAGCATAAAGTAGAGGATGACCTTTTATTTAAGTGAAGTTTATGGATTCCAGTCATTTCTAGATACAACCTTATCCCATAGAACTGAACCCTTCCTTGTAGGAAAGAAAAATAGATAAATAAAAAATATGTTGTGGTGATTGTGCCTGGCTTTGGATTCAATGATCTCCTTTTATTCTTTCCTACCTCTCTACTAAGAGGAGACCTTGATATTTTATTATCTGTTTTCTAGGAACAAAGTGGGTCATTAAAGTTACCTTTGACTATTATTTTCATTTATGTTATTAATGGTCATTGCTTTTAGCAGAGTATTGGTCACATTTGATTATTGTTCTGGCTTGGCTTTCTTTGTTTTGAATCCATTCAAATGAGTTGAAATGTACTTTCTGTTTTGTCTTTCTCTTTGTTGACTCTCCTGTGAGTGGGCCAGTCTCTTCTGGTCCTAGGCTGCCCTGACTGGGTTATGATGACTTGTACAGTCTTTTCCAGCTCCCTTTCTGGTTCTTGTTTATCCAGGGTTACTCATGACCTCATAACTGTGTCTGGCAGTTTCCTTTTTTACAAGTCTTCAATATTTTTGACCTCTTTGCAGATCTGATCCAGTTGACCCTCTCCTGCTTCTTGATGCTCTCCTCTGTTGTCTTTCATGACTGTTCTTTTGTACTTCTTTTGCTTCCTTCATCTCTCTCCTTGGGTTCTTCTCTTCCATCCCTTAAGTATGGATTATAAGACCATTAAAATGCTTCATTGATCTTATTTATTTCCTCCTCCCCACTATTTTCTTCCTTTCTCTCCTATTCTCTCTCTCTCTCTCTCTCTCTTTCTCTCCCAGATTGGAAAAACAAAGCCTCCAATATACATAGTCTAGGAAAACATGCCCACATTTGCCATATCTAAAATCTATTCAACATTGTAATCAACTATTTGGATGGAGATATAAAAAGAATAATGAGGACACTTGCAGGTCACTCAAAACTGAGTGGATTAGCTAATATACTGCAGGGTGGAATCAAGATTATAAAAGATCTCACAGGGTTGGAGTGAGAATTATTCCGAGGTAAGATGTAATGTTGTACTTGCATTCTAAGCATCAATAGCACAGCTACTCATTGTGGAAAAAACTGTCTTAACTATAGTTCATTTGAAAAAAAAAGATCTAGGGATTTTAGCAGAAGAGCAAAGTGACTCTGCTTTCCCCCCGAAGAACTTGAATGCAATGCTTTTGGTATGTCCCAGATTTCACATGGCAGACTTTTCATGTCACATTTGCAAAACCGTAACAACTGATTTTCTATTATTTTCACATGAAATTGGTGTGGCTATCACTAGCTAATAGCTAATTTGATATTTAGTTCTTTAAGATTTACAAAGTGCTTTTATGTACATTGTCTCATTTGATCCTCATCCCAACCCAGTGAGGTAGGTGCTATTCATATTTTCATTTTACAGATGAGGAAACTGAGGCTAAGAGAAGTTAAGTGAGACAGTATTCAAACTTGGGATTCCTTACTCTGAGTCCAATGTTCTATCAATCAATCAGTAAACATTTATCAAGTATTTACCTTGTGCTGAGGAAATATAGTCCCTTTCCTTCAAAACTTACTTTCCAGTGGGAGAGTCAACACGTACATAAATAACTATATTAGAGATGATGATGATGGCAATAACAACAATGATAATAGCTAGCATTTATAGCCTGGATTAAAGGTTGCCAAGTGCTGTGATCGTGTTTTCTCTGTGGATGCTAACAGCAGTTGGTGCCATTTTTAATCTCCATTTTATGCATGAGAAATGTGAGGCGTTCGGAAGTTAAAGTGACTTGCCTAGGATCACACTTTGGAGTAATTGCCTGAGGTAGGATTTGACCTTTGGTCTTTCTGATTCCACATACTTCATCCTATCCACTCTTCATTTAGAGGGGAAGTCACTGGCCACAGGAAGACCAGAAGTCTTCTGCAGAAGGAAGTTTGCAATTAAATTTTTGTTGTTGTTGTTTTAGGTTTTTGCAAGGCAAATGGGGCTAAGCAGCTTGCCCAAGGCCACACAGCTAGGGAATTATTAAGTGTCTGAGGTCGGATTTGAACTCAGGTCCTTCTGACTCCAGGGCTGGCGCTCTATCCACTGTGCCACCTAGCCGCCCCTGCAATTAAGTTTCAAAGGAAATCAATGATTCTTAGAGTCTGAGATAAGAAGGGAAGGTATTTCAGTCAAGAGGGTAGCAAGTGCAAATCCACAGAGATAGGTCATGTATGAGGAACAGCAGGTATTACTGGGCAGTGTTGCTCATTTTGGGGGAAAAAGTACAAGAAAATTGCAAAGGGAGGAAAGAGACCAAGTAATGAAGAGTCTTAAATGTCAAGTAGAGGAATTTCTTTCTGATCATAGGAATAATAGAAGCAGCAAAGTGGTAAAGCAGCAAAGTGGGTAGAATGCCAGGCTCATCTTCCTGAGTTCAAATCCAGCATCAGACACTTTTTAACTCTGTGACCCTGGGCAGGTCACTTAACCTTGTTTGCCTAAGTTTTCTCATCTGTACAATAGGCTGGACAAGAAAATAACAAACTACTCCAGTATCTTTGCCAAGAAAACCCCAAATGGGGCCTAAGAGTGGGACACAGCTGATAGGACTCAACAGCAACAACAATAAAAGGGATAATAGGGAACCAGTGGAGTTTATTTAGTAGGGAGATGGCATGGTTAGACCTGTGCTTTAGTAGTCATTTTGACAGAATGGAGGATGCATTAGTGCCAGGAGAGACTTGAGGAAAAAATGCCATGTGTCTATAAATAGAAAAAATATTCCAATGTCTCTATTATTTGTTTATTTCTCCATAGTAGAAAAAACAGATTTGGGGGACAAGGGGCGGGAAAGTTTCCAGAGGAGATTTTACTGAATTATACATCACATCTCTGAAAAAGAGATGAATCAGAATTACTTTTTTTTCATTATTAAATTTCCCTTCCAAATGTCCCTGATTTTGTTTAAAGGAAAGGTCTGGAAATACCTTTTCTAATTGTACCTCATTCATTATTGAACTTCGGCAGAGATGTTTTCCTTTAGGTTATATAATGAAGAACCTTTTTTCAGAACTCATCACAGAGACTTGGAAAGGGAGATTTTTTAAAATCATTTCATCCAATAAAATTCAGTAGCTTTGATAGGACTTTGACATCTGCCCAGATGTACATCAAGACAGAATTCTCTTCACTATTGACTCAATCTTACAATTCAATATATAAATGAAACAAGCTAACCTCTTTTCTCTCTGTAGATATTTTTGTATGCCTTCACTTGCAGTGATTTTATAGGAAATGAGGCAAGCTCCCCATCAATCATTGATGAGGTTAATATCACAGACTTCATAAAGGTTGTGTATATGACATTATAGTCTTTCAGTGACTCATAGGATTCTCTTACTATGAGATTCCTTTTCTAAAAGTAAGGGAATTAGCTAAATTATCCATCAATCATTGATGAGGTTAATATCACCAACTTCTTATACGTTGTCTATATGACATTATGGTGCTTCAGTGGCTCATTGTGGGATTCTCTTATTATGAGATTCCTTTTCTAAAAGTAAGGGAATTAGCTGAATTACCCATCAATCATTGATGAGGCTGATATAACTGACTTCATTTAGGTTGTAATTTTGACATTACAGCGTTTCCATGAGTTGTAGGAATCTCTTACTAGTAAACTCCTTATGGCATCTAGAGCTCACATGAGTGATATTGTACAATAATAATAGAGAACAACAATGAGAACATAGGCATTTTTAGAACAAGAACTCATGTTGCTTTATGGTCAAAGATCTACCTCAGAGTTAGAAAGCTGCCTCTCACACATGCTGACTGTTTAACCCTGAGCACATCACCTCTTCTTTGATAGGAGTTTTGTCACAGAGACTTGCCAATACTAATGAATTCATCGATCCAAGACAGGAAAATAAAAGGCATCTAGCACACATAACCCTTTACATGTTAACTCTCCTAATATCTCATGTGAGCCTCATGACATCCTCTGAGGTGAGTACCTCAGATGCCACCATTATGCCTGGTTTACAGATGAAAAAAATGAGATTCAGAGAAGTAAAATAAAGTGCCCTTGGTTACACTGTTAATGTCAGAGACAGGATTGAAAATTCTCACTTCTGATTCCAAGGCTGACTTCAAGTCCAGCAGTCTAAATACCAACTTGACTTTCTTTCAGTTATGTTCTAAGGATCACCTTCATGAAGCTGTTCCCTGTCCCATGAACCCTTTTCATTAGACTTGGAGCTTCCAAATCTACATTGTATTAATTTTATTCTCTCTAGATAGCCACAAATGTACATGTGATCCCCTATGAGAATGCAAGCTCTTAAAGAGCAGGGGCATCTTTCCTTTGTCACTGTAATGCCAATGTGCCCCCATGCCAAATCCAAAGTTGGGAATTTAATAGATGATTGTTGAGTACTTGATTATGATTTTCAGAGAAAACAAACACACACCACGGCAGAATCTCTCCAAGAGGGTTTGGCAGGAAAAGTGATATGAAGCAGGATGAGGAGATAGACTCTTATTGCCAAAATATTGCTTCTGATAATGATTCATTAAGGCAAAAGAAATAAGTACTTTCTCTGGTCTTTATTTTTTTTTTCTTGAGTATCAGTCCTCAGGGTAAAAGAATATTCAGTCCTTTGTTTAAGTATTTTAACTGGTTTGACTCCTTTGGATCACCTATTGGAGAATGTTAAATCCTTGGGTAAGGCATCACTTATGCAGCCTCTTTGAAAAACACAAATTTCCCTCAAAATTCTAAATTCCTCTATTATAATTGTGTGTGTGTGCATGTATGTGTTTGTTTTTACATTTTCAGAGTTCCTATGGATATGGAGACCTGTTCAGTGAGACTTGGAAGGCATTCACTAACTATGACATCATCCATTTGAAAGAATATGATTCAAAAACGGTACTGAAAACTTTACACAGCTATGTATCATGGGCACATGATTTACTTGTGAGATAAAGACATCTTTGGAATAGATTTCTATTTTATCAGTATAATTTTAACAATAGAATATTGTCACTTCTGGAGAATTGAAAAATGTGTCTTTTTAGAAAGCGTCAGCTCTTTATAATTTCACAATATTCACTTTCACTTTATTTTATTTTAAAAGTTTTTTTTGTTTTTGTTTTTGCAAGGCAGTAGGATTAAGTGACTTGCCTAAGGTCACACAGCTAGTAAATATCAAGTGTGTGAGACTGGATTTGAATTCAGGTCCTATTGACTCCAGGGCTGGTGCTCTATCCTCTGCACCAACCTAACTGCCCCACTATATTCACTCTCCAAGAAATATGAAAAAACACCTCAGTTTCTCAACTCCCATTCTTTTGCCATTCTAGGGAGCATTGACTTTTTTAAAGTGTTGATTAGTTTTATTGAATTTTTTTTCTACTTCTTCATTTTTAAACAAAGATTCTTTATTAGACGGGCTAGCTCTCTGGGAGTGAGAACAGGAAGAGGTATAGTAGGAAATGCAGGTGATGGAAAACCAAAACATATCCGTAAAAACTTAAAAAGGTATCATCTGGTGGGTGGGTGGGTAACAATATTGGGAGGCAAAGAACTGCAATGAAAAGGGGAGCTAGCTAAATTTGGAGTCAGATGATACAGGTTCAAATTCTGGTATTACTATTTGACAGTTATATGACCTTGCATCAATTAATAACATCTAGTCTCAAATTTCTTGGGAAGGAATTGGACTAGATGGTCTCTAAAGCTGATTTTCATGGTCCTTTAGGATATAATACTAATTTCTCTTATACAGTCATCTAATACAAACTATATTAGATAGGCATACCTACACACATATTATGTATGTAATATTAATATACACACATGTTTGGATATATGCATATAATACTATATACATGTATGTTTGTATGCACATATATATCATATATCCCTACATATGCATATACATTATGTTTAACAAAATAATTAATAAAACAGCACAATATAGGTAATGCTCATTTGTAGTTTTCTAAATTACTCTGTGGCCTCTATAGTTTGCCAGCCATACAGGTTAAACCACCCTTTTTTCCAGGTGTGTTTCAAGGAAGCTATCTTTTCCTTGCTTCCCCGAATGAGATATGGATTGTTTTACAACACCCCCCTGGTGAGTATTTTTGATGAACTGGGTATATAAATGGATTCCTCAGGGACTTGGCTCTTGGCATCTTTTAAGATATAGATTATGGGCCCACAAAACCAGCTTTTGGGAATGGACCCCAGCTTGGGTGTGACAGCACTGACTTTGATTTCAGATCTCTGGCTGCCAAGATACAGGACTATTTCGAGCATTTTCCCAGCATGTGTTATACAGGTTGAACATCACAAGAGATGGACCACAGGTAAGCTATACAGTGAGTGTCCTAAACTTGCCCTTTCTCCTTGCTAACAGTTAAAACCAATAAACAGAAGAAAATCTATTTATCCTTTTTTTTGGGGGGGGGTCTGAGAGGGTGGAGATCAAAAGTCAGTCTCTTATGACTTTATGGCATGTTGAGTCACCAGGCGTGTGTTTTGGAGAGAAGAAAGCAAATTCTCCCCCAGTTAGTCTTTTTTTCACTTCTTTGGTCATTGACCCCAAACTAAATAGAACAGGAAGAGTTAAAAGGAAGAAATGTTGTAAGCAGCTCTTAGAATGTAAACTTGTTGAGGGCAGTACAATTTTGATTTTACTTTTGTACTTGTAGTTTCTGAACAGTGCCTGGCAAATATAATACTAATTAGCTCTAATTGTAGAGTTGACATGCTCTGTTCCCTGGCTAGGATTGGGAGTGTTTTGTGTTCACCATGGGATCTGGTTGATTAATGGTCCAGATGGAAAGGATGCTTAGGGAATCCTGATCAAAGAATTTTCAGAATTGTATCCAATTTAGTGAGTTTCTTTATTGAGAACAGCAGGCAAGTTAATCCATGGCATGTCCCCAAAGTCTTAGATACTAAAGATTAAAACCGCACTAATACTTTGGTGACACCCTGTCTTTCCAGTAAGTACTATAGCATAATTTGTCTTTTCTGTTTTTAATTCAGGATGGAAAAATCCATGTCACCATTCTTGCCCGCAGTACAGAATATCGGAAGATATTAAATCAGAATGAGGTTGGTTTTGGCTGAATTTACTTTGTAGCTTTTTTATATTAGAGAAAATTTTTTATTTAAATTAGTAGTTTTTATAAGCATAATAAAGTGAGCATTGGACCTGGATTTAAGAAGAACTAATTTCATATCTGGCCTCAGATCCTGACTAACTTTATGATGCTTGGCAAATCACTTTACCCCTTTGTCTCATCTGCAAAATGGGGATATAATAATACCTACTGTATTTACGGCCCTACCCAAGACCCAGTGAATTTACCCTTTTGGGGATCAATTTTCATACAATTAATCTCAGAGAAGCAATTTTACTTAGAACTGGTCTTGGAATCTGGAAGGTTGGGGGTCAAATCCTGCCTCTCCCAAATCCTGGCTGAGTGACCCTCAGCTCAAACAACTCTTTAGGACCACAAGGCAGCACCTACTCCTTTACTTGTCCTATTTTAAAGAGGAGGAACTAGACCTAGAAAGGTTAAGGGATTTGCCCAAGGCCACACGGTAGTGAGGATCAGAGGCAGAATTTGAACCTCTGACTCCAGAGGGTTTTCCATTGTGCCATGGCTGCCTCTGGGATTGTTAATTGAATGAAAAATTGGTCAGAAAGGGCCACAGCTCATGAAAAGTGGCAACAAATGACAATGTAGTGAGCTGGAGCTGAAGGCTCTGTTACTCTGATCCAATTGTGGGCTCTCACATACCACACTGATAGACAGTACAGTAGGAGGAAGCCTGGTACATTTGAAAGAACACTAATTTTTAAAATGGAATTTTATATATTTTTTTCAAATAATAAAAATCTGTTGTCACCTTTTCTCTCTCATCTCTTTCACTTCCATTGGAAAGAAAAATAAAAATGGAAACCTTTTAACTAATAAATATAGTTAAGTCAAACTAATTTCTGAATTGACTGTATCTAAGAAATATGACTCAGTCTGTACTCTAAACCTATCACTTCTCTCTCTCTCTCATCATAATACCCTCTGGAATTGTGATCAAATTTTGAAGTCTTTCAGAGTTGTTTGTTTTTACAAAGCTTTTGTCATTAACATTTATCGTTCTTTTGGTTCTGCTTACTTCATTTTACATCAGTTCAAACGAGTCTTTTTTTTGGGGGGGAGAGACTAACTGATGGAGTACAGTGCCTCTGTGGTACTAAGTCCCAGATTGAGAAGAAGGAGCATAATCTACTGTGGCTCACACCACTGGGAGAACACATCTGGTCTTATCTGATTTCCAGACCTCTTTGATAGGAGTCAGCTCACATGCACTGATTGAATCAGAATGAGAGCAATCCTCTGGGAGCTCCTCGGGTGCGGGGCCTTTCATAGGATGCAGAGAATCTCTTCTCTGGTGGGCACAGATCATGAGCCACCAATGGCCAAGAGGGACGTGAGGCAGAATGGAATAGCACAATCAGCTTCCCAGTAGCAGGCAGGCTGCTGCCCAGGTCCTTGCCTTGTAGCATCAAAGTAGCCCGTCTTTGGGGCCAGCCTCCTCTTCTTGAGGTGGGTTTGGAGTCAGTGCCAGGTTCCTGGAATGAAGGTAGAGACTGTGGTATAGAACCAAAAGTCAGTAGATCCTGTATCAGTTTTTAAACAAATTTTATAATTATACATCCCTCCTCTTCTTCCCTATCCCATGGGCCATTCTTTGTCATAATAAAAGAGAGAGAAAAGAAGATTGCTAGATTTCAATTAGAGGGTTTGGGTTTGAATCCAGCTCTTTTCCCTCAATCTTCTGTGACCTTGGACAAGTAACATCATTTTGTGCCTCAGTTTCCTAATCTATAAAATCTTAAACCAAAATCTATAAACTTGTTACATTTTTTTTCCTGATAACTTTGGTGTTATCTGTTGTGCCCAACTTTTTGTGACTCCATTTGGGATTTTCTTGGCCAAGATGCTGGTGTGATTTTTTTCCACTTCCTCCTGTAGTTCATTTAACAGACAAGGAAACCAAGGCAAACAGGTTTAAGTGACTTGGCTAGGGTCACACAGCTAGTAAATGTCTGAGACTGGATTTGAACTCAGGTTTTCATAACTCCAGGGTCAGTGATCTCTCCACTGTTTCACATTTTGAAAATTATTTCAATATATTTTCCTTTATAATCCTAAAGATCATATGCATCTAAAAATTTTATTTTGAGAAGAGGTTCATGACACAAAAAAAGAATATGAACCCCTGGTTTTGATATCTTCTAAGTTCCTTCTTATCTCTAATCCATGATCTTATCTCCAATGATCCCTGATTTTATGAAACCAGTTCAGTGAGACTAATGAAATTATTAGGCCAATCTGCCTTAATAGGTAATGTTCTACCTGTAAACCTCCATATAGGATACTGAGCTTTTCCATCTCTGGCTCATGAGTGGAATTTACTTTTTCAGTTACAAATTTTAGGTGACCATATTCCTCTTAAGGAATAGATTTCATGAAAAGCCAGCAGGTACTGAAGATATGACTTTCTTTTATAATTGGGTTTGTAAATTAATGATAAAAGCCCACATGCATTAATCACATTATTTTTAATGAAATTACATCTTTCTGCAGGGTTTAGGAAAGGATTCACTTTTGATAACAGTTCTATGATATGACTGGAAATTAGGATGGTAGGGTCACAGTTCTGGAATTAGAAGGTATCCCAGAGTTCATCCAGCCCAACCTCCCTATTTTACAGTTAAGGAAGCTAAGGTTCACAGAGGCTAAGGGTTTTCCTAAGGTCACAGAAGGAATAAACAGCAGCATTCAAATTTGAATTAAGAGCCCATGTCTACCAGTTGATTTAAACCTCAAACTTGCTTAATTGTCTTAGGAAAAGGAAACTCAAATTCTCTTGCTCATCTACAGTTATCCATTTTACATTTAGGGGAATAGGAGGGTGGTGCTCCTTTGATTTGGAAAAACTAAATTTTTTTTGACCTTTCTTTGATACCAGAAAAGTCTTAATTTTTTTCTTTTTCTTTGGATGTATAAAGTTCCTTATTATAAAAGTTAGGTTAAATATTTGGTCATGGGCCATATATATATATATATTATATATATATATATTATATATATATATTATATATATATAATTATATATATATACATACACACACACATATAGTTCTGTACATATATTTTATGCATTTCTGAATTTTTAACCTTTCTGTCATCTTCTGGCCTTCATGTGTTGTCTGTGGTTTCTGCAAAACTCTCAAAATTCTCATTTAGTTTCTTACGCTGATGCATAAGATGCATCGAAATTGCATTGGCGAAAATCACACTGTAGAAGGGATAATTGTAGTCCTCCTTCAGCTCTGATGGAAATGGTATATTCATGAAAATTTTGGAGCTGTCTAGGAAGGAAACCTGCCTTGTGAGCAATTTGGGGAGGGGGGGGATAATTTATGTACCCTTTTGGCATAGGTAAATCCTGTAATAGATATATGTGTGTGTGTGTGTGTGTGTGTGTGTGTGTGTGTGTATATATATATATATATATATATATATATATATATATATATATATATATATGTATTACAGAAAACCTGCCAGTACAGGGCTTTTACTATCCACTATTACTAAATTTAAAGTGATTTATAAGTTAAGGCAACATAACTGTGGTTTTAGCAGTATGAGACCCAGTGACCTCCTTTTGTTAATGGAGTAAGTGTTTCAGTCTTAAAAGCATTCAGAGGGTTTCCCCAGCAAAAATAACCTTGACTTCCATTTTCAGATGACAGGTTAACATTTCTAGTTTCAAGAAAAAGACACAGAGCTCACTTGTAGCTGTTAAGACATTAAACCCAGTCCTGCTTTTCTGTTCTGGTTGAAAGTGACATGAGGAAACTTTTTTTCACATAAAATATGAAATGTGATTTTAGCCTTGATAATTTTTTGGTATGGTAAGAGAGGAGATGAGTGGAGGGATTTCCAATCTAATTGGTTTTCTTTCTCCCTAGCTTGTAAATGCATTGAAAACTGTGTCTGCATTTGAGGTCCAAATAATAGATTACAAATACAAGTAAGTATGGCGCTGCCCCTTGTGCCTCTGCTGACTTTTATTTGAACCTTCTTAAGGAGGAGCTGGAGACTTTGAGCCTGAGATCATCTGCAGACAGGAATCATTAATTGTTCAAATATTTATGAAAAACAGATTTGCATTGGGATTTTAAATCCATCCTGCCCATAATCTAAAGAGCTTTCATCTTGATGTCTTAATGTTCCAGATAACTTTCTAAGACTTTGAGAGTTCCTTTCCTATATGGGTTGGCCTACATGGCTGATGAGGTCCCTTTCCACTCTTAAATTCTGTGATTTTTGTGGAATGGGAAGCTCATTGAGTGTTGGAGGTGAAAGAGATGAGGAAGTCTAGGAGGATGACTATGCTTTAATTCTGTGATACAGACCCCTAAGCTTAGAAAACTCTAACTATACTATTCCTGCAGTTCAAAGTTGTCAGACATTTATTAAGCACCTACTGAATGCAACTGGAAGAGATAATATAGTAAGTAAAATGGAGATAAAGGATTTGATTCGCCTTTGCCTTTGTGCTAGAGGCAACAGACTTTAATGGCTAGATAACTTGATCTCAAAGCCTGGAAGACCTGGGTTTAAATCTTTATACTGGTCAGGAGACTTCTCAATTCATTGATGAAGATCTTTCATTTAGTAATTAGTCCTCTATATCAATGAATGCCATATCCAGTCCTTATTCTTGTCTTTTCCTCCTTAGCATGTAGTAGGAATTTGATCAATGCTTATTGATAACAGATGGCACGAGCATTTCTCATATTTTAGTTCTTGCCTCCCTACATTTTCTCATGACATGCCTCTTATCTTCAGGGAGATTGGCTTTTTGGAACAACTGAAGATTACACACAACACAGACATATTTATCGGCATGCATGGTGCGGGCCTGACACACTTGCTTTTTCTCCCAGACTGGGCCGTGGTTTTTGAACTGTGAGTTGGATTCTAAGGACTACTTGATTGGGTCCAGTCTTGTTCCTTGCCCTGGGTCTGAGTGTGGACATTTATTAGCTGGATGATCTTGGGAAAGTCATTTCCTCTCTATGATCTTAGTTTTCTCATCTATAAAATGAGGGGATTGGACTCTATCTCACTTCTAGGTCTATGATCATATTAGAGATTTATTCTTGGAATAATTGCAGTCAGTTCTTGGGTGGCATATTATTAAGGGAAGAAATACCATAGGTTCTCAATGTCAGATTCCAGTGCAAATTATTTTTGCACGTACTTTGAAATTTTACACTTGGATTGGGTTAGCTATGTGGTTATTATTGAACCCCCAGAATTGTAACTCTAAGCCTGGAAAGGGACCCCAAAGACATCTAGTCCAACTCTCCCTCTTACAAGTGAGAAAACTGAGATCTGGGGAATTGATATCTTATCCTAGGTCACCTAGGTAGTGTCAGAGATGAGATTTGAACCTAGAACCTTTGGTTTTAGAACCACTTCTGTTCTGGTAATTGTATTTTCCAACCAATTACAGAGCTATTGATATCTGGGTGAACTATCTAGATAATTCAAGCACATTAGCTGATTCACAATTATCTAGTCTATTGCCTCTGCTCTTTTATCTATTCATTGCCTTGACTTTATGGTAATCATAATAAATGGTATTTATAGAGTACTTTCAGGTTTATAAAATATTTTTACAATCATGTTCTCATTTGAACTTCACAACAGTCCTGTGAGGCAGATAATAAAGAAAATTGCCACAGTGTACAGATGAGGAGACTGAGGCTGAGTGACTGATAGCCTTGCCTAGTTGGTGTCAGAGGCATGTCCATTGTTGTCCCTTCCAAGCCTAGGCTTCATCTCTTAATAAATGTGACATTAGTATTTATTTTTTAGCATGCTTACCTTAGAGACAGAGCAGAATAATCCATTCCTGGTAACTTTTCAAAATTTTTTTTTCTTTTCCTTATGGTTTAGAGATGAAAATCTATTTGTGCTCCAAAAGTTGTTTTTTTTTTTCCAGGGAGGCCTTTTATTTTCTTAGGAATTGTTTTCAGATTCTGATAAAGAGTTTATGGGAACATTATTTAAGAACATCTTTGTGTCTCTAGGTACAACTGTGAGGATGAACGCTGCTATTTAGATCTAGCCAGGCTGAGAGGGATTCACTATGTTACGTGGAAAAAAAGAAGCAAGGTTTTCCCTCAAGATAAGGTAAATCCTGGCCATATCATATTCTTGTTTTTATTTCACCTAAAATGTTAGACTCTCTCCCATAATGAAGGTAAGGGGAAAGGAATAAGTATTTAAAGTGCCTACCTTGTACTAGGCTTTGGTTTGGTACTTTACAAACTTCATCTCACTTAATTTTCACAACTTTGGGAAGTAGATACCATTACTCCCACTGTACAGTTGAGGAAACTGAGGCAGGCAAAAGTCAAATGACTTGCCCAGGGTCACATAGCTGGTAGGTATCTGAGGCCAGAGTTGAACTTAGTTTTTCCTGACTTCAGACACAAATCGCTGAACCACCTAGCTGCCTTAATAATCACAATATTTTGATAGTTTCCTATAGTTTTATCCCCTAACCACAAACCTGTGAAATGGATACTATAACTTATGCTTAAATGTGAAAGGTTTTATATACTTTAATAATATATATTTTAATTAAGTATATCTAATGAATTAACTACAATGCTTTAGCCCAAGTAGTTTTTTCCTCTCTAATTGGTAAGTTATTTTGGCTTAAAGGAATAAGAGTTAAAAGAAGGAAATCTCATTAGTTTCCTAGTTCAGTAGACAGGTAAATTCTTGAGGTCAGGGCAAATGAAATACTTTGCATTTGCTTATCTTTTCATTGGTATCCCCATTGAAGAGAATGTAAACTCCTTGAGCATGAGGGCTATTTAGGTAATATTTTTATTTATTTACCTGTATATTGTCTATTTTTCCTAGTCCCTTGTTCAACACTCCTCCCATGCAAGCTCCTCAAAGTTAGGAAAAGATTTGTTTTTGTGTATCTGATAGATAAGAATGTGGTACTAACTCCTCAACTCTTTTCCTCTATCTGTACCCATTTTGGTAGTTTGGTTGGTTTTCCACAATGGGTTAGCCACACTTGCTCTCAGAATACTAGGGATTATCCTATTGTGGGAGAAAGATATATGTTAACACTTAAAATTATAATTCCTGAACCCCCACTGGTGTCCTTCCCATTTATAAAATTAGTCAAAAAACACCATTAACTTTTTAAAAATTATTGATATTTTTTTCTGTAGTCTGTCTCCCTGTCTTATGACAAGAAATTATAACATTAAGACTTAAACAGGGCAGCTAGGTGGCGCAGTGGATAGAGTGCTGGCCCTGGAGTCAGGCGTACCTGAGTTCAAATCCGGCCTCAAGACACTTAATCATTACCTAGCTGTGTGGCCTTGGGCAAGCCACTTAACCCCATTGCCTTGCAAAACTTAAAAAAAAAAGACTTAAACTTGGAACATTATGAACTATGAAAGTGCCTCTTCTGAGCCTTTCCACTCTCTGCTCTCTCCTCTTGGATGAAACCCTTCTCTGCTCCTATTATGCCTCTAGAGCACAATGTAACTCAACCTCAAAAACTTGGGGTGTCTTGACACTCCTTAAGCAAAAAGCAGTTCCCTCTAATCCCAAATCCTGCAAAATTCTTCAAGATTTGCATTCACTAGGGTCTGGGGGATTTTTTTCCCAGGAGCAGTAGAAGGCCTTCTAGGCAAGTCTTTCAGGGGTTTTCTCTTTCTCAAACTGAAGATGGAAGTTGTAGAGGCCTAGCTCTTGACTTCCAGTGGAGGATGATACTTTCATCCAGTCAGCTCTTTCAATCTAACAGAGCTATCCTCCTGAATCCTTACATCCCAAAGCCAGTCTCCACTCTGCTCAGCTACTGTCAAACTCTTGGCTCATTGGCTTCACTCCATGGTCTCCTGTAGTCTCTAGCCTGATGTTTTGACTTTTCTCATCACCTCTGATTTCCCCAGCTTCTGTGGTTGCTGATTCCTGATTTGGTTTCTGATTTCTAGCCTCATTCAGTTTCTCACTCGTCAGCATTCTCTCCGTGAACAGGGAGTGACCCATCTCTAACTTAGCTTGCAAAATTAAAATTCTATATTTATGTCAGAGATGACACATAATTATTACATTATAGTCCCATAGTCCCAGAACAGATCTCTGATCCAGGCTTTTCTAGGAATAAACATCATAGTCCTGAAATGTCAGATTCAAAATAGCTGCTGGTAAATGGAGGCACTGGGAGCAAGTTTACAGTAGCTAGAAACTGCTTTCACCCAGTTTTTTCAGAACTCAGTATCTCACCTCAGCACCTCCTGCCCCACTTTTTTTCTCCTGGGAGACTGCTTTCTTCTCTAGTTATTCTAGCAGTCTATGTTTCTTCCCAGTTTCTTTTTATTTCTTTGTGTTTCACACAAAATGTCCTTTATCCCCCTACCTCTTTCAGCTAGTAAAATGTTAACCTCAGAAAGGTACCTTGCATTAGATTTTGTATCCCTAGCTCCTGGTCTAGTCCTTTATACTCACAAGGTTCTGGTAAATAGTTGATCAGTTATATAATTACAATAGTCAAACCCAGTCCAGAATAAGAGATATAAGAATTCATTCCCTCCCTTCTCTGCAAAAGGCGAGGACTAAGGGTACATAGAACATAGTATCAACTGTAAGATTTAGTTGGTATTTTGGTTAGCTATCCTGAATTGCTTCTTCACCCTCCTTCTTTCTTTTTAGCATTATGTGGACTGTGACAAAAAAAAAATTAAAGCTTTAGCCAGAAAAGTAGCAATAATTTTAGTTAGATTTTCCCTTCAGAAGGAAAAAAATGACTAGTAAAGTAGTTATTTTTAAAAATGACTTGGGCTTCCTTGTATCCCACTCTCTGCATAGGGGAAAGGAAAGATTTATTGGGAAATGAAGATAATGTAAAAACAAAAAGATTAATTTTTTAAATGATAGACTTGGGTATTGGAACAGGGTGTGTATTTTCATAGGAAACTCCTTGGTGAGGAAACTCATAAGACAAATGTAGGTTAATATGTTCTCTGGAAATAGGCTTATGGAGTGATCTCAAACATTGAGTCTTGTTCAGTTATACAGTCAATAGGTGTCAGAGGCTGGATTTGAACAGTTTTTGTCTTAGAGGTCAGTTCTCTAACCATTGTACCATGCTGGAGGAATTGAGTTTTGTTAAGTCTCTTCCCCCTCAAAATGTCCATTCGATTTTGTTCATTTTTTCAAGGCTATATTGAGCAACTACTAAGTTTGAGACATTGGTTTAGGCCTGGGAAGATGGTCTCTACTCTCAAGGATTTCACAGTCAGTTTAGGGGAAGTGCTATTTAGTCAGACTGGAATAGGAAGGTAAAGATTGATTCTTTGATTTTATTGGTGCTGGAAACTTGCAGATGAGATTGACTACTTTCTCTACTAGTGCAGGCCACTCTCAGAGAGTGATATGACCACTAATCCATACAGAAAGATCCTTTGGGACTACATATTGACTGAGTTGTAAAACTTATTTTATCCATGTTTTATTGCACTTTTCTTTATCTCTTTAAATATTTCCCAATTACATTTTAATCTGGTTCAGTTTGCACTCCCACTGGTATCTGGCCCAATGTTTGGCATCTCTGTGTAAAAGAGTTTAGCATCTCTGTCTAAGAGAGCTGGAACCAGGTTAAATGTAATTGGGAAATGGTTAACAAAATAAGTAAAAAAATGTACAGAAATATAGATAATATTAATTTGTGCTTTTCTAAGTCAATAATTGGGCTGCAGGAATCATTCCTATTTTAGTTTGCACAAAAGTTAAGTGACTTGCTCAGGGTTACACATATGTTCCAGATGATACCTGACTGTGTGACTCTCCATTTATGCTGCCAAACTTTCTCTTGAACAAATATATCATACACATACACATCTACACACATACATACATTTATAATACATTTACATACATATGTAAATAAAATCAATAAATAAACAACAGATATTCATTGGATTGAGCTTTAGCTCCATTCCTATAAGCTACCTGGAACTGCTAGCTTAGAAATAGCCATAAAAGTTAGTCAGTGACAGAACTGCATCATTTCTTTCCTACATGGGAAGCAAAGACGCAAGGAACATTGGTTGTTCACAAATGTTTTCTATTTCTGCAGGGTCACCATCCAACTCTAGGAGAACACCCCAAATTTACAAACTATTCTTTCGATGTAGAAGAATTTATGTCTCTTGTCCTCCAGGCTGCTGAGCATGTATCTCAACACCCAAAGTGGCCATTTAAGAAAAAACATGATGAACTATGAAAAAGAAATTTCAGTTTATTTTCTGTCAATTTCACTGGCGTGGAATGGAAATCAACCAGGATCTAAGTACCTGAGTGACAAGCTCACGAAATTTTTAAAACCAAAAACGTGCCATATTTATACCAAAATGCAAATCTAGAGTATTGAAGTGTTTGAACTCTGGTCTTTCTTGACCATTCTTTCTGCTTTCTTTGTTATTGCTATTTATCAGGAACCATTTAAGACTTTTGCACTGATCATTTTAATTCTCCCATTTTGTAAATGTTTTCAGGCTTATAATAATGGTTATTATTATTATTTTTGGGGGGTTAGTGGTAATGAAAGTTTCATGGATGAGTTACTGAGTTTCAGAATCTGCAAAGATTTTGTTATTGTTGTTATTTTCATTTTTATGATATGATAATGATTGTAATTTCAATCATCACTTCAGTTTATTTCTGACATATTTGGATTTATAGGACCAGAAATTGAGAGCCCAAAGGAATCTTAGAGGCTGTAGGATTAGAGGAACATAAATTCTGGGTTTAGAGCTAAGCTCTAAAGAAAGGGAAACTTTTAAGTCTGACTTTTATCTAACAAAGAGTTGATTCAAGGGTCGGCTAGGTGGCATAGTGGATAAAGCACCGGCCTTGGAGTCAGGAGTACCTGGGTTCAAATCCGGTCTCAGACACTTAATAATTACCTAGCTGTGTGGCCTTGGGCAAGCCACTTAACCCCATTTGCCTTGCCAAAAAAACCTAAAAAAAAAAAAAACAAACCTAAAAAAAGAGTTGATTCATGAGAGAATCTAACTCATTTTACTAAAGAGGAAATCAAGACCCAACAGGGTTAAGTGAGTTGCTCAGAGTTAATAGCTAGTAAGGATCTGAGGAAGAATTTGAATCCAGGTCTTAATGAATCCAGTTCAAAATTTTATCCACCAAACTTTTAACAAAGAACTAACCCTTGTTTGAGGCACACGCAAAAAATAGAATTTCAAGTATAGTAAGCCAATAATTCTTTCAACCTTAGTCAGATTTTTCAGTCACTTAAAGTGTATGTCAGGTATCCTGAGATTAAAATGTATCCTATGCAATTGTGATAGGATGTGTATTACTAATAGGAGTCAACTTTTAATGTGAATTATGTATGGTATGGCAAATTCTTTAATTTTTTTTGGTTAAGCAAGCAGTGCTTGCTTTGCCCTTTAATGAGGGAAAACAAAAACCCCTAATTTGTAAAGTGTTTCTTTTAAAAGATGGCATAGTTCCTATCATTGAGGTAGGTAAAGTCCTAATTCTCTAGATCACCATCCCCATTGAAAGATATAAGTTTTAGTTCTTCATAAGTTTCTGTATTTAACCTGTCAATGTAGAGTGTTTTATTCTGAATTATTAAAAAAAAAAGAATCTATAGAAGGATAACATTATGAAAACAGGTAAGATCTTACTTACTAAACTCTATTTATGAATGGAAAAAGTATCAAGATCAATTCTCCTATTTATGCCCTTCTAGGATACTTCATTTCTGTTGTTAGAATTCATTCTGTTGCAAAATGAGTTTACAAATGTCTAAACACTTGCAAAGTTTAAATTTTGAGTCTCTTAACTGCCTTTTGTTAAATGATTGTAAGGAACTTCCTAGAGGTTAGGTCTATTTATTACACTGCTTATATAAAATCCAGATGAATACCTGGAGCACTAACTGATCCACAGGTTGGTTCAGGCCCTTGAAAAACTCTGTTCTCAGAATCTTGGCTGATTGCAATGGATTTTCTAATCATGGTTGTTGCTGCTTTTCCATGTGCAGAATACTGAGCAATTATTTAGGAAAACAGGCTTCACTCAAAAGGGAAACAGTCAAAGTTGCACTTTGGGACAGGATCAAAAATTGTAAATGCAGTATTTCTGTATTTGTGTTATTACCTCATTTTACAGAAGTGTCTAGGACAATGTTGTTTTGTAAAGTAGCGTGAATTTAAGAACATTTAGCTTTTTTTAGAGGAAAGCTATATTTATTATTCTTTGCACATATTTTAGAGAGTGGTAAATTTTATAAAAACAGGAGAATGTATCTGATAATTATGTGGTTAACTTATCAGGCTTTAAAAAGCAGTAACAGAAGGAGCAGTTCTAGCATTTTCAAACTTTAAAAATTTTAAAGTGTAAAATTTGCTACTTTTATCAATTCATATTTTTAAGATCAACCTGTAAAAAGCCTATAATGTCTTTTTTTGGGGGGGGGAACATGCTTTTGAAATAAATCTTTTTTTTTGTATTTTATTTTGAATGTCAGTTTTATTTCTAATAATGATTTCTCTTTTTGAATATGAGCTTCTTTCGTTGGAAATCTTGTTTAAATGGTTTATGGCACATAAATTTTGTTCTGCTGAAGAGACCTTGATTTGGTAAGTCAACAAAGGAAAATGCAACTTTCTTAATGTTGTTTTGAGAAACCTGAAACCATTTTCTGGCACCATTTTCTTTCCTTTTACTATTGGAAGAGAAATCAGAAAGTTGGGCTAGCCTCTTTTATATGATTTTCTTTATATTTATCTTTCCTAAGGATTGAATTCTGATTACAGTTAAATTCTGCAATTCTGTAATTCTGTAATCTTTTTTTTTTTTCTCAGCTATTTACTGGAAATTAAAATAAACTTCCAATAGTTCTGACTTATGTGACAGCAGGACTCTGGGCAAATCGCTGAATATTTCAGGGTTCCCAGATGGCTTTCTAAGACTGGAGCTAATTATCATGTATACAATAACTGTACCTGAAACTTCCTGTGGGTACACCAAGGAAGTCAAAAGTCTTGATCTCTGTCCCCTGTCCTCAGTTGAAAGAAGTTATCCTTGGTTGTTGAAAGAAAGAATAAGGCTTAGAGATGTGTCAGAGGCAGCATGATGAGGTGGATGGGAGGCGAGTGATTTGGAAGACCAGGGTTCAAATCCCACCCCTGACACATAATGGCTCATGCCCTTTAACTCAACAGTGCCCCAGGGAACCTTTTTTAAAATTAATTAATCAATTTATTTATTTTTTAAAGAAAGATTTTATTTTTTGAATTTTACAATTTTTCCCCTAATCTTTCTTCCCTCCCCCTACCCCCATAGAAAGCAGTCTGTTAGTCTTTACATTGTTTCTAGGGTATACATTGATCTAAGTTGAATATCCCAGGGAACTTTCAAAAGGGTGCAGAAGCTGCTGATCTATCTCTGTTAGGAGTTTCCATTTCTAAACTGCGAGTGCATCATACTGAGATGGAAATGCATGCCCTGCCTCCTAAAACAAAACAAAACAAATACATCATATACAAATTATTATATCATCCCTTACTATATAATTATATAACATGCTATATTACATCATATATATAGTAAAAACATTGAAAGATAATGTTTCTTGCACTTTATTAGATAAAGATTATTCAGTGAAAAATTTTATGAGATTTCAGAGGCCTTCTTAGGCTTTTTTTTTTTTTTACAGAAGTGTTTCAGAAGTTCTGCAGTAGTTTTCATAGTCTACTCCCCTAAAAGGGAGGAGGAGGAGCAGCAGCAGCAGCAGCAGCAGTCATAGTAGATGACTACTATTAGTAGATTCTGTTCTCCCAATACTGTGGGTATCCCATCCATTGGCTTTAATCACCACCCACCAATTGCCTTCTTAACATACATGATTTTTATCTATATTCTTTCATCTATCAGCTTTGTTTTTGTTTTTTGCAAGGCAGTGGGATTAAGTGACTTGCCCAAGGTCACACAACTAGGTAATTATTAAGTGCCTGAGGCTGAATTTGAACTCAGGTCCTCCTGACTCCAGGGCCAGTGCTCTATCCACTTCATCACCTAGTTACTCCCTTCATCTATCTCCTAGAGCAGGTTGGTTTGGTGTTGGGAGCCTGTGTCTAGGTCTTTTGATATTCCATGGATACCAAAGAAGCTTGAGATGAGGAATGGGGATCTAATGGTTACTCCATGCTTTTCCTTCATCCCATCCCTTTTTTTGATCACACATTTCTTGGTACTAAATGTTATTCCCCCTCCATGAAAGCTTTTATTGAAAGTAATAATAAAATTTTATTAAATTTTTTTTATTATTCTGAACTTGACAAACTACAACCAATATGAACATTTCCACATTCAAAAGAGAAGAAAAAAGAACTTGAGATAAAACTGAACATATTACACATAGCTTGTTTTAAAAAGTATTTATATTATATGTATTAATATCAAATATTAATGAAAATCTTAAATTTTACATGGCAATACCAACATTTCTCTGCTTCCTGAATTGTCTTTGACTCTCTTCTGTGCATTTTAAAATGATTTCATTGACTCTTTTTTTCCCTTCTTTTTTTAACATTACCATCTTCATCGTCATTTCCTCCTTAAAGGTTCCTACCTTTCAAAAGAAAAACCCTCCCTTAAAACTAACAGAGTTGAGCAAAATTGAGTGTGTGAAAATGACAGGCCTAATAATACTATTATTGGGTCAAAGAATATGCACAATTTGGTGACTTTTGGAGTATGATTCTAAATTACTATCTAGACTAGTGGTACAGTATTGTGCTTCTCCTCCCAAAGCCCTTCTAACAATAGTATGTTGCGATTTTTGTCATCTTTGCTAAAATGATATATGTGAGATGGATCTTCAATTTTGTTTTAGTTTGAATTTGCCTTTTTATTACTGATTTGGAGTATTTTTTCATAAGGTTGATGATAGCCCACATTTCTTCTTTCATTTTCTCGAATTTTCTATTAGATAACAGTTCTATTGACCAACTCCAACCAATATGAACATTTCCACATTCAAACACATTTGTATCAATTCCTAATTCAATGTAACCCCAAGTCATAAGTTATTAGAACTTAAAAGTTCACTAAGACTTTGGGATACCTGGTATAGTTAAAGATACAAGACCTTATCAAGAAAAACTTGCGGCAAGTTTCCCAGTTGACTATTTTCCTTCTGTTTCTCAAAGTGATTCTATATGGCCTCAATACTGAATCAATCTGATCTCAGAAAGCTCATTCAAAAAAGAAAAGAAGAAGAGCATGGTAGGCCTAAGTAGATTTCAGTATATTTCCTTCAATGACCTACATGCTAGAAATAGAATAAGGTCACATCATCAAGAAATTGGAGAAAATGGGTAAGAGATACCTCTTACAATTATTCCCCAGGGGGGAAGAATTCCTAACCAAACAAGGAATAGAGAAGATCATAGGAAATAAAATCAATTTTGATTATGTAAATCTGAAATGGTTTTGCACAAATAAAATCAGTATAGTTAGATTTAGAAGGTAAATAGTTAACTAGGGAAAGATCTTTTAGGCAAATTTCTCATTGAGGTCTTTCATCCAAAATATTTAGGGCATTGATACAAATATTTAAGAATAAGGACTTTTTCCAAAAAGAATGTAAGCTCTTGGATACTAGGGCAGGGAGACCTCTTTCCTCAGTCTCTTCATGTATAAAATGGAGAGAATAAAACAAGGTTTATGGTAAAGAATGATATTTGTAGAATGAGATGAATACCATGGAGGCCACTCTGACTTGGTCTGAATGCATTAGGGAGATTTATATCCAAAGTGAAAGAAAAGATGACTTTAAAATCTCAAGGAGTTTACATTTGTTTCGAATGAGTTTTTCTCTTGGCTTTACTGAACTGATTATTCTTCAGTAGGCTACTGGGAGATATTAAAGGAGGGCTCTTATAAAAATAAATAAACAAGTGGGTTGAAGTTGATTGTTGCAAAGAATGAGCTCATTTGTTGATTCTTTTCTCATCCCCAGTTTGATAAAAAAAAAAAAAAGGGACAGCTCCTGCATGTAATTTAAGATTTCATCACTGGGTGTCAGTAGAATCCTTCAAATATTCCATGTTTCTTTGGTACTCTTCAGCCTTTCGTTGTAAATTCAGCCATTTTTTAGGCAAGCAATAGAGCAAGTGATGAGTAGATGAATGATGGGTTTTTGGGGGTTTTCTCTCTTCCTATTCCTGGTTTAAGAGGAAGTAGAAAAAATTATTATAGCTTATTATCAGATTTAATGTGGAATTTCTTGACTGTCACTCAAATCCCATACTATTTCTCCTGACCATCTCTCATGAAAAGCTTACCTAAGCATATGAAAATCATTTCCAGTGACCAGACACATGTAGCCAAATACTTTCTCATTTTCTTCAGAAGAACTTTGGAGAAGTATGTCAGCAAAAATAGACCTTCTATTTATATGCTATAGCAGTAGAAACCTGAATTAGGAGCCAAAGGACACAGAATTAAAACTCTAACCTCTTCCAAATCTTAACTGTGTGACTTTAGACAAGTTATTTGATCGCTCTGGGTGGCCATTTGTAAAATGATGGGGTTGGAATAAATGGCTCATGAGATACTGCCTAGCTTTCATTCTGTAATTCACAGACTATACCCCATGTTTGGGGCATACTCCTTCATCACTTCTTTGCTCTTGAAGTCTTTAGATCATATGAAATCTCAATCTTTATGAGATCTTTCTTGATTCTCCTAGTTCATAGGATTATAGATCTAAAACTCAAAGGGATTTCAGAGACCATTTTATCATTTTACTGACCAGTGGAAGTGATGGATTTCGTTCAAGTCAGCAGTAAAGGGATTTGAACCCAGGTCCAATGCTTTTCCCATTAGGCCATACGACATCATTTTTGCTTTTTCTATTTAACCCATCTCATATTTAATTTGTAAATACATCATATTTGCTTTTCTATATTTCTTCTCTCTTCCCCTATACCCCCAGTAGAAAATAAACTCCTTGAGGTCATGTACTGGTTTGTTTTTCTGTCACTGTTTTCTCAGTGTGTAGCAAAGTGCCTTTCACCCAGAATCAAAGATTTAGAGCTAAGATCAAGATCAAGACCTAAGAGGTAATCTAGTTTCTAATTTACAGATGAGGTAACTGATATCCAGAGAAATAAAATGATTTACCCAAGGTCTCCCAAGAAGTAAATGACAGATTTAGGATTTGAATCCAGGTCCTCTGAGTCTAATTGAATTGTACAGGGGATAGAGCACTGATGCTGAAGTCAGGAACACTTATCTTCGTGAGTTCAAATCTGATCTCAGACACTTAACTAGCTTTGTGACCCTTGGTGAGCTCCTTAATCCTGTTTCCTCATCTGTAAAATGAGCCAGAGAAGGAAATGGCAAACCACTCTAGTATCTCTGTTGAGAAAACCCCAGATGGGGGTCACAAAGAGTAAGACATGAAGGAACAACAAGAAACAACAATCTCTGATTTAAAATCTATTACTTTTTCTACTGTGGAATGAAAAAATGGAGATCTGAATCTAAAGACTATCATTACATTCCCCAGGAAAAAATGCACAGGGTGGAATGGACATTTAGAATAGTTGGTGAATAGAATCAGAAAAGGAACAAAAGATGCATTAAACTCTAAGAGATCATATAGCTCTGTGAGAAAGGCCAATCCCAACATGTGAAAGCCAATTAGATAGATGGGGGAGGGAAAAGTCTTTAGAAGGGGAAAATAGTGGGAAAGCTGTGTGGACACTGGATGGCAGCAATTGTTCAACTCTGCAGACCCAGAAGAAAATGAGCAAAGAGAAAAAACTGGCAGATGTCATCTGGGTTTAAAGTGAGGAAAACTTGAGTTCCAGTGAACAAAAGAGTCTTTAAAACCACATTAACTTTTCAAAAGTACAGACCATCTAGTACTTTTTTGGTGAACCTTTGATAATTTGCAGAGAGAGCACTTTTACAGAATATTTGACAGAAAATAGTCAGGTGCATAGTCCTCCTTGTAGAGACAGCAGCAAGCACACAAGAAAGGAAGACTTCTTTGTACTCTTTTTGGGGGACTAAAGAGCTTAAAACATCTTAGATTAGCAGTGGAGGGCTATGAGTAAGGATGATTGCAGATAATGTCATACTCTGTTAATATGTTCTGCTGAACTGATTTTTTTTAAAAAAAATCTTTTGTTATTTTTGGTCTTATATTTTTTTCAAATTTTCAATTTTTCAAGGGGAATGGTTCCCTGAATAGAAGAAGAGGGAAAGTTATTTTCAGTAAGGAAGATGACATATAATAAAAGATATCAATACATTTTTTAAAAATCTGCAAACTATCATTGTAAGACTTTTTTAAAAAAAGTTGTAGCCTACATTGACTTTTGGGACAGTATATTAGGAATCTCAATATAAATAAATTGGCTTTCAAAAATCAGCTCATAATATGATCATATTTATTTTTACTGGATTATATATTCTTAAATATTCTGGATTTTGCAATTCAAATAACAGTATATTGGAAGAAAAGTTTTATGGCTGCTTCTGCTTCTTGTGCAAGTAGTAAATCTTTGGGACAGGAAATAAAGAAATAAACCCAGAGAAAGGGCCCCATTCGTTTCTTTATGGCTGTGATCTCAGATTATTGAGTGAGCTAGTACCTGAAAAAGCTGTTTCATTTGGCCTTTATTGTTCTTTTACTTGCTTTTCATTTACTTTAATATTACTATGGAAGGAACCATGGTCATAAAATCTGGAGATGTCCCTTTTCTTCCATAGAACTGAGTGTCATAGTTTGTTCAAGGTAGCCTTAGTGGCAGCTCCCTCTGTCTGACCTCAGTCCATCCCCAGGAGAGTGGAACAGAATTGTGGAACTGTGTTATCTTTTATTTAAAAAATAATTTTTTGACATATTGTTTTTATATCAAATTAATTTCTGAAAATATCCTTCTTCTCCTCCCCAGGGTGCCATCACTTCTAATAACAAGAGAGAGGGAGGGAGGGAGGAGTGGAGAGAGACACACCCATACACAGAAAGAGAGCGACACAGAGATAGAGAAAGAGGAGAGAGAAAAAGCGAGAGGGATACAGAGAGGGAGGGAGAGAGAGAGAGAAATGGAGGAAAAAAGTGAGGGAGGGAAGAGAGAGAAAATTGAGGGGGGAAAAGTGAGGAAGAGAAGAGATAAAAGACATGGAGAAAAACGTGAGGGGAAAAGACACATAAGGGGGGGAGAAAAGAGGCAAGAGAGAGAAGGAGGGAAAGAGATCTAGACAGAATGGGGGGGGGGTGTTGAGAAAGGAAGGAAAAACAGGGAGGGAGATGGTAAAAGAAAGAGAGAGGGAGATTTTAACAAAATTGACCATATTTGACTGACAGTTTGTGTAATCTTCCACACCCAAAGTCTCTTGTCTCTTTCCATAGCAGGGAGGGAGGAGCATTTTTTCATCTTTTCTTTGGGGACAAACTGTTGTTATTTGTAGTTAGCATTCTTTTTTTTCATTCCATTTATATTATTAAAGTCATTGTGTATATATTCTTTCCAGGTTTTGCTTTCTTCAGTCTGTAGCAGTTCATTTAAGATTTTCTATGATGCTCCATTTATTCTTAATTTCTTACAATAAATATAGTAATATTCCATTATAATCATTGGGAGTGAGCTCTCTAAATTGCAGGTTGTAGACATTTCCGTCAACCTGATTCTGTGAAAACTTATAGTAGTATAGGGTAGTAGAGGGCAGAAACAAAACTGTAGCAGGCAGTCCCCTAGAGAATATCAAAGCAGGTTCAAGGTGGAAGTGGTTAGACATATTAGGGCAAGTGCAATCGGATAGTCCCTTTTATATAATCCCTGACAAATGGCCAATCTAGACTTCTAGGTCAAGTAATAACTTGCCTTGAAAATTTCATTTTAGTCTTGGTAGAGTGGGTGAGCTGGGCTGGCTTCTCTCTGGGGCTCTTTCTAGCTCCGAAGCTTGTGATCTTAGCCTAACAAGTAATAACTACTGCTCAGCCCAATGGACTGGGAGACTCTGCCCTTGCCCTCTTTTTTTTTTTTTAAAGGCTTTTGCAAGGCAAATGGGGTTAAGTGACTTGCCAAGGCCACACAGCTAGGTAATTATTAAGTGTCTGAGACTGGATTTGAACCCAGGTACTCCTGACTTCAGGGCCAGTGCACTGTGCCACCTAGCCGCCCTCTTACCCTCTTCATTAAGGGCTCCTATTTCTTTAGACTGATGCATAGAGTGACAACTCAATTCTAGGGGAGTCTGACTTCCTTAAAGAAGACTCATTCTTTGGCTCATTATGGCTCCATTTTGGCACTCTAGGTTTTGGATCATTTGTCCTCAAAGTGGGTGGCATAAAGGTACTCAGGGTACTATGGGAATCTGGTATTTATTTCTAGTATGCAAAAAGTCTCTCCCAAACTTACATTGACAAGATTGGAGCATTGGCCTGAGATTGAATCTGATCCTATCCATTTGTTGTCTGAGTGATTTTGGATAGGTCACTATTTTTCTGTGCCTCGGTTGACCAATCATACAGGTCAATCAATACTTCACTTAGCCCTTCTCAGGGCTACTCATCTACCTTTGGTGTCCACTTTCACCCAGCTCTCTGCTGTGACTCCAAGAAGCTGTAGCATACCCAGCAGCCTTACCCCTGGAAACTGTCTCAGAAGCTGGACTAAATGAGGTTGAAGAGAACTGACAGGTCTTCAACTGGTGGTGGGTTGTCCACTTGAAGCATGTGAAGACTTCTGGTGGAATGGGTGGGTGAGAACAATTTATTCCAGTGGCCATGAAGGCAACTAAAGCAGGAGCTGTGGAATGGTTAGAGCTTGTTCAGGCATCAGACACCAAGGTCATCCAGATCATCTTGATTTTTTGTCCTGCTCAATTTTGATGATTCAATAAGAGAGGGTAATGACTCTGCAAAACTCTACTTCACTTAAATCCAATTCATACACAAGTCAAGACATCACCCATGATGTCACTGGTTCTTTTTCAAATGAAAGATGTAAGATAAAAACAAAAACAACACTTCAGTGGTTCACTTGGAACTCGAATTCATTTCTTACATTGCTAGTGAAGAAAATAATGGGCAAACAGACAACAGAAGAGAGAGAGGAAGGTGGGAAGCAAGGGAGAGATAGGAATGTTTCTGGTAGGATTTCTTTCAGATCTTTACTAATGAGGGTTCTTTTTGAATTATGGGTCCATTAAGTTATTGGCAGGGCTTTGGCAATTATTTGATTGCTTTTATCTGATTTGTTATACGTTGAATATTTTCTCAATATATTTGGGAGTGTAGGAGATGTTTGGAAATGTTAGGGACTATATTAAAACTTTGGATCCAGTTAGACTTTTTGGACCTCTTTCAGTTCTGTAATTATATGAATAATTTAAAAGAGACTGTGCCCCCATAAGTTCTGGGTTTGAAGTTTTTGTTTATAGGGTCAAGATATTTCTTAAGGACTTTTATAATATATTAAACATAGTGAGACAGGTAGACAGGCTGGATAGAACTTTGGGCCTGGAGTCAGGAAGAGCTGAGTTCAAATGTAACTTCAGACTCACTTCCTAACCCTGGGATATTGGCAAGACACTTAACCTTATGTTTGCCTCAGTTTCCTCATTTGTAAAATGAGGATAATAAAATTAGCACCTCTTCCTCAAGGTTGTTGCAAGGATCAAATGAGATATTTGTAAAGTGTTCAGTACAGTGTTTGAAATATGGTAGGTGATTAATAAATGCTTTTTTTTCTTTAGAACTCTCAAAATGCAGTTTTAAATTTTAATAGGTATACATGTCTGAGTGAACAGAAAAGTGCATGACCCTTACATTAAATATGCAGTTTTAACTGAGTTAACTGACAATGGGACTGACAACAAAATGATGTTTCTTAAATAGACATGTTATCATATCCATTTTATATACTAATATAAATATAATATAAATTAGAATAATAATGTCATTATTTTAAATATAAAATATCCTAATGTAAAAATGAATGAAAATAGTACTTCGAAATATTCTTTATGTATGATTTGTAACACTTCCCTACCATTATAGCTTATTTGAAAAGGTGGATCATCCAAGAGTACTCGTGTATCAATAAAGACAAATCTACAGGTAGAAAACTCATTCTCTTCCAGATATTTTGAATTCTATAGGTGAGGAACATGTTCTATAGGTGAGGAACTAGTAGAGTGAAGGAGGAAGATGTAATTAAATTGAATTCACCTGATATTTATTAAATGCCTACTGTATGCAGTCTCTGGAAGACAAATCAAGGTCAGGGAAATTTTACTGGAGGAATTTTCAAAATTGATTAAGTCTTAGAGACATTCAGTTTTAGGATATTTCCAGTACTTTGCACACTGGTTTGTAGTATGTTCTTAGTAACTGTTTAAATATTTTGGGGCAGGGGCAGCTAGGTGGCGCAGTGGACAGACCAGCAGCCCTGGAGTCAGGAGTACCTGAGTTCAAATCCGACTTCAGACAATAATTACTTAGCTGTGTGGCTTTGGGCAAGCCACTTAACCCCATCGCCTAGCAAAAACTAAATATTTTGGGTCAGCTAGGTGGTACAATAGCTTATAGGGTTGAACTGAAGTCAGGAAGACTCATCTTTATGAATTCAAATCTGATCTCAGACATTTAATAGCTGGTTGACTCTGGGTAAGTCACCTGTTTGCCATAGCTCCTTAACTATAAGATGAACTTGGAAAGAAAATGGCAAACCTTTTAGTATTTCTGCCAAGAAAACCCCCAATGGGATCATAGTCGGTTATGATTGAAATGACAGAAAAGAAACAAATATTTGTTGTTTGAGTCATGACAGATCTGTGTTTCAGGGGAAATAATTTAACAGTTGCTTGGTGAATGGATTGGAGAAGAGACTGGAGGCAGAAAGACCAGGTAGGAGATAATTGAAATAGCCTAGGTAAGAGGTGATGAAGATCTGAACTAGGGTAGAGGCTGCGAAAAAAAGAGAGACACTGAATAGGAGACTTAAGTATTGTGAAGAAATGACCTAGAAGACCTCACAGCAGATTGAATTTTAGGAGTTGAAGGAATAAGAAGAACCAAGGATGCCTTCACATTTTAGAACCTGGGTGACTGAAAGGATAACGATACTATCAATAGAAAGAGGACGTTTGGAAGCAGGATAGATTTTGGGAAAATTACAAATTCCCTTTTGGACATGTTGAATTTGAGATTTCTGTGGGACATCCAGTTGAAGATTGTCCAGCAGAGATGGAAATGTGGAACTGGGAGTTAAGAAAGAGGTTACTGATGAATATGTGATTTTACTGGGGACCCAATTGAATAAAGTTTGAAGAAATGTCAAATACAATCCTGCCTAGGAGCATTAAATTATATTCTGGAGCAGGGGCAAAGATGCTTTCAAAATGGGACCTGAAGTTCAGAGATATCCTAAAGTACTGTTCTTGTCTTATTTGGGGAAAGGCAGCTGTAGCAGGGACAAAGTGATAGGAAAACATGAGAATGTGCAGGTGCCTTTATCTAGTGCTTACGTGAGAGACCTTGAGTCCCTGGGAGGGAGGCCAAGAATAGGGTCACAGTGGAGAAAAGAGAAGATCTTGCCTTTAAGATCTTGAGATTTGAACTCCTCTGAATCTACAATCAGCATTATTTCCCCTCAACCATACTGCCTTCTTCAAGTATTTAATGAACATCCCTCTAGGTTGGAAAGCATACATATAGATAGATATAGAACTGGAAAGGTTACTTTGGAGACCACTGATTCATTGAAAATGAGAGATAGAAGGATTTCAGTGACTATCTACCTCATCTAACCTGTATAGAAAAAGAATTTCATTATAATGTTCTTCAAGCATCCTATAATTTTTGAGTGATATATCAAGCCTTTTACTTTACAAGTAAGGAAATAGGCACAGAGAGGGTAAGCTTGCTCAGATTCATATAGGGATCTTCTTGACTCCCAATACAGTGCTCTATGCATTGAACCATACAGCCTTTTTAGATATAGACAGGAGAATTTACTAGATGACTGTGAAAAAATATATATAATGAAAAAATTTGATATACTACAAATGGAACTATTAATAATCCATATTTATCTTTCCCCCTTGTAATAAATATATAGTCAAGCAAAAACAAATTTCTCCGCTGACTGCACACACACACACACACACACACACCCACACCCCCTATATTCAGTCCTCTCTGTCTTGGGTAGCATGGTTCATCATTAGTCCTCTAGAATCATGATGAATGGTCATTGATTTATTCTTTGAGTTTTCAAAGTTGTTTGTCTTTAAGTATTGCTGTTATTTTATAGATTATTCTCCTGATTTTGCTTATTTTATTCTTTATCATTTTATAAAAATCTTCAAAATTGTTCATATTTTAATAGTCACCAAAGTTTAAGTTGTTTTTATGGTTCTGCTCACTTTATTCTGTATCAGTCCATGTAAAATTTTCCTTATCTTTTTGAAATCATCTATTTCTTCATCACTTATAGTGAAATAATATCCCATCCCATTCATAGATCACAATTTATTCAGCCAGTCCATTGCTGGGCATGCCTTTAATTTCCAGGGTATTTCTCCCCACCTCAAAAAGAACAGCTATAAATATTTTTGTACACATAGAACCTTTTTGTCTCTCTTTGATCTTTTATTGATATGGTAGTGGCATATCATATCTCAAAGAATATTCAGTGTTTAGTAACTATGTGTAAAATCCTGAATTGCATTCCAAAATGCATGTATCCATTCATAATTCTGCAACAGTGTTTCCCATTCAACATTTATCATTTTTTTCCCTTTTTTGGGGGGTTATCTTTGCCACTTTGACTGGTGTGAAGTGGAATATCAGATTGACTTTAATTTGCATTTCTCCAATTAGTTGTTATCTGAAACTTTTTTTTTTTCATGTAGCTATAGATAGGCTGGAAATAACCCACATTTATAAAGAGTTTTCAGATTAACATAACAGTTTTCCCCATAACAACTTGAGGATGATATAGTGAAAATATTATTATACTAATTTTATTGAGAACTCAAAGCTTGAGAGATTAAATGACTGTCTTCTCCAATGGTCATACCATTATTAAATGTCAGGGTTGGGTTTTTCTCTTCCTCTTTCCCCATCCCCCATTCTCTTTCTCTCTTCCAAGTTTTCTCTCCTTTTTCATCTCCTGACTTCTCTCTCTTTCTAATGCTTTGTTTCCCAATTATATACAATAGTGGTTTCTACCTATCATTTTTTGGTAAGGTTTTGAAATTTACAATTTTCCTTTACTTTCACTTCCCTCCCCGCCCCCTCCAGAAGGCAGTTTGATAATTTTTACATTGTTTCCATGCTATACATTGATTGAAATTGTATGTGTTGGGAGAGAAATCATTTCCTCGAGGAGAAAATAAAATATTAGAGATAGCAAAATTATGTAGTACATAAGACACTTTAAAAAATTGAAGGCAATAAGACTTTGGTCTTTGTTTAACTCCACATTTCTTTCTCTGGATACAGATAGTTTTCTCCATTCAGGTATTCTAAAATTGACCCTGATTATCGCATTGATGAAATGAGCAAGTCCATTAAGATTGATCATCATTCCCATGTTTCTGTTAGGGTGTACAATCTGAGTTCTCTCTTTTACCTCTCTTCCCCAACTGTCTTTCTTTATCCTTCTTTTCTCTGCCTTCTCACATTACAGATCTATTTTCCCCAGAGGCTTCTATTCACTGGGCTGCTTTTCTTGGTCCTGATTAGGGGCCGCAGTTTGCTGCAGTGGAAACCTTGATGGAATTTCAATCAAAAGGATCTGGGTTCATATCTTGGTTCTGCCTTTTATGAACTGTGTGACCTTAGACAAATCACTTAACCTCTGTGGGCCTCAGTTTCTCTTTCATGGAATGGAGTCCCCCTCTAGGATGTTCCCTTTCGGCTCTACATCTGTGGTGCAAAGGGTGATGTAGTTACAATGGCAGAGAATGCAGTTTCAACACAGAAGGTGCCTCTGCATTTTCCAATTGTGTCTGGACTGCTCAGTTCAGATATTGTCATTGAGAGTAAGAGACGATCTTTGCTAGTCCTAGGATGTTAATAATGTGCCAGTAGTTAACATTTGGGTCAAGAGTACAGGCTTTCTAGTTCCACACACTACAAAGAGATAACTGTATTGTTCATCACTCCTCAGATACACTCTAAGGAGACCGAGGGGTTGCCTGCTCCAGAGATGTCAGAGGGAACAATTCATTACTCCATCAAGTACTTGGCATGTCAATCAATGCAAAAAAAAATGTGCTTTAGGTCTGACAGCTCAAAATAGGCTCTTCACCAATTGTCATGCCAAAAATCTTGATAGGATAATGAATTATTCTTTATACCTATCATTTCATCCCATCAAACTGCCCATGTAGCCATGTTTGTTTGGACTGAATTATTGAAGTATACAAAATTGTAACCATAATAACTACAACAGTGAGACCAGAGGCACAAGAAGCAGAAACAAATATTTCTCAAAAAAGATATTGAATTTGGCATAAAAAAATACAATTCAAAATGATATGAGAAAAATTGACAGATTTTTTAATGCCAGCTGAGAGAATGGCATTTAAGATTGAGCACTTATTAATCACCTACTTTTTGTAGATAAAAAGACAAAAGAAGAGAGACTGCTCTCCAAGATAAAGGATCCTTCCAGACATCTTTTTTCATTCTGTTTAGGGGGGAAGGAACCTCAAAGTACATTGAGAAGGAAACTGAACATTTATTTAATCATCTGCAGGATATTAATTCCAAATGTTAAAAAAAATATTAATATAAGTAGCAAGTATTTGTAAAATATCAAATGTGGCAAAAATTGAGCTATTTGTGTTCTATGAGTTAGCAGAACTTTAGGTTGTGATTAATTCAGGACACAGGTGTTTCTCAAACACTGGGGGCAATCAGGCTTCAAATTCTGTTGGAAGAGAATTTTTAGTAGGGTAAATCTTCCCAAGGATGGTTTTTCCCACACTTGATGCATCCTTTCTTTGAATCTCATGTGTGCTAATTAATCCCATTCCTTTTGGTACTTGACCTCTTCAAAGAACTGTACCTAGATCATCTCCCTGGAGCCCTCTGTAACCAGAGTGAGCAAATATATGGGGGCCGTGGTCTCACAGGGAGTGGTTTTCCTTTTGGCGAGCATGTGGAGAAGAAGCTTTTGTACCTGGCAAAAGGCATGTTTGGACTTCAGCTGGTCAGCTTGTTTTCCCCTGAAAATGTCGGATTTATTTCTAGGATCTGCAGCTGCCACTTCATCTTGTGTAACTCCTTTGAATTGCTTGGTCAAAACGTTTATTTTCGGTCCTGTTAAATAGTACTGAGATGCTCCAGTAATGGTCATTTCAAATGCCATTTAAAAATACATACACACATATACAGTTAGACTAATTTGTTCTCAAAATTGGTTCTTAATTGTTCCCCCCATTGTTTAAAAATAGAAGACTGCAGCATTAATCTACTGCAGAATATTAAACATTTCATTAAAATATTGCCTATAAAGGACAGCTACTTCAAACCTCCTTCATGTGTCCTTGGCTGCTAGCGATATTATCTATTTTGCATTTTTAACTATCCACCCAAAGAAAAATCTGGGCATATGAGACCTTTTAATTTGGGCTTCAAAGAAAACATTTCTTAATGTTATGTAATAAATCAATCATTACTTGCCTAATAATCTTAATGCATCTCTTTGAAGTCAGAAATCCACAAGAGAGGTAGGGATTTTAAAAAATTGACAACTTTCTGGTCATTTGATGTAAACTGTGTTTTATTGATCAGATGGGAAACAGTATTTGATATTAATGGAATCCAAAGATGTCACAAGTTAATGGGGAATAATGAAAAATGAAAACTATCTTTTGTCCCAGAAGCTCTATCCTGCAGGAAATGCAATTTATTAGGATTTTGGTGTTTCTTAAATTGTACCAATCCTGTCCTGGAGTCCTACATCTCTTTACTACACAGATTAGGAGAAACATGCCTTGGAAGATAGTTTTTTTTTAAAAGCTCTTGTCATCTTGATGGAATCATTCTCACCTACGTTTTTCAGTCTATTTGTTATCAAGCCTTCTATGCCTTTTTTGTTTTTTTTTTCCATCTCCTTTTTCCAATTTATTTTAGACATGGCAGTTGGAAGGGATCTGAGGCCATCTATTTCAATCTTATTTTACAGAAAAAGAAACTGATGACTTATCCAGGGTCATACAGGTAACAAGCATCAAATGTGAGACCTGAACTCTGACTGTGGATCCTGTTTTCCCCACTGTAACCAAATTATTTCTTTTCTTTTACTGTTGCTTTACTACCTATTCACCCACCCCTCTGCATTTTACATATCAGCAAAATTGGCCTATTTCCTGTGTCTTGTACTTAATAATTTACCTCTACCCTCTCCATCTCCTTGCCTTTATACAAATTTCATCTCTTAGAAACCTTCAAAGCCCATCTTAATTTACATCCTACAGTGCAAGTGGATAAATGTTGAAAAACTTCCATAGCATTGGAAAAATAAAACAAAATATCAATTTTAAAAATTCATCTCCTACAGAAGAGGTCTTTCTTAATCCTCCCCATAGTTAATTCTTGGTCAGTTTTAAATGTCTCTATACATATTTGATAATTACTTATCTATGTATGTTTTGTTGTCCTCAATTAAACATAAAGTTCCTTAAGGGAAAGGACTTATTCTTTTTTTGTCTTTATATTCCCCAATAACCAGCACAGTGTTTGGTATGTAGCAGGAATGTAATAAATGTTTGTTGATTGCTATAATTACAGAATTATTCAACAAAATATTTCTTAGGACTTTTAATCTGGTTATTTATTATAAATAAATAGTTTAAAAAATTAAAAAAATATTCTTATTTTTTATTTGGAAGATGAGACATTGACTTCATGGTGATGAACTGAAATGCTGACTTCAAATTGCTTATTGCAAGTAACTTGCCCAGGGTCACATAGCTAGTAAGTGTCTGAGGCCATATTTGGATTCAGATCTTCCTGATTCCAAACCCAGTACTCCACCACCTAAATCACTTCTAAGGTCTGCTCCCACTCTAAGATACTGTGATAGATTTAACAAGTAGGTATATTCTAAGGATGGATAATTGAGACTATTGAGAAGTAAAGAATATTATGTAACCATTTTATTTGCCTTTTGGTATGAAAATGTATTAAAATGATAGTATTGATTTATTAACCACCAATTATCCATATTTATATATTAGCTTAAAACAAAATTAATAAAGTAAGATTTTTAAAAGATGTTGACACTTAAAAGAGTAGCATCTCTTTAAATTGAAATATTATGGGTTTCTACTTCACCAACTCCAGCCAAGACTAGAATTCAAAACTGGATCATAAAAATCATGGATTTAAGATGGAAACTTAGAAGTCATCTAGTGTGACCTTTTACAGTTCAGGAGGTGAAGTGACTTGTCCAAGGACCTATAAGTAATATAGCCAAATTCTCTTCTACTCTTTTCACTCTCCCATTCTCAAATTTCTTTCCTTCTGTTCTTTGGGTAAAAAACCAAACAAAAAACAATAAAAAAACCGAAAAGCAAAAAAAAAAAAATCTTCTAGCTATACTCCTTACCTTGCTTTGAGTCCAAAAGACTCTGGATTAAATGGTTCTGGTTTCGGCCTATGCAGAACTTCTCAGAAGCTCTCAGCTTTTGTTTCTTTCCTTCCCCCTCTACCCTTAGAGATTCCGTTTCCTTGGCCTGCTTCTGACTCTTACCAGAGTCAGATTTTGAATCTAGTTTACTTAATTTCTCACCCCTTTGATTGTAAGAGAAAACTCAGTGTAGCTGCTCTTGACCTATAAACTGTCCTTTTGAAAATTCCCTTCCTTCCCTTTTCTTTATTAGTTTTTTTGCAAGGCATTGGGGTTAAGTGACTTGCCCAAGGCCACACAGCTAGGTAATTATTAAGTGTCTGAGGCCGGATTTGAACTCAGGAACTCCTGACTCCAGGGCCAGTGCTCTATCCACTGCCCCTATTTCCTTCCCTTTTCAAATCTAAATGAGAGAAACTTATAGAATTCAACTTTCCAGTGATTATATTATTATCTGGCTGGATATGTTAAAAATAACTTGTGTCTTATACTTACTCCTCTATATAAACTCTACCCAATTCTTTTTTTCCAAATAATAGTTAATTACCATTGAATATGTACATAAAGATTTGTACATTTATATTATATAAACTACTGTTTTTAATGTTATGCCCCAAACTTTGAATCAACTTTTTTTCTTGGATGCTTTAATCTAATAGACTGATATATCGCAAAGGGCTCAGAATTGGGAGTTAGAAGTTTGAGTCCTATCTCATCCTTTTTCTAGTTATGTGGGCAATATTTTTTGGTAGAATGTTTTACTTCTCAACCTCAGTTTCCTTATCTGAATAAAGAAGGGCAATAATACTTGCACTACTTCATTGGATTGCTGTGAAGAAGGCACTTTATAAAGTGTAAATCACTGCATAAAGCTTGATTATAAGAAACACAACTAAATGGAAATTATCCACTGTTCCAGAGAGAGTACAGCTTTGTAACTGGAGAATTGTTTTTAACAGACTTGAAAGAAAGTACTGAACATTATTCAGATCACTACCTAAGTAGTTGTCAGGACTCAAACTGGGTTAAATAAAAAAAAGGCTACACGGACTAATTAAAAGATAACACCATGCAGTTGAACAGAGTGCCTAGATAATTATTTCTTTTTCTAAGATAAGTGTACAATGTATATTAAAGAGTAAAAAATACCAAACAAATCCCAAATTTAGGATAAGAGAAGATTTCTATTTTAAGAGCTGGAATGCCTTCTCTATCTTTGTGTCATGTGGAATGAGTTAATTTGAAGTATCCTCAGTCTAATCTGCTCTTTATTGTTGTATGGAAAAGATGAATTTTGATTACTTGACAATAGATTTCTTTTTCTAATTTATCCCTATAAAATAGCTCTGGATTAGCATTGTAGGTCAACAGTGCTATATGGGTCAGTCAATAGAGCACAATTATAAGGATACTGGTTCAATGACTTGAGGAAGGTGGTA
Source organism: Macrotis lagotis (assembly GCF_037893015.1). Lineage (NCBI taxonomy): Eukaryota > Metazoa > Chordata > Mammalia > Peramelemorphia > Peramelidae > Macrotis > Macrotis lagotis. The sequence continues at coordinate 163,833,609 of NC_133665.1, forward strand.
TAAGAAGAGGGCTATGAAGGCAGATAGCAAGGATCCTAGAAAAAATGATTAGAATTAGAAACATCAGAAAAGGTATCAGGTATTTCAGGAGTCTGTAATACTGATGTGGAACTAACAATGTCTTTTCTAAATTGGGGGTGATACTTCTCAATTGTGGTGGAGAAGACTTGGAAGGTTAAATGTGTAGAAAGAAACATTAGAAAGTTTTTTCACTTATATTTTAGCTTTTTTTAAAACTTAATTTAATTTTTTTAGGGTTTTTTTTTTTTTGCAAGGCAATGGGGTTAAGTGGCTTGCCCAAGGCCACACAGCTAGGTAATTATTAAGTGCCTGAGGTCGGATTTGAACTCAGGTACTCCTGACTCCAGGGCCAGTGCTCTATCCACTGTGCCACCTAGGTGCCCTAATTTAATTTTTTTAATGAGCAAAATTACTTTTGATCTTTTCCTCATTAGAAAACAAAGAAAATAAAACTTAAAACAAATATTCTTAGATATCAAGAGAAGGATTAGTCACATAAATAGGAGTAAAAAGGAAAAAGTAGTAACATGAAAATCAAGTGAGTGGAGGATGTTTGGGAATTGAGGTTGATCAATAGTATCATAATCTGTAGGGAGTTCAAGGTGCATGGTCAGACTGAAGAAAGGCAATGAGATTTAGTAATAAAGTGACCTTTTAAATGAAAAAAAATCAAAACAAAAAACCCACAACTGTGCATAGATGAGTAAAACAGATTTACTCATTGGCTATCTCGTCATCTCTGTGTGTGTGTGTGTGTGTGTGTGTGTGTGTGTATGTGTGTGTATAATTTTGCACCTAATACTATATTTGCATGATGAAATTCTAGTTCAGTAGAAGGCAAAAAGTCTCTTAAAATTGAGGGATAAAGAGAAATACTTTAAAGTCCCCAAGCTTGGGAGAGAGTTTGAACTATTTGGTGGGCAGATAGGGACTCTAGGAGGCAGCTAGTGTTAATAGGGGTTGGAATTTCTCAGTCATCCTACAAATCTCACCGAGAAAAAAGAGCTGAGATGCTTCTTCCCCTTCTGTGCCTCATCTTACAATTCAAACAGAATTTTGGTGAATCATTTTTCCCTTCAAAACTTTACTTATTTCCTTAATCTGCTGTGCGCAAGAAAACTTGGGAGTTAAGACTTCCTTTATCCTCCTACCAGGGATGGCTTTAGGAGCTACTGAAAGGTGTTCTTGGTTGTGAAGTGACCAAAGAGTTTAAGAATTATCAATGGGTTTGATTGCTGAGGGTCCTAGATCTAGACTGGAAGGAATTTCAGAGATCATCAGGCCCATTTGAAGGGGGATTAGGTATATCCTGTTTAGCCCTGGTGGATGGATCAAAGAACAATAGGCAGGATTTTCCAAAAGACAAATTGGAGCCTTAGGTGAGGAAGAACTTCCTAACACCTGGATTTTTTCCAAAGTCGAAGCCATGACTTCCTTCTTATTCAAGGACTTTAAACAAAGACCGAGTGACCACTTGTTGGTTATATTGCAGAGAGGATTTTTGTTTGGGTGTGGATCAAATGAGTTGTCAATCTGAGATGCTGTGAAGAGTAAACATATACTGTGGAACCTTCCTTCTATCATTTGCTTGGTCCTGGCTCCTGCTGACTTCAGCTATTTTAAAATTTGTCACATTACATATTTAGTAAATTGAATTACTCAATTAGCAGGAGCTGGCCAGCAGTCTGGTTATCTGGTACCAGTTTTCTTCAATGTAATTGAATTAATTTGTATAATTGAAATGAAAATAATTATGATATTTTTCCATCACTGGGACTTTGAAAAACAGTAGATGGAGAGCTGGAATTAAATTGTGCTGTTTGATATAAAGAGAGGAACTCTATATAGCAATAAGCCTTAGGCATTAGTCACGTTTCTAAGATCTAATATTAAATACAGATAACATGGAAGACTAGAATTTTCGAAGAGGACTGTTTTCTCTATTGCCGAATGAACAGATGTAGTTCCATAAAGTTCTCTTATTCTATCATTGCCTTTTGTAAGGCTTTGTTTAATAAACATATTTCTGATAGTATTTTTTCTGGGCAGTGATCTCTTGTTTATCCCTTTGATATTGACCGTGAACTGGCCCCCTTTCATTTAGACCCTCTCAGAGACTGACATCTGCATTTGGAGGTGATTTTTAAAGAAGCCAGGCTTTAAAAGGTCATAAAACACTTGGCATTAGGTTCTCAGAGTGTGTGATGAATATTTTAATAGTTAAAAATGTAGCCAGGCAGCAAAGAAATGATTTAACGTTGTAAATAAATCTCTTTGTGGGATTTAATGTGCAAAAATGGACAGCAATGGCTTTAAAAAATCATTCCCCGAATGCTGAGATCTATACAATAGCACACTTTGTATGTTGGATCCATATCGGGAGGGAGTTCATTATATCTTTTTTAGATATTGTAGGAAGACACTAAAATCATTCTCTCCTCCAGGACTTCCATCTGTCTTCTCAAAACTAGAAACCCATCAAGTAGACTTTCTGGGAAATATCACTGATACTAGATTCCAGAGGGTGTGTAGCATTTATCAAACTACCTTAGAGATGGAAACTTCAAATGCACTAATTCAAAGCATTGGATGGAAAAAAAAAGAAAAACCTTTCTCATTTTACCAGTTTATTTGTAACCTCATGGCTCAGTCCAGGCTACTCTCTTATTTTCCATGACTACTGAGAAGAGATCCCAGACCCAAAGATCATAATGATGAACATGCTCCTCCACTGGGTGGTTTTGTATATTCTATTCATGGAGTCCAAGGATGAGGGTTTATTATTTACCTTTCATCCTGCAAGTTTCCCAACACGTACATGTGGTTCCTCTTAAGTGTCCTTGTCTCCGGAGACTCAGAGCTGTTAGTTAGGCCAATAACTGGTTTCCTGCAGTAAGCAGAACAGAAAGGGTGGAGAAAATGTCAAGGACATGAAGGTAATTTCTAGGCTTGCTATAATTGAACTTTTAATGCCTATGTAGAGCAGTTAGAAACTTTTTTTTTAAATATCTCATCCAAAAGTCCCTGCCCAGATTTGGCTGGGTGTGGTATTCAATTTATCCATTTCAGAAGATGAAAGTCTGAGATGTCTGCCAGAATTTTACTTTCAGTCCTGCGAATATCATTGCATTTCTAATCTGATGTTTGGACTGTGATGCCAACCTCTCTGCCATCAAGACCATTTCCTTTTTTGTGATGTTGTTAAAAGGCTCTTGGTGTGGAGAGGTTTCAAACAGCATCCATCATGGTCAGCCTGAAATTGATACTCTTAATTTTTATTTTATTCTTTTTGAGTTAAATGTCACTTCCCTCTTTTCTCTTTCTCTCTCTAACTGCCCCCCCAGCCCCCCTCCCCCCCCCCTGCAAAATCCCATGGTGATACATGGGGGCAGGGAAAGAGGTGAATCAGAGCACTGAAACAGTTTCACATTAGGAAAAAATATTATGAAAAGAGTAAGGGAAAAGAAGAGTAAAGAGGAAAATAGTCATTATGGTCCCTTGGTAAATTCAGAATTATTGTGTAGCAATGACTTCTAGCTGTAGATTTTTGGTAAATTCAGAATTACTATATAGTAATCACTTCTAACTAGATTTTTTTGAATTCCAAGTCAAGCTACAGACTGAGATCACTCTCCCCATTTCCACCTTTCTGCTGTAGCCAACTGTTTTCAGGCCCCATAAGAATAAATGATACTTAGCCCTATAAATAGTTGGTGTCAGAAAGATAATCTTTGTATCCAGATCTCACTTCATTACAGACACTGTACTGATTTACAATTAAATAAGAGGAAAGAGAGTTAGAAAAAATTGAATATATTTAATACATATTTTCCAGAGCTTGCTGGGAGAGTGATATTGTAAGGATAAGAAATATTACATTAAAATAAACATTCATTGGTTGGTATCATACATCATGTCTCCAATACAGATTTCAAGTCTCAGATATGAATATTTCAAGATCAAGTTGCTTTCATCATTCTCTCCCTTGCAAGAAGGGAGATTGGAAGCAATCTTCCTTAAAGTAAGCGGCTTTAATCATTGGGTTTCTAAATCAACTGAACTATGGTAGAAAAAAAGAAGATGGAAGAATCCTATAATCCCTGGTTTAGTTGTAATGAAATTGTTCAGGATGAGAGAGAAACAGATGGATTCTGATTAATTTCCTTCTAAGACCAGGAAATATAAACTTTAATGTTCTTTGTAAATTTGCTCGAGTAAATAATATCTATATGCAGATGGAAAAAAAATCACAAGATAAAAATGAATTTCCTCTGCTTGCTAGACATCAAAAACATATCTATACCTCAAGTTTCTATAGTGCCTTAAGGTTTACAGAGTACTTCATGTGCATTTTGTTACATTTGAGAACACTGTACTCCACAAGATCCTTGATACCCTAATATATAGTTTTTGCTGGTTGACCCAAGAAGCTCATTCAGACTTGTTTTCTAAAGACTGCAGTGATTATCATAGCTTACTGTGGTTCAGGCTTATTCTAGTGGACTTACCATCACTCAAAAGCCTGTTCACTGCAAATCTGGGTAAATAGGATGCCAACCGGGGATCCATAAGTTTGAGATTCTCTGTTTTATACATTATGAATCATACATTTATGATTCAGGGACCCTAATTGAAAACAAAGATGAACTTTAGGAAGATATAATTTGGAATGAACTTGGATACCTGAGTTGTCACAGTCCATTGGTTTTATGGTTGATATTTAGGGGGCTTGAAAAATCTGAGGGTCAGCTTCATGGCTCTCTCCTGCACTTTGAAATACCTTTTCATTGCTCCAGGGCCCTGGTGGACCTATTTCAAGTCACTCTTAGCTAGTAACTGAGTAGGGAGGGGAAATGAGAAAAGTTAGGAGGCAGGAGGCTAGAGATGTACCTTTGGTGTTAACCTTGACACTGAAATGAGAAATTCAAAATAGGTGAGGAAAGAAATTGGAACTCTGCTGAGTGCCACAATGTGACTGGACTTCAGACGTCTTCTTACCTCAAAAGAAAAATCAATAGTTTCTTGCTCCAAACTTAAAAATACTCCAATTGCCAATCTTTGCCTTCTGAGGGAAATGCTATTTTTTTTCCCTGTGTTTGTATTTTATCTGCCAGGTGAACTTACCCCTTGGGGCCTGGTGAGTTGCAACCATGATTAACCAAACTTGAAGCCTAATCGTGACTAAGTTCAAACAACGAATGACAAATTTCAAAAGTCAAACAATTTGAATATCTTATTATTTTAAGCGAGATATGAGGAGAAAGGTTTTCATTTTAATCCAGACAGAGAAGAGAGTCACTATTTGATAATGTATTTAAATTATCTGTCATTCAGGACTACAAGAGCATAACCTTTGTGGGGAATGGGTTATGGAACTGTTAATAAAATATATAATAACCGGCACCTCTGCCTCTGAAAGGTGGTGAGAAGTATACCAATAATTGGTGATTTAACACTGGAAATAAAACATTCTGTGTTATTATCTTGTCATGGTGGTTGTGACTTAGAAACAGCTTCTCCTTTGGGGCACAGTTGCTCACTTTAATGGAAAGGTACTGTTTGTGAAATTTGACCCAGAGGATCAAGTCAATTTTAGCTTGATAGCAGAATGGCGTTTTAAGACCTTCTGGTCATTTACTTTCTGCCTGTCTGGGATGTATGCGCTTTGTCATATAGAGGATGACACTTCTTATATTTACTCCCTTTCTCTAGATTTGGTGAGTGAACTTTGCTCTCTCTGCCCTGTGAAGCATATGGGTTTTCTGTAGGGGTTAGGGAATGAGGGGCAAAATGAATTCTGGTAGGTGTAGGGAGTGGTTTACACATTCTAGGACTTAATAGATGCTGGCTTAATTGAATAAATTAATGACAATAGATCATTATGATGATTGTTAAGGCTACTTAGCACTTAACCCAGATATTTTTGAGTTCAATGAACAAATAACATCATAGATGTATTGGTACTCCTTTTAGACAAAGGACCCTGGGAAGAATAAACCCTGTATTTGACTCAGCATGGCATTTCCCATTTTCATCTGTCCTCTTCAGGCAAAGCCAAAAGGAAGCATTGCCTAGGCTGTGGTAAGACCAAGCAGGGTGAAGCTCTCGAGAGTCCAGTCTTCCATTGATTCTTGGAGGTAGATTAGAGTGATTTCTGGCTCCACCATCCCTTTACTGGATTCCCCTTTTGGAAGTCAGTAGCCACGATGACAAGGTCAAGCAAGGGTGCCATGGGAAGGAGAGGGTACGAGTTAAGTTCTCTCCCCTTCATTACCACTTTTATCCTCAATCTAAAGAGAGAGCTTTATGTAATGGAATGCATACTTCCTTTAGAATTAGATGATCTGGCTTCAAGTCCTTTCTTTGATGTTGATTCCCTATGTAGTATTTTGGTTTTCTCATATCTAAAATGAAGGAGTTAGATTTCATGAACTTCTTTCCTAGAGGTAAGCCTGGTATCCCTTCCAGCTGACTCAGCAGCTAGAGAGCAAGGACTGTCTGGTGTTTGCTTTTATATCCATAGTCTATCTAGTACGTTGCCTTGTACATAGTCGATTGTCTTTGAATGTCTGTGAAATTGAATTGAATTGGAATATTTTTGCCATCATAATTCTTTCCTTTTCCCTGTCATTCATATGGAAGGTTTGATAGTGGGGTCAGCTCCACTCCAGCCCTATTTTCATGTCTTCCTGAGATGTGTTGGTGGCCTGGGCTGCTCAGCATATGTCAGTGGAGTCTGGAAAGATTTCAAATAGGGTCCCAGGGATAGGATATCTATGGTCTGAGGACCAGACTGGCTAAGTTTGGAGAGATTCATCAGTGGGAAGATAGGTTAACATGAATTTTTCACAGCAACAGTGGCAGAAGACCAAACCCTACCAGGACCTTGGGATACCACTTAGTACATTTTATCATTGAATATTTACCTACTCAGCATGTATCTTGCAGTTATTGGCACATTATAAGCACTTAATAAATTTCTATATATCTACTTATGTACCCATCCATGTATCCATACATCTATGTGTGCATGTAAATGTAGATAATATGTAGCTAGTTAGGTGTATGTCTCTCTGCCATTAGGATAAGAACCCTGGAGGGTCGGGACATTCTGTGACTATTTGCATCTCCAACACATATTTGGTTCATAGTAAACATTTAATAAATGCTTATTGTTTATCTGATCATATAAGATCTGAGGATATCAGTGGACTGCAAGTTCAACGTGTTAGCAATACAGCATGGTAGCTGAGAAACTACAGCTTCCTGGAAGAACCAGCTGATTGACCCACACTCCTCTGACTTGGTTAGATCCCATTTGGAATATTTTGCTTAATGCTAGATGCTTTGGTTTAGGAAGGACATTGACAAGCTGAAGGACATTCAGAGAAGGACAGTGGGAGTTTTTAGGTCCATTTTCTGTAGATACCAGTTAAAGGAAATGAGGGTTTTAATTTGGAGAAGAGAAGAGTCTGGGGTGGGGTGGGGTGGGGTGGGATGGCATGATAACTCAATTCATGTATTGCTGTATATTTATACACTGATATCAGAGCCATTGACAGCTTCTTTTATGGCAAAAAATATGGCAGTAGCCTTATTATATCATCTTATTTTGCAAAAATAGCATAGTCTCAATGGTAGTTACTGGATGGTATCCAAAAGCTAATTTCTTTATAATGACCCCTATTTGTTAATAGTCTTCCTTCCATACTTAAAACAAAAGGCACTAATCACTATTTATGTAATCATCCTTGAGAGCCCCAGGGTCTTGAGTTTCTGATTTTATGGGACAGAGCCTAATGGTGAGTAGCTGAAGATTCTACCCACCATTAGGATCTGATACTCTGTAAACTCCATGAGGTCAGGGGCAATTTCATTTTTGCCTTTGTACTCTCAATACATAATATCGTGACTGGCACATAACATGGTTTGTTGCTATTTTTACTCTGTCATTTCAATCATGTCCAAATCTTGGTGACCCCATTTGGGGTTTTCTTGGCAAAGATGCTGTTTATTTGCTTTTGTCATGGCCACCAGAATTTCTATATAGAAATCAATTATTTCTGTATAAAGAACTATTTCTAAAGTGTTTTCTACTTTAGAATGACTATCATGGAATGCCAGTCCCTCATTTCACAGGTGAAGAAACTGAACTCCAAAGAAGGGGACTAAACCATTTAAGGTGCTGTAGCCATCCAGGTAAGACCCAGAACCGAAACCTTCTGGTTCTTAGATCAGGTTCTGTCTGTTATAACTTGTGCAAATGACTCTGCTTCAGGACTGCTCCCATTTCTTTGTCCTACAGTGTTTCAAGTCATTTCTAGTATATATTGACAAATTCTAGTTTTGTTTAAAGGCTTAATCTAGGAGAGACCTAGATCTCTGTAAAATCTAATTTCCTCAGCAGGTCTTAGTGAGCAGTACAGCATCTTAAGTAGAGTGTTGGACTTGGAATCAAATTCAATATATATTAGCTGAGTCACCCTGAGCAAAGAACTTTTAAGTTTCTGTGACTCAGTTTCCTTCTTCATAATAGGGTCTGGGAATTGGTGACCTCTAAATCTATGATCCTATGACTTCCCAATTATACCATGATAGAGCAGAGTGATAGTGCTGCCTAAGATTGGATAGAAAATGAATCCAGAAATTATCTGTGAATAAGCCAAACCTTAAAGCAACTCAGATCTTGTTCAATGAAATTTGGAGGGATCTAAGTTTAACACATTACCTTTAACTTATTTCTCAATTGTTGGAAAAGGGAGACTTTCTGTGGGGGAAGAGTATCAGGGATTGGAAGGAGACTAGGACTCCAAAGCACATATTAGCATTCAGGGAACTTTTATAAAAATGGGAGAACCTAAAAAAAGATATCTGTTGAATAGTTCATTAAAAAAAGAGACTGTACCAGAAAGAACTTTAATTAGTTGAAGAAACAGATTGTATAAAACAGGGTTCTAGGAAATAAGGAAACCATACTATGTGATCTGAAATTTACTCATTTTCTAGGCATTATGAGAATGGAGAGAGATTGGTTCAAGGTTTGCCCAGAGCCCTAAAGCCTGATACCCAAATCAGAGTGTGTCAATTATTCCGACATATGCAGTGAAGATGTTCCCTTATTATTAACGGAGAATGTAAAGGATCCTGGGGAGGGAAAGCTAACTGGAGGTTATGAGTTCTGTCGGCAAGGACAATTGAGTTATTTTCATAAGTATATTTCAAGCCTATGATTTCTCTGTATCTAATCAACTAGTTCCATTTTCCTTTGCATTTGATGAGGCCATTCATTAGCATTCCACAGGACTAGAGAAGTTTTGTCCGAATGAAATAGTGCCCATAATATGTTGCAACATCATGTTTCCACAGTCCACTTAAGCCATTATTAAACACCTCGGGTTTCTTTCTTCCTGAAGGGGGGGAGGAATTTATTTATTCTCATTAAAACTTTGTATCTACATAATAAAGGCAGTTTCCTTTTTTATAAATCAAAATATGAGGCAGGCTTGGATTTTGAGATAATGAATGTTGTCTGAAATCCACAGTCCGAGAGTTCGGACTTTAAACAACATAAAATATTTAGCTGCAATAGACAAAATACTTGTAATGATTCAGCTGTTTCTCCTTAGTAAGAAATTAGTTAGTAATAAATTTGTATTATACTCTAACTGGGAGTAAAACCAGACTATGCAAACCTAATTTGACTTTAGGAAAGGAAAGGAGCCGATGCAGAATTAGTATCCTTGACTATTAACCCTACATTTGTAGTGTTGACTTGTGGTGGAATTTTGCATTTTAGGAATTGTTGCTCAGTTGTTTCTATTGTGTTCACCTCTCCATTACTCCAGTTCAGGTTTTCTTGACAGAGATCCTGGAGTGGTTCACCATTTCTAACTCCAAATCATTTTACAGATGAGGAAACTGAGGCAAATAGAGTAGGGTGACCTGCTTAGGTTCACACAACCTGAGTTCACATTTGAACTCAGATTTTCCTGACTGCAGATCTACAGCGCTCTCACTGTGCAACCTAGTGGCCTATTTTATGAATTAGATTTCCCTAAACCTTGATGGGGGCAGTAGATAAGAGTGTCAGGTCTCAAGTTAGAAAGATAGATTTTCTTTTCCTGAGTTCAAATCTGACCTCATACGGTGACTAATTTCTGTTTGCCTTAGTTTCCTCATTTCTAAAATGAACAGGAGCAAAATACAAACCCCTCCAGGATCTCTGCCAAGAAAATCCCAACTAGGGTCATGAAGAATCAGACACCACTGAACGACAATAACTAAGCAAGAGTTGGCTGCAAATTTGGTAGCTATGGAATGGAAGTCATCCAGACGTTTAAAACCAGACAGCTAATTAAATAATATAGCAAACCAGGTGACCACTGTTCCTCACCATATACAGGGTTCATACTCAAAGGTTACCCCACAACAAATGAAGGGAAATATGAAGATATTTTTGCCTACTTTGAGATTTTGAAGAATATTTGAATGATTTTTATCAGTTTGAACCTTCCTCCCCTGACTTGGAATCAAACAAGTAGCCTTCAAAATATCAAAATAAGCAAAAATACCTAGGTACCTCGTCTCTACTAGTTGGGAGATAACTTTTGGGCATATGCCTTGTATGTTTGTGAATATATGTGTTTGAGTGTATATATTTTTCTTATCTCTTATTTTGCCATGCTAGCTCAAACATACCTTCTAGTCCTTTGTAATTCTTATTCTTACTCCCAAAAAAGTACTACATGAAAGATCTACCCAAGAGGGATGGAAGCCTCCCTCTTGTTCTTTTAGCATCCTGGGTATAACAATATATTTCTGAAATTGAACATTATTTGCCTCTCCTTTTTGCCCACCTCCTTTTCTGCTCATACATATCCTTGATAATACCCTTCAAATTTCTTGCAAGTCATCATTAGTAACATGCTTCAGGCTAATCACACCCACTCTACAGCTTTCCATTGCTCTTTATTTCAAAACTTGATTTTTCTCAAATTATAGTGTCCCAGTATTTGTGGCTATATAAGTATATTTAGAAGAATATTGGGGTGAAAAGTGAGCTTTTATAGTGACAAAGAGTTTGGGGTCATTAAAAAGCACTGTATAATTTCCCTAATACAATATAGCCTAATTTCCTCTTTCTTCTCAGTTTTAGGTATAGTTCATGACCCACCCAGAGGAATTGTCCAAGATACATGCATTGATGGAATAATTCAGTGGTTACCCATTGATCTATCTTCCATAAACCAAGCAATTCATCTACTTAATTATTCCAATGTGTGCATTTAAACTCATTAATTTCCTATTACAATACCTTTGCTTTGAGTGTGCCTGATGACGGTTAAGATGTGAATATGTGAGAATACTTAGTTTCCTTCAAAACATTAGTTCTACTTTCTACATGAAACTTTTCCTAATCCTTCCAGCTGCTCATTTATTCTCCCCAAAATGCTCATGTATTTATGTTGTATGTCCTTTGCAAATATTTATAGACATGCTTTCTCATCTGATAAAATGTAAACCCTCTGAGGGCAGAGACTGCTCAGTTTTTGTCTTCATATCCTCAGTACCTCAAACAGAGCCTAAAATATAATGGGGACTTGATAAAGGCTTGTTTATTGATTGATTGATAGACTACAAGCTCCTTGAGGGCAAAGGATGATTTCTTTTTGTTTTCATCTCTGTCTAGTGCTAATTTATAGTTCCTGATACATACTATGCAGTCAATAAATGTTTTTGATTGATTCATTGATTTTGCTAAGATCTGGGAAAATATCCTAGCATATGGAGACACCCCTTACAGCTATCAGAAATTTGTCATATGTTTGGCCAAACAATTTTTAAAATCATTCCTTATTTAAAATTAAAAAAAAGTTTTTGACCAACACTTTTGATGAACCATCATCTGTCTTCCTGTTTGACACCTGACTTGATGTCAATGCTATTTGAATCATGGAATAAAGTTCTCTCTATTGTTTTGTTTGGCATGAATTTTTTTTTATTAATTTTAGGGCAACCAGGTTGAGTGACTTGCCTAGGGTCATATAGCTAGTAAATCTTAAATGCCAGATTTAAGCTCAGAATCTCCTGACTCCAGGGTCAGTGCCCTATCCACTGTGCCACCCACCTGCCCCATCTTTTCTCTTGGATTTTTGCATATTACTGACATATACATGAGAAACACTTTGAGAAGATGCTTCAATCTATATTTTTACTGAGTTGAGTCAAATGCTTTTTTCTACAAATGAAAACGAAAAAGAGACTTTATATTTTCTATATCTCATTCAGTTGTGAGCTCATAAAGATGGGGGCTACTGAAAAATCACCTTCAAAATTCTTTTTTCTTTCCTTTGCATGTTTATATTGAGGATGGTTTCAATGTATGCATAGGATACTTTCATTTTTCAGATATGAAAAAGAAGGGTTGTAGTTTGGTAGCTGGAAATAACCTCTTGTCTGCCCTTTTTAGATCAAGGTAATGGGGCAGCATAGTGTAGTGAGTAGAGTGCAGGATTTGAAGGGAGACCTGAGTTCAAATCCTGCCTCAAACCTTTACTGTATATATGATCCTGGCAAGTTACTTAATTCTTGTCTCAGTTTCCTCATCTGAAGATTGAAGGAGTTGGACTTGATATCCTCTAAACTTCCTTCTAGCTCTAATTCATGACTTCTTTCATTTTGGGGGGAACTTTTCTTACTTCAATCTGCCTTGAAAATTGAATCTAAATTTTTTTTTTGTTGCTTGCTGTACTGATTTCTTTCATTTGTATTTGTTTAGAACAAACTGCTTTCTTTGATTTCACATACACACTCATATACTCCCAAAGACTTTGAGAGTTAAAAGGGAACTCATGGGTCATGCAATCCAATCCATATATAAACCATTTTGAACCAACCAGACTACCCTCAAGCAGAAGTCCCTGTTACAATTAACCTGGTCTTTGCTTGAGGTAAATGCTCAGTGGACTATTAAACAAAATTTTCTTCAGTCAAATCTGTAAGAGTCTTGTATAAATTTAACATATTAATGGATTTGGAAGAACTATCTAGGATACATTTTGTTCTACCCAGTCAGATGCTTTTAAAAGAAATCAATAAATAATAGACACAGTGGGATCTTTCTTAAGTGCCATTGCATTATCATTTCATCACATAAGGAGCTGGATGCAGAGGTGGTAGAATCCAAATCTGGTGATTCTACTCTGGTTGCCTATGAGAATAGATTGTTTTAAAATTACTGCCAGGTCCATTTGTCCATTCTATTTTGTGTTCATTTTTTTAAATTCATCACTATGCTTTCATAGACAAATCCTCATATAATACTCCAATTTTAGTGATTCTTTTAAGGTTTATTGTCTATCAGTTGCCTTTTGCAATCTTATGAAACAATCAATCAGCAAGCATTAATTAAGGGCATGCTGTGTGTCAGATGTAGAGTTTCTAAGATATTTGGTATATACAACGCCATGCCCACATCTATGTCCTTTTCTTCTGTGGCGTTTTACAGATGAACTTTTGCCCCTTGTCAGTATTTGCTAAGTCAGTTTTTGAGCTGCTTGAACCTCTTTGTTGTGGGGACTTTTATATTATTTTCATCTTCTCTAGGAGGTGAGCTAATAGGGACCTGAGATGCCATCAGGTCCAACTCTCTCCTTCTATACCTGAATTAACTGGTATTTGTAGAAATACTGTTCTTAGCTGAAGTTTCACGATCAATAAGTGAGGAAGAGTTGAACTCAGGATCTTCTTGACTCCAAATCCAGTGGTTAATCCTGTTCACCACCTAGAGGCTGGAGGTCTTTGCTTTTATTTTTCTCCCATCTTTGCATTTGAGCTGCCATGATTTCATTCATTGCATTTCATTCTGTTCTCATCTTTTTTGTTCTTTCTACTGTGGTGGTTATTTTGACTTTTGGTTTGACTAACTTCAGGCTGCTTGTTCAAAAATTCCTCCATCTGTAAGCATCTCATTAAAGATACAATGATGTCAAAAATCTACTTTACCCATCCTATATTTATCACTCTCCTAACCACTAGACATCCAAATTCTAATGACAGTGAACTCCATAACCTGACAAGATAGAGCACTAACTGTCATTTTACCTATTTGATAATAACTTGTTTGAATGCCAGACTAGTCTGATATATTCAATAAGGACAATGATCTCTTCAAAACAAAGCAGCCCTATTCTGTAAGATTTAGACAGAATAATAATAACAATAATAATAATTAAGCTGTATATAATGTTTAGTGATGATGGTGATAGTAATAGTTCCCATTTGTTGAATGCTGCAAGGTTTGCAAAGTGCTTTTATAAATATTATCTCATTTTATCTTCATTACAATCCTGGGAAGTAGGTTTGATTATTATCAGTACAATTTTATAGTGAGGAAATGAGGCAGAGGGAAGCTCAATGACATATCAAGGGTCATACAACTGTCAAAAGTTGAGATGGAATTTGAACTCAGTTCCGGGTTTAGTGCTCTATGCAATATATAATATACATTAGCTCATTAAAGCCTCACAACAATTCTGTGGGGTAGGCATTATGAGTTTTTACTATCCCCATTTTATAGATGAGAGAAGTTAGATGACTTGCTAATGGTCACACAACTGCTAAAGCAGGTGTTGAACCTAGGTCTTTATTTTATTTTTTAAAAATTTCTTTAATTTATTTAGACATTACTAAAATATTCTTGTTGTAAGAGTAAACACAATACCCCTCCCTCCCACAAAAGTATAAAACCTCATGAGAGATAAAGTGAAGGAAAGAGAAAAAAAATGTGTTTCATTCTGTGTTCTGATGACATCAGCTCTGTCTCAGGTGGATCACATTCTTTATCGTAAGTCCATCATAGAAGTTATTTCCATATTTTTCAACAATTGCTGTTGCTGATTGTAATTCCCTCCCTCCATCCCTCCCCACTACCATCTATTTTATTTTCTCTCTCCTTTTACTCTGTCCCTCTTCAAAAATGTGCTGTGGGGCAGCTGAGTGGCACAGTGGACAGAGCACCAGCCCTGGGGCCAAGAGGCCCCAAGCCCACATCCCACCCCAGAGACCCAGCAACCACCTGGCCCCGTGGTCCCAGACAGGCCACCCAATCCCACCACCTTGCAAAAAGTAAAAGAGAAAATGTATTATATTTCATTATCCTCTCCCATGATCTATCCTCTCTTCTATCACCTACATCCCCCCTCCCCTCCCCCATCCCCTTATCTCCTTTTTCTTCTAGTTTTCTTTCTAGTTTTTTGATATGTATGTTGTTTCCACCCTGAGTCATTTCCGATGAGAATGAAGGCTCCCTCATTCCCCCCTCACCTTTCCCCCTTCCATACCATTGCAAAAGCTATTACTTGACTCTTTTACATGAAATATCTTAGCCTATTCTACCTCTCCTTTCCTTTCTCCCAGTATATTTCCTTTTCACCCATTGACTCCATTTTTACAATATATTATACCTTCAAATTCAGCTTCCTCCTGTGCCTTGTCTATATAAGCTCCTTCTAACTGCTCTCTTAAGTGAGAAGGTTTATATGAGTATTATCAGTATCATCTTCCCATGCAAGAATACATATAGTTCATCATCATTAAATCCCTCATAATTTATCCGTCTTGTCCACCCTTTTTATGCTTCACCTGAGTCCTGTGCTTGAAGATAAAACTTTCTGTTCAGCTCTAGCCATTTCAGCAGGAACATTTGAAATTCCCCAATTTCACTGAATGTTCACCTTTTCCCCTGAAAGAGGATGTTCATTTTTTGCTGCGTAGTTGATTCTCAGTTGCATTCCAAGCTCTTTTGCCTTCTGGAATATTATATTTCAAGGTCTATGAGCCCTTAATGTAGTTGCTGCTAAATCCTGTGTGATCCTGACTGTAGTTCCACAATATTTGAATTGTTTCCTTCTGGCTGCTTGTAATATTTTCGCTTTGATGGGAGTTTTGGGACTTGAACCTAGGTCTTTATGATGAAATTTTGTTTCAGGCTTAATATCTAGATGACTATGGAAGAGGAAATCAAGAATCTTTTTTTTTTTTTGGTGAGACAATGGGATTAAATGACTCGCCCAAGATCACACAATTAGTAAATATAAAGTGTTTGAGGCTGGATTTGAGCTCAGGTCTTCCTGACTCCAGGGCCAGTGCTCTATCCTCCATGCCAGTGGCTGCCCAGAAATCAAGAATCTGTAGTCTTACAGAGCTTGGTTTTGAAAAATATATAAAAATACAATATGTTAGTTTCAGAGCTCATTTGCCTGAGTCTTCTTCCCTGAATTTAAAAATGTTTTATTAGCTTTTTTACATTGTTTTCAATTTCTCAGCTCCCACCTCCCAAATCCCTGCCCCACCCCAACAAATAAGCATAGTGAAAGCAAAAGACATCCACATAGTAACCATGTTCTAAAATCTACATCTCATTCTGTAACTCTAAGGAATTGCCCTCTGTCCCTAGTTGAGTAGCATGTTTTACCATCTGTTCTCTGTAGGTGTGATTCATTATTACATTGATTAAAGTTCTTAGTTCAAAGTTATTATTTATATTATTATAGTTGTTGTATACATTATTTTTCTGGTTCTGCTCACTTCGCTGTATCAGTTCATATAAGTCTTACTAGGTTTATCTAAATCATATTTTGTTATTCAATAATAATCTATTATATTCATAGATCATAATTTGTTTAGTCATTCCAGTTGATGAATACTCTTCTAATTTTTAGTTCTCTACTACCAAAAAAGTGCTACTATAAATATTTCTGTACATATGGATCCTTTTTTTCTTTCTTTGATTTATTTGAGGTATATGCTTAGTAGAAGTATCACTGAGTCAAAGATTTTGGCAGATCTTATTGACTTTCTGAACATAGTTCCAAAATACTTTCTTGAATACATAGCTTTACCAACACTGCTTTAGTATGGTTCTTCCTATCGCCTACAAATTTTTATTTTCTGTTTTTGCCATCTTTTCCAATGTGAAGGATATGGAGTAGAACCTCAGAGTTGTTTTAATTTGAATTTTTCTTTATATTAATTGAGTTAGAACTTTTTTTATATGGTTGATGATAGCTTGGATTTGCTACCTTGAGAATTACCTGTTCATATAGTTGGTCATTTTTTCTTTTAGGGATTGGCTCATGCTCTTATAATATTTGATTCAATTCCCCAGTTGACCTTTATCGGGAGAACTGCTTAAAAAGATTTTCTCCCAGTTCATTATTTATCTTCTAATTTTACTTGCATTGATTTTTTTTTACAGAAACTTTTAAATTTCATGTTATCAAAATTGGCCATTTTAACTTCTGTGATTCTCTATATACCTCGTTTAAGCTAAATACTCTTTCTGCATTCATAATAACAAAATTATGTCCTTCCTGTTCCTCTAATTTGTTTATGATATGACCTTTTATATCTCTGTCATGTTTATATTTCGAGACTTATTGAGGTATGTGATGTAATAGGTAGTTAGGTGGCACAGTGAAGATAATGTTTTACCTGGAGTTAGGAAGCCCCGAGTTTAGATCTGGTCTCAGACACTTAGCAGCTGTGCAACCTTGGAAAAATTACTTAATGGCTCCGTGCCTCAGTTTACCCTTTTGTAAAATGGAGATAACAAACACTTGTTATAAAAAATAAGATGAAATGATATTTATAAAGAGCTTTGTAAAACTGAAAAGATTATATGATACTAGCTATTATTATTAAAATTATTATTAAATTTATCTAAACCTAATTTCTTTTAAGACTTTTCTAGTTTTCCTAGTGTTTTTTGTCAATTAGTGCAGTTGGAATCTTTGGATTTATCAAACAGTATGCTGCTAAGTTTTTCTTGCTTCTAGATCTTGTGCCCATTGATCAGATTTTTGTTTTATAACCTGTACCATATAACATTTCTGACTAATGCAATGTAATATAGTTTGAGATTGGGTCCTACTACATCCCCTTTTCTCCTATAGTTTTTCATTATATGTTATTATTACTCACGACCCTTTATTCTTCTAGATGAATTTTTTATTATGTTTTCTAGTTCTATGAAGTAACTCTTTGCTAGTTTGGCTGGTATGCCACTAAATAAGTATTAGATAGTATTATGATTTTTAGTATGTCAGCATGACCCATCCATGAACAATTAAAAGCTCTCCAATTATTTAGGTAAGTCTTTATTTTGGTAGAATGTTTTGTAGTCATATTCATACAGTTCCTGTGTGCCTCTTGATAGGAGGATTTCCAGATATTTTATACAATTCTGTAGTTATTTTGAATGGAATTTCTTTTTCTAACTCTTCCTGATAACTTTTTTTTGGTAACATGCAGAAGAACAAATGATTTAGTTTATTCTCCAAAACTTTGACTAGGTCATTGTTTAAAATAATTTTTATTTGAACCTCAAGGGTTCTCAAGGTAGATTATCATATTATTTACAAAATTAATCATTTGGTTTCCTTTTTAACTATACTATTCTCTCTTTTTCTTATTGTTGTAAATACTAATGGTAATAATAGACTTGTTTTACTTTATACCTGATCTTTTTTAAAATAATGCTAGCATTTCTCCATTACAGATGTTGCCAATGTCTGGTTTTAGGTAGGCACTATTGACTATATTAGGGAAAAACCCAATTTTCTCCTTGTATCTTTTGTAGTTTGATTTTTTAGAGAACTGAGTATTATATTTTCTCAAAAACAATTTTAGCTTCTATTGATATAATCATTTGATTCTTATGTTTTTGAAAAATTCATGTGATCTGTTAAAATTATAGTTTCCTTTATATTAGACCAACCCTGTATTCCTGGTATAAATCCAACCTAATAGTATGTAGTATATCATTTTAAATATATATATGTATATATATATATATACATATATATATATATATATTGCTGTAGCCTCTTTGCTAATTTTTGATTCAATATTTTTTTGGGTTGTTATTAATTAGAGGTTTCTTCTATTCCTCCTCCTCCTCTTTGCCCCCCCCTCCCCATTTGTCTTTCTTTGGTTTAGTAAAGAATTTGATAAGTAAAAACAGTTCAGATAATAGTAGAATTAATTGTTCTTTGGATGTTTGAATGGACAAATACTAATATATGCTTATATAACATCTGGATTAATAGAATAGCAAACAGAGAATTCAAATGATCAGTGTTAGAAAAAAAGCAAATACTTATATCATTTCTTTTAATTTCTCTCATAATCTTGAAGTCAAATTATTTTTTACAATTCTGAGGCTTTTCTTGTCATTGTATGGAACTTTCTAGATTTTTCTCTTGAGCACCTCTAGACCCACAATATTTCTTCATATTGTTCAGTGTCTTCTATTTACTCCTAGCTCCAATCAAAGTTTCTAATGTGAGCATTATGCCAAGAACATGTGTTCCTCCTGAACTCTTACATGGGATGGTTAATCCTTATTTAGACTTGGTTTCCTGTTATTGACTCCCACTTTCTCATGTATATCTGTGCAGGCATGATTCAAGCCTCTCTACATTGTCTGGGATTGAACTTCAGGGTCTTCTGGAGCATCTCAGATCAGAGTTCTGTGAACAATATTCTTGCTCCCAGGAACCAGCCTGGATTCTATAATCAAAGCAGTTAAAAGTGTATTGACTTCCTAACAATCTTGTAGCTTTTACATCTGTGTGTGACAATCTCCCTGTCACTGGGTATAGGGCTTCCTAAGTTGGGATGGCCATTGAAATGCCTCTGGTTTGTGTTGGCAATTTTCTAACTTTTTCAACTAAACTCATCCTAGCTTTTCTAGAAGGACCCCTTGACTAGGGCTGTCCAGGACAGGCATTTGTCTATCCTTTGCATTTTTCTTCACGCCTAGCTTGGATGAAGATAGAGGATGAACATGTTTCCCTCCAGATTTCATAATCATTATTCATCCTAGTGATATTGTCAGAGTTTTGCTGGAATATATGTATGACAGCTGGGTTCCTCTATGACCATTCATTCATTCCCAGAGCCATCTTAATCAAAAGTACATATTGTTTTTTCTTTTTTCAAAAAAAAGTTCATTTTGAACTTAAATACAAAAAGATTTCAAAAAAGAACATTTCCATATATACAGAACAACATTAAAAAGGAATCCATATAAAACCATGAATTTCCATTTTATACTGTTTACTTTTTTTGAAGAACTGTGAAATAAACATTACACATCATTTTCAAAGCTACCCTTTTATTTTGTGCTTTTTTTCTAAGTTTTCTTTTCGTCTCTGCTGGGTAATTTTAATATTTTTTCTCTTCCTTCCCAACCTGTCCTAGAGAAGACATACATGTGTATATATTATTAGACATATATGTTTATATATATGTATATATACTTCTATATATGTATACATACATTTCTATATCTGTATATATTACATACTTCTTTTTATTAGTTTTTCTCTGCATATGGATAGCATCTTTCTTCATAGATTCTTTGTAGCTGATTTGAGTTTTTATAATTCTCAAAATGACTTAGTCATTCAGAATTGTTCTTGGAACAATACAGCATTCTCTTGGTTCTGCTCATTTTATTTTACAGGGTTTCATGCAAGTCTTTTCATGTTTTCCTTCTATCAACCAGCTCATCATTTCTTATAGCACAGTAGTATTCTGTCACTATCATCTATCACAACTTGTTTAGCCATTCTGCAATTGATGGGCCACTGCATTTCTTAATATAGCTTAAAATCACAATAGTTTTCTGGGCTGTCCATCCAATGTTGATTCATAGAAAACTTGCAGTAATATAAAACTCTCAGATAGTTTTCAGATTTAGTTGTATTTCCACCATCTTGTACTGTGATTGATTTTTTGAACTAAATCCATTATATAGCCTATTATTCTCAAGAAACTCATTCTCTTGCCTATTATTCCAAGAAATATCTTCATTATACACTGTGGACTTCTTCTACTTTTCTGGATCATCATATGTTATAGAAATTTAGGAATGCCTAGATTATTTTGATCTGCTCAAAAAGTAATGTATATATTTGAGTAATTCAATAGAATGAACACCAAAATCAATCTTTTGGTGCTAATGTTATTACTTTTCATCTTGTTGAAATTTTGAGTAACTGACAGTTAACACTTTGAGTTGAGAGGAGGCAGATAAAGGAAATTTTTTTATCTTATTGAAGATCATGGTAAATTTAAAGAGATTGTGAGGTCAGTAGGAAGAGAATAAGCTTAGAAATCTATCAGATAAAATCTTCAGTTCAGCAGCCAGAATGGTGAAGGGCATCAAGTTTGTACTAAATGAGGATAAGGAAAATATTTGGGGATGTTTAGATTGGAGAAGAAAAGACAAGACTAGGAGAATATGATAGCCATCTCAAAGGGATTGAACATCAGTTATGTGAAAAAAAGGTTAGAATTGTTCTGGTTGGACTGAAA
Source organism: Macrotis lagotis (assembly GCF_037893015.1). Taxonomy (NCBI): domain Eukaryota; kingdom Metazoa; phylum Chordata; class Mammalia; order Peramelemorphia; family Peramelidae; genus Macrotis; species Macrotis lagotis. The sequence continues at coordinate 163,855,014 of NC_133665.1, forward strand.
AGAGAATTAAAAGTATGGGCTAAAAGTTGCAGGGAAATTGATTTAGACTCAATCGAAGGAGAAACTTCCCAACAATTAAAATTATCCTAAAATGGGATAAGTTGCTTCAAAAGGTAATGGGATCACCCTTTTGTCTGGTTTTCAAGAGGAGGTTGGGAATTTGTTGGCAAAATTAGAGAATTCCTGTTCATGTATAGAATAGACTTTTGACCTCTAGAGTCCCTTTTCTGGTTCTGAGATCCAAGATCAAGGTACAATTTGAGAGTCATTAAGTCTTCATTGAAATGTAGATGGATCTTTACAGAGAAGATTTTGCATTTTCTCCAGGGTCTATGCTTATTTTATATAGGATCTACATTTTTAGTCCAGGACTATAATCAAACCACCAATGACTAGAGGGTTTGAAACAATTATGCTGCAAAAAGGATATGGTCCTACATGGCTTCTACCCAAAGAAATCAGAGAGTAGATATTAAAACAAATTATAGAAATTCTTTCTTGGACTATGCAAGTGGCCATTCTTTGCTTCATTTCTTTCTTCCCCGCTCTAATCATGGAATGGATGTTGCCTCAGTCAACTGAACCTGCAAGAGACCTTAACTTGAAAAGACCAAGATCTCTCAATGCATTCAAAATCATCTCCAGTCATCCTGCTCCATATCTGACTACTCACCCCAGATGACTTGGGAGAGAGAGAGAAGTGAGGCTGTTGACTTTGCACAGTCTTTTCTCCCTTAAATTCAATGTCCTCTTTGAGAATGAAGGATAAACAACAACAGCTGTCCTCCTATGGGCTCTTTTAATTCATAAGTGTTTCTTTTTTAAGACCTGGAGGATCTATGTTGAAAAGTGAGGAAGGAAGTATTCTGAATATATTTACTTTCCAGAGGTAGGAACTCAAGTTTCCTCGTCTCAGTGTAATGGGGCTGACTGAGAGGAGGGAAGGTGGCATAGTGAACTGGTACCATGTCTGTTCTATAGTGGGATTAAGAAGATTTAACTACTACTAAATATACTTCTCTGATCCTCATTTCTTTTCCATTCATCATTAGCTTGATGTTTTTGCCAGCAGGAAATAGTCTTGGGATGAAATCATTGCCTCCAAGAGATCCTTCTTATTCAGTCATTTAATTGACATGCGCTTATTAAATGCTTACTGTGTAGCAGACTCAGGTACTAGAGATACAAAAACAAGTATAAAATTCCCTTTTCTTGAGGAGTTTAATTCTCTGTGTATAAAAATACAAAAGTTAGTGAGTTCAATAGCATGTGATGCTAAGAGCTGGAAATTCAAAGAAAGACAATGGTCCTTGCTCTCTTAATGTTCTAAAATAGACAAAACTTATTATAAGGTAATACAAAATGTGGAAGCTCTAGTGTGGAGGGAGGGCAGAAAAGACCTCGTGTAGGCAGCAAGGTTTGAAAAAAGCTTTGTAGGAGACTTGAGATTTTTAAGAGAGGGTAGGAGAGCTTTCAGAACCTAATGAGCTGTTGGTGCTAAGATACAGAGATGGTTGATAGGCTGTTATATGTGAACAGCAACAAAAAAGACTAGTTCAGCTTGAACTGTTGAGAGCTACCAGGGATGGGTAACATGTTGCTATTCATTTACTTGAACAAATTTATCAGAATATCTGCTATTACCTATTTGGCACAATATTTAGCAAAGGTTTATTGACTGACTGATTCATTAACAGATAACAGGAGATGGGAGAGATGTATTTCAATGGAAGGGAGAGGAAAATGGAAAGGTCTGAGTATAGGATACAGGATGGATTCAAATGAAGGAAAACAATTGGGGACAACTCAAGGATGTTGAGCATCTGTGGAAGGGAGGTATTAGTGAGAGAGGATTTCCAAATAGGAGATGAGGAGTATAGAAGATAAGCTGTCTACTTCATAATTTTGCATAGGGCTGACCATGGCTGGAATCTATCTTTGAGCCTGTTTCCATTATATAATCAGTAAAAATGTTCTTCCATTGTGGTTCCATATATTCTTATTATGCTAATTTGCTCTGAAGTAGTGCTCTCATACACACTGTAAATTATTAAAATGGTGTGGTCAGGAACAGGAAGGATGGCTATACCCACCCAACCCTTCCTCCCAAAGATAATGGCCAGACCTTGTTTGATTTCCAGAATTTTAAAGCAATGTTGACCAGCCTTCAATGTAGGAAATAATAAAGAGGCTAAAAGGCTGCCCACTTCCTGGTTAAAACTGGAATCCTGGCTTGGGTGAATAAACTAATGGGTTTAGTTTCACATCTTTTCAGTGCTACAAGTTCCCTGGTTTTCCTCCTGACCAGCACCATGGGGAACCAACCAGAATAGAATCTGCTACACATAGCACAGATGTGGCCGTGTTTAGATCTGCATTTCCATTGCAAGATGGTTTACCTTTCTCTTTGTAAAGCAGCCAGTGCTCAGATCCAGCATAGAGTTAGGTCAGACAACCTATTGGAGAAAGGGGAACAGTCTTCTTCATTCTTCTGTATTATATTGAAGAGGTATTGCTGTGAATCAATGAAGAATCTTGCTCTAGGGAGAGCCAATAACATTGCCTCTGAGCATACCGAGCAACAGAATAGACTGTGAAACCAGATTAAACTAGATTTTTTGTTTATCAGAATAATCGCAGGTCTCACTTTGAGACAGGTGGAAAACAGCAAAATGAAAGTGAATTTTTAATTCTGGATATTACAAGGTAAACAAAGAGTTGAAGAAGAAAGTGTTCAAAGCTGAAATAAGGTAGATGAATTACATACTGTTAAGTAAGAGGGACAAGGGTCTTGCCATGATACTGTCAGAATTAGTTGTAAGCTTAGGCCTCCCCCTTCAGTGTGTTTGCTATTTTCTGGAGGTTTCAGATTGCATGGCAGAAGTTGGAAGGATAAGTGAAAAGATATATATACATATAAAATAAACATGTGTATATATACACCTTATACACATGTATATACACACAAACATACATACATTTATATTTATATGCTTACACATTGAACATGAAATTGTTTCCACAATGGGAAATAAGAGTGAATGGTGGGAAAGATAAACCTGCAAGTCTCATGCTTGTGTAGCTTGGTCCTTTTTCAGTCTGAACAGCTCAGAGGTTGCTTACGGATATCTCTAGGAGTTTGTGACTAGCATATTATACCTAAAGAAAGCAATGTGATTCAAAACACTATGGTGGCCAAGTTTTACTAGCTGATAGCAGTTTTGTTGATGATAAGTATCTGTAGAGGGTGGAGTTTCAACTGATAATTGATGTTTGTTCTTCATTTCTCAAAGAAGACATTGGGGAGGTGATGCCTGGACAAGCAAGTGAATTAGATTTGAGTGGGGGGTGGGGGACTGTGCTAAGTCAGCAGCCTCACTTTTTCCTCCAGAGTTCTGTGGGTCCAGTGGTCACATGTAGATGGCCCTGGATTTGAGGCGTTAAGTCACTTGCCCAAGGTCAAATAGATAGTAAGAGTCAAGTGTCTGAGACCAGCTAGAGAACAGTTATATTGGTTAAGTATAGCAGCTGACTAGTCTCTAGGCTAGAATGGCTGTAGAACAGAGCCAAGAAGAATCAGAGCTTTTGGACAAGACAAAGAAATGCAGGAGATAGAAGAAATTTAGACTAGAAGAGTTTTCTAGCTTCAATGTCTTTTCCAGAAAGAGCTTCTTCCTTACTAGCTTGTGAGTTTGTAGGCAATTGTACTATTTGTACATGTGTGAGGGGATGATAGTGAAAGTTATTCATTTGTTTGACTTTCCTATGTTATTTACTTAAATTGAAGTTAAATACATTATTTGATCTGGGCTTCCAGGCTGGTCTATTGCTTAAAAAAAAGGGTTGGGGACTTGAGGCAAATATCTTCTCCCCCCATAGAATCCAGATTGTGGCATGATCCTCCAGTTGAATGTGCTATCCATTACAATTATTTTGTTATATAAGTGCATTTTGCTTTCTCCAGTTTTTATTCAGTTATTTCTGATAGCCTCCAAATAAAGAGTTATGCCAGTATAAAAAAGGAATTGGTAAAGCTTTGCTACATTTCACTTTGTGGAAACAAAATTTTGTCAGTAGGATAGGAAAACTGGAATGTTTTTCTTTACAGACACAAGCAAAATCATAATGGGATGGATTAAATGTCTGGACATACATAGTGCTGAATGGAATGTTGTTATGTGAACAAATGAATAGAAATGATTTTCATTTTCTTGAAATTTGCAATGGAAAATTCAGATATCAGTATGGATGAATGGGTGGAGAATGTTCAATTGGAAATCAAGTCAAGTGAGGCATTTTTGGAAACTTCTGTGCCTGTTTTCTTTATATGTCCTTCTCTATGGAAATTCGAAGAATTTGAGCTCATTTCTAATAACCTTTTCATTGATGTATTTAGTCTCAATATAAATTAGACTGGCAGGAAACTGGACAAAAATGAGGGTTCCCAAATGAATAAAAGGAACCTTTTATCAAAGAGGAAAGATTAAAAATGGTGGATCTTCCTCATTTCTTACCTCATTCTAAAGCTTACAGCACTTGGTATTCCCAGGTGGTCTCCCATCCAAATTACTCACTATGTCCTGCTTAGCTAAGTGACTGATCCTGAAGTCAAGAGGACCCGAGTTCAAATCTGGACTCATTCACTTGACACTTACTGATCTTGGGCGAGTCACTTAACCTTGATTGCCTCACATCCAGGGCCATCTCCAGTCATCCTGGTTCAGATTTAGCCACTGGACCAAGATAGCTCTGGAGGAGCAAGTGAGGCTGGTGATGTTGCACAGTAACCCCCTCACTCAAATCTAATTCATATGTGTGTCATGGCATCACTTCTATGATGTCACGTTCTTCTTTGAGAATGAAGAACAAGCAACAGCCTCATCTTCTGCACCCTCCCAATCTGAACCTGTTGAAATCTTTTTCTTTCTATTAGGCCCATCTCAGATCCATAATCAAGCTTTTCCTGATTCCTTCTTCCATTTTCCCCATAGATGATGTCTCCTTCCCCAAGTGTCTTAAAATATTTGACACTTCCTACCTTGTACTTATTTCATGCTTATATTTATAATGGTTATTTGTCTTTTATCTTCTATTAGTGACTGTAAACTGTCTGAGAGATGGATTCAATCATTCATCTCTGAATCTCTCAGGACTTAGCATAGTATCTACTCATAACACATACCTTTTTAAATGGTTGAATGAATGAATGAATGAAGTTTTATCAGGACACTGTAATTAAATATGAGTCTTTCTACCCTGGATTATTTTTAATGATTTGGATTGCAAAATTCAGTTCATCAAATTATTTTGGCACCAGTAACTGGCAAATTATTGAAAATTAGCAGGTACTCTACATTAAGGCTGTTGTGAAACATGTTTCTGATGGTTTTCAGTCTACTATGTTCTCGCAGAAGTAGTTTGAAGATAGCATTCAATGTTGCATAATCTTTTCAGAGAGAGAGATGCAAAAAACATCTTAAACAGTAACTTTTTGGAGGGCTATCAACTTGTTCCTTTTCAGAAAAATTCTAATATGATTTTAATTTTATTAATGAGAAAAGAAAATTCAGAGATGGAAAAATGGAAAAATAAGACCATTGCTCCAAAGGTCCTTGCTCCAAAGTACATCCCAAATCTCTTAGGATGTCATTCTGCTGGGATTTTTCTGAGCATCTGAAAACAACCACAACAGAGAGTATCATAACATGTTATATACCAGGTGCAGGGTGTAAGAATGACAAAAAATAAAACAATGAGTACAGTAGAAAAACAAAGTTAATATAAATATTTACAAAATGTGTGAGAGAGTTTAGAAAGTAGAGCACTAACAGTTGAGGTGGGGAATCAGTAAGAGCTTCATGAAGGGGATGATGCTAAGTTTTATTTTAAAGGAAGAGGACTTTTAGACATAAGTAAAATGAAACTAGGGCATAGAAGGCCAGGCTTTAAATCAGGAAGACTCATCTTTGTGAGTTCAAATCTGGCCCCAGACACTAACTGTGTGACCCTGGGCAAGTCACTTAACAACCATTCAGATGAGTCTGAACAAAAAGATGAGAGTGCATTTTGAACAACGGGGATGAAGTGTTATGAGTGAGGACTGGCGAAAAAGCCAATTTGACTGGATGACAAGATGTGGCAGAGGGAGTAATGTCCAATGAGACTGAAAGGCTGAGGCTAGGTGGCGAAGGGTTTTTAAACATCCACAGAGGAAGACTACATTTTCTCCTAGAGGCTCTAGGAAGCCATTGGAACTGGTTCAGTAAGGGACAGTCCAATGCAGAAAAGACTATAGTTTCAGGTCACCTCTGAGTTTTTTCTTCTGGTGAAATGGGAATGATGAATTCTTCTCAAAGTTTTTTAGTTCGATGTCAACTTGACAACACTGCAGTCTTGGGCGGTGATGGCCCACTTTTCCAAAATAATGTGGCACAACTATGTGGTGAAAGTCATTATTTCAGCACAGATTGCAATCAAGGAGGGACAAACAGTCTTTGGGGTATTTCTCCATGGAGGGTCTCGCCATGGGGCCATATATCTTTTTTTGAAACACGCGAGAAGGTTGCATAATCGCATGAATTATATATGCATGCACCCCTTGCATAATAATAATACTTTGTTTGTAAACCGCTGGAAGGCCCGGGGATGGCCAGGCGTGAGGTTTGCTCATCTCAAGTCCAGCTCCCCGGGGCTGCCTCGAAGGGCCGGGAGAAAGAAGAGGCTGCTTGCCCCAGGAGGACCCCCTCCGGGCCCTTCCCTGGAGACCCCGGGGATGGCTTGGCTTCCACCCCAGCCGCACCTGCTCTGAGGCTGGAGGAGAAGGGGCGGGCGGTGGGAGGAGGGCGGAGTGGGGGTGCCCACGTGGACCGCCGCGGAGCGGCTGGGGGGCGAGGGGGTGCCCACTTAGGCCCTGGCCAATCAGGGCAGCTTCTCTCCAGGCTGGAGTCCGCCCGGGCCGCGCGGCTGGGGATCGCTCTGGTCCGGCTGCGCCCCTGGCCGGGGAGGCTGGCCGGGGCAGTGGTGGGCCACCCGGACCTCGGCGACACCCCGGCCGCTCCGGCTTGCCTGCTTCTCGGCCCCTCGGGACTCTGTTTGGCGAGACTTGAGAACTTCGGGCATCTTCGCGTCTCCCGGGCAGGGAGGCAAACGATGGGAGCGCGCAGAGGGTCTCAGACCCCTGGCCGGGCTTTCTCAGGCTGCTAGGAGGAGTGTCTCGGGACCCTGGACATCCCGGGCTCGGCCCCGCTTTCGGCGACCCTGCTAACCTAGGCCCTGGGCTGGCATTAGGGGTGCTTCTCTCGCCCCCCTGCCAGACTGGGGGAAGCCGGGTCACCACTCTCCCTATCCCGGGGCAAAGCTTGCTGCGTCCTTCCTCACGGACTGGTGATGTAAACGGAGGTGGCGGAGAGCGAGGGGCGGCCAGAGCCGGTGGTCGCCCGTCCGCCACGGTCCCAGGTAAGGACGGGGCTGGGGCTTCTGAGGCGCGCGAGGCGCGCGACAAATGGTTGTTGGGGAGGCAGGAGGGTTTGGGGAGCCTGGAGGTGGAGGTGGAGGGCCCCCCCCCCCGCATTTGGAAAGGGTAAAGCGGGGTGGAGAAATTAGATTGGGTGGGGGGATTCCGGGGAGCGTCCGGGTCGCGTACGCAGCTCCCCAATTCCGAGCGCTGCGTCCCGACACCAGCAGCATCGGGGGAGCGGGGGGAGCTGGCTGGAGTGGGGAGGGGGCGTCCAGTCTGCCTCGCCTCGGAGAGGTTGGATTTGGAGGCGCTTTGCCCTGGCTTTGGGAGCGCTTGGAGAAAGAGTGAAGAAGAGTGGAGGGGAGGGAGAGATGGCCATCGGCTCCCTGGCCCGCAAGAGTGAGGAGAGAGAGGGGAGGAGGATGGCCAGCCACTGCACCGCCCGCAAAATCGCCGGGAAACGCTCCGGGCTGGTGCGGGATGCGCTGTCCAGCAGCTCTCGGAAAGAAGGGGCTGGGGAGGCTGGGCTGGCCGGGCTTGCTCTCTGGCTCTCTCCCTCGCTCCTGACCAGGGCACCCTGAGGAGAGACGCTGGAGCGGTGGGCTTGGGGCGCAGCGGCTTTCAGCAGAAGCTCCTCAGGGTGCCCCCCGGCTACCCGGGCTTCTCCTACTCTTCCGAGTGGGAGAGTCTTGGCACCTCAGTCCCGGAGGAAAAGCGACACCCAAGTTGGCACAGTTGCCAGTCCCCCCCCGGAGCCAGGCTGCCCTTCTCAGCCCGGTCCTCTCCATAGCCCAAACAGGGCGCAAACGGGGACATGGTTTGGGTGCTTCTCGGAGAAATCCAGATCCAGGTCCCTCCCAGCATGACGCTCCATTCCCCTGCCTCCCAGCTCTCCTCCACCGTTTTTCTCAGCTCATTCACACGAACAGAGCGAGCTCCTGCTGTGTTCTCTGCCTTCCCCTCCTCCGGTGCTTCTCACTTTGTTACTTGGAGACTTGGAGAATCCAAAGGAGGCCCCCCGAGCGCCGCTGGCTTTTTGTTCAAAAGAACTTTAGCTGGCAGCGGTTGGAGGGGCTAAGAACGATCTGATAACAGCCCTGGCAGGGGAAGGAACGAACACTGGAGAGGAGAAGGAAGGAGGACGAGGGGAAGAGAGGGCGAGGAGGTCAATGCTCTGGACAGACCTGGGGGAGGGGAAGAGGAATCTGGGGGGAGATGGGGGGGGGCGTCTGATACCACTAGATTTTTCCCTGTTTAATCTCTTGTATCTACAATCATCTCCCCTTCGACCTTTAAAGATGCTGGAAGCATCCATCCCTCCAGTCTTGCTATGGCTGATTTGATTTGACAGGCAAAGATGCACCACTGGGATGGATGGATCGGATCCTTTATCCCTCGCCTGATGCCTGTGATATATCCTGGGCAGAGTGACTGAAGACAATAGCTTGTGCCCTACTCGCAGCCCCTCGGGCCCCTCCGACTTTCCCAAATCAATGCCTCTGTTTTCTGATCACACACTCTAGGTGGGTTAGGCCCCCTCCCCCCCCCCCCCACTAACCCTAGGAGTCTGGGTATGTGAACAGAGATGCCACCAACTCTCTATGGAATGAGGATGTTAGAAGCCTTGTAGCATTATGGGAGCACTCGCCCAGCAGCCCACCAGTCACTATGGAACATGCAGCATTTGTAAGAATAAATCAGTGGGCAAGCATGCCCGCCTTCAATAGGAAAAAACAACACTTAATATCTACAGTGACTTATTTATGAGAGCAATTTTCAGACTCATTAGAAGTAATGATGACTTATATGCTCTAAAACTGACCCTAGGAGTTGGCTTGGATGGCTTCTTACTTGCCTCAAAGCTTTTTCTTGGCTGCATCCTCATTTACCAATTAGGATCCTGGGAGACTGAGAACTTCAGCCAGGGTTTCTTAAGTGCAGGTGTCTAAGTCTTGGGCTGTCTATGAACTGGCCAGACCCTAGTTGAGCTTTACCTCAGTTATCCTCCCACTACCCTCATTGAGCTTTAATGCAAACAGAAAGCATAGCCTATTGCATTCGTGATAAGATTTTAAGTGATTACTGGATTGTTTCTCTTGCCAAGAGCTGTCCAATTCAGAAAAGCACTTGCTGCTCGTTTGTTTGAGTTGAGTTTGAGTTTGCAAACATACAAATAATGGTGTTTTTAATTGTTTTCATCAGCTCCAATCTGTGGTTTTTTTTAAACAAAGGGGAGATTCTATGGTCATTTGTATTTCAAATAGTTATAATCAGTTCTTTTTAGAGAGATATATTGTTGGGTGACCTAGATCTACTGAATTTGATAATGACTATTTGCTTGCCCCTCTTTCTGTGGTCTATAACTCTTTCCAACCAGTTGCTTTATCTATTCACTCATTTATTTAATACAGTATTTTCTTATGTAAATGATGTGTAGATGCATAAGATATTAAAACTGCATTTGTGGAGATTAACACAGGAGTATGACATCATCACCAGCCAATCCTGTGACTGTCTTGAGCAAACATTGACAAAAGTCACATTATCATACAAACAAGGGAGTCCAAGCTACTTCTAAGTAGGGAAAAGTCATTATTGTAACACAATTCTTAATTAAGGGCTGAGATAGAGAGTTTGGGGGATTTCTGTGTTTATAATACAGATACAGGATTGTGGTCTTACAAATAAATAATGAATTTGCATGAAAATTCTTTTCATCTCTTTCATTTAACACCTTCTCCCCCTTCTCTTTTGCTAAGTTTCTTCCTCCCCACCTCCTAGCCTATAATTGAGTCTGTTGCCCCATAGCTATTTTGAGATTATTTTGGTAAATGGGCCAACTCTTTGATATTTTGTCCATAGGAAAAATAAAACATTTACTTTTCATTCAGATTTTTGGTATTATATAAATGCCATGTTCACTGCAATGGAAGTACTCTCAGCTCTAAGGACCACCAAGGAGGGAGTGCAATATTCAATAGATAATCAATCAATTGATTATTTAAAAGTGCTTACCATATGACAGGTGCTAACATTTTCATCTAACCTAACATCTTCAAGGAGAAGGTCTGCTTGAACAGAGAAATCTGCACAGGGAATTGTGAAATTGCCTTCAATTTATTCTAGTAATTCTATGTAATGATTTTTTTTTTAAATAAGAGCCCAGATCAGAAATAAATGCCGATTCTGATAATGCCATGACTGAAATTATAGCAGGTGGATGGACCTTGTTGTTTCAACCTGTCTTATGTGGCATCTTAAAAACCCTACAAAAAATGAATCTATATCCCCCGATAATAACCATTCAGGTTAAATTAAGTCAATGTTCTTCTCTTTCCTCTCTTTCTTGCCTCCTTTCCAACTCATTACAACTTCTCTCTCCAATATAATCATAAAATAGCAGTTTTTCACATTGATGTAATACTTTAAGGTTTGCAAAATGGATTTCATATATTGTCTCATGTGATAGCTAAATTATCTCTTTTCTTATTCTAAAATAAATCCAGTCATAAGAATCTAGAAGGTAGGAAAGGTCCTGAGAGATCATTTAAGCTAACCTCTTCATTTCACAAATGAGGAGATGACAGCCAAATGATATATCCCTGTAGTCAGAAAAAAAATAAATGAGAGAACCAGGACTAGAGACAAGTCTTTTGATGGATCTCGTTGTGTTTTTCTATTAAGAGTTGTGGTGGTGACATTATTATGATAATAAGGGAACCCTTCCCTTTGGCAGTATCTATGGCATAAACCAGTTTGAAATTACTGGCTTTTGTTGCTACTAACTCAGTCACAATCATCACAGGCTTGCCTCTAAAGCTGAGTATCCTGATAGTTGAATAGATTTGGGAGGTGGCAAATATGATATGGTGAAAGGGGTTCCCAAACTAGAAAGAAGGAGCCCTGAGTTCCAATTTCAACTCTGTCTTAGTTTCCTCATCTGGAAAATGAAGATTCAATTCAATTGAATAAGCATTTATTAAATACTTACTGGGTGGTAGCACTCTGCTAGATGCAGGAGATACAAATGCCAAGACACACTATTTTATATTCTATAGGGATGGTGATCCTTATATAATCTACCTCAGTGCATTCCTGTGAGGAAAGCACTTTGTAAACCTTAAAAGATTATGAAAATATGGCCTATTAGTTGCAATTATATTAATTATTATTCATAATTATGACAATTTAGAGTTATGGAGTCCTCTAAGATTTGCAAAACTTTTTATATGCATTATTTTATTTGAACCTCACAACAACACTGGGAGGCAGGAGTTATCCCCATTTTACAGATGAGAAAACAGTGTCAGAAAAGTTAGACATTTCATCCAAGTCACACAGCTAATAAGAGTCAAGAGATAGAATTCTAAACCAATTCTTGTTTCCAAGCCCAGCACTAAACTGTGCTGAAAAGGCTGGAATCTGAAATTGTGTGAGATAGTACAGATATCTCAGTATAAATGTATTACCACTCAGGAAAAAAGAGATGAAGTTTTAGTATTGTCCGTTTCACGTATAAAGGACAGTACCAGATATGTTAAAGTGACGTTCTTTTTTTTTCTTTCCATATGTTTTTGTTCTTTTTACTTCTAATTGTGAAAAAAAGAGAAGAAATCCTATATAATTACCCATGTCACCTGGCACGATTAGGAATAATAGTAACTAACAATTATATAAGGTGCCAAAGTTTTAAAGGTACATGATTCTGTTGGAGAATCCAATCTTCCTTTGAGGCAAGTGCTAGAGGAATTATTATTTCCATTGACATTGATGAGAAAGCAACTTTAGAGAGATTAGCAAATATAACCACAATCACACAGCACGAGAGTGTCAGATTCAGAATGTGAGTTGAAGCCTCATCTTCAAGTCCAACATTCTCTACTAAACCATGTCTCTTGCTATCTGTGCACCACTGGAAAGATTGCTTATGGTCTCTGAGCTTAAGCTTCCTTATCTATAAAAGGAGAGAGTTGGCCTGGATGATCTTCCTACTGAGGTTGAATTCTTTTATTCAATGTCAAGTATTCTGGCAATGTGTGGATTACAATTTGCAAAGAGTCAGACTAATAAAATCAGAGTGAGCATAATTTATTATTTTTTTTTTTTGATGCTTCAGAAAGCACTTCAGATCCTGCAGTGCCTCTGGCTATCTTAGTCTGAGCATCAACTGTTATTGCTCTGTTACATGTGATAATCTTAGTTGGTTGAGAATTCTGGGTAATACCCTATGATAAGGAAAATATGCTCTTTGTCCAGGTCATGATATACTGGAGTGTCTTTTGTGTTTGAGATTATAGATATTATTTTTACAGATTAAAAGGTTTTTGGAGGAAAATAGCAAGGCTCTTTATTTTTGTGAAAACAGCAAATTGATGAGGTCAGTTTTTACTTGCAAAATAAGAAAGATAAAACCAGTATGAGCCCATTTTTTAAATTTTGACTATCACCTCACAGGAAGAAAGGAAGATTTATCGAAGGCTTATTAGAACAGTATTCTGAACTCTCATTGGAGAGTCATGAAAATTGAGAAATTCTAGAGACTGATGAATATCTAGGAGTGCAGCATCTGACTCCAAGGGAATTATAACATATTTTGAGAGTAGCCTTATTTTCTTACAAGTAGATTTCTGTGTTATCAAAAGACTCCCAACTCCCTTTTTCCACCTCAATGTAAAGTCACACAGTCCCTAAGCATCCAGTAGGCAGACTGGAAGGAATGGACCTAGGAAGAGTTACATTTGACGCTTCACGTCCCCTAGCCAGATAAGCAATAGTACCCATCTGGTGGTAGTGAAGTGGGCCAAGTAACACTCATATCTTGTGCCCTTCTTGGATAAATGAATATGTTAATGTGGTTGTGCATTTTTCAATAAACTCCATAATTAACTTATGGTAATCCAGTTCTTGAAATCCAAAACTAACAGAAAGACAAAGAACAATGAAACAAAATTTAAACTATCTTAATAAAAAGAATCTTGTTAGGAGAAGCCTGGCAGAATTATGGTTTTTCATAACTACTTTATTTGATAGACAAAGTATTTATAAATGCTTAGTATATTCTAGGCACTATGCTCAGCACTGAAGATACAAATACCAGCAAAAAGTTACCTTCAAGAAGCTTATATTCTAATGGGGAAAACAACAAACAAGGGAAGTAGGTAGGATATGAAGAGAAGGTCTCCATGTTGGGCAAAGTCTGCTAATAAAGAGAGGAAGAAATCTCAGAAGGGAGTTGAACTGAGAGTAAAGTGTTACAGGGATTTCTTATGAAATTGTAGTCCAGGCTACAATCAGAAGAGTAGATCTCAGTATAGAATTTATTTGCTTTCATAATCATGGGATATGGTCAAAGACCCTTTTGGTCAGCCATAGTCAACAAGCAATTAAGAGCTCAGTAGGTGCCATATACTTTACTAAGTTATGTGAAAAAAAGAGAAAAACATAGTCCCTGCCCTCAAGGATCTCACATTTGAATGGGGAAATTTTGAATGTTTTTGTCTTCTTTGTTATAATGTTATGAATTGAAAACTGAAAGGGATCTTAGAGGTCCCATAGAGTGACCCCTCATTTTACAGATGAAAAAAATGTGTGTGTTTTGGTGGGAGAGGGAAGAGTGGCAGAACTTAGACTACAACCCAAATGTAACTTGCAACTTAAGTCAATGGCCTTTTTTATGATTTTTCAAAATGATAAATTATTGAAATCACTAGGAGTCCTTGTTTTACCGTCCCCCAAAATTCTGCTCCCACGTCCTCAGAATTCATCAGCCACACCTGAGAATTGGATAAGATTGGAATAATCATCTAGTCCAGTTTTCTCATTTTACATATGGAAAAAACTAAAGTCTTTGAGAGCTGAAGAGATTCCCCCCCCCCCCCCCAGGGCAACACAGCTATTTAGGATGGAAGCAGGGACATCGAATTCCAGCTGAGCCTTCATTCCACTTTAGCATATTGAATTTGGGAGGGTTCAGGCCCCATAACCTTTGTCAGTGGTCTTGAAGTTGAAATCTTGGTTCTTGAGCTTGAATTTTGGAACCAAGTATAATCTTTCCTCTATTCCTCCCTTTCCTCTTCCCTTCCTCCTCCATTCTCTCCTCTTTCTCTCCCTACCTCCTTTCCTTCTTTCCAACTTCCTTCTAACCTTTTCCTTTAACTTCCTTCCTCTTTTCCTCCCTCCTTTCTTTACTTCCTTCCTCCCTCCCTCCCTCCCTTCCTTCCTTCCTTCCTTCCTTCCTTCCTTCCTTCCTTCCTTCCTTCCTTATTTCTTCTCTAATAATCTTAAGTCTCAAATTCTACTTTCTTTGCTAGTGTGTGGTCTTCTTTTGGATCCTGTGAAGTTCCTTGAGGCCCAGAGTCTTCTGTACCCTCTAGTGCTCCAGGGATGTGACTAGTTGACACTGGCTAGGACCGACTTTTTTCTATTATATCTAGGGCAGCCAATGAAGAGGACTCTAAGTTGGGTTCCTATTTCAGCCATTTGGCAGCTCTTACAGCAACAACCAGATTGTAATATAAACATCTGTTACCTTTTCTCTGCTTTCAGAACTCATTATGCAGCCCTGTTTCACATCGCAGACACTCGGCTTCCTTCGTCTATATTTTTGGATTAATTCCTTCTCAACGCACACACATGCCCAGAGACAATCAAAAGAGCCATAAAATTGGTTACCATGGGCCCAATTCTCCTAGGGCAAAGCCCATCTAGCTCGGCACCTTTCAGATGCTCTTTCCCAGACTTACAAACCAGCTTGGAGCGTGGGTCTCCATTAAGCAAAGAGGAGGATATGAGTCTAGTCCCTTGGTACTCATCTCTTCTTCCATGTGTGTACTGAATTTCCATCAATTACATATTGTAGGAAGAGATGCACAATCTAAAAGCTTCAGAAAACTTTCTGGTTAACGTTTGGGAAATTTTTTTTTAAGTCAGAGGGCTACTGTTTTCCTCACTTCCCCCAACTCTCTGAAAAATCAGGTAATTAGAAATCCATGATCTTTCCTCTGTAGGACTTCTTAAACTGGGTTCTTTAAACTTTATAAAATATATCTTAAATATTGTATTTCAATATAACTGATTTTCTTCATAATCCTATATATTTTATTTAACATATTTAAAAATATTATTCTGAGAAGTGGACCCTGATACAGAAAAGATTAAGAATCCCTGTTTTAAGAAATTAGATTTAAAGCAGTGAATGTACATTAGTTTTGAGATTTTTAAAATTAGTACAATTGTCATTTTTCCAAAATTAAGAAGTTCTATTAATTATATCATAAACTATTTTGGTCTGTCAAATCAGTGTTAAGCAATAAAAACCTTTGGGATCAGCAAGTTCTGAGTTCAGGTTCTGACTGATCCAAACTAGCTGTCTGACCATAGACAAATCAATTCTCTATCCATTGCTTTAAGGTTTCAGCCTAAAGCTCTTAAGTTGCAAATAATAAATTGCTGATCTGCCTCAGTGAAAGGGGTTTCCATTAATGAAATCAAACACACACACACACACACACACACACACACACACACACACACACATACACACACACACACACACACACACACACACACACACACACATACACATAGACATACACATATTATCCTTTGCCTCTCCCTCCCCCTATCTTTCCCTCTCCAAAAGTAAAGACTAGCAACTGTGTTGCTTCTTTTACTCCAATAATTGCTCCCATCAACCAGACATTATGGATTTATAAATGTCAGGACAATTTTTGCTTCAGATGAAAAAATAACACAGAGAAATAATTAAGATGAAGATAAGCTCTAAATTTGATCCAAACCATGATTGTATTATTTCTCAAAAAGGAGTAGATGACTGGAGGACAGGGGCACGGTCACCAAGCAAATGGAGCCTGATTTATCAGTTGCAAGTGAGGACAAGTTTCAGTCGTTTTATAAAATTAACAATAGATGCGCATTATGTTGAACTATGGCCCATAGCACTACGTGTTTATTCATGATTATAATTACCCTGTGGAAAAAGCCTTTTTGTACTTGTTACAGAGATGGTTTGGAGACATAAAGACCTGGGACTTTAGTTGTGTGACCATGGGCACATCATTTCACATCTCTGAGTCTCAGTTTATTATTCTCTAAAATGGGGATAATTGAACAAACTTTTATTGTGAGACTCGAATGAGTTAATAGATGTAAAAGTGCTTTTTGAACTTTCAAGTATTTTTATTTGGCCCAGTGGATAGAGTGCTGGGAGCCAATCAGGAAGACTCATATTTTATGATTTCAAATCTGGTCTCAGCTACTTACTAGCTGCGTGACCCTGGACAAATCACCTCATCTAGAAAATGAGCCAGAGAAGGAAATGACAAACCACTCCAGTATCTTTGCCAAGAAAATCCTAAATGGGATCATGAAGAGTCAGACATGACTAGACAGCATTGCTTTTATTTGATCTTCTCATTGTCTGTTCGCTAGGGCAAGTCACTCCCTACAGTATTCTTGTATGTTAAATATATGACTGACTTGCATTTGTAGTCAGTCGGTGAAGAAGTTTATGCCAGTCACTGTATTAAGCTCTGAGGATACAGAGTAAGACAAAGACATGGTCCCTGGCTTTCAGGGGATCGTAGTCTAATGGGGGAGACAACACACAAACAGCTATGTTTGTAAGACATACACATATATGGAACAGATAGATAGTAATCTCAGACAGAAGGCACTAGAGGATGGAGAACCAGGAAAACAGCTCCCCGCCTCCAGAAGATGGGATTTGAATTGAATTTTGAAGAAAATCAGAGACGTCATGAGAAAGAGGGAGGAAGGGAGAATACACTAGGAATTGAGGGATAAGTAGTACAAAGGAGACAGGTGTTAGGATGTGGTATTCAAGAAAAAGCAAATAGACAAGGCAATAGGTTGGTAGAATGTGTGGAGGGGAGTCAAGACTGCAAAGTAGGGGCAGCTAAGTGGTACAGTGCTTAGGGCAGCAATCCTGGAGTCAAGAGGCTCTGAGTTCAAATATGGACAAATCATTTAATGCCAATTGCCTCAAAAAAAAGAAAGAAAAGAATACTGGAAAGGCAGGAAAGGCCAATCTCTGACCAGCATTAAATGCAAAAGAAGGGACCTAATATATGATTAAGGAGGTACTAAGGAGCTACTGGAATTTATTCAATAGCTGGGTGACACTGGAAACCTATGTTTGGCAGTGAAATAAAGAATGGGTTGACATGGAGAAAGACTTGAGAAAGGAAAACTGATTAGAAGAAGATTATAGTAATAGCCCAGAGAAGCAAAAATGAGGGACTATATTAGGGTGGTGGCTCTGAGAGTGGAGAGAGGGAAATATGTCACAAAAGCTGGGAAGGTAGAAAGAGAAGACTTGATGACAGATTATATGAATGAGGTGAGTGGGAATGAGGAATCAAAGAAGACACAAGTCATAAGATCATGGGCCTGGGAGATTGGGAACAGTAGGAGGAAATTGGGAAGAGAGTATGGGTTAGATTGGGCAAAAATATAAAGTTCAGTTCTGGGCATGT
The DNA here is from genome assembly GCF_037893015.1 of Macrotis lagotis. Taxonomy (NCBI): domain Eukaryota; kingdom Metazoa; phylum Chordata; class Mammalia; order Peramelemorphia; family Peramelidae; genus Macrotis; species Macrotis lagotis. The sequence goes on from NC_133665.1 coordinate 163,872,987, forward strand.
TGAGTTTGAGAAGCCCATTGGATTAAATCTCTAAGATTTCCTTGATAATTTAAACCTGTAGCTCAGGAGAGACTCGAGACTAGGGCTGAATCATTCTGGGAATCATCTGCATAGAGATAGTAAGAAAATTGATTTTTCTAATGAAAACAGTGTTGGGATATAATTCTACCTTCTGAAAACTTGTGAAACCTTCAAGACAACTACAGTTGCAGTCAGCTCATCCTCTTATTTCCAAATTATTTTGCTTTCTTCTTTTTAATGTCTTTTTTTTACAAGACAATGGGGTTAAGTGACTTGCCCAAGGCCATATAGCTAGGTAGTTATTAAGTGTCTGAGGCTGGATTTGAGCTCAGGTCCTCCTGACTTTGGTGCTCTAGAGACTGGTGCTCTATCCACTGTGCCACCTAGCTGCCCCAATGTCTTTGTTTTGAGAAAATTCCATTCCCATGTAGTTTGGAGATTATAAGTGTTTGGTTTAGTGAGATTAATCAATTGATCAATTAGTATTTATTAAGCATCTGCTGTGTGCCAGACATTCTTATAGGTACTAGGGATATAAACAATAATGCCTAGCACTTAATAAAGTATTAATTTATCATTATTGAGCAAATAATGATTTCTAGCAGGAGAAAAGAATGAAGTAATCTCTACTCTCAAAGAGCTTGCAGGAGTAACAGGAGTCACAACTACATATATAAATACATTGAATAACTATTGGAAAATACATAAAAATGAATATACAGAGTAGTTAAATGTAGTGAAGTTTGAGAAGAGGGGCCTTGTAGTAAGGAGGATCAGGAAAGATTTCAGGTAGAAGGACCTCCTTGAGCTACATTTTGATGGAAGTAAGGGATTCTTCAAGACAGAGGAGAGGAGGGATTGCCTTCCAGGCTGAGGGGATGACCACTTCAAACTCAGGCCACAACCCAAGAAAAATCATTTAAAAAACTACCTGAAACAATTAGATTCAGCAAAGTAGCAGGATATAAAATAAACCCACATAAATAATCAGTATTTCTATATATCAACAACAAAGTCCAAGAGCAAGAGCTAGAAAGAGAAATTCCATTTAAAGTAACTGTAGACAACATTAAGGCAAATCCAAAAACTGTATGAATACAATTGCAAAAGCCCTGACACAGTAGATGAAATGTATAGAATGCAAAGAGAGGACTGGTTTAGTTGGATTGCAGATGTATTGTACAATGAGACTGAGAAGATTGGTTGTGGAAAAAATGTGAAGAGATTTAAAAACCAAATAGAAGAATTTTTATTTTGTCCTGGAAACGATAGGAAGTGACAAGAGTTCATTAAGAAGAGTAGTAATCTGGTCAGGTTTGCATTAAAGAATTTCATTTTAACTCACATAGCATGGGGAAAGATCTGAGACACCATGATTAAGAGGAGACTATTGCAATAATTTAGGCAAGAGGTACTTAGGAGGTACTAAGGAGGGACCTGTATAAGTAGAAATTAGGGGATAGATATGAGAGAAGTCGTGAGAGTACAAACAGTAAGATTTTAAGACTTACTGGCGAGTGGTAGGGAGAGTGGGGAATCAAAGATTATCACTGAGATTGTGATCCTAGGAACCTGGAAAAATAAAATTATTATAATTCCTTAAAAATTTTAATATTTGGAAGAATATACTTTCAATAGAAATAGAGAAGTTTAGAAGAAGGATAGTTTTGGGAGTAAAGCTGTTATAATCTAGATATGTTGAATTTGAGATGTTGACTGGGACATCTGACTTGAAATGTTCAATAGGCAATTGGTAATGGGGCCTGAAAGTCAGAGGAGAGACTGAGGAGTCATTGGCAAAAAGATGATTAGGTCTATTGCAGTTGATGAAGTCACTTAAGGACAGAGGAGAAGAGGATCCAGATTAGAACCTTGGATGGCACCTCCATGTAGAAGTGTGCTAAGGCAGATGAGCCAGTAAAGGAGAAAAAGAAGGAGCAGTAACACAGGGCAGAGGAAAATCAAGAGAGATTAGTTTCAGAAAAACCAAGGGAAGAGAGAATGTCTGGGAGAATGCATAGCAAACGATATCAAATTGAACTTCTAAGTTGAGAAGAAAGAGGACTGAAAAAAATCAGATTTGTCAATTATTAGATTGTTGGTAATTTTTTTTTAGGTTTTTGCAAGGCAATGGGGTTAAGTGGCTTGCCAAAGGCCACATATAGCTAGGTAGTTTGTTGGTAATTATTAATGATAATTTAAAGAGAGTAGATCCAGTTGTGTGATGAAGTCTGAAGTTAGACTGCAAAGGGTTAAGAATTGAGTGAGGAGAGAGGAAGTGAAGGCCTGGGGTTTAGACAGCCTTAGGTATTTGAGAATGGGAAGAGAAATATGAGGGGATGATAGAATCTAATGATTACAATTCTTTTCTTTCTTCTCTTCCTGATCCCCCCGTACAATTGGAGTTTAATGACTTGTCCAACATCACCATCTACTAAGTGTCAAATGACTGATGCCAGATTTGAATTCTGTCCTCCTGATTCCAAGGCTAGTGTTCCATTCTAATGTTAGATCTTTTAACAAAAGGGAAATAGGCATGGTTAAAAGTAATAGGCAAAGAGGATGACATAGGAGAAGGATGAAGACTTGAGATGGGGAGGGCTTTTATTGAGGTTTCAATCTGATGGGGAAGATGGGAAGGGATAAGAATCAAAGGTATGAGGAAAGGAGTTGACCGTGATGAGGAGAAGAGGCACTGTAGTGTCAGAACCTGGGGGAAAGGAAGAGGGGAGGGGAATGATGTCAAAGGATTTGGAGATGAAGTGAAAGGGAGAGGAGGAAGCTGTAGTAGAATGACCTCAATTTTCTCAGTAAATTAAGGGACACTTATTAAAAATCCCATTCTAAAAGTTGTGTGGGCCATTGTTATGTCCAGAAGATTGTAGATGACAGCTTCATCTGGAATCAATATCATTATCGTGGACATCCAAGACTACGAGTAGTACCAAATACCAAGGATGAAACTTCACCGTGTTTTATATAACTGATTCTTTTTGTACAAAGGGGCCACTTAGAAACATTGGATCACCTGGATATCCTTTTGACTAAAAATTCTGATTTGGCTGTAAACATTCCCAAATACCATTCCACTGTGTCGACTTAATATGCAGCAGGAAGGCATTTGTAATTTTCAGATGGATTTGTGGCCTTTGTAATTTTTTTCTACTCATCTTCGATAGACATAGTTAGGACACATTCTTCGTGAATCATTTTAATGAGCTGTGGTGGGAAGGAATCAAGAATGCCACTCTTCTATTGACTTTTCTCCCAGTTTATTTGTTAACCCTTTTAAATCAATGCTAGGGTGAGTGCCAATGATCTTGATACCGGGGTGGGGGGGGAATCACAAATTGGCTTTTCCTGATACCCACATGAACACATTCCTCTAATTATTTCTGATTCCACTAAAGAATTAATCAGGAAAGGAAACACTTTCCTGGGTCTGAAAGCTAAGGTCACCCTGAGAAAGAGGCCTGGCAAGATTCCTAGAAAACACTTGTTTCATGAAGACCTGTTTTTTTGATTCAAAGTTTACTTCCTTCGCATTTATAAAGACTGGCAGATCCCAAGTGTAAATTCAGATTTGGTTTTGATGTGCAAATATTTCTAAACCAAAGCATAAATAATAGGCATGACGCGACTTGTGTTTGACTCTGGCTATATATTAGCTGAACTGTCTTCATTTGCTTAGGGGTGTAACAAGTAGTGGCTGACACTATATACATGACTTGAAACAATATTTATTTTCAGCAAATTTTCAACTTCTCCAGAGTCCCCGGGTGGATCTATGTCACCTTGTCAATCTTGTCAAGGGTACTTGCCCTCCAACTCTAGTATCCTTGCCATTCTTTACACAGCCTTTGGATTTCAGCATAGAAACGTGCCCAGCCAAATATTGTTTGGCTTGTTCAGAAGAATAATTAAGGGTTTATTTTTTTGGGGGGGGGATAGATAGGGTTCTTATTCTATATTCCATTGATAAACTGGTCTGTATCATAATCATTCTGGGTCTTTTTTTAAAATTATGAAATTGATGATTTGTTTTCATAGCTGTGGCATCATACTGTTGGACTCAGAGTCAAGAATCCTGAGTTCAAATTCCACCTCTGTTATACTTATTAGCAGACTACAGCCAATCGCTTAAGTTCTCAAATTCATCACTTGTAAAATAGAGTCAATGCCACTTGGGCTACTTATCTGGTGGACTTTTTGTGAAGAAATTGATTTATTAAATCTTAAAGAAATTTCTTATGAATCTTTAGTGTGAATTAATTGAAGTAATTCAGAAAAGGAATCATGAGAGAAGCATTTGTTGCTTCAGTGTTATCAAAATTGGATCATTCTATAGCTGGAAGAGATTTCAGATGGTATTTAACCCACCCCCCTTCTTTCATATATATATATATATATGTGTTATATATATGCATATATATATGTATATGTATATGAAGGAACTGATGTCCGTAAATGTTAAATAATTTGCTTATGCTACAGAGGGGGAAACGGGGTAATAGAATCATAGAATTAGAGTTGGAAGGAGAATATTAAAAATAATTGAGTCCAACCTCTTCATTCTACCCATAAGGAAACTGAGACTCAGAGAATTTAAGTCACCTGCTTAGGGTCATGGAGCTAGTAGGTGTAAGAGGTAGGAGTTGCCCTCAGGTTTTTGTGACAAAGCTCAGAACTTGAGCCACTGTGTCACCTAGAACCCAAGTCCTCTAACTCAAGGGCTAATGTTGTTTTCAGTATGTCCCTATTTTAAAGTGTCATTCTTAAATAAAAAAAACCCCTCACATTTATAGGACACTAAAATTTCCATAGCATTTTTTTTCAGAAGAATTCTGTGAGGTAGGCAGCTACGTACTACAAGTATTCTGATGCTATGGATGAAGAAACAGAATCAGTGTGATTGGGTAACGATCATGGTAATAGAGTGTCAGAGGAGAGACTTGAAAAAGAACTTCTGTTTGTGGGTCTGCTATTCTATTTGCAACATGTTGCTGCTCTTTTCAGAATCTTGTATAGTCAACATACTAATATCTTTATCAAATTGAATTCCAAAATGATACTTTTGCTACTTTTTTTGACTGTTTAAATAATTTCTCCTCTAAACATAACTGATCATTAGGAAACTTGCTATGTGTGTTGACGATAGCATTCAAAATATTAAGGTTTGATCTTTCTCTTTTTGTCTCTAGTAGATCACATTTAATTTTCCTACTGAACTCTCCATCACTGGCCAACTGTTTTTACCTTTTTTTGTCTCGCTAAGCAAGGCCTATTGTTACCCTAGTGAAGCATGGTGGACTTTTGGGTCAAATTTCATCTTAGATGCTTAATTGTAGACTTCACTATTCTGACTCAACTTGCCATATGCAAAATGGGGATGCAAATATCTGTAGAACTGATCTCATGAGGTTGTAATGAGGACAACATGAGGAAAAGGTATGTAAGGCTCTGCATAAAATTCAGGATTGCTACTCTATTACTATCAACTCCAGTCCCACCAAAGCCATCACTAAATATTTATGTTTTTTAGATTGTTTTTTATTAGGCAGACACTATGGTTGCTTCTGACTTAGGATCAGTATTATTGAGGCCATCATTGTATAATGGATCTATCCATTATACAATGATGGACTTAATAATACTTAATAATAGTCAGGGCAATTCAGGTTCAAGTTTACTCTGACTCACTGATTGTGTAATCTTGGGCAAGTCATGTAATCCAAGGCAAGTCTTCAAGATGAAAAACTGTAGAGAAGGAATGATCTCTATTGGTAGAGAAAGTTTTCTCTCTAGGATTTCCTCTCTATTAATGAAATAATGGGTCTGATTTCCTTGCTCCCATAGTGAAGGCACTGAAAACATTAAAAGATGATGGTTTAAATTTCCATCCAGTTATAAAAGCTCTGACTTGCTCTCTCTGCTGTTGAAGAAGCTTCAGTGGGTCCTCATTGTCTCTAGGTTAAGGACAGACTTGTTGGCATTTAAAATCCTTTCATAATCTGGCTCCAGCTTGTCTTCCACAATACTCTACATTCCAAAAACTTTGTTCTACTTGTAGTTCTAGGACTTAAGGGAGAAAGGAGGTTTCATACACAGATAGAAGACTTTATCTTCAACTTCTTTGAGAAATAAATGACATGAAATCAAAATTTTGAGCCAGAAAAGATCATTTGACACTCTTGTTTTAAAGATGAGAAAGTTGAGGTATGGAGGGGGAGGTGCTTTGTCCAAGGTCCTATAGGTGGGTTGTGTTATAGCTAGGATTGGAATACAACTGCCTCTTGCCCAGTCCCTGTGCTATTTCCTTAGCACTCAGTTGCATATTTAATTAACCAGAAAGCTATAGTTAGATTTTACTTCAGGCCTTGTTCTATAATTGAAACATTTTCGATGTTTCACTGTTTGCAAAATGAAGTATTTACTTGGTAAAAAAGAACAAACAACACCCCCTCCCCAATTTGTAAATATGCTTCGTTTTTATCTTGGAAGTTTTTAAATTGGGTTTTTTAAGGTAATTTTAATTTACAGCTAGTCTGTCAAGAAGAGAAAGGTATTTATCATTGGTTGAAATGGAGTTTGGGAGGGGAGGAACAGGAATAAGGAAATTGGCAGGGGAGAGAGAGACACACACACAGAGACTGACAGAGATAGACAAGAGACAGAGAAGGACAGAGACAGAGACAAAGAGAGATATACAGACAGAGACCATGAATACCTGGGTTCAAATCCTGCTAAGACTTTGGGCAAATTCCTTATTTGTAGAATTTGGGGGTATCAAAATCCATGATTTCATCTTAGATGCTTAATTGTAGACCACTATTCTGACTCAACCTGCTCATATGCATATGCTCATATGCGAAATATCTATAGATATAGATATAGAAATATCTATAGAATCTATGATCCTTATAGTTCAGACCAGAAGTATTGATATTTACTCCCAATTTCTAGAGTTATTCTCTCATCTCAATTTGGAATTAAAAATGTCTACTTGGGCTAATTCTTATTACCTTTCACTAGGTTTGCACTGATAATTATTTTGGAAACTATTAGCAAAACCTTTTTAATCCAGCTGTCTTTGCTTTTAGGTTGATATTGCTCACTCACAAGACACAAGGCAGTCATTATCCCTTTGTACTATTCAGGCTTGTTCTGAATCTTACAGTTCAGAGAAATTTGGTGAATGAGTCTGCCAATTTCAGTGGTGTTCTAGAATGGTATTTTCCAACTCAAAGGATGGAAGAATGTTAAAGTATCTCACTCTTCTCCTTTCTACTCAGCCTCTGCACTATGGATCTTGGTGGTCAGAAATGAAGAGACAGCCAGTAATGGAATGCAGGAAGGATGAGTCTATTTTTAAAAGTATATAGATTTTAAGGGGGGTGATAGTTAAGAAAAATGTTTTTCATGGAAGGAATTGGCAGTTGAGAGAGACACTAGCCTATAATATGTAGAGATGATAGACATTGGTTGTAATTTCTTTGCTTTTCTTTTTTAAAGTTTATTAATACTTTTCCCTTTGTAATTTCACAGTCATTCTCAATGAGAATATATGATTCTCCTTCCATTAAATCCTACCTTGTGACAAAAAACATTTAGACAAAAAAACTAAGAAAACTGCTACATCTGCCATTTTATGCAACATTCCTCACTCTTGTCTTCTTGTGGCAGTGTAGTGCAATGGGAGAATTCTTAGAGATCCTCTGAAAAGGAATCAAGGTCATGCAAGTTTCCCTCATTACCCTTCAGAAACCAAGGTCATAGATTGTGCTGGAAGAGAACCTTAGAAACTAGCTAGTCCAGTTTGCTCATTTTATAGGTGAGGAAATTATCAGGTGACCTGTATTCAAATCCTGTCTCAGGTATTCCCCATCTCTAGGTGATCATTTGGTAAATCTCTTAACTTCCTCCATCATTTTGGGTACATCTAAAATGAAGGACTTGGATTGAATGTCACCTGACAGTTCTTGCAAATGAACATCTAGGCTACTCCTAAGACGGAGGTGTGCTTCATCTTTTGTTTTCCAGGACTAAGACTGGTTGTTGCCATTGACCTCTGCCATGTCAAGACATTTGCAAAAACAGAGGAGGGAAAATAAAGGTGTAATTAGTGGTTTGGTTGCTAGGATGCCCAAAACATTTGAATAGAGAATTAGGATTGTACAAACAATATACTCAAACTAACTCAACAAACTGCTTGACCAGTTCCTTAGGGTTTTGTCACTGGGGTTTGTCCTCCAGTACTTCTCTGGGATAGACCAGTAACTGGGATTGATTGACAGATGTGGTGAGCCCCTTTGGGGCAGTTCTTTCTAAAGTGAATTGATGACCATGTAAATACAGCCATTAACCTTAAGCACCCCAGGCTGCTTCAGTCAGCTAGGCAATTTACTTGCCCTAGAAAATGTTTTTGTTGTTGTCTGATGAATTCCAGGATTCCTCACTCTCCTTCAACCAAAGTAAGCTGATTGCATCCATGGAGCTATGTAGACATGGCCTAAAGGGTTCTATCACTCACTCATTTATTCGTTTTCTAGTTCAAAATTGAACATCTTATCATGGCCACACTTTCTCAGAGTTCAGAATCCAGTTACACCATTAATAATAAATATCATTTGATATATTAAAAATATTCTTCCCAACTTACATGTGAACCAGGTTTTTGTAAGCTGAATCTATGCTTTTCTTGACAGTATGGTTCAGTGGAAATAATGGTACTGGAATTAGATTCATGGCATCATAAGCTTGGAGCTGGAAGGAACCTTTAGAACCCAAAATTGAATTTTACAGATCAGGGAAACTGAGATCTAGGGAAATGAATAACTTTCTATAGGCCACGCAGGTAATAGGAATCAGAGAATGTGAATCTCAAACCTAATAATGTTATTTATTGTCTTTATGACTTAGGTCAAATATACTTCAGTTTCCTCACCTGTAAAATGAGTAGCTTCTGAGGCAGAGGTTCTTAATTTCAGAGATTCTGTGAAGTTGGTTCAGAAAAAAATTACATCTTTATTTTCATTAACATTTAACTGAAATTTTCATTAATGTTTATCCTTCAATTATTTAGAAACTCTCTTCTGAGAAAGGATACATAGACTTCATTGAACTGCCAATGATAATAATAATAATAATAATAATAATAATAATTAACATTTACATGGAGCTTTGAAAATGTTATTTCATTTGATTCTCATGACAACCTTGGAAGGGAAGTATTATTATCCCCATTTTACAGATCAGGAAACAGATTGATAATGATTTAGTAACTTGCCTAGGGTCTCATAGCTAGTAAAGGTCTGAAGCAAGGTCAAACTCTGGTCTTGACTCTGAGTGTAGCATTCTATCCTCTTTGCCACCTAGCTGCCCAAGGAACCCTTGACATAAGAACCAATGTTTATTTTTTTAAACAACAAATTTAATGAGAATTAAGTCCTCTTCCAATGTTATGGGTTTTATTTTTTATTATATAAATATTTTTTCCAATTATATACAATTGTGGTTTCTAACCCATCATTTTTGGGTAAGGTTTTGAATTTTACATAATTCCCCCACCCTCCCTTCCCCCCTTTCCCCCACAGAAGGCAGTCTGATAATCTTTACATTGTAAGAATCAAAGTTTTAAGATTTCCTTCTATCATGATACTTATTTTGAAGGATCATTTCTAACGTAATAATAGTGCACAAATCCATAGTAGATGCTTAATGAATGCTTATTAATTGATTGAATAACTGAAAGTATTAGGGTAACTTTGTGGGACCTTAGAAAAGTTAACTAACCTTTTTCGAGTCACATTTTCTTCACTTGGTCAAGGTCTTGGAGGTTTCATTTTTTTATGATCTGTGTGATCTTTGAAACTATAAAGAAAACTGGACAAATTCATTTATGAAAGAAATAATCACCCTTCAACTTATGTCCCAAGACGGAATTTTTCTTCAATCAGACATTTTGCTATGGCAAAAGCTATCCCATTAGTTTCAGAAATTTTTAGGAGAAGATAGAAAGAGAGAAAAGATGATGTGGTCGCCCACTTAAATATACATTTGCTTCTGATGTGGCTATTCAGTCGTTAGAGGTAAGGAGAAAGGCTAACTAGACTGTCAAGTCACTTCTTTTTGGAAGGACCCATTTATAGAACACTTTCAGTTTTGCAAATACTTTGTTTTTAAAAATCCCAATAATGACTCTGTAGAATATTTGGTTTGTTATTAATTTATCCTTTATATAGAAGAAGAAGAGGCACAGAGACTGAGTAAGCTCTGTTCACTATTCCATACTGCCTCACAAACCATTCTGTTACTTGCTCCCATAGGTTGAAAACAATGCAATTTTTTGATTTGTCCTTCTATAACAATATAGAAACAACTTCACTTTCCTTTTTCTTCGATTTTTAAACATTGATTATATAAAGACTTGGGAAAAGAAATGAAATCTCACTATGTTAGTCAATGACATCAATGAACTATAGGGCAAGAGGTGGCACATAGGATAGAGTGACAGTCTTAAAATCAGGAAGATTCATCTTCCTGAGTTCAAATCTGACCTCAGACACTAGTCGTGTGATCCTGGCCAAGTCCCTTAATACCGTTTGCTTTAATATCCTCATCTATAAAATGATCTAGAGAAGGAAATGACAAACCACTTTAATATATGAACCAAGTGAACTCCCAAATGGGGTCACAAAGAGTTAGACATAAGTGGAAAATAAACAGCAACAACAATAAATGCATTGCCACCACTGGACCCAAAGCTGAATGCACAACTGTGAAATATAGTCATACCTTATAGGAACTGGATGCTGGAAGTCTTGGCGTATAATATCCCAGGCAAACTCCCTGTATCCTGGACTGCTTCTGCATTAGGACTCACCCACAGAAGGTCTTGAGCTTGATGTGTTCTTGGACAAGATTGATGGGGTCAGCTAGGTGGCACAGTATATAGAGCACCAGCCCTGGAATCAGGAAGACCTGAATTCAAATCTGACCTCAGACACTTGATACTTAATAGCTGTGTGACTTTGGGCAAATCATTTAGCCCTGTTGCCTCACAAAAAAACCAAACAAAAAAGAAGTATCCTTGATGATAAAGTCAAACTTGGAAATGCAAAATTGAACTTAGATGAGGTCCTAGTCTCAAAAACCCACTACCAAATTTTCTAAGGAAAACACCAAATAATGACTACCTAGATTTCATCTGAAGAAGCATTCATCCAGGAGCCAATAGAAATATCCAGATTTCATTTCAGGTTTTTGAGAGATGAGGAAAGTACCATTATAGGGAATTCTCCATTTCTTTTGTTTATTCATTCAATTTATTTTTCTTTTCTTTATGTTTCTATACCTATAGAAATTAATTTGAATTAACTTAAAACTTCATGAGACCTTATCAAAGTTACCATTAAGATGTTTTATAACTAGTATTTTCTTCTTTTTTGGCACCACCTAGCTGCCCCTTTTTTTGAAGGTGGGAAGGGGAGTTTCTGATCCTATGTCAGAGCCAAATATTTGCAGAGATTTAATGGGTGGTGTTAGAAGGAGCAGCTGTAGCAGGATTTTTCCCTTTCCAGATTCTATGTAAGGCCATGTGGTAAAGTTCAGGGATCATTTAGTCATGTACCAGATATTTGTTGTGCATCTTGGCTAATCCCACAGACAATACAAAGATGACCAAATATAATCCTTGTCCTTAAGAAGCTTATGATCTAGTAGAATCTAACTATCTCCAATAGACCCAGAATTGCTTTTTTGGGGAAACTAATGAAATGCTGAGCAACATATCTAATGGGAAAGCCTTTTACTTAGAGGACAGGCATAATGGTGATACCTACATAATGCTGCTGCAGGAGAGAAGGGAAGAATTATAATAGCTAGTAAGCAAACTCTGGTGTCTGGGAGTAAGAAGTGAAAAGGATTGTTAAAAGCCATTTGAGAATTCAAGGAATATTAAAACATACTTAGGATTCTCTTAAGCAAATTGATGTGTGATTTATTTGATATGATTTGACAGGAAATGTATTTTTGCCACCTGAAATCACTCCATTTGTTGAGCTGTAAGCTTCAATATTTCATAAATGATTAACATTAGATAGAAACTGTAGGAAGCTGTTTTCTTAAACAATATCCCACAAGGAAGGATTTTCCTCATATATGCAAGATCTTTTCTTGTAATGTTACAAGTTCACTTCCACTCCAGTAGGTTTTGAACTTCTCTTATAAAAATTGTTATTGCTTTTGCTAATAAAAGGATTGCATACTGGGTTAGGAGTCCATTGGGACTGATGAGTCCTGGCTTTGATGTTTTTCTGTTTGTCAATGAATTTTGCTTATTATTGTTTTGTTGATGTCTTCACCCCATAATATCCTACACATATTTCCTATTGTTCCTCCCCTCATAATAAATGAAATATTACAGCATTTGTCACATTTCAAACCAAAAGCCCTTCATCTCTCTGAGAGTAGATTTTTCATTAATTACTACTGAGAGTAATTTTTCAATAATGCTTACTTATATTAATTTTGTGACCATGGGCAGATCACTTCACATTTCTATATCTGAAAGCCCCCCTTTTTGTTGTTGCTTAGCTGTTTTCCAATCATATCTGGAACAATTCAATTTGGGGTTTTCTTGGTAAAGATACTAGAGTAATTTGCCATTTCATTCTCAAGCTTATTTTTAAAGATGAGGAAACTGTGGCAAATAGGGTTAAGTGACTTACCTGAATCCTGCAGCCAGTAAGATTTGAGGTCAGATTTGAATTCAGGAAGATGTCTTTCTGACTTCAAGCCTGGCACTATGCATTATTCCACCTAGCTGCCCTAAAAAAATTGAATATTGATAATTACCTTACCTAGAATTCATGCAGTTGAGTGGAAAGTTTATGATAAATTGTATATTGCTATAGAGAGGTGAGTTGTTAGTAATCTAAAGACATAAAAAGTCTCAATGCTTATTAATTCTCTGCCAGGGTTAGTTAATGATAGCATATTATGACTGGAATCAATGGAAGGAACTATTGATATTTAACCCAGAGAAGAGAAAACTTAAATATTTGTTGAATCAAATTGAGTTAGTCAGGACACTTAGTTCAAATATTTTGACAATGGTCATGTGGATGAGAGATTAGACTCTAATGCCCAAGATGAAGATCACTGACTGGAAGTTAACGGGAAGCAAGTTTTGATTCTATATCACAAATAACTTCTTCATAACTAGAACAATTCAAAGAAAAAAGGAGAGAAAGGAAGGAAAAAAAGGAAGAAAAGAAAAAAAGGAGAAGTCATGGACTCATCATGAGCTAGCTTGCTCTCTTGTCATTTTCAAGAAAATTTCAAGAGGATACCTTTTGTAATCAAACTGTTGATTGATGATAGAAGACATTTATGAATTATTTGGGAGTTGTAATATATGACTTTTAGAATCTCTTCCAGGATTGAAATAGAAACTTCTATTTGAGTGGGCAGAATTATCACTACCAATTATGGCAGTAGTTCTCTTGATAAGTTATGGGCAATGCTTTATCTTCTTTATATTTCTAGAAGTTGACCTTAGATTTCTCTGTTTTAAAAAATGTATTGAAAGAGTTCATGTTTAAATCAATATAGGAGTTTATAGTAGAAGATGATTTCAGGATATTGGAATCGCAGAGAAAGAGGGGTAACTGTAGGCAATGGTAAAAAAAATAATAGGACATATTTGTCTGTGACCTGGTATTTCTGTGTGGTCTAGTACTGCTAAGCTCCCATGATAGCAGCCTTTGTTCTATAATCATCTGGTGAGCAGGCATTGAGTCTGGATTAGTAGTCTGAGCCCTAAATGACAAATCATCAAAGTCTTTATGTAATCAGGTGGGACTCCATATGGGCAGCTTCCTGTGGATCTGGATAAATCAACCTATCAAAGGCATATAATTTAATTTTATTTCCTTGGTGTGGAAACTCCCTTCAACAACACTCATTGCAACCTATTCCCAATGTAGCAGGTGTGTCTTAGGGAGTTGACTGAGAGAGGTTAGGTGACTTATCCATGGTCCCATCCAGCATCAGAGTCAGGATCTGAATCCAGGTCTTCTTGAGTCTATATATATACATATATATATATATATATATATATATATATATGTATATATATAAAACTGCACATGAGATGGGCTTCTAATAAAAAAAAGACTTGTTTATAAAACACCCCAAAGAGAAACTAATACTTAAGGAAACAAGTGAGATGACCCAATGGATTAGATTTTGAGAAGATTCACTGGCTAAACCTTTTCTAACTTTGGTGAATTATGGCACTTATTATATACAAAGTTCTTTGGTTCCTTCAGCTGCCAGTCAGTCCAAATCAGATGAAGGTAAAGTTCTTGGGAAAGAGGTGAAGTTCATTTCTGGCACTTTCTCTTCCAGCATTCCTCCTCTTTTTGGTACCCCTTCTCTCCATTCCCCACTTTCCTTACACTGATCCCTATTTTGGTGCTGTGCATAGATAGCCCCTCTCTGGGCAGTGAATTGACTCTATGCCTCTATAGAATTCAGCTCAATTCAAGGGGCAACTAGGTGACAGTGGATTGAGCATTGGATCAGGAGTCAGGAAGACTTGAGTTCAAATTCAGCTTCAGAGATTTCCTAGCCAAGTGACCCAAGGTCGCTTAATCTCTGTCTTAGTTTCCTCAATTGCAAAATGGGGAAGAAAGTATCAAATGAGATGTTAGTTATGGGCAAAACAGAGTGCCCTGGCCCATGGAAGGTGCTCAATAAATGATTGTTTCTTTCCCTTTCCCAATTTATCAAGCCTTTTTAAGTTGTCTAATATGTGGCTTACATTGTAGATATCCATGAGGATCCAAAGACAAAAACGTAAACAGTTCTAGAGAATTTTGATTTCAAATCCTAGCTAGATTTGGTGGACAGAGGAATAGACCTGAAGTCAGAAAGACCTGAGTTCAAATCCATACTCAGAAATTTATTAACTGTGTGGCCCCCTGCAAGTCACTTAGCTTCTGTTTGCTTCGATTTCTTCTGTAAAATGGGGATAATATTTCCCTTCCTTCCAGAGTTATTATGAGGATCATATAAGAGAATAGTTATAAAGTACCTTGGAAATCCTAATGTGCTCTAAAACTCTTATTTGATCTTATGAATGGGAAGATCAGGAGTGCCAGATTGGGCAGAAATGTTATCCTTCCTTGAAGTATTCACATTTGCATATTGTAGAATGTAAACTCCTCGAAGGTAGGTACTTAGGCCTCACTTTGTGTTTGTATCCCATGACCTAGTACATACTAAGCATGTAATAGATGCCTGTGATCTATTGATTTTAATTGGGGGACTCTCTGTTAATTCCTCATTGGATGGTGACAATTTAGGCATTAACCGTGGATTATTGGTGGGGGGGGATTTTTTTAGGTAAGAGAGATATTTTTAGGAGAGAGGACCTTGTGGTCCCTCTCTCCCCAGAAACTCAGAACGGGGACCACTTCCTCTGGTGAAGCAGAAGATTAGCTCAGAGATCCAGGCTTGTCAATCATATCCTCTTAGAGTGTGGAGAACCATGTCACCTCCTGTTGTCTTCCATCCTGATTCATAAAACAATGGTTGAAGACCCAAACTTCTTCCTTGACCTGCACTGGTCCCAGGGTTTCCCAGCAGCACTAGAGAGCAAGGTTTCCCTTTGCTTTCCCAACTCCATTCTGTTGAAAGAGAACAGCCACGTGGAGGGGAATACATAAACAGGTGCCACCAGCACCTTGGTCCTCCTGATTTCCAACTAAACCCTTTATTAATTCTCTTTGAATGCAGTGGCACACGCTGATGAGTGAAGATTTGATTAAAGGCAGGCTGGCTGCTTGCTAATCTTGACCAAGATGCTCTCCAATGCCGGCGGGGCTGGAATGGGTGTGTGGGGGGGGGTGCTCTCATTTTGCAGCAAAAATAAAAACCTAATAAACTGTCTTCCATATCCCATTTTGCATTCATGTTTCTGTTTTGCATTTAATTAGAGGCCAGTAGTTAAGTCAAGCATCTAACAAATATCAGCTGTGTCCTTGAGTCGAAGGGCTCTTTTAATCATGGGGCTGTTCCCTCCCCCATTTTTAATATAGAATATTGCAAATAAGCCACAAGACCCTGAATAAAGGGGACTGGCAAAAATGAGGGGAGTCTGGATGCCAGCTCTCTCTTTGTTGCCTCAATGATTAAAGAGATGGCGGCATGAAGGAAAGGTGGGGGGATTGTCTATTTTACTCTTGAAAAGTTTAATTTTTATTAATACCCAGGGAGAGATGTCTAGAAAAGTGAAGAATAACTATGCAGAAAAAATACAAACCCAATAACTGTTCTAAATGAGGGATGAATTGGATTAGATGAAGGGAGAAATCAGGGCAAAAAATAACTCTTTCTTGGCTTGTTCAGCACATTCCTTTTGGCCCTGGACTCTTCCTCGGGACATAACAGATGAAGCTCTGATCTTAAGGGATTTGTCACAGGTGAACAGTCTCACCAGTCACAAGATGTGGAGAACTGAAACCATAATTTCATGGGACTTTGTGCTGATCTAGTGGGAATCATCAGTTAGGGGGTTGTCTTTTGCTCTTTGCAATTCCATTATCTGGCACATAGTAGGCACTTAATGCTTTTTGATTGGATTGGAATTGGACCAATAATGATATTATAACTGCTCTGAGCTTGTCTTCCCTGACCTCCCCAAAGGAGGTTTGGGAGATGTTTTGATTTTATAGTTTTTCTTCTTTTTATGTTAAACCCCCCCCCCCCTTTGTCTCTGTCTCTCTCTATTACTTTCTCTGACTCTGTGTTTCTCTCTCTCTCTCTCTCTCTCTCTCTCTCTCTCTCTCTCATTGTTTGTCTCTCTCTCTCTCTCTCTCACACACACACACTATACACACCAGCAATTTGATTTTAAAGTACAATGAATAGAGCACTGGGTTTAGTATTAGAGGGCCTGATCTTGAGTGAACCACACTCTCTGGGTCTCAGTTGTCATATCTGTAATAAGAATAATAAACCTTTATTTTATAACATTTTTATTTTAGGTTTTTCAAGGTGTTTTACAAATATCTCCTTTTATCCTAACAACAGTCCTGAGAGGTAGATGCTATTATTACATACATTTTATAGAAGAGGGAACTGAAGCATTTAAGGATTAGATGACTGCCCAAAGTCACACAACTAGCAAGTTGGAAGTATCTGAGGCTGGATTTGAACCAAAGTCTTCCTGACTACTGATACAAACATCTATCCACTGTGCCACCTAGCCGTCAAAAGAAAATATGGGATTAGATAACCCTAAAGATCTTTTCAGTTCTGATTTTGTGATCCTTTGCCATTGATACCGGAAAACTAAAGAGCAATTATTTGTCCTCTATGATCATCTCAAATTAAACTATGAAATTGTGCTCATTCATTTATTGGTTTAAGATTATTATACCTAGAATCAGGAAGTTCTGGCTTAAAATCCTGTATTGACCCTTATTAACTGTGTGGTCCTGGACAAGTCATTTAAGTCATTAAATTTTTGCTAAATTTTCTCATCTGTAAAATGGGAACAATGCCATCTATTCTTCCTTCTCAGAGAATTATTATTGAAGATCAAGTGAAATTGTCTTTGTAAAGTGCTCTGCAAATTTTACCATTTTATGCAGATGTCATTTGTTCTGGTCCTTCTTTGAAGTCTATTGGTCTTCTGACATCCTCATGTAGTCCTAATTCTTTAGACTAAAGTTTCAAAGCCTTGAGCCAACATAAGCACTAACCAGTTTCATTTATATGGAACCATAGTGGGATAGAAGGACTTTGGGCTTTATATTTGTATTCAGGATTTGGATTTGTAACTTCTCAATGAGTTCAAGTCTGAGGGAAAAGGAAAGATTTTTAGATCCCAATTGCATACAATGCATCTTTTGGATAAGGCATTTTTTGCCTTGTCTCATCAGGAGGTGCTGCTTTTAATCCATAAACAAGGTCGACCCATTTAGAGCTCCATTTCTTTAAAAAAATTTAAATATTTTATTTATTTTTTATCTACATGCAAGGATAGTTTTCACCAATTTTTTTTGCAAAGTTTTGAGTTTTATATTTTTCACCTTCCCTCCCTTCCCCCTCCCATGACAGAAAGAAAGCTAATATAGGCTCTACATGTATAACCATACTAAACATAGATTCATATTGATCATATTGTGAAAGTAGAATTAAATCCAAATAGAAGAAAAAATAGAAGATAGCAACCTAATATATAAGACAGCATTTAAAAATTGAAAATAATAAACTTTGGTCTTCATTTAAATGCCACAGTTCCTTCTCTGGATATGTTTGGTATTTTCCATCACAAATCTTTTAGACTTGTTAGAGCTCCATTTCTGTGAATGATTGTTTACCAGAAAATGTATTGGAATCCAACGTACTAATTCTTTCAGAGATATTATTTCCTTCTTATATTGCTAAGTATTGATTGGGAAGATCTAGAATCCCCCCCTCCTTTCCCCTCATTCTCTCAGTCCTGAGAGCAGATTAGGAGTTTGAATTTAACTCTCTCCTCAAATTTGTTCAGGCCCCACCCAAGTGGGGAAACCTAATGCTTTTTGCTTATGTTTGGGGTTGGAGGAGATCCTTTGTTTAGCTTTCCTAGGTCTGGGGTGATTTGGGATTAAAAGTGACATAATCAGAATTCTGTCCCTCAACTCCCCCCCATTAGAATAGGTCCCCTTCTCATTATAATATTCGTTCTGCTCATTGATTGTTAACCAATCGGAGTTGATTGCTGACTGTTGGGAACACTCATTCTTCCAATTCATAGAACTGTCAAGAAACTGTCATGATCCTCTTTTGACATTCAAGAATTCCATTGCCCCTCTTTATTAATTATGTGCTAGCAATAATTAATAAAATAGTAATTACCCAGAAACTATGTCTCTCAACCTTTTTATATTCCATACCTTCCAGTTCCATTCGTTGATTGGTCTAGCAGAATTACCACATGGTATATTCTGAATAGTATTTTATTTTCAATAAAAGCAGCAAAGTTAGCAGTGATGTTAACATGCTTTTTTTGGACAACAGTTATTGAAATGCAAAACTAGGCAAGGTGAAAGATCCAGTGTTTTATCAAGTTATAATGAACTCTCTTTTAAAAGGCACTAAAATTTCAGTATCATCTAGTTTTTCCCTTTAATTTACATACAGCAACTTGGCAATTTCCTTATCAGAAGCAGGGACATGTTTCATTTGAGGGTGGAGCTGTTCTCCAAAGCCTTCCACAGAAAACAGGGATTCTTTACTATTTGTGTATCAGGGACATCTTTGACATTTTGGAGCAGTCTGTGGGTCCCTTCCCATGTATTGTTGCCGACGTTTATCATTGAAAGAAATGTAAAATTTCAGTTTGAGGTAAAGATGAAAATTTTCCCATTCAAATTCATGGATTCCCTAAAATCTATCTGCAGACTCCTGGTTAAGAACCCTTAAAATAGAACAATCAATTGAGAAGGGGAGACAGGACATCTCTTTGTCTCCATTTCTTTTTAGGTCACCCATGCTGATACACTAAATTGAAAGGGTTTTTTTTTTTTTTTTTTTTTAGGTTTTTGCAAGGCAAATGGGGTTAAGTGGCTTGCCCAAGGTCACACAGCTAGGTGTCTGAGACCGGATTTGAACCCAGGTACTCCTGACTCCAGGGCCGGTGCTTTATCCACTACGCCCCCTAGCCACCCCTAAATTGAAAATTTTATACTTTACTATCTTCAAGATAAATAATATAGGACCATAGATCTAAATCAAGAAGATACCTTGTAGGTCAGCCAATTCATACCCCTTATTTTACAGCTGTAGAAACTGAGGACCATGGAAGTTATTCAACATTACCCAGGTAGTAAGTCTTGATAGTTAGTTGTTAACTAAATACCATCCTTATAGCCCTTTTCACTCATATTGCTTTACTTAAAAAAGATCTTATCTTGAGATAAAAACCCAGGCCCATAGAAAACACAACAAATTATTTATTCTATATATAATTACATTTGTAAATGCCATCTCTCAGATTGAATTTAAGCTCTTTGATTGTAGGAATTGTTTCAATGTTTTTGTATCTGTATCCTCAGTTCCTGATATAATAGGTGTCTAATAAATTTGTTTTGCTTGTTGATAAATTAATTGAGGCTTTCTTCTAAAGACCAGAGATCCCTAACTTTGTGCACTGAAAATTAAGAGATTTTCCTGCAATAATAATCTAATAGTACTCACAAATTTGTATTTGAAAGAAATCCAAGACAACATCACAGACAACCCTCTCACTTTACAAATGAGTTTCTTGCTGAAGGTTTCTTAGGTACTTAATGGGATTTAAACTGATTTCCTCTGATTCCAATTTGAATAGCACTGGAAGCAACAGGGCACACTACATTACAATGAGGAAGTCAATATTCCCAGAAATATACATACATATATATATGTATATGTATATGTATATGTATATATATGTGCTTTTGTAAAAACAATTATTTTATGAATTTCTTTTGTTGTTGAGTGTGATCAAATCTCATTTGCCCTATATGGAGTTTTCCTTGGAAGAGGTGGAGTGGTTTTCGATTTCCTTGTTGTCTTACAGATAAGAAAACTGAGGCAAACAGCATTAAGTAACTTACCGAGGGTCCCACAGCTAGTCAGTGTCTGAGGCCAGATTTGAACTTGGGAAGATGAATCTTCTTGACTTCAGGTCTGGTATTCTATGCACTGCTCCACCAAGCTGCCCCTTCTTTTGTTTTACCCTGTTTCTATTTCCTACATCGTTCCCCCTTCTCCTTCTATGGGAGCCATCTCCTATAAAAAAGAATTTTAAAAAGCTTTCTCTTAGAGAAAGGAGATTTTAAAAAAATTAGCAAAACCAATTGACACAGAATAGACTGTAAAGGGTTAAATTTTTGATGGTGAGTTCAACTTATATTTGAAACATGAATTCTCTTTTAAGGTCCTCATTAAGGTAAAAATTCAATGGGGAAGAAACCAAACAGACCCTGAACTGCTCTTGAAGACCTCGAATGAGAGGGAAGTTAATGCCTACTGAGTGACCTGAACTCATTGCTTTTTCCAGACAAGTTATATTGTTAGAAATTCCTCCTTCTATTGAATTGAAATCTGCCTCTCTACAACTTCCACTCCTGCTTCTTCCCTATGGGACCTAACTGAATATGTCTAATCCCTCAGGAAGAATAGATGTTATCCATAATTGATGTTCCATTAAACCAAAAAAAAATTTAATCACAGTCCATATTAGGATGTGTGTGTGTGTGTGTGTGTGTGTGTGTGTGTGTGTGTGTGTGTGTGTGTGATAAGGGGAGGAACAGAGTGTGGAGAGAGACAGAGAGAGACAGAGAGGGAGAGGGAGAGACAGAGACAGAGACAGAGAGAGACAGATACACAGAGACACAGAGACTGAGAGACAGACAGAGAGAGACGGAGAAAGAGAGACACAGAGAGAGAGAGACAGAGAGAGACAGAGAGGGAGAGGGAGAGGGAGAGAGAGACAGAGAGAGAGAGACAGAGAGAGGGGGGTTGAGAGAGAGACAGAGAGAGAGACGGAGACAGAGGGAATGGGAGAGGGAGAGGGAGAGGAGAGGAGAGGGGAGAGGGAGAGAGAGAGAGAGAGAGAGAGAGAGAGAGAGAGAGAGAGAGAGAGAGAGAGAGAGAGAGAGAAAGGAGAGAAGGGGAGTGGGGAGTCACAAGTATTTTAATTGTTGGGCACCATCACTAGCCTAATGGTTGAATTCCTTCCTTCCTCTGATCCTTTCTTTCTCTTTGTGGATAACAATATTTTGGTTTGCATGCAATGATGGTTGCTTCATATCCTTATGGCTCTGTGTATCACTCCTTGCTGGACTTCTGTGTTCTTTGCTATGAGACATAAACAACTGGTGTTTTCATTGTGTCCTAACTTTAAATTCTGGAAAACTCCATGGAGAACTATAAGGTGTTGATCAGAGTTGTGATTAGGGTAATTGTAATGAATCAGTAAAATTGATGTTTTGAGGAACAGACAGGGCAAATTGTTTATTTATACTCTACCCTTTATGTCTGGAATATTGGACTCCTGGAAAATAAGTTCTCCTTGTGCTTCTTGCCATTGTTGTCTGCTGCTCTAGGGGCCAGTATGGTTCTTTTGGTCATGCAAATGGATTTAGAGAACCCCCCAAGGGTTCCTGGTTTGTGATCATAGAACACATGTCTGGAACTGGTTGAGATCTTCGAGGCCCTCTAGTATAATGTCCTCCCCTTAGAGATGAGTAAATGGAGTCTCAGAGAAGTGACTGCTCTAATGTCACAAGCTGTGATTTGCACTTGGGTCTTGTGGTTCCAAGGTCAGTAGTCTTTCTGGGGTACCATATTGTCTCTAGTGACAAAATGAGGCAATGAAGGAGGGGAGTGATCTGATTGTTTAGATAACTTAAAGAGAAAAAAATCTTCCATATTGGCTTTTTATTTTTATTCTGATTTTCTAGTGCATCTGTAATTTCATATTTGCATTTAACCCTTCTACTGGTATAGATGGAAAACCATCAGTCAATCATCAGTCATTTATTAAGTGCTTACTACATACATGTAATAGATTCTGGGCATATAAAGAGTATGCCCTTAAGGAACCGATTCTGGGTGATTCATGTCCATATATCTTCCATAAAGGAAGCCATTAGATACACTGATGATCTTCCTTTGATTTCTTTTTTAATATCTCGGTAGCTAACCATAAAGGGCTCAGGCTTTCCATATTTTTCCTCTCCTTCCATAACAATATTAATTGCAATAATTAACATTTGTATGCTACTCTGAAGCTTTATTGATACTTTGTATACATTTATCTTGGCTGAGCCTCACAGGAACCATATGAGATAGGTGCTATCTTTCTCCATGAAACAACCATCATTGCATGCAAACCAAAATATTGTTATCCACAAAGAGAAAGAAAGGATCAGAGGAAGGAAGGAATTCAACCATTAGGCTAGTGATGGTGCCCAACAATTAAAGATGAGGAAACCGAGGCAGCCAGGTTATATGGGGAGTCCCAGAGCTAAGAAATGCCTGTCAGGATTTAAACCTAGGTCTTTTCTCCTCTAGGTCTAGAGTCTTATCCACTATGCTTGCACACAACTGGTCTGTCTCCTTTCTTTTGTAGTTAGGCATTAGTATCATTGTTGTCTTCAATGCCACTTTTCATATACAAGCCATTGCTGACATTATGCTGCAGCCTCCTCCCTCCCCCTCCCCCTCTGCCCTTTGGGTTATTCATAAATGTCCAATGACATTGGCCAAATTCATCAGATAATTGCTCCATCTTTCCACTTCACTTAGTTGATGCTTCAGGCATAAATCCAGGCTGCTCTAAATTCTATTTCCTTATGTTTGTCTGCTCAGATATCTCAGTCCTTGAAGGGAAGGCACAGGGTTAGCTTTTTGAATTTCTGACACCTGTTGCCCCAGAGATGAGAGGACTTCCTTTCGGTTCTCCTTTTTTCTTATAGCAGTCCACCAAGGATACAACTGGCTTTCGTTTTCCTCTGAAAGATAGTCTGCCATTGCCCTCCTAGCCCATATGTATTTAGAGAACTGGTTTTTAACATTACAAGATAGCTTTCAAAAATGCTTCCTTCGAAATAGACTTTTAAAAAGAGCTGGGTAAGAATAATGAAGCCACTGCCACATTTGTGAGACAGAATACATTACAATAAGGTAGTTGCTAGAGCCAGTTGAGAATATGGTCCTTTCTCTATGGAACAAACTAAAGTGGGTTTTTTTAACCTTCTAAGAATAATATTGCATCTTTATGGCCATCATGTTGTGACACTGTTGTGAATAATTTGCTATGCGCAGTAGAAAACCTTCATATTACCTCCCCTTTCTTTTCTTTCCAACACCCCCCTCCTTCCCCCATGACTCATTGTGTCAGCATGGGATGAGTTAATAGACTATGGGCTTCTCTTATCATGGGTAGGGGAGGCGGGTGAATGAAGAGGTAAAGGAAGACCCAAGCTGCTGTGATATTTCATTTTATACTTCATATTTCCAGCCTTGAGGAATTGCTGGGGTCTTGTGTGAACCTAGTGATTCCCCATTGGGATAGTTCACCATTTTGGTTGGTGGATGGCCTGGTTGTCCAGCGGACCTTGGCCAATTTTAATAGCCAGACCAGAACTCCTCATATAGAAGCTTCTCAGTCAGGAGCTCTTTATAATATTGGTGAAGATTTGTTAGCTTTTAGCCTTTCTGTTTTCCTGCCTTGTTTTGTGAATATCTGTTTAGTATTATGAGATTTATAAATTGTTTTACATTTTTCAAAGTCATCTGATATTCACAACAGTCCTGGGAGGTATGTGTATTATTATCTCTATCTTACAGATAACCTCAGGTACAGAGAACTTTAATCACACAGCTAGAAAGCATCTGAGATAGGGTTAGAACTAAGGACTTTTTTATTCTGAGTATTGTGTTCTATTTACTGTGCTACCTAGCTTTCCTCACAATATCCCAACAATCGGTCCCAACTATAGCTAGGGTCCTGATCAGTGCTAACAATGAATTTTTGATTGCAGGTATTCAAACTCCCTCTATTTAATTATAATTATGTAAAATATAGTAATTGGTCCAGGCTAATTGACTTAAGTTGTTTGAATTAGAATAATGCTACAACTTCATAGGATTTATTATTCATATTTAACTGGAACTTAGTTTGTATTAAAAAGTATTAGTTCATTAATCCAAAGTGTGATAACATATAATAGATTTTCAGAACTGGTAGGGATCTTAGATTCAATCCAATCCTACATTTAGACTGGTTAGGATCTCCTGCTGTTCTGAGTATAGGATTCCAATAGAAAGGCTCTGGTGCACGTACTAGAAAACCTGTTCAGTTACAAACACTAATCCAAGAGTAGCATTAGAGAGGTGAAAAACACAAAGGTTACAAAATGCTTAACAGGTGAGGGATTTTTTAAGGGAGCTATAAAAGGTGAATTCTGTTTTATCTTTTGATGTTATTGTTCAGTTGATTAGTTGTGTCTGACTCTTCATGACTCCACTTTGGGCTTTCTTGGCAAAGAAACTGGAGTGGTTTGAATTTCCTTCTTCAGCTCATTTTACAGATGAGGAAACTGAGGTAAACAGGCTTAAGTGATTTACCCAGGTCATGAGCTGCTATTTAGTTGACAGATTATGGAGGGTTTTCCTCATTAGTCATCATTTGTAAGTCATCTCCCTCTGAGATCTAAAGAGCAGCCTCAGACCAGGGTCTGTAACTTATTTTTGTTGTGGTCCATTTTGGAAGTCTGGGGAAACCTATCAAAAACCACTTTTTTACATTCATATCATAAAATACAAAAAAACTCATAAAGGAAATCAGATACATTCAAATTTAATTATAAAATATTTAAAAAAATCCAAATTAATAGACCCGCTGAAATATACATATAATTGACCTCAGGTTAAGACTCCCTGATCCAGAAAGAGAGAAGGAGAGGGAGGGAGAGGAGGAGAAATTCAGATCAGTTAATCTCTGAGTTTTGGTGCTGAGATCAAAGACCTGGTGGGAAAGATCAGCTTTGTTGTCAAAACTGAAGAATTCAGATTTTTTTGTGGCTTTTATTTACTTTCATTACCTCTATCCCCCATCACCAAGGGTAATATTTTTAATGGTTATCTTTGTTTTTAACATCATATTTCAACATCCTGTTATTTGTTAAAGCACTATAAGGCTTATGAATCTATCATATTTCCCCCACTACTACTCAGTAACTCTTACCTTGTGGCAAGAATCAAAAAAAGAAAAAAAAATTCAGCAAAGTCAATAGACACATTGACTTTGTGTCACAGAATAGTTAATATTATAGTTCATGCATGCATGCATGCGTGCATGCATTCACTCTCTTACCTCTGCATTGAAGGATTGTTGCTGTTCAGTTGGTTCAGCTGTGTCTGACTCTTTGTGACCCCATTTGGAGTTTTCTTGGCAAAGATCCCGGAGTGGTTTCCCATTTTCTTTTCCAGCTCATTTTACAGATAAGGAAAAGACAAACAGGGTGAAGTGACTTGCCAAGGATCACACAGTTAGTAAGTTTCTGAGGTCGGATTTGAACTGGTTGAGTCTTAGTGCTCAATCCACTGTCCACACTGAAGAGAGGGAGAGGCATTTTCTCAGCTCTTCTGTGCCACACTGGGTCATTATAATTAATGTGTCCCAAGGGTAACAACATGAACCATAATTGATAGCATTTCCTGGTGACTGTGTTCTTTGCAATAATTATAATTGATCTTTACAAAATACTTTATTTATACTGCCCTTTTGGTCCTCATAAGAACCTTGGGAAATAGGCACCATATATATATATTATATTAAATAGGCACCATATATATTATATCTCCATTTTTACAGATGAGGAAACTGATACTCAGAGAGGTTAAATGATATTGCTCATTGGTCCTCTAGCCCATGATGTAGCATTGCCTTTGATATAGGTAACAGGTTTCAAAGGTGAGATTTATATTCAGGTCCAGGATGCTAGGTCCAGCCCTCTCTCCAATATGATGTACATACAGGTCAAGCTCCAGTCCCTGCAATGCTTTTCATAATGGCCTTCTTTTGTGAAGTAGGTTGTTGGCATCTTTTGGGTATATGGGGATAGTCCTATGTACTTTTTCCCACTTTTGAACTGATATATGTTTGCATTTATCCCTTAGAATAGTCTCAGAGGGAACAAAGTTTATGACTTACATAATGAAATTGTGAAGTACTGTCTTCCCATTTTCCTTAGAGGTAGATCATGAAGTTACTTCATATTTAATTCACATAGATAAGTAAAAATAAACCATTTTTACTTACCTATGTGCATATTGTTCCCTCTAGTAGTAAGTCAGTTCTTTGAAGGTAGGAACTCTTAAAAAAATTCTTATGAGGATGGTTCAGTGAAAAGAGCAAGTCCAGGATTTGATCTGGTATCTGTGTGACCTTGGGGAAGTGTTTTCCTTTCCAACTATGAATCTATCATCACTTATTTCTTTGCCTTGCCCATAGTAGGCAATTAATAAATGAAAATTAAATTCCTGGACTTGTTATCAAGGGGATTTCATAGAATAAAAATATAGCATTAAAATGATAATAACTTTGGATTCCTATTTTAGTTGTAATATGCAGAAGTTTTCTAATAGACAACTACCAGATGAATAGGGCTGTTAACTGATGCTAACTTCTTAAATATATAGCAGACAATGCTTCAGTTAGGAATCCAAAGGACTCTTAATATTAATTCTATCCTTTTCATACAATAATTCAAAACTTATGAGTTGTTCTGAGCATTGCAAATACTTTTTTGATGGCATCAGATACTGAGAATCATCTAAGCAAAATAGCCTAGATCTTGGGCATGGCCATGGTTTCAATGGAGTCCCATGAGTTAAAGATATTACAAAAGCTACAAAAATAGTTTAGGAACCATGGCTAGTTTAGAAATGCTTAGCATGGCATTTTACAATCATGTAAATTGTTACCATCTTGGGCTCATGCCTGTAGAAATTTCAGTTCATGCAACTTGGCCCTTTCTCAGTTGATGACAGTTGAGGAGAGCATTTTAACAAGACCTTGAAGATGGAGATGACTTGATATCTCTGCAGAACAGAGGAAGAGAATGCTTTCTGAACTTAAAATTATTTTGAAATGGTGGGAAGATTTTGTAGTTACTCTACATCTTGCATCCAAACCACTGTTTCCAAGATCTTTTGGCTTTCTGCCTACAAACTCTGGCTTCTAGCCTAGTTTTGTTAGGACTAAGAATTTGTGACCGGATAAATCACCGTTTGTTGTCAGAATCTCTTAAATTCTTTCTTTTCTCTCCTTGCTTCTCCAACATCCTTGATAGTTATAGAGCACTTTAAGGTTTGTATAATGCTTTATATCGCCTAACCTTATCTAACCTTAAGCTCTTTCTAAACCTCTCATTTGGCCTCACAGCAACTTTTCTAGGGAGGTACTTTGGGTAATATTAGTTCCATTTTATAGTTGAGGAGACCAAGGCTCAGAGACTTGTCTGAGATCATATAGCTAGTATCAGGGTGGGATTGGAATCAAGAACCTCTTGACACTAAGTTATGGTATGATAGAAAGATTGGAAGATGAAAGGGATCTCAGAAGTCTTTTTGTCTTGTTCCCTCCTTCATAGATGAAGAAACTGTGTCCACAAAAGTCAAACAGGTAGTATATTTCAGAGGTGGAATTTGAACTCAATTCTATGATGGTGCTCTTTCCATTATATTATCATATATTGTAGCAGAAAAGTATTACCTACCCATTTCTAAGCCAATACCTTCTTGTACTCATATAATTACAATTAACTCATCAATTAAGTCATGAGTAGCTAGTGTTTTGTACCAGCAGCTTGGACTGGCTTTTGGCAATGAAGAAGGGAAAGTTTGCCTTCAGTGTATGAATGAATGACTAAAGCATTTATTGAATGCTTACTATATACAGTGCCAAACTGTATTATATGCCGGAATACAAATGCAAAATAGGAACAGTCTCTGCTCTCTAAAAGTATATATTCTTAGAGGGGAAGACTTAGGGGTTTTTTGGTTTGGAAAGTCACTGGATGTTGAATGATGCCACATGAGATATAACTGCTATTTTTTTTTTTCTGGAAGCAATGGTGGCATTGACTTAATTATAGTTACAGAGCTAGAAGAGGGTAGAGAGCTGGGCTCAGGGATGCATGGTGAGTGGGTCCCAGGAGGGGAATTAAAGGACTTAGAAGGCTGAGTTCTCCAGGGCATGGTCTCTAGTTGGGCTGAGAATTGGGAAATAGGGTGGCAGACAAGAAGATGGCCATTGTCTCTTTTTTGTTTGCTCTCTGTCCATTACCTTAACCATGGTGTCTTCCCCCATCACTGGAATCTCAGTGACTTGTTCTGCTCTGCAACTTGTTTCTATTCTAAGTCCCATTTCCCATTCCCTTTGGGCCCAATTTTCTGCTGGAGAACTGGCAAATGGATTCAGGTGTTAAGGGATACTAATCTATTGGGCCTCTCAGTTCACATTTTAACTGGAGACCATTTGGGCCCTTCATTCAATACTCATTTTAGGAATATGTATTAAGTGTCTTCTTATGGGCACAGCACTGGGTCAGACGTTGAAGTGGATGTATGGAAAAATAAGACTGGGGTTCAGTTCTCTTGGAGAGTACAATAGGGTAGGAGAGAAAATACATGCATACAAATGAATGCAATACACTGTAGATTGTGGAAAATACTGAAGAGCAACAAAGGACAAAGAGAGCTTAGAGGAGACACTGGAGGGTAGGTGGAGGTGGGACTGGTTCTGGGAAGGTGCTGTTTGAGCTGCATCCCTCTGAGGGTGACTATGACAGGTTTGTATATATGAATATATGAATATATGAAGTTATATGTGTATATGAAGTTATAGAAGCAAAAACTTGGAAATAGAAAAAGTACAAGATACACATGGAGAATGACAAATTAACTACTTTGTGGAAAATACAGATTATGTGAGGGAGATAGGATGGTTAAACTAGACTGTACTGAGAGAGATAAGGCTAAAAAATAGGCTGGTAACATATCACCAGGTTTTTCTCTTATTCCAGTAAAGAAATTCAAAATTTGGGTTGTCTCATTAGAGAAAAAAAAATCAAAGAGATCCTAGTCTTTGAGTAAGCATTTGGACTATATGCTAGTGAACAAAGGACAGACTTGATTTCATCAGACAGAAAATGCAAATCAGAAAGGACTAGTACCTGAGCCTATGAATAATCAAAACTCTTCTTCTTTCTCTCCCTTCCCCATCTTGTGGGCCCCTTCATTTTGCCCTGTGCTTGAGGACCCTGAGTAAAGGAAAAGGAATTTGAAATCACTAGAGTTGACCCTCCTTCCAGAGAATTCTACTTTTCCAAGGATAACTATCATCTTCTAGACTTTTCTATTTTAAATAATAACCTCATATTTATAAATGAGATTCCTTCCACCTTTAAATAAATACAGATGGTCATGTAATACAGATGACAGCTTGCCATTCACTAAACAACACAACCAAGAACAGCTCAAATCAAAAGGCCCTTTGGGGATCCTAAAGGAGGCACCTGGTTATTTAATCCAGATAGAATATAGCAAGAGGAATAAAATACTTGTTTAAACACAGCCCTCTTTGCTTTGCATGCTTCAGATGTATTCATCTGCATGCTTTTTGAAGCCCTGCTTTGAAATAGCAGTTATCATCCATTAACGAGTATCTATTAAACAAGGGAGAGATTCATGGTATTTGCCCATAGTAGAAGCTTAAGAAAGTCTTGGTGAATGATGAATTGATTGGTGACCCAAGGAAGGACCTTTGAGAAGGCCTCCAGGACTCTGTGGGACTCATGAATTGGTTTAAAAATATTTTCATGACTCTATTTCAATATAATTGGCTTCCCTGTTAATCCTATGTAGTTCATTTCATGCATTTTAAAACATCATTCTGAGAAGGGATCCCTTGGCTTCACCAATTGTTCATGGGAGCCGTGATCTCACACTCCAGCAGTGTAGGACTAGTTGGAAGGCACAGGCATGAATTGCCACGGGAATCAAGTGGCCCAGTGGGTAGAGTACTGGGTTCGGATTCAGAAAGACCTGGATTCAGATCCCATTTCTAATGTGCAGTGCCCAGTGACTTTGAGTAAGCCATTTAAACTCTGGTGTTCAGTTTTTTCATTTGTAAAATGAGGGGGTTGGATTCAATGGCTTCTAAGATCATTTCTAGTTCTATATTTACTATAGCATCTTATTAACACTTAAGTCCTACCCTCATGATGGCACAAGAAATGTCATTAAAGAAATGTTTAATTGGAAAAAGAGGGGAGTTAGGCCAGTTGTGTTAAGAGCAAGGATGACAGATATTACAACAATCTTGATTGTTGTCTTGGTATACAAGACATGTACAAAGGGTAAGAAGAGGGAAGTCAATAGCATACTGGGTATTTCCCTATGGTGGGATGATTAATGGAGTAAATGGACATGAATCTCACAGAATGAAAGGAAATGGATTGATTAGTGAATGCATAGTGAGGTAGGGAATGTCAAATGTAAGAGATCATCTATCCACCAGAAGTATCATGATTGGAATTTCCTTTGATTCTGCATTTTATTTTTAGTCTCCTATGGGATGTAAAGATGACTTAGAAGCTTGTGACCTCTTTGGAGAAGCAAACTAATACCCATAGAGTAATCAGAGAATGGCATAAGAGAATAGTATTGCATAATAACTTTAGAAAAGGTGGAAAATCTTTGAAAGCTGAATGGAGTAGGCTCATAGATATTGAGGTAGAAGAGAGCTATGATTCCAGCCCTCTCAGTTTACAGAAGAGGGAACTGAGGACCACAGTTGACCTGTCCAGGATCATATAGACAATGAACATCAGAAATGCTATCTGAATCCAGGGCTTCTAACTTGGAGAGTTAGAATATTAATTGGAGAAGGCCATCTAGGATGGGGGGAGTGATGATGACAATAAGAACAATTAGTAGTAGTCTTACTAGAGGTGGTGGTAACAGTAGTAGATAATTTTTACTTCAAAATAAAAAAAAAATAGGGGCGGCTAGGTGGTGCAGTGGATAGAGCACCCGCCCTGGAGTCAGGAGTACCTGAGTTCAAATGCGACCTCAGACACTTAATAATTACCTAGCTGTGTGGCCTTGGGCAAGCTACTTAACCTCATTTGCCTTGCAAAAAATCCTAAGAAAAATCCCCTCACTATGTCCCCTAAGGAAATGAAATGGTGCAAACATTATCACTGCTATTTTATAAATGAGTGAATTAAGATTCAAAAAGGGTAAAGTTATAGTCAGTGAATGTCTGAGCTAAGGTTTGAGCTCTAGCTCTAATCCTAAAGTCCATACTATTTTACTAAGGCAGGGAAAAGATGACAAGAAAAAACAGTGAAAAGGAGTTGGAAATTAGTTAAAGTAGGCATTCTTAATCTTTTTAGGCAGTTAGATGATGTAGTTGATAGGGTCCTGGACCTGGAGTTATGAAGATCTGAGTTTGAATCCTGATGTGTATTAGTTGTGTAGCTTTGGCCAGGTCACTTAACCTCTATCTGCCTCAGTTTTGCTGATGAAACGAGATCATATTTGTAAAGTATTTTGTAAACCTTAAAATATTATATAACTTCTAGTTATATCACCATCACCATCGCCATCGCCATTGCCATTGCCATCACCATCACCATCACCACCATCATCATCATCAACCCCTTGGTAAAGTCTACAGTTCCTGTTTCAGAGGTTGAAAAAAAATCATAAAGGAAAGAATTCTAAATGTCAATTAGAGATTAATGAAAAATGAAGATATTTTCTTTCTCATCCAAGTTTGTGGAGCCCCCATTTATCTCCCTCCTGCTTTAAGTACTTTTGGTATTGAGGGAGGACTTCAGTAGAGCCCAGTCCAAAGTCCTTGCTAAGTAAGTAAAGTATTTTTAACTAAGCTCCTCCTGGAAGCACTCTCTGCAATAATAATCAAGGATATATAAAACATTGATATTGTCATTTGTGGGAGATGTTATTTCATTTAAATATATGTGCACACACACACACACACACACACACACACACACATATATATATACATACATATATATTTATCTCTCCCTCTCCCCCCTATCCATCTATCCATCTCTATATTTCTATTCATCTATCCTCATCCATCCATCAATCCATCTCTCTCCATGTATCTATGCATCTATATATCTATCTAATCTTTTCTGTGTATCTATCCATTCGTCCCCATTCTTTCATCTATCCCTCTTTCTCTAATTTATCTTTTTTATGTATATATGTACATTTGTTTGTATATATATATGTATATATGTATCTATGTATTAATCTATTCTTTCAATAACAGATTCATTTGGTTTTGGACTCATAGTGTCTGGGGTTTGTGAGTGGCCTTGTGTGGTCTTGGGCAAGTACTTTTAGTCTCTGAGCCTTGGTTTCCTTTTATAAGCAATGAAGAGATTGGACTCCAACTCTAAGAGTCTTCCCATCTCACCTTTTTCTATCATTTAGTCTAGTAGGCGGCTTTAAAAGAGGCCATGCGAGCTTAACCCACAGGAGGGCACTGTTGCCACATGAATGTTGAAAACTTTACAACTGAAAATTAACAAAGACTTAACCCAGGGATAGAGGAATACAGAAGATTGAACGAGATTTTCCCCTAACACTAAATAAACCACAGTTATGGGGTGTGTGTGTGTGTGTGTGTGTGTGTGTATGCGCGCACATACATTAATTTTTCTTCTTTTTCTAGCTTGGAAAAAATTCTAATGAAATGAGATTTGTGAAGTCTCCCATATCAGGGCTGAAATCTGCACTTGGATCCATACAGTTTTTATTTTCAAAAATATTTTGTGATTTCTTGTAACTGAACTTTATGATAGAAATGAAACCATTGTTCTTCCCTTTTCCTCCCTCCTTCCCTCTCTCCCTCTCTCTCATTCCCTAAGAAACCTTTAGACACTTTAAGCAAAGTCCAGTTGTTTGGGGCCAGCCAAACATCTCCTACCCTGCCTCCCCCCGCCCCAATGTTGTACACTCAGAGTAATTTTCAGTAAAACACTTGTGACACTGTTTTGATTACATGAAAAATTGGAAATGAGAGGAAAATTCCAATTAAAAACTTGACTAATTAAAAAAAAACCCTCTGCAGTCAGGATAATTGGGCCTTTAGAGATTTATGGCTAAATAGCCATTACAGTTCCCATTTGTTAAGTCCACTTGTATTTGGAGGACAAGCTGTGGGGCAACGGTTAGCGTTTCTGGTAAGTATGACTTAATTTTACTGATACTTCTCTGCTCTTTTCGGAATTTTAGATTGAAGGGTTTTCTATAATCCATGATTTTGTAGTGATGATAGCTTTGTCCTCTTAAGTTACTCAACGACTGGAGTTTATCTTTGTTATGAAAATGGTGATAGGTTCAGGAATAGCTTCTCCGCCCCTTCTCATCCAGTTGTTTAAAAGTAATACTTCACTCCATTTAAATAAAGATGTTCTCTCATTTTCTGTCATCCACAAACCTTATCAGCACAGATTTTTCATGTATTTCAGAGTTCTGTGTCCAAAACAGTCTTTTAAGAGATCTACCATCTTGCTGAAATGAGACTGCATTGGTTAACACTTGAAATTAAAATGCCACTTATAAAATTCTTTAATATTTAATAGATGCAGTTGTATTCTTTAATAGCTTATTATAAAGCATGCTGTAAAATGCACCAATAGTAAAGTCTTTATAGATGTTTTTAGGCAAGCTGTAAAAATGCATTTTATAATGTATATATAGTTTATATTGGCAGAAAAATGGGACTTTCTTTAGCATAGGACCATAAGCATGCTGTAAATTACTAAGTAATTGCATACATTATAAAACACTTTTAAATGATAGCCTAGCATAAACGTTTACTACATATCATGTTGCAAATACAGTCAAACAA
This sequence comes from Macrotis lagotis, assembly GCF_037893015.1. NCBI lineage: Eukaryota > Metazoa > Chordata > Mammalia > Peramelemorphia > Peramelidae > Macrotis > Macrotis lagotis. The sequence continues at coordinate 163,907,527 of NC_133665.1, forward strand.
GGAACGGTAACCTACTTAATGATATTTTCCTTGCCTCAGCGTTGCCCTTAAGAATAAAAAGCTCACTAAACAACCTGTCTTGTTGCAGAATTGTCATCTAGGAATAGGTTATCTCTGGCTCTGTTATCCTCAGTGGGGAAAGCATTTAAAATGCCAGAAAAGATTTGAGAATGATTCTATTATTTAGACCAACTGAAAAAGCCAGCATCTCTCCTCATTCCAGGTTAGAGAAATATTGGGTTCTTTTATATAGACAAATCTTGGTTGCTTAATATAGCCACCAGTCATGGGAAGAGCTATTCCTCAGATCACCTGAGAGCATTTGGTGAGGAAATTATTCTGAAAAAAACCCAAACCCTGAAAGCCTGCCCCAGACAACCATATACCTCCTTCCCCCAAATTCCTATAAAATTCCCCCTTTCTTGAATATTGAGAATGATGCTGAGGAGGTATTGTGGCATCTTTATTCAGATCCTACCCCTGATACTACTAGTATAAATTCAGGCAAGTTCCTGTACCTCAGTTTCCTTATTTGCAAAATGAGAGGGTTGAAATAGATGACCTGAGCTCTATCTCTTATACAGTTTTGCCATTTTTTTTTATCATTTTTGTGTTTTAAATGAATTAATTAGATGAATTTATGTGGAAGTGAAGAGATTGACTAGTCGGTCATTGCTTTTGACTCTTCAGGGTTATCTGCTTTTCCCTTCCAGGAGTAAATGGTATTATTTGCCTGGACTTCCCAGTGGGCTTAAGTAGCTCCTCACCTGGGAAGGTCAAAGTGAGCTGACTGTTAAATCTCTATATAGCTCATTATTCAACCATCTCCACTCTAGGGGTGATGCAAGTGAGAGCATGGGAATTGTCAAGGCGAATGGCCATTCGGGAAAAGGAAGATCCAGGTCTTGGACTTGGAAAATCTTTCTTTTTTTTGAGATAAACTCCTTGTCTTTTCTTCTGAATTTGGCTAAATATTTTTGAATTCTAGTTTTTCAAGAAATATACTGAAAACAGATTCAGATAGAAAACATTCCTGTCTACTGAATTCCTTTATATTTATGTCAGCAAATTTGGATTTCTGTAACCAAAATTTGTCCTTGATATTCATTATATGTTATATTTCCTAGTTGCCAGGAAATTCAACAGAATGTAGGCTCTTTGAGATCAGGGATGTTTTCATTGCTTGTCTTTCCCAAAGCTTAGCAGAGTGTTTCACACAGAGTAGGCACTTAATAAATGGTGATTGGATTAAATTCAGTTGAATTTTAGAGGAATTCTGCATTTAAGTACATTTGCTTTTCTCCTTTCTTTTTTCAAGGTAGAAAGCCATCTAACATATAATTGTCAAATATACATACATGCACACCCATATGCATGCATAGGTATGTGTCTATGGAAGTACAGTTTACCAGACAGACTTGAGTATGCCTCTTGTTTAGACAGAACCCAAATAATTAACAGTCCCCATAGTTTTGTAACTCAGTTATCTGGATGTTTTTTTCCCCTTGGTGCCCACCTTTTCACAGAAGGAGGCAAATCTTTTACTAAGATCTTGGTCAAACAAACAGTGTTGAGAGTGTATTCTGAGCATTTTGGGGTCCACATGAAGTGATTTTAATAGACCCTCCATCTACAATAATGTAAAATGAAAATTGATATCCAGAATGATGATTTTAAGGGAAGGCAATATACTTGATTTTTCAAGGAAAATTTTCTTTTGTGTAGCAAAATTACTAAAGGGAGGCAGCAAGATGCAATGTCCTTGGAATTAGGAAACACCTTGGCCCAAGTCATGCTTGCTGCACATACAATTCAGGTGACTATGAGGAAGCCACTGGGTAACTCTCTAAAACTACACATGACAGAGGAGTTGCTGATCTCCATCAGTGTAGGGTTTTTCCATGCCAGGATTTCCCTACTGTATTGAAAACACAGGTCATAGGATTATAGCTATCAAGTCAGATTGGATTATGGAGTTCATAATCCTTCTATTTTACAGATGAGGAAATTGAGTCCCAGGGAAGTGATGTGACTTGCCTAAGGTCTCACAGATAGTACATGTGAGAGGTTGGATTTTTTTTTTGCAAAAAAACCCTAACCCAACACTCTTCCCTCATTCCATGAAATCTCTCCTATGAATGGGGTGAATAGATGAAATGGGACCTATATTGATGGAGGGTATACCAACATTGATAGTATCTCTGATCTGCTGTGATAATAGCATTAATGGAGTAGATTGTACTTTTATATCAGCTCCAGTGGGTTAGAGATAGAAAGGAGATGATTATCATCCCTCTTGCTACCATCTGAACTAACTCAAGGGTTTCAAGATATTTTATTTCAAATGTCCTGGGCTAAACATTTCTGAAGAATCTTTTGTCATGCCTTTTTTTTTAAGGTTTTTGCAAGGCAATGGGTTAAGTGGCTTGCCCAAGGCCACACGGCTAGGTCATTATTAAGTGTCTGAGACCGGATTTGAACCCAGGTACTCCTGACTTCAGGGCCGGTGCTCTATCCATTGTGTCACCTAGCCGCCCCCATGCCTTAGATTTTCAATGTTTACAAGCCCAAGGAAAGAATAGTCCAGGGTTTTATAATGAAAACAGTCTGTGTCTCTACTAGAGTAAAATGTCAGGTGACGAGTATAATCCATCATTCAGATGTTTGATCTCCATGGCCCCAAATATCTGGGTGCTTGGAAATGTGAAGAGATTGGCTAGTTTTTCCACATTTGATGTGGTTTAGACAAAGGCAATGTTTTACATCACTGAAAATGTCAGTGTTCCTTGATTATCTGAAATCAACCTATAGAAACTACTATTCTGAATACTTTGTATTGGGATAAAACCAGAGGTGGAAACAATGAAAAACACTTTGGAACATCACATATCTTTTACAAACAAATTTATTCATCATCTGTGTTGAGTCAGGTGAAAAATCTGTGAGTAAAGAATCCATTTTATTTCTCCCTGGCTACCTGCATATTGTAAACATAGATAGAAAGCTAAATATTAAACATATTAAATGATGAAGTTTTTTTTATAATCCACAAAATGTTTCACTTACATTTTCCTAAGTTAAAAAATAATAATTATTATTGCACTTTAAAGTTTGCAAAGTGTTTTAGAATTATTATCTCATTCAATCTTCATGCCAACCTAGATGAAGAAACTGAGGCAGGCAGAGAATAAGCAATCTGTCTAGTGCCACACAGCTAGTAAGGATTTGAGACTGGGTGGTTAACTTTTCCTGCTCAGGTCTTATTCTCTAACTACTGCACCACTTAACTGCCTAGAAAAAGTCCAAGATTCTGAAAGGTAGGATAGTCACGGAACATATACTAGTTTGAAGATTCAAGTTCCACTCCAGTATGCTTCTACATACAGAAATGAAATAAAATAGGTTATTTTTTGGTTATTGTTTCTGTTTCAGCTCATAGGATCCTTGACTTGGATGTTTGCTCCATGATTTGCTACCCATTTTACCTTGGCAAGTCACATCATTCTCTGTGCCTCAGTTTCCCCATCTGTCAAATGAAGGGATTTGATTTAAATGTCCTGTAAGTTCCATTTAGCTCCAAGTTTATGATCCATGATCATGATCATCCAGGTTAGTACCTCTAGTTATATCCCCTCCAACCTCCTTTCTCACCCCCCTCTTTTAATCTTCAGTCTCTTTTCTACCAATTTATCCACAGCTATTCATAAACATGCTCATCTAAAAAAAATACTACAAATTTTTACTGGTCCCTAAAGCTATTGTCCTTATTCTTTTCCTGTTCATAACCAAAGTCTGTCTGTCTGTCTGTCTCTGTCTATCTATCTATCTATCTATCTACCTATCTATCTATCTATCTATCTATCTATCTATCTATCTATCTATCTATCCTTATGGACTTTGTTTCCTCTCCCCAATATCAATAATAAGTATTAAGTGCTTCTATGTCCAGGCACCATGCTAAGTGCTAGGGATAGGAAGAAAATTAACAAAGCAAAAAGCAAAGCAAATGATATTTTCCATGAGGGAGACAGCATACAAAATACTAAGGTATATGCAGCATAAATGGGAGATAATCTCAGAAAGAAGGTACTAATAGTGGGGAGTGGGGAACCAAGGAAGGCTTCAGGCAGAAGGTGGATTTTGAACTGAATCTTGAAGGAAGCCAAGAGGCAAGGGTGAGGAGGGATAGCCTTCCAGTTATTGGGGACAACCTTTGAAAAGGCAGTTAGAAAATGGAACCACTTGTGTGAGGGACAGCAAGAAACCCAGTACAACTGCAGAGTATTACAAGAGAAAAAAATCCACCCCTTAGGAATCTTGTATCTCATCTTATTAGTGATCCATTTTTAGCAATAATTAGAAAATGATCACCACGAAATGCTGCTTCATATCTCTCTGATTTCATTCATGAATGTTTTTTGTTTTTCCACAGATACTTTTCTTATTTGTTTTTTAATTTTTTAAACGTTGTTATTTAAAGTTTTGTGTTCAAAATTGTATTCCTCATTCTCTCCCTCCCTTATCCCCTTCCTAAGATGGTAAAAAGGATATAGATTATATGTTCGTGTTAGTCATTTTATACAAGAAGACTCAAATAAAAGGAAAAAATGAAAGAAAGTGAAAACCATCATGCTTCAGTATGTATTTTGATCAATAGCAGTTCTCTGGAGGTGGATAGTGTACTTCATCGTTAGTCCTTTGGGATTGTTTTGGATTGTATTACTGAGAATAATGGAATTGTTCAGAATTCTTCATGCAACAATGCTGCTGTTATTGTGAACAATGTTCTCCTGGTTCTGTTCACTTCACCATGCATCAGTTCATAAAGTTTTTCCAAGTTTTGCTGAAATCATCCTGCTCATCAATTCTTATAACCCAATAATATTCCATTTCAATCATTTACCACAGCTTTTTATAACCGATGGGCTTTCCAAATCTTAGCCATCCAAAAAAAGCTGCTTTAAATATTTTAGTACAAATAGGTCCTTTTCTTTCTTTTTTTAAAATAGTATCACTGGATCAAAGGGTATACACAATTTTATAGTCCTTTGGATATAGCTTCAAATAGTTACAAATTGCTTTCCAGAATTCTTGGAGTTCACTGATCCACCAACCAGCATTAGTGTCCCAGTTTCCCCACATCTCCTTTACATACAGCATTTTCCTTTTTTTTGGTCATATTAGCCACTCTAATAGATGTGAGGTGGTACTTAAGAGTTGTTTGAATTTGTATTCTCTGATCAATGGTGTTTTGGGAATTTTTTTTTTTCATATGACAATAGTTTTGGTTTCTTTGTCTGAAAACTCCCTGTTCAGATCCTTTGACCATTTATCAGGGAATGACTTGGATTTTTTTTAAGGTTTTTTGCAAGGCAAACGGGGTTAAGCGGCTCGCCCAAGGCCACACAGCTAGACAATAATTAAGTGTCTGTGGTAGTATTTGAACTGAGGTACTCCTGACTTCAGGGCCTGTGCTCTATCCACTGTGACACCTAGCCACCCCAAATGACTTGGATTTTTATAAATTTGACTCAGTTATCTATATTTTTTTAAGGACTGAGGTCTTTAACAGAAATATTTGTCACAAAATGTTTTTCTCCAGTTTTCTGAATTAGTGCATTGGTTTTGCTTGTGCAAAACCTTTTAAATTTTATATAGTCAAAATGATTGATTTTATATTTTGTAATGCTCTCTTTATCTTCTTTGGTCCTAAATTCTTCCCTTATTCATAAATCTGACAGATACAGTATTCCACACTTTCTTAATTAGCTTTACTCCTTTTGACCTTATTTTGATATACAGTGTGAGATACTCAGTTTCTATCATACTGCTTTTCAGTTTTCCCAGTAGTTTTTGTCAAATAATGAATTTTTGTCTAAAAGCTTGGGTTTTTGGGTACATCAAATACTAGATTACTATGGTCATATAACTGTAACTTTTACCTAATCTATTCCACTGATTCACCACTCTGTTTCTCAGCTAATGACAGACTGTTTTGACTGGTGAATATTCTTGCTGATCACAGGTGTTTTATTTCTTAGCAGATGTTTTAGTAATCTGACATAAACAACAACTACAAAAGTACCAATTGGTGACCAGGTTTCTGATGATGATGAGGTTCTCTGAACTGCTGTGGTCCTTGGAAGACACACAATCTGCTTGGCGGGGCTTTGAAGTCTTTTAACTTGATAGACTTGCTGAAGCTTCTGCAGTATTGTTAGAGCCTTCAAGGACCCAGAGTCACCTCCTTGCCACAATGAGACATTGAAGCAGGGCTCAGGGGAAGCATCAGTTACTAAATGTTTAAAAGTGATGTGAAAGAATGAACCTTTCAAAGAAATTGCCTAATAGGCAGACTGGGACAATTTGATTGAATGAGGGTTGGCAAGAACTGAAATTAAACTGCTGCCACCCCCTGGTCTGGGGTTCAAACCATTTGACCACATTTCTTTTCACTGATGGATCCATTATTTCCCCCAACAAATTAAAAAAGAAATTCCTAGTGGTTTTCTTAGTATGATGAAAATAAGACAAATATTTGCAAGAAAAGGTCACTTTAGTCTCTGAGAAGTGAAGAGTTCATTATGGCTGCGTCTGATGAATTGTCCTCTGCAATCTCATTTTGGGGAATAGAAGGTCAAATTGTGCTCTTGGGTAGAAGAAGGAACAAACATTGAGCATAAAAAAGAGGGTCAGGGGGATGCAAGTTTCTAAATTTGTGCTTGCAAAACCCATATAAATCTTTTTTTCTATTTTTTTAAAATTGAAATTTTATTTTCATTTCCAAATTCTCTCTTTCCCTCTCCTTCCATATGGCTGTTAAAGGGCATTTTTTTCCTTTGTTGTTTCTAAGACAATCATTGGAGCTTTTTGAAAGGGGTGGGTAGCCTCAGTGAGCCGGATGGTCTGCAGAGTGTTCTGTGGGCAAATTTCTTAAATCATCTTCAGGTGTTCTGAAAGAAGAGCAAATCCTAGTTTTCTTGGGAATGGATTTGGGATGTGTTCAGTGGGATTCTGAAGTAATTAAATGAGTTTCAAAGGCTAATTCTTGATCACATTTGGAATTTTAATATGCATGGCTGCAAATCTTTATTTCTTTCAAAAATCCTCCACTTAAAGGAGTATATAAATAAAAATAAGGCAATAAGGAAAAATAAGGCACTTTTATTTTTTATTTTCTGAGGTGTTTGCAACAGATGCTATTTGGATGCCAAATTACCTTGTTGTTTGAAAGTTGTTTGAAAGATCATCTACAGATGTTTTGTACCTTGATAGTATCTAATGGGAAGCAATGTGGTAAGGGGTCATGAACACTGACTCTGGAAACAGAGGATCTGAGTTCAAATTCAGTCTCAGTTTTACTATCTATGAATCCTTCAGGAAATGACTTAAATTCCCTAGGTGCTTATTTCCTCATCTGAAAAAAATGATGGGATTGGACAATATGAGTTCTAAGGCCCCTAAAGTTCTGGATTTATGAGACAAAGTGCTTTTCATATGTCAGAGGGTTATCAAAATAAGAATATTTTCTCTCTTTCTTCTCTGTTGAAATCTTTGTTGGAGCATACAACCCTGGAAATCTTTCTTATTTCTTATTTCATACCTGTTGGTCTAGGAGTCAGGAGACCTGCTCTATGATCCTGGACAAATCAGTTCTCCAGACCTCAATTTCATCTTCCACAAAATGGGAATAATAGTAGTACCTCCTTTATAGGGATGTTGTGAGGATCAAATGAGATGTGTCTAGCATTTTGTAAATTATAAAGTGCTCTATTGAAGTAGATTATTATTTTTTGGTTGGAAAATTAAGAAGTTTGAATTAGATAGCAACAAGGTCATAGGAACATTTGATTTGAAAGGGACCTTAACTAACTCTCTGGAGGGAGGATTTGAAGTCTTGTCCCATGTCCCATTTACTTTGCACTGTACCATGCTGTTTTCCTTTATTATGATTCTATGATGGATTGAATAGAATTATAACATAGTATTCATTTTGCTTTGTGAACTCTCTTGTTACTTATCACTTTTGATTATTATTGATTGGATTACCACTATGCCAGTATTTTAGGATTCTTTTTTTTGTTGGGAGGAATTCAGCTAATTTCAAATCATACAATTCTTGACTAACATTTAAGCTAACACGATGTGTTTTTAAAATGCAATCTTACTTCCCTCCCTTTGTTAGAATAGCATAGACTATTCTATGAGGAGAACCTTACTGTCCACAGACTAGCTTACTTATGACAGGCGGTGGCATCATAAAACAATTACTTTGCTAATAGAAATCTGTTTCATATCAACATTAAAAATTCTAATGGTTGTCTATCTGGGTTTCCTTAATAGGTAATAGATTTCTCAAGCGAAGAGAAATTTGTGAATCTCAGCAATGGTTGAGTCTAGTTGCAAATGGAAATTTGGAGCTGCTTTGAAACATTTTCTGGAATAATTGTGTTTGACTGGAATCCAATTCTTGTGAAGTCCCCAAGGTAAGATGACTTTTACCAGTGACATAGAGATGGCACTTTCTAAATACTAGAATTTGGCAGATGTGAGTGTTTCTGGGGCTCTGCTCATCTTTTCTAAAGGTCTCCCTCTTATCTGGGATTCTGGGGCTTTGGGGCTCATGGTTTTTTTATTTGGGACTCTAATCTTTTGGACTCTTTTCAGTTTACAAAGAGTTGTATGGAGAGATGAGTTGTAAAGACCTGGGATTCTCGCTAAACAACATTCATTTTAACCTGGGGAAAGTATAACCATTTTATGAGAGCATTTTTCCCCATCTGAAAATTGAAATCTTGTATCAGATAAAGTCTAGGGTTTGCTGGAGCCTGCTCATACTGGTTCGGGAGAACTGATTGTTAAATTTTCAGTATAAGCATTTATATCTTGGAAAGTAGCAAATGTTACAAACTGTGACTTGATTTGTTGTTTTGTTGATTGTCTAAAATTAATATAATGATGGAGAAAATGTAAATGATACTTATTAGGGGTTTTTTTTAGTTTTTTTTTTTTGCAAGGCAAATGGTGTTAAGTGGCTTGCCCAAAGCCACACAGCTGGGTAATTATTAAGTGTCTGAGGTCGGATTTGGAACTCAGGTCCTCCTGACTCCAGGGCTGATGCTCTATCCACTGCGCCACCTAGCTGCCCCTAATGATACTTATTAAATTTCAAAATGCATTTGTTTGCATTTTTCTCCCCAGAGAGTTAGTTCTAAAATATTTACCACCATATAACCGGATGAGATGGTCTAAGGGACACAAAATAATAAGCTCACATTATCCAGAATAATAGAGCTGGGAGAGAGAGACCTCTGCAGTTGACTAGTCCAACTCATACCTGATCCACAAGTTATTGTCCATTTTCTTCTTAAAGATGTCAGGGGAGAGGGACCTCACTGCCTCCTGAGGCAACCCATATGACTTGGTGGGGGGAACTCTAATTGTCAGTGAGCTTTTCCTGCTGTCTAGTCTATGATGGCCTTTCACAAATTCTTACCATTGCTTCTGGTGATGTACTCTGGGGCAAAATGGAACATATCAAATCTCTTCTTCACAGTCTTTGAAAAACTTGCCCCATAGTTTTACCACGACTCACCTTTAACATATACTTCTTTAAAGACAAACTGAAAATCTTGTGTTTGTCCGTAGGTTCAGATAATGAAAGGAATCTCCAGCCAAGGAGCAGTATGGCACCTTTTCAGTAGTTTTCTTTAACTAAATAATAGAAAGCTCAAAGAGATTACTGGTTTCAGGTCTGACTTTTGATAGTTTTATGAGGTGGGGATCTTCTCTGATGATATTTTGTACTTTTTCCCCCCAGGCTAAAAATGGCACCCTATGGATGTGGTACCAGATTTCCTGGAGGGCATCTATTGGATGTATTTTCAGAGAACACAGGGGGTTCACCTGGAGAGTTGTTCACTATCATTGAGACCCAGTATGCCATTTCAGTAGTGTTCTCCCATGACTGTTTTTGTGCTCAATAACTTTCAGTGCTCCCATAGAGTACTTAGGTCCTAGAGGATTGAATAGGGGAAGATATAAAAAGCTGCAAGGCATTTACCCAAAGTGGAAAGAGAACATTTGATTTGGTATAAGCAGATCTAAATCCAGAATACCACCACTAAATCAAATCTCCACTTTGGTATCAATTAAAGTATATGCCATCTGAGGTTATTTTCAGCTCTTATGTTTTGTGATTTGGTTGGTCAGTGACTTGGGAACTCCCAGTGTGAAAACTCCCTCCAAAATAGGCAAACTCCTAATAGAGAAGTTTTGTCTATGACTTATTATTCGTAAGATACAGAGTTGAAATGCATTGGCCAGGTTCTAAGAGCTAGTGAGTTTCAGAGGCTGATTTGAGCCTAGGTCTTCCTAATTTCAAGACTAAGGTTTTATTATCTTCTTCTGCCTTTCCAGATTTTGTGAAGCCCAGAGAATATAAGTTTTCTAGTCACTACATTTGTATTTTGTTTAATCTTTTCTTTGGGTAACTGAACCAGACCAGCATAAATGATCATTGAAGAGTTTTATTTGCTACATTGACCATTCATAAAGTCTAAATAATTTGACAGTCATCACTTTAGTGTCTTTTGTTCAAGATATCAAATGCCAACCTGTCCCACAAACCTGAGGGTTTGTTCAATAAAATATATGTCTGTGCTTTCATCCCAAACATTTTTCATTCATAAGTGCTTGACTTGAGGGGAGGTGTGTTCAGCATTAACTCAGATTTTATATAGGGAAGCAGTGTGCATTTCAACAAATGTAACTTTCTTAATATTTAAAAGTGATTTAAACCAAATTTAATTATCAGACCATCGAATTGATACTTAGGAAAGCAGGGCTGATCTTATATCTAAGCATATAATTCACTTCTGGAATTTAATTTTAAGATTGATTTATCAGAAATTGGGTCAAATCAAGTCTAAACTAGATTTGATTGGCGCTCCTTAAAGAAAAAAAACTATTATCTCTGATACTACCCTCTCCCCACCAACAGGCAATTTTCAGACTACTTTGTCCTACCTCCATAGTATTGTCTGTCTCATAGCTCCTTCAAGTATCAGCTCTTCATTGAACTCATTTTTTTTTCTGCCTTTAGGATGAGATTCTCTGCCAAATCAGTGCTGCTGTCTCATTGGCTCCTCCTTGTCTCCTTGCTAATGGTATGCAGTAAACTGTTATCAGCCTCTAGCCATCATCTCCGGGGACACCCAGGTAGGAGCTTTAAACTCATTATGCACTACCGAGATCAATTAATCACACTCCACCAACATCAGAGCCCACTTTTTAGCCATTGGTTAATTGACCAAGCTGTGGATAGTGTCTAATAACTGGGGTAAAACTATCAGTGCAATATTTGGATGTGCCACAAATTCTTGCCATTTTTTCCCAGCATGATTTGTTTGCATTTTCTCTTCTTAAATGCCTCTGTTTATATAGTGCCTTTCCCCCAGGATGCTAGAACAAAAGACAGGCTGTTTTCATTCATTCTCCTAGCATCCCTCCAAAGTATGTTGAGGCTATCTGCTAGGGTATATTGACATCTAATTGAATTGTTGAAAAATGAATGAAAAAGCATTTGTTAATGCTTACTGTATACCACATGCTATAAGCTGATCACTGGGAATGCAAAGAGAAAAGTTGTGATGTTTGTCCTTCTTTCTTAAAGAAGACCATGACATCATGGAAGTGATGCCGTAACAAGCAAAAGGATTGGATTTAAGTGAGGGGGGCTGTGCTAAATCACCAATCTCAGTTTTTCCTCCAGAGCCATTTGGGTCTAGTGAATCAGAATGACTGGAAATGGTCCTGGATGCAAGGCAGTCGGGGTTGGGTGGCTTGGTCAAGGTCATACAGCTAGTAAGCGTCAAGTGTCTGAGGCTGGATTTGAACTCAAGTTCCCCCAGCTCTAGGGCTGGTACTCTATCCACTCTACCACCTAACTGCCCTGGTCATGAATAATAAAACGCATGATTAATGGTGATGATGGTGATATAACAAAGGCACGTGGTTAAGCTCTCAAGTCAATTGACCCAGGTTCAAATTCCACCTGATATTTACCTCGGTCATGTTTGACAAATCGCTTCACCTTCATGGGCCTTAGTTTCCCAAGCTGTAAAGAGAGGGTTGGGTTCATTGATCTTTGAAGTTTGTCAGAAAGCAAGATCTTTGATCCAATGAATGATGATACCTTCACAAAGGGGGCATAGAGAGAACTAAGCAACTTGATTCATTTTGACTTGATGTAATGAAAAAACAAACTGTCTAAAAGTGGAATGGAGGGTTGTGGGCTCCTCATCAGAAATCTTCAGTCAACCTGAGATGATCTCTCTTTGGGTGTATTGAAAAGGGACATCCCTTTGGAATATGGATTAGATTAGATAGAAGGTCTCTGAGGCAGGACTCCGATAGTCCTTGATTCTGAAAGGTAAGCAACCCTGATCATTTTCTTGGCAACTTGGGTCTGTGATTTTGTTATTTCTGGACTAAGGTTGACCGGCTTTGTCATCAGTGACTCCTTTTTTTTTCTATTCCCCTCTTTCTCTTGCTTCCCAAATGTGTCTTTGTGCTCACATATATACATGCTCACACACAAACACCATACGCCACTTTAATCACCACTTAGAGTGACCTACATTGAGAAACTCCCCAAAGATTTGTGTTTTTTCCTCCATAATTCATGGTTGTCAGCAGACTGACTGCTAAACAATTAATCCAGATCTTGAGAAACTGCAATTTATGCGATGGCAGTCCCAGAAATTCTTAGACTTTTTGAATGTAAGACTTTATAGCCTGAATCCTAAGCTGTGCTGTCTGTCAACTTAAAAATTGTAATGTATAACCTGGAAAGGGCTTTTCTGTGGTTTAGGGATGCTAAACATTTTGATTCCCTATCCAGTTGCTGTTTTTCACTACATAACACTCGAATTCGAAGGTCATAAATCATTTTGGACTCAAGTTCATTTTTTTTTGAAATCCTCTAAAACTCATTTTCCCCCTCGAGCTACACATTTTGATGAAGATCAAGCCAAATCATGATGGAAGTTTGAACAAATCAGCATAAAATCAATACCATGCGGCTGTTCCAAAATGCCGACAGCCAGCAACTTACCCCACCATGTATCTCTAGATGACTTCCTTTGGAAGACAAAGTGTTTTAAGTCATTAGCCTTATCTGATTAGTCCACATCGCTTTTCCTGGGTGGAGGTCGAGAGACATGCTTGTCATCAGCCAAGGAAAACATTGCAGCCAGGCAGGTTATTAACAGTAGATTTTCAGATTTCAGAGGGCTGAGCCCGAGGGACAATGTTGAAAGGTTATTAAAACTTGAAGGAAACCGAGGACAAGGCAGAGCCTTCATTTGATTGGGGTCAAATTCTTGCTTCATTGCTTTAGCCCTTTGAATGGGGAAAATGTATCATTTCAGGGACAAATCTGTATGAGGATGACAGTAGTTTTGAGTAGGCATAAAACAATAATGAAGGAGGCAATGTAGGGCTATGGAAAGAGTAAAGATCTTGGAATCTGATGATGGGTTTGCAAATTCAATCTACCTTCCTAGTGAAGTGACCTTGGTCACATCAATGACTTCTCTCCTGGTGTCTCAGTTTCTTTATCTGAAAAATCAGGGATTTGGACTAGGTGAGCTTTGATATCTCTTCCAGTTTTAGAATTAGGATTCTAAGAAGTGATGAAATGATACCTTCTACTTTCATAATAGACAGGTACCTTTTGAGAGACCTGGATAGTTCTAGACAAGCACTGAGGGGAGCACTGAATAGAGCAAAGAAGGAAAGTCTTTTTAAGAATCTACTAAGAATAAGGCACTTTACACATATTATCTCACAACTACTCTGGGAAGTAGGGCGTTATTATTATTATATTATTATTTTACAGTTGAAGAAACTGAGACAGATAGAGATTAAACAACTTGTTAATGATCACCTATCTAGAAAGATTTGAATTCAGTTCTTCCCATCATGTCCTCTAGCTGCCTCCAAAGCTTAGTTAAGTTATAGATTTTTAAAAACCTGAACTTTTGGCATAATATTCTCTCTTTTTGACTTTTCTTTCTCTGTAAAAGAAAATTCCCAGCACCACCATCCTAATTTAAGCCCTTATTGCTTTGTTATTGTTCAGTTGTTTCAGTAATATCTGACTCCTTGTGACCCCATTCGGACTTTTCTTGGCAGAGATACTGGAATATTTTCCATTTCTTTCTCCAGCTCATTTTACAGATGAGGAAACTGAGACAAACAGTGTTAAGTCATTTGTCCAGGGTTACCAAGTGTCTGAGGTCAGATTTGGACTCTAAAGATAGTCTTCCTGAATCTAGGGTCAGCATATCATCCTTTGTATCACCTGCCTGCCTTTATCACTTTAAGCTTAGACTATTAGAATGACCTTCTAACTATTCACTAATACTGGCTTTGCAATTTATTACCTGTGTAACATGGAAAACTCTTTTAACCTCTCTGGGCCTCAGTTTCCCCATCTATAAAATGAAATTATTGGACTGGATGGACTATAGCATCCCTTCTAGCTTGATGGCTATGATCCTGAGTTCAAACACTTCCTCCTTCTCCTCCTCTTCCTTCTTTCTTCTCACTCCTCCAGTTTTTCAGATCAATTCATTGAAAAGCCCTTTACAATCTTCCTAAATCACCACTATGATCCTGCCACCTTCATATTCAAAACCTTCATTGCGGAGGAGCCAGGGTTGCTGAGCAGGGCGGATGACCACACTATTACTCCTCTGTCCCCCTCCCCTGGCACCTCCAGTGCCACCCTCTGCTAGCTCAATGGTGCATCACTTCTGGATCAAAGAAAGCTTTTCTATCCCATACCTTAGTTAGCAGATCTGCTTGGAACAGTTTATTAGCCCAGAGCTTTCATTTTCTGTCGCTCATTGGTGATCGAGATGGAGATATTGAAGACAAATGAAATATGGAACTGCTGATTGTTCTCAGACCATATAGAAGGAAAACAGAAGATTGTGGCTTATAAATGCCTTTCAAGGCCTTTAATACAATACAGTAATCTAATTTTGACTGGGTTAATTTTAAGTTGGAACTGCTATGATTAAGAGAATTTTAATTTTTTTTTAAAAAACTGAACTGGAATAGAAAATAAAAATAAAAAGTAAATACCTTTCATAGGAGACTATGAAGGATGATTTGACATTGAAACAGATATGTTTCATTTCTAGAGTTATTAAATTTATATAGAGTTAAATATGAGTAAATAAATGGAGTAAATATGAGTGATTTTATAACAGACACTCCAGGAATGCTCTTGGTTGGTTTTTAACTTGCAATGAAAGTTGGGGTAGGGGGGAAGATGGGCCTGTAGAATTTGGTTGCAATACAAATTTAATGAAAATATCCTTTTGGAGTCGAAAACATTTAAATTACTTCTACCTCTCTATCAGATGAGTTTGAATTTATAAATGACTTAGCCACCAAAAGATATCATATCAGAGATGGTGTCTTCACTACATAAATCCTCATGAGCTCCCAGAGATGCTGTTAACTCAGTTCCAACTCCATCACTGTTGGTGAGCAGCCTGTATAGAACAGGGTGGGGTAAGACTCAGAGGAGAACAATTAGGTCATTTTAGATCATTGATCCCCCCCGCCCCCCCCCCCACCCCCCCCCCCCCCCCCCCCCCCCCCGCCCCATCCCTATGGCCAAAGCCAAAAGAGGAAGGAACTCAGTTGTATTTGTTAGACACAACATAGTGTGAAAAACCACTCTCTTCTTCCTTGCAAAGTTAAACATGTGTTTAGGTCAGTAAAGATCATAGTGTGGGGTGTCAGCATTAGGATAGATTCAGAAGCATTTTGCCACAATGCATTGCGTTTGTTTACAAGGCTTGCTAAGAGTCTGAATTTCATATTGAGGTTGTAAATGTTTCCCCATGTAAAATTATTCCCAGCTAAGAGGATGCTTGGTCTAGTTCATTTATACAGCAGGGAAAAATAAGTAAGAGTTAACAGACGGGCAAGTGAAAGATTTGGGTGTTTTGAAAAATAAATTTAAAAATTTAAACTTATTCTTTAGGAGGCAAAAAAGAGGCTCTGGCACATTTGCCCACACCTTACTGATGGTGCCTATCTACAAAGAGGTTGATCTTTACCAATGGGCTAGAACACAAGCTTAGGGTGTAATTTTTCTTGACCTGTTCATCCAAGAAGTGCCCATTGCCTTTTGGGATAGCTTGGACCAATCTGATTAATAGTTGGAAGGTGATAGCATTTTTCTATAAAATAGAATGAATCAATAAACTCCAGTGGAATTCTCTATCAGTTGTATACTAATTTAACTATTAGTGCAGATTAAGGAGGGCATTCCACTTGAAAAAACAAGCAAACTTTCTTTGGTTTCCATCGTCTAATCAATAAAACTGAAGCTCTAGAGTTCTCCCAACCTACCTTATTTCCTCCCAGGTCTGATTTTTATTCTTTTTTTCTTTTTCTTTCTTTCTTTTTTTCTGGAAAGGCAATGGGATTAAGTAACTTGTTCAAGGTCACACAGCTAAATAATTATTAGGTGTTTGAGGTCAGATTTGAACTCAGGTCCTCCTGACTCCAGGGCCAGTGCTCTATCTATTGTGCCACCTAGCTGCCCCCACCCCTTGTTTTTTTTTCTAATTAGTCTGAACTATTTAATATTCCAATGTTTCTGGGACTTTAGGCTATTCTTTTTACTGGAATGTGTGTTTCTTTTCTCTTTCTTTTCTTGTCCTCAAATATATGGGCACTGACCGGAGGCAGAAGACGATCCTAGGCATGGCTCTTCATTTCCCTGGGTCTCAGATTCTTCATTTCTAGTTTAGATGCCTCTGAGCTCCCTTCCAGCAGATACATTCTCCAAGATGTAGTTCTGTTGTAAGTTCTACCCTTATTATCTCATCTCCCATTAATTACCTAGTCAGGAATATTCCTTTTCCTGGGTTCCTATGGCATCTAGTTTGTGCTTCTCATAGGGCACTAATAATGCTTTGTGTTATAGATATTTAAATATTTACCTTAGATTATAAACTCTACAGGGACCATGTTTCATATAATTTTGTGTCTTAAACAGAGGCAAACCCACTGCTCTGTCTATGGTAAATGGTTAATAAATATTTATTGAGAGAATGAACTCTAACTACATGGTGATCTTTTTTTAAAAATGGAAAAACTATCCAGGAGTGACTAACCTACAGAACATCTCATGGTACGGTTGATAGAATTCTGGATTTGGACTCATGAAGATCTGGGTTCGAATCCCACCTCAGATGCTTTCTAGCTGTGCAACTCTGGGCAAGTTCTGCAACCTCTCTAGCCCCTTCTTTCTCCTCTGAAAAATGAGAAAGTTGGACTCAATGATCCTTATTAATAATAATGATAACAACAAAAATGATACCTAGCATTTGTAAAGCTCTTTAAGGTTTGTGAAAAGATTTATGTGTGATCTCATTTGGTCTTCATGACAACCCTGGAAAGTAGATGCTGTTATAACTGTTTTACAGATGAGGAAACTGAGGCAAACAGGTTTAGGTGACTATACACAGAATCACACAGCAAGTCAATGTCTAAGACTGGATTTGAACTCATGTCTTTTTGAGTCTTAAGTCCAGTGTTTCAGAAAGTTCTTTCTGACCATAAATCTGTGATTAACCTTGAAATAGCTTAAAGTGAACTTTGGGAATATCCTGTATGTACAAGCAATGGAGAATAAAATAAAGGAAAGTCTTCTAACATAATGACTAAAGTAATGTAATTGAACAGAAAAAAGGATCAGTCTTGGATAGGAGGAAAGACAATCTCTCCTTTCCCTGGGGAGGATGGGGCAAGATAGATGTGATATGCTGCTCATACTGTCAGTCAAGAAACTTTATCTGTTGATTTTGTTTAACATCTTTTCTTCGTTTCAAGGAAACACTCCTCAGATGGGGGAGAGGTTTATATGGAAATGATTGTGATGTGTTAATAAAAAGGCAGAAATAAAATTTGAAGGTAAAACTAACTATGTGGGTATATATGTACATATGCATGCCTGCATGTCTCTCTCTCTCTCTCTCTCTCTCTATATATATATATGTATATATATATATATATCTATATATATATATCTATGATATGGACACACATATATACCCACATCACTCCCTCCCTATATCCATTTCTGTTTCCATCTTCATCTATGTATCTATACCCACTTCTACATCTACATTTATATCTACATCTATATTTGTATCTCTTTTCAGGGAAGCTAGAAGGTATGAAATTCCAATCAATTTTGAAAGGGAGTGATAATATTAATTATAAGCAACTAGGTAGTGCCATAGTGAGTAGAAAACAGGGCCTGGGATCAGGAATCCTGAGTTTAAATCCAACTTTAGATGCTTACTAGTGGTGTGACTGTAGGCAAGTCCCTTAACCCTATTTGCCTCAGTTTCCTCATCTGTAAAATGAGTTGAAGAAAATGGCAAACCACTCCAGTATCTCTGCCTAGAAAACCCCAGATGGGATCATTCAAGTGTGAACAACTAAACAATAACAATGATATTGATTACATTGTAGTCAGTAGGAATTGCGCCCTAGCCTCTTAGGGCCCTTCCTCTCTGCTCTCTTGAATGACCTTTTGATTTCTCTGTCTTCCTTCAAGACTTAACTACTTCCTACATTAGTCCTGGACCCTTTCTTCTCTCCCTTCTAAGATTACTTTCCGTCTCTTCTACATTTATTTTCTTTGTATCTTGTTATTTACATATTTTCTTCCTCATTAGAGGCTAAGCTTCTTGAGGACAGATAGAATTTTGAGCTTTTTCCTCCTCTCCTTATAACTCCCACATAGTATTGTGCTTATTACATTAGGTAAACATTTAATAAGTCTTCATTATTATTGCCATCATTGGATTATAGGTGCAGGATTGACTTGGTAACTAGTGGACTGAACAGCTCCCCTACTTGGAAAGGGAAGCATCAAAGCTGATGCAGCAATTGGGAACCTGGGTTATCTCAAACAAAAGAGGAGGTAGCTTAAGGGAAAAGATAATGAGTTCTCTTTTGGACCAAGTAGGACTTTAGACCTCCAGACCAGAAGGAAATCATCAAGGATTAGTTAGAACTATGTATCAGGTAAATTCATGATGGAATCATGAAAGCCTTGCAATTGGTGGTAGAATTTAATCCAAACTATGAGTCTCAGAGGACTCTCTTTTTTTGGAGAAAGTTGTTGTGTACTTTTAGTTTCCTGAATTGGGAGGTTAAGTGCTATAGGATTTTATTTGTGGAAAAAGCAGAAATTTTTAATGTTTTAATATTTATGCCGAAACAAATTTATTTGCTATCACTATCAAATGAGAATAAGATAGGAAGAGGTCTTGTTTTTGGACATCAGTGGTATAGGACAGCCCCAATCGTAATAGTAATAATGATGAAAATAGCTGACATTTCTATCTGTACTTTAAACTTTGGAAAGCTCATCCCATATATTTTATCATTTGATGGGATGTGGGGTATATTTTGTCATATAATAGGATAGGTATAACTTATACAGTGGTAAGAATACATTATATTTCGGTGGCCTATTTGGGGTGGAATCATTCTTAAAAGTATCAGGTCCTTGGAGAAAGAGAACAGCAAATATTCTTTTTGCAAAAAGAAAAATCCCTTCCATCTCAGTCTTCCTTATTTTACATGAAAATTAAAAAAATTTAACCCCTGAGTAGGAGTCCAGGACTAGGAGATCTTTCGCATAAAGCTCCCAGAAAGCTCAGAGATTAAGGGGTGGGGCTTTTTTTGGGTGGTTGCTAGGATTTGGAGAGCTGAGGCTGAGTTCCTAAAGCTTTTTGAATAGTTCCTCTTGGTTCTGTTTTGGGAGTGTGTACCACCAGGCAACTATCACTAGAGGGAAGCAAATATTGCTTAAATCTGTTGTTGCATCCCATATAGTAGAATTAGGAGACGTACAAGGCTTGCAGAACTGGCTACTTTAGAATAATTTTCTTTAAAAAGTGTTCAATTCAGAATGCTTATATATGGACAAGTTGCTCAGTTTGAATGCAGATCTGTTGAGGACAGGGTCTGTTTTTTTTTATCTTTGAGTATCAATCACAGGGATTGGAATGGAGTGTGTACCATAGAAAATATTTGCTGGCTTTTTAAATGGAATGATTAATAAAGTCTGTATCTGTCCTTATAAAGAGCAGTATCATTTCAACATAAGAATCTTGGACACCTACTTAATTAAATTCAAGTTAACTGTTGGCTTTGTTCTCTTCACCTGTTTCCATTAAGGTAGGTCAAGAGAGAAATATTTTTGCTTCAATTTAAAGATCGAACTATTGAGATTGTGGGAAAATAGCCCAATAGAACTTAAAGACTTGTATACAAGTCACCCTTAGTTATCCTGGACCTCTATAAAATGAGGAGAACAATCCAGATGAATCTTCTGGTTCTAGATAAATTTTTTTCAATTTTAAGGGATTCAAAGAATGAATTAGACTTACAGGGGTTCAAATAACATTAGAAGTCAACTCCTCTTTTTCTAATTGAAGAAACTAAGGTATAAAGGTATAAACTCATTTAATGTTACGCAGCATCATAGGATTTGAACAAAGGATTGACCAATGTAGGATTTGAATCCAGTTCTCCTCTGTCCAAATCCTGGGCTCTGACCACTATGATTCTTTTAGGACTAAAGCTACATCATTTTGCCTCCCATTCTTTCCTCTCTCATCCTTCTACCTTGCAGTGACTAAAGGTGAAAGTCTTGAAGAAACTAATCCAAGCTTGAGGTAATGAAGTCCTTTCCAACAATTAGAACTACCCCAGGAGGCAACGTTATGAATTTAGTTCAATTTTAAAAGCATTCTTAAGAACTTATATATTTGGAAATACAAAGAGAGAAACACAACAGTCCTTGAATTCTGTGTAACATTGAATAAGTTAGTTTTTTCTTCTGCAGAAATGGGTATATTAGGTGATAATAACCTTATTAGATTGTTGTAAAGATCAAGTTAAATAATATATGTTATATCCAGTGGCAGGATTCAAATAAATTAACAACTGGTTCCCCAAACTCATCATAAAATTAAATATCAGTTCTGCATAACCAGTGTGAACCAGTTGAATTCCACCACTGTATCCCATCCAGGATTACTTCACCAACTCCCACATCCACTGGCAGGGGACCAGGTTCCTAGAAGGTGATTATTATTCCTCCCCTCTGCATTAAGAGTAATTCTGACAAGCTGTAGTTTCTACTGTTGTTCACACACCCAACTGGTGTGCTCTTTATTGCCAGTCAGAATCAGTTGAACTTCATTAGCTTTTTAAAAAAATTTTATTTATTTAAGGCAATGGGATTAAATGACTTGTCCAAGGTTACACAGCTAGGTAATTATTAAGTATCTGAAATTAGATTTGAACTCAGGTCCTCCTGACTTTGGGGCTGGTGCTCTATCCATTGTGCCACCTAGCTGCCCTCTATTAGTTTTTTTTTTAGGTTTTTGCAAGGCAAATGGGGTTAAGTGTCTTGCCCAAGGCCACACAGCTAGGCAATTATTAAGTGTCTGAGACCGGATTTGAACCCAGGTACTCCTGACTCCAGAGCCGATGCTTTATCCACTGCACCACCTAGCTGCCCCTATCCATTTGTTTTTGAAAAGGGGATTACTGAGTAGTAGAATCAATGATTTGTACAAAACCTTCCCTCCAGACCTAATGTATACTCTCTCTTTGCACACATGTAGTCCCTGGGGAGAGTGGTCCCAAAAGTTGAGAACAACAGCAGCAAGGCACCTTTGACTTCCAGGCCTTGAAGTGTTTTTCTCTTTTGGCAGAGTTCTCATTAACTTTCTCTGAGGTCTTGCCTCCTACTGGGGTCCGACCCAGGGCTTCTGTTCTGTCTCTGCAATGTGGGGTCTCATTCTATGAAAACATTCATACATACGTGACTTTTCCCATATAGGCACTTCATCTGTTGTCAGCCACTACCACTTTGACAGCCACTGCTATATCTCATTGCCAGAGGGACTTCTTAGGAGAACCTCAGATTTCCCAAACCAGGTCATCTGGAAACTGCTACTCAGAATATTTATTAGCATAATTTAGGAAGGAATAAACACAAGAGAAACCATGGTGTCATGTGCTCCTGTACAGCCCCTTCTCACTCATCGAACCTCATAAGTTTAACACTTAGGGCTTCCCTTCTTACTGAAAGCCCTCAAGAAAAGAAACTGAAAGATGGGTATGGGGTCCTTTTGTTTAGATTCTCAATTTCAGCTTGGCACCTACTTAGTCATTGGTTCATTTTTCTCTGCAGTTAATTAGAAGGCTTTGCATCATCACATAATAAAAACCCCTTTGGTCACTCATTACTGAAAGTAATCTCATCAAAGTTTCTTTGTGGCTGGGTTGAGGCCATCTGAACATAACTCTAAAATCTGGACCCCAATTAGCCTATCTTTTCCACTCCTTTTCCTATGAAAAGCCATTTGCCAACTTTAAATGCTACAGAAATTATTATTAATATCATATACAGTGACAAATAAATATACAAACAAAATAAATATTTTTTTTGGAGGGGGAGTGGAGAGAGAGAGAGAGAGAGAGAGAGAGAGAGAGAGAGAGAGAGAGAGAGAGAGAGAGAGAGAAGAACACTAAGATGTGGAGGAAGAAAAAATGTCTTGTAGGAGACCTGGAGTTGAGTCTGGAAGGGATCTAGAAATTCCAAGAGGTAACTATGAGGAGAAGACATTCCACACAAAGGGGACATCCTGCCCAAAGGAATAGAGATGAGAGAAGAAATGTCATATATGGGCATCAGCGAGGAGGCCAGTTTGGTTGGACCATGGAGTGTATGAGATGAAATCAGGTGTAACCAACCTGGGCTGATTGGTTTCTGGCTCATTGGACATCATTAAGTAAAGTTTAGGGTTGTCATAGAGGGAATTCTTTTTCAGGTCTGAACTGGACTAGATCAGGGGTTCTTAAAAATCATTTTGTTATATCATAGACCCCTTTCAGCAGTTTGGTGAAGCCTAGAGATCCCTTCAGAATAAAATCTGTTGCCTATAAGTAAAGCAAATAATGCATTTCAGTTAGAAGTTGGGGAAATTGAAAATGTAATTTTTTCTCATCCAAGTTCATGGACCTACCATGATTTAAATCTATCCTTAGACCTTTTGGGGGGATGGTTTATCTCCAAGTAAAGAATCCCTAGATGACTGTAGAAGACCCTATGTTTTTCTGATTTTGGGTTTTTTTTTTACTGAATTTCAATGGCTGTGTGGTTTAAATTAATTGAATAATTGCCTAGACCCTTATCCATAAACTTGTTTTTCTCTTGTAATGCTGAGATATTAGGGGTCATACTAATCCAGGCTTTTTTGCAGAAACTTATTAACCTTGTTAAATGGTTTTGTTTTAAAGGAATGTTGTAAAGATTATTTAGAGTAAAACAATTAGATGGGCAACTTGGGATACATTGAAGGGGAAACAAGGACTCTTTTCATTGTGTAAGATCGCTTTGAGAATTTTTTTATTGTGCTTATATCTCTGACTGTCAAGTGGAAGACTGAGGTATCAAGGGATCAGTCATTATTTAAGTTTCTTTAATGCCCTGCTTGTCTTGTGACATACTCTTCTTCATCCTTTTGTTCACTCCTGTCTTGAAGTTGTCTCCTTTCTATTTCTTGGGGCAGGAAAAGAGAATGTTTATTTTAAGGTAGCTTGTACTGCTGTCTTGGTTGGACCTTCCTTGAATGTATTTTTCCAAGTATTTTAGTTCTCTTGCTGATTCTAGAGGGAAATTGAATGGACAGAGTAGGTACTGACTCCAATTGAGGTGTTAAATTCAACTGCAGTAAAGAATAGAAAATGTCTGGGAATAGGGTCTGCTTAAATCTGGCAGTGAGAATGGTAGAGGAAATTATAGGATCATAAAGTTAGATCTAGAATAAATGACCATTGACTCCAGTCTTGAGAAAACTGAGGCACAGAAATTGACTTGCCCATGGTCAAACAGCTATTAAGTATCTGAGATAAAATTTGAATCCATATCTTGATTTTATTTCTATTCATTATATCCCTTGTTCCTTCAGTATTTCAGTAGATTAGTGATGGTCCTGATTTTCTCCTTAGGTATAGCTGATGACCCATCCATGTCTTGTCATCATGTTCTCAATCAAGTAGCAAGCATTTATCTAAAGCCTACAATATATGGCCCAGATATTCTATGAGATACTGGGTAGACAATCACAAAAATGGAAGTCCAAGCCCTGAAAGGAGCTTATATTCAGATGAGGAAACTGAGGCCAAGTCACTTGTCTAGAAGTTAGTAAGAGTCTAAAGTGGAATTTGAACCCAGGGCTTCTTCACTACATGGCCATTTCTTTATCTATTAATTATGCCAATATGCAACTCATTTGTAGAAGAGTAATATAAATAAATCAAAAGAAGCTTTGAGACAAATCTATGAATGATGCAACTTTCATTGGCTACTATGAAAAATGGGAATATACTTAACCATTAGGAGGAAAATCAAGGTGAATGACTATAAAATTCATTGATGTTTGTAATGATAATGAAACCTTGAGCTATATGAATAATAGATATGATTAAAACCAAGGACTCATATTTTTTTCATGTTGGGAGCAAATATATAATCACATTAGTGAAGTAGGTTTATTCTACATAAAATTTAGGTCCCTGTAATATTCTACTAACTGTAATCTTCCTGAAGTCAGGGACAATGTGTTACTCATTTAATATCCTCGTGGAATCCGTTTTAGTATATTATAGAAGGAAAGTGCTCAGGAACTATTTTAATGAATGTGGATGAATTTTTGCTTGGATAAGAAACTTGAGGGCAGGAGCTATTTTTGCTTTTTATTGTATCCTCAATGATTACTATATCTGCTCTTTTCAGACCCACATCAGACACTAATGATATGACTTTTTTTGCTCCCCCTTCCTCATCTCTGCTTACTTGTAGATCAGGGGATTTTAGCCTTTTTATGTGTATCACGGACCACTTGGGTCTTCTGATGAGGCCCATGGACTTCTTATAATAGAGATTTAAAACGCATAATAGGAAATAATAGCATTGCCAAGGAAACCAATTATATTAGAACATATCTATCAAAATTTTTATTAAAGCATTCACAGACCCCACCTTAAGAATCCTTACTCTAGATGAACGCTCCAGTTCTACTGCTCTAAGACAATATCAGCCCAGCTTGTGTTTTTGTGGTTGCAGCTGGCATACAAAGTATCAACGAGGATAGTATTTATATTAAAACACAATTTTTACATAAAGAATCCATTACCTTCTTGTACCTAAACTCAACCAGACAGCACATGATCCATTTTTAGCTACTAGAGAGACTGGTTCACTTTGCTAAATGGTCCCTCAAGCTCAGGAAGAGGACAGCATCTTGGGAACACAGGCCCTCTTTACAGCATCAGCCACTGGTCATTAAATGAGAATATTGTTGCTCTGTCCTTTGTAATCGAAGAAGACCCTGACATCAGATCAATGATGGATTATGTTTTTTATAGAGAGGAGAATGTTGTGCAAAGATATCCTTCTTACCTTTCCAGAACTGTTTCTGATTTGGTAATAAACAGGACTTCTGGTGAAGGTCTGGATGCTACGGGGGTCCTTGGTCTTATGGATGGGAGTCCCTCCCATATGTTTCTTGGAGAAGAGATGCTTTCCAACAAAAGCTCCTTCCATACTTCGTGGTGTCCACTAGAGGGCTCTGCAAGGCAACGAATCTGGATACTGAAGCTGATGATTAGATAGGCACAAAGCTTGTTGTCTAATGATGCAAGTCATAACTGTGCATTTTGCTAATTAGAATTATGAGTCCTTTGTCTTTTCCTGGGTCGGACGTGGTTAGAGCACAATATGTTTCATCCCTTTGTTCCACTCAACTCCTTTTATGTCTTAATGTTTTATTCAGTGTATTATTTACGGATTTTACAACTCGGTTTCTAAATATAGGGGGAACCACAGCCTAAAGTTCTGGCTGTAATATCTAGCAGTAAAATAGTGGGGAAGGTAACTCAGATCCGGAAATGAGATTGCTTTCAGAGAAAGAGTCCTCTACACACAAAAGATTTTTCAACAGAAGGGATATGGAGGGAACATCATAGCTTTGTCCATTAACTCCGAAAGTTTCCAATTGCCAAGCTTGTTTCAACAAATAATTAGATTTGGCACACTCCCACCAGAGTGAATCTGATGTTAATTTGGTATTTTGTGCTGGAAAATGCAGCTCCTGGTGAGATGTGTTTTCTCCCTGCTATGAATGAATGTTCATTTTCACAGTGTAGGATGTGCTCACCCAGGAATAGATATTGTTGCTATATTTCAGGAGCAAGAAGCAGGAAAGATTTACGGATTAATTTACAGGGCTTACAGTCCTTTTCAAGCATGATTCTTTATGGCCTAAAAGGGTCTGGCTTTTGAATTCCGAAATTGTGTGTGTGTGTGTGTGTGTGTGTGTGTGTGTGTGTGTGTGTTTTAAGCCAGTGATGAAACCTCCCTACCTGGGTCTGCCTTACATTGTATGCTGCACAGATTGAAGTCTAGAGACTTAATTTTGAACTAGATAGTCCATCAAGTCCAATCCTCTCATTTCATAAGTGGGAAAACTGAGTTTAGTCATTCTCAGTGTCTTTCCAAAGGTCGTAAAGCTAGTTCACGGAAAAAGCTGAATTGGCACCCAGACCTCTGGTCTGACCTGAGCAGTACTTTTTCCTCCTAACAAGACGACATCCATCATCTGTGAAAAGATTGATGCAAACATCTTGCGATATTATTGCCATTCCTTCCTAACTATCCATATCTAAAGGGACTAAAGTTTGACCTTCATTTGTCATTTGTTTTATAGTCTTTCTCTCCATTTTAAAAAATTTCATTAAAATCTTAACTTGGAACATTGGTATAGTGAACTAAACTTTAGGAACTATTTTCATTTAAATTAAACAATTAGGTATGTTAAGCTTCTTGAAGACAGGGGCAGTCTTTCATTTGTGAATGTAACCCTACTGATAAGCATGTACAGTAGCTGGAAAGTAATAAATTTTGTTGATAAATTAATTTGAAACTCTAAAGTATCATACTGATTTTTAAGTTGTTTTCTCTAAGTCGTAGACTCTTAGAGCAGAGATTTAGAGTTGGAAAGGACCATAAAAACATTTGTGTTCAGCCTCCTGACATTTAAAGTGAGGAAACTGAGGCACAGAGTACCTGTCCATGGGGTCTCATAGTTTCTGAAGTATTTGAACCCAGGGCCTCATTTTACTTGTCAATTGCTACAGCCACAAGATGTCACCAGGGTTCTTTGTTTGTTCTGTGATTAAATTCTGTATTTTATTTTCCTTGTTCTGCATTAAAAAAAACCCCAACCAAAAAGCCCCTTAAAAAGTAAAAGTGTTTCCAAGATTGTTTGTGTAGTCCTCATACCTGTTGGTTTTAATTGCATTCTAGTATTCCATTACATTAGTGGATACTAAAATATATTTCACTCTCCCTAGTTGTTAGACATCTAGGTTGTTCTCAGTTTTTTGTCCATTATGATTCTATGAAAATCTATGAACAAAGTCAGTCTCTCTCTCTCTCTCTCTCTCTCTCTCTCTCTCTCTCTCTCTCTCTTTCTTCCTCCCTTTCCTTCCCTTTCCCTCCCTTTCCTTCCCCCTCCTTCCCTCCTTCCTCCCTCCCTCCCTCCACTCCCTCCCTCTCCCCCCCTTTCTCTGTCTCCCCGCCTTCTCTTTTACAATAGAGATTGTAATTGTTAGGTATAAGCACTTCCACCAGCGATGGATCAGTGCACCTGCTCATTCACAACATTGTCAGAATCAAGTTTTGTTCCTTTTAATCATTTCAGTCAATTTGATGAATGGGAGGTGTTTTTATACTATTGTTTTAATTTCCATCCTTTGATAATTATTGACATTTGGTATTTATTCATATGATTATTTAAAATGTCCATTTTCTCTTTGGGAAATGGTTCTTTCATGTTCCTTTGATATTGAAATGGATAATTTTCTTTATGACTTTTGTCCTATTCCATTACTGGGAATAAAAGGACTTCCCACCAGAAGTAGATGGGTCAGTCAGTGCAAAAAGTAAAACTCATTTTATTTTGGTATGTTTATGAGAAGATCTAAATGAGAAGGGCATGTGACTTAATTGGAGATACTCAAAGGAAAGGGGGAGGTAGGGGCAACAAGGCATGGGAACTTATAGCTTTTATACCTTTCACATTGAGTTATACCTGATGTCTCCACAGCAAATTTAAGAAGGAAAAGGAATACAAGGACGGAGGTTACCAAAAAGTTTCAGGAGCAATGGTCTTTAGTCCATTGCTAAAGGAAGCAGTCTACTTACACTGAAAGATTTTTCCTTGGACTTGGTGAATGATTATATCCAAATCTTGTTGGCACTCCTATGATCATAAAACCGTAGATCTAGGGATCCCAGACTCATCGAATCAACCCCTTCATTAACAAGGTATGATACTGAATTCCATGATATTAAACAACTTCCCAAGGTCACCTGGAGGAGAGATTTGACTGCAGATTCTCTGACTACATCACCTCTTGAGCCTGTTAGTTTAGGGTTTATGTGGTTTTGAGGTCAGGATATTTAAGATGTTTTACAGATTTGGGTGGGGACCTATTAAGTTGAGTTTGATTGGTTTCTCACCTCTTAGATCACCAACAGGAAAGTGCTAATCACCTCAGAAACAGACTTCCTGGGCTTTGAAATTTCCAAGCAAAGGAATTCTTATTTATGGGGATGGGCATAGTTGGGTTCAGAAAAAGGATAGAGAAGAAGGTGGAGGTGAAGGCTGTGGTAACAAGCTAAAGTGATCATCCAATGCTTCATAAAGATCCCAGAATCACATGTTGATTTAGAAAACCACATAAACATTATGTTTTATTGTCTTTTTATTTATATCATTTAAACAACTCTCAATTTTTAAATCTAATTTATAGAGCAATGGATCTCAGGTGGAGTCTTTGGCACCTCTAGAATAGGGTATGGATTACCTATTGGATAAAGAAAGACCTGGCAGGAAAAGCCAGAGATTTTCCTAGACTATTAAAGTATTGCAAGAGTTTCTTATATATTTTAGATGTCAGGCTTTGCTGTCAGGTATGCTGTAAATATTTTCTCCAATCTTTTTCTTATCATTATAAGTTTCATTTTGCATAGAAATTTATTTTCATGTAGTCAAGCACATCTGTCTTGTCCCTAATAATTCCTTCTCTTCTTGAATAGAAAACATTAATTTTCCCTCTGAAATTGAGATAGTTTATTTCATTTCCTTGCATTGTTTCTATTTTTTATGTTTCAATCTCTCATTCAGATATATTTTACTTCACTATTGACTTCTTAATGTTATTATCATAATTTTTTATTTATCAAGAAAGCTAAGAGGAATGGAGATATTAGTGCACCTGCCCTCCCCTCCCTACTTAATTTTTTTCAGTTTTTGCAAGAAAATGGGGTTAAGTGACTTGTTCGAGGTCACACAGCTAGGTAATTTTTAAGTATTTGAACTCAGGTTCTCCTGACTTCAGGATCAGTGCTCTATCCATTGGGGCCACCTAGCTGCTCCCCTCCCTACTTAGTTTTAAATTCAAATTCAAATGCTAGTGGGAAGGTCAGATTTTGAGAACCAGGTGACTTATAGGCCATTTGCAGAATAATTTTTCAATAGAAAGGAAGATAAACGCACTGAAAAATGTCCAAAGGATTTGAGGTCATTTAAATAAACATGGGGGAGATTTCATTGGATGATACATTGGACAGTCTTCACAGAAAAACAACTGATGATTCTTTGAGTCACCAATTATTGAAGCGATCTTATCTAGTACTTAGGGGTGGGAGGTCCTTTCCAGCTTCAAAAATTTTTTTCTTAATTATAAACTTAATGTCAACAAATAGGAACATTTTAACATAAAAAGAACAGAAAAGAGAATTATAATGAAATAGTAAATTATAATGTACAGCTTTAAAAATATATATTATACTTATTATGATAAGACAATACCCTATTTGTTTTCCCCTGTTCTGATTTTCTAGTTTCTGTGAAATTTTCTGGAAAATTTTTGTGTTTCATTGACATTCTTTTCTTATTTTTCATCCATGTCATAGTTCAATTCCATTTTTTCCAAATCCCTGCAACTTAGGGAAAACAAATTTATTGCCTTTGTCTGAAGGTTTTTAACTCAATTTACATCACTCGTTCATTACCTCTATGTCAGGAAAAAAAGTGAGAAGTGGGAAGCATGTTTCATTCCTAGTTCTTGGAAACCTTGATTGTCCCCTGTTGCCATGATAAGATTCCTGAAGTTTTTCACAATTATTTTGCTTTATGTTATTTTGGATATTTTGTAAATTGTTCTCAGGGTTCTTCTCGTGTTATTTTTTTTGTCAGTCTTTGAAGGTTTCTTTGAATGTGTCATATCTGTTATTTTTTTTTTTACTGTGCATAGCATTCTGTTAATTTGTTTAGCCACTTCCCCAATTGTTGAACTCTTGCTTTGTTTCAAGTTTTCTTCCAGAAAAAGAGTTGCATAAATATTTTAGTATGGTGGTTCTTTTTCCTTTGTCTTTGACCTCTTTGGGATATATGCCCAGGAGGAATGTTCCTGGATCAAAGGAATAGTGACTTTGGAGGTTGTTTTAAATTGCTTTCCAAAGTGGTTCTCTCAATTCAAAGCTTCAGAAATAGTACATTAGTACTATAACTGGCTTCTCACAACCCTTCCACAAATGTCTTTTCCCAGTCTTATCTTCCTTCTGATATGATGTTTGATAGGTTCCTTCCAATTTGAAACTTTTTTCTAGAAATATTAGAATAGGAGGGATTCCTGGCATATATGTATCTGAAAAATCCTGTGCAAACAACTTTCTGAGCTGTATAAGGAAAGACAGAAATAAATAAAATAGGAGAATGTAAAGGGGAAAATGGATGAAATTACTTAAGATTGTGTGATTCAAATAACCATCCCCTAAATATTTTGTAGAAGAGGACAATTGGCAATGAGTGAATGGATTAATGATAAAATCATTTATTAAGTTTTTATATGACAATGTTCTGTATGTATGAAGAAATGTGAAAATAAAATCAATTTTATTATTAATAGAACATACTTTTTATGGCAGTTTGGTGTGGTATAAAGTGAATAGAACACTGGACTTGGAGTCAGGAAAATATAAGTTCAAATCCTTCCTCAAATACTCTGGACAAGTTACTTGACCTTTCAACCTTAATTTCCTAATATGTAAAATGGGAATAATAATAATAATAATAATAATAATAATGTTTATCCTTCATTTTTTTTAGATTTTTCAAGGCAGTGGGGTTAAGTGGCTTGCCCAAGGCCACACAGCTAGGTCATTATTAAGTGTCTGAGGTCAGATTTGAACCCAGGTACTCCTGACTCCAAGGCTGGTGCTCTATCCCCTGCGCCCCTGTCCTTCATTTTCAAAGATCATGACATCAGGAAGGTGATGTCATGACAAGCATGTGAACTGGATTTGAGTGAGGGGGGACTGTATTAAGTCACCAGCTTCACTTTCTCCTCTAGAGCCATCTGGGTCCAGTGGCCAGATAGAAATCAGGATAACTGGAGATGGCCCTGGATGCCAGGCAGTCAGGGTTAAGTGACTTACCCAAGGTCACAATAGCGAGTAAGAGTCAAGTGTCTGAGACTGAATTTGAACTTCTGTCCTCCTAACTCCAAAGCCAGTGTTCTATCCAATGTGCCACCCAGCTTCCCTATTAATTATTATTAAAATGAGTATGTGATAAAAAAGCACACAAACCTCCAGGGTCATTATGAGGATCATTTGCAATAATTTTTAAAGTTTTAAATATCTTATTTCCTCCCAATTAATGTGTAAAAACGATTTGTAATGCTTTTTATAAAGAGCTTTGCAAACCTTAGAATGCAATATAAATGCGAACTTTATATTATGGGAAACCATGTGCTTTGCCCAGCTACATGTGAAAGGGATGAAAATAAATGTAGAGCATTAGGAAAATTAATGTGGCCCCAAGTGTGGGTCAGAGTTAGTGTGATTAAGTCCAAGGGGGCATATCTTCTTAGCAGATAAACCTAATTATGGATTTGATTATTTCATGAGCTTTCATGAGGGTGAAAGGTATTTATTTCAAGTGTTGCTCTTAGAACCTCATCTGAATTCGAGCTTGAAAAGCTGAAATGTAGCTGTTGAGTTTTCTAGTTTACTGCCGTCATTTCACATCCTTTGAAGAAAGTGACAACCAATGGAGGGCAGTGAATGCTAAGTGGGGATATTAAACATGTCTTGTTGGTGGTGGCAGGCTAATCTCTCCTCATCAGACTGGAAATGATACCCATCTGCAAAGGAGAAGCAACATCTAACATTCATTATATTCCTTGATAGCAGTCTCTGGGGGGAAAAATGATATGTACAGAATGTGAGGATCAACATTTCACTTTTTTTTGACATCTTCTTTAAGGAATCATTTTGAGATGGACTTCCCCTCCTCCCTTGTCCCTCTAGGAAAGACTATACTTATAGTATATAGGATCATCAGAAGCATAGGAGTCATATTGTCTCTACCGCTGTCTATTGTCTGAGTGCCAATGAGTTAAAGCATCTCAGTTTGACTCCCAGCTCTGCTACTTATCATTCATGTGGCCATGGGTATCATTTCACCTTTCTGTTCTTCAGTTTCCTTATCTGTACATTGATGGAATTGTATTAGATGATTTCTCAGGTCCCTTCCAACACTAAACATATCATCCTTCAGGGAGTCTTTCTTTGTCTTTGTGGATAGATATCAAGACTTTTGTATATTTGGATCTAAAAAGAATCATATCTTCATTACATTATAACTTAGTTCCTCTGTAACCCTTTTGTAATTGTTTGTTTTTTTATTTTTTATTTTCTGTATTTAAAAACACTCTTCTGAGAAGGGATCTGTCACCTTTACCAGGTGACCAAAGGGGCCAGGACCCAAAAAACTTGTGGAATTTCTGTAGTTAAATAAAAATTTCAGTTGAACCTCATTTAGTGTTTTTTAAAAAATCTGAAAGAAGATTTAAATTTATAAATTATGATTTATAAATATATTTATATTTTATATTTATATATTTATAAGTATTTTTGAATATATCAAGACCCATGGTCTTCCCCCAGTTCTTCTAATCCTGGGTTGCCGCTCATTTCACTAAGCCATATTGGATTGTCAATTATTTGTAACTAGTTGATGTGGCAATGAACACTTGAAAAAAATCACAATTCCTTTTCTTTGAAAATATGTCATAATTCAGTCTTTTTGGTCATTTTGAAGAGTAGACACTCTACAAATAGTTTGAATTATAAAGATTTTGGCAGATGTAATTTCAGTCATAATACTTTTTATACATGCAGTTTGAATGGTCCCAGACATATGGTGACATATGATTAATGACTGACCATAAGTCACTTTGAAACACATTTATCCACTGTTCTGTATTAGTGATGGAGGGATAAGTTGGAGTTGAGACTCCTGTCTACTCAAATGCATAGAGGGCTTTGCTCCCAGAGCCAAGGTTATGACTATAATAATGGGTAGGCCAATTAATTTTGTTCTGTTCCAAGGTCCCATACTGAACCTCTTGCCCTCAGTCAATTAGTTCACACAGAATAATAACTGATACTTATACAACACCTTAGAGTTTGCAAAATGTTTTTCTACATTATATAATTTGAGATTCATATGAATAACCCTATAAGATAGGTAAGTCCTGCTGGTACTATTCCCATTTCATAGGTGAGGAAACTGAGGATGAGTGATAAAAAGTGATTTGCTATGGGTATATAACTACTAAGTGTCAGAAACAAAATCTGAACCCAGACTTCGTGACATCATATTAATGCCATTTGCCTAATATACTGTACGAATGGGAATCAATCAAGAGTGTGACTAGCTGAATCAGTACAGCATCTATGGGACTGCCTGGACAAACACTTCAAAACTATGTCTCTGATCAATGACCAACAGTCATTATGACATCCTGATCTACAAAGATCAGCATCATATTTTGCCAATTCCTAGAATGTCTACTAAAGAAAAGAAAACAAGTGACTTCTTTTTAAGTTGTTCACATATGAGTTTCTGGTCAAATATTAATCTTGACTACGGTTCTTTTGGGTAAACCTACTATACTAATGTCTACCTTCTTGACTGTGTTCTTAGTTGCTTCTCTTTCCTTTCCTTAAAGAGGTGAAATGGGGTGGTGGAAAGAAGACTAGATTTAGAATTAGGAAATCCCATTTCAAGTATTAGCTCTGGATTTCAAGATTATAACTTTATCCACTGAGCCTCAGTGGACCTATCTGAATAAAAGGGAATTGTAATACTTGCTTTATCTTCCTTCTGGTGGGGAAATCATTTTTGAAGCCTCAGGAAACTGCCAGAAGTCTTTAAACAAAGGCAAGGTGGTCACCTGTAGGTGATGTTATGGGGAGGAGTAAGACTAGATGAACTTTGAGGCCTGATTCAGAGATTCAGAGAACTAGAGAATTGGAAGGGACCACAATGATTATGTAGTTTGGTTGGTTGGTTGCTAGACTGTTGTCCTTCATTCTTGAAGAGGACCAAAATGACATCACTAGGTAAGAGTCTAATCACAATGTATCTGACTATGACCAATCAGATCAATATGAGCTAGGAATGCTTTATCACTGTTTGGACACAAATAGTCCACGTGAATATTTGGTATGATTTCTCTAAATATGTACAACTCACATTTCTTTTGAGCTCAGAGAACACAGCATTTTCTCTGATGAGGGCATGCCATACTGAGTGGTCCTATGCCAGCGATTCTAGTCACTTAGGTCATCTAATTTAAATCCATTCCTGAAAGGAACCCCACTATCCTTTGTTCAACAACTTGTCCTTCAGACTTCTTTTTTAAAAAATAGATATTTTATTTATTTTTTCAACTACATAGTATGGTTGTTTTCAACTATCTTTTATTACAAGGTTGTGAGTTTTACATTTTTCTACCTCCCTCCCTTCCCTTCAAATTGTTCTTGAAGATGGGGAGCCTCCCTCCCCTTTAGGCAGCCAGTTTAGAACAACTCTGATGGTTAGGAAGATTCTCCTAATGTTAAACCTAAATCTGGCTCTTGTGGCTTCTGCTTATTGCTCCTGACTATTCTTTGGGCTTCCAAGTCTATGCTATCTGGAATTCACCTAGATTACTTTTGGAAGACTGGCCATTTGGGCAGAGTATATGTGAAAAACATACAATGTTGTTTATCTGAAGCCATGGAACTCAATTGAGCAGTATAAAAAGGGGCAGCCACAGCAGGGGTGATATCCTGAGGTTGATACCAACTGTCCCCAAAGTGAAAATTGAGAAAATCATGTCTGGAAGGATTCAGCTTTGTAAATGCCAAGAAACAACTTGTTTACCAAATAGAAGCATGTTTCCTTGGATGAAGCATCCTAACTCAGAGGGTGGTTGGAATCCAATCCTTTCTGAATGAGATGAGATGGTAAACCTTCCAACATCTATGTAAGGGTCATCTGACTTGGTGACACCCAATAAATCTTGTTTTCAAGTATATGGGCAGCTAGCACTTGTCTAGTGTTGGCAATATCTCAGGGATTCTTTGTTGGTACTACCTCCTCAGCATCACTGTCTCAGCTAGAATACTTGCTTGACTGACATTTTGGTGTATTATGGATTAGTGAATAAAGAATCGGCATTTAAATAGGGAAGCTCTGAGGTCTAATCTCACCTTTGACTGACGGTGGTGATATGATCTTGGTTAAATCACTGGACTTCTCTAATACTCTGCATTTCCAAAAAGTTGCTTTGGTTGGGGGAGTTTATTGGAGGGTCCCCTTTAGCAGTGAAATCACTGGTCTAGTTCCTCTTTCTCTCCTTACTCTGCTTTATTAAAAACTATTAAATACCCCAGACCCAAGCTCTTATCTTTTCCAGGGAAAATTTGAAAGAGGATTTTTTTTTAGGTTTTTTTTCAAGGTAAATGGGGTTAAGTGGCTTTCCCAAGGCCACACAGCTAGGTAATTATTAAGTGTATGAAGCTAGATTTGAACTCAGGTCCTCCTGACTCCAGGGCTGGTGCTCTATCCACTGAGCCACCTAGCCTTCCTGAAAGAGAATATTTTGAGTAAGCTGTTTTTTTTTTTATCAGTCTAAGGTATATAATTGATCAGTTAACAATGAACAATTTCTAAAGCACCTACTTTGTGCTAAGAGATATTTAAGACATAGTAATGGAAGCCATGGAGCCATGAAGAAGACCTGGGTTCAACATATAATGACTTTATGACCCTGGGCAACTAATTTCACCTCTAAGATGATAAATTGTAGAGAACGTGTTAAACTTTTTGGGTAGAGGGAAAGTTTCCTTTTCTTGGAGTTCCTTTAGTCATCTGAATGACAATCTTTACCTCTTTCCTATTATTTCTTAGAAGTTGGGGGGTACAAAGACAGAAATGAAACAGTCCTTGCCCATAAGTAATCATTTGATTTTTAGATCCTTTCAACAAATATCTTGCAGTAAAACCTCTCCATCCTTCAATTAAATCTAAATCAATTCAACAAACCTTTTTGAAGCCCCTTTTCTATAGCATTTTTGCAGAGAGGTAGATGAATGGGAAAGGGGAATAGGCAGATTGGGAATCCTTCAACTTCTGAGCTCTGCATTCTCCTTTTCTTTTGGAGCTAAGATAGAAGACATCCAGAGAACCAGTGTGGCAGAGTTGGCAATGCAAGCAATAATCAACAAGCATTTGTTTTGAGAAGTTGCCATGGTATTAGGAATAGAGAACCAGTTTTGGAGCTGGATGACCTAACCTGGATTCAAGTCCTAAACTGGTCATTTATTGGCTATGTGACCCTGGCCAAGTCACTTACCATCTAGGTGTCCACAGATAACTGTCAGACTACAAATTGCAGGGGAGCTATAGATCTGTATTGGTGAGGGAGTTTTCTCATTGGAACTCTCCTCCTATTCTGATAATCACAGGGAAGTTAGGTAGTTCAGTGGATAGAGCATGGAGTCAGGAGGTCCTGAGTTCAAATCTAGCCTTAGAGACTTGATACTTACTAGATGTGTGAACTTGGGCAAATCACTTAACCCTGACCGCTTCGCATCCAGGGTTACCTCCAGCTGTCCCGATTCATATCTGACTGCTGTATCAAGATAGCTCCTGAGGAGAAAGCCTCCTGTCACTGATGATAATGATGATGTTTGTCCTACATGTGAGTTAGATTTAGTGAAGAGGTCACCAGCTAAGTCACCAGAGGTGACCAAAAAGCCCATACTGGACCTCCTTTAGAAGGAGAGCAACTTATAAAACCAAGGTATGGATAATATCTCATCATGATTATGAATTAAATGGGGTGTTTACTTTTCCTTATTGAAATGATTAATTATTGAAATAAACATTTGTCTACTGGACCAATTAAATAAAATAATTCCCTAGATAATGAGTCATGTTCTGCTTTGGTTAGTTTTTGTCCTAGCATTCCTTGAATATATCCTAGCAATTAAATTCGGGGTTGACAAATGCTTGGTAAGTTCTTTGACTAAATGTTTCCTGTGCTTCGGTCTGTTAGCCCAACTTGGTCAAAAAGACTGTGAAATGAAATAGCATTCTTGAAATATTCTCGCATTTTTAGTGAGTGTTAACTACTGTCTTTTTACAGGTGATTAACTCTTGCCCTGTGTGCTTTATTCCAGATTATGGCAGGAATTTCTAGAATGTGTTCTGTTAAATAATAAATGGCATTAGCAAGGTCATTTTCTGCCTGAACAAGGGAAAACCTAGCAGTATAAAGCCATGAATTAAAAAAAGATCAATAAAAATGAAAAATAGAAGGCAAGTTTTCTAGGACCTCTTAATCAGGTGTTTCTGATTGAAAAAAAACTCCACATGAAATAAGACTAATTTGCTAATTGCTTCTGCTTTTATCCAATCCTATGAGATGGGGGGAGACATTGTACATCAGTGGAACGTGTGCTGCAATTGGAGGATCTGGGTTCAAATCATGCTACTGTTATTTACTACCAGTGACCTTGGGCATGCAACATAACTTCATCTAAAGTAGACTTTGGTATCCTAATAAGTAAATGAAAAATTAAAAAAAAGGAGGCTGCTGGTGGTCTGGCAGATAGACTTTGGAAAGACCAGAGTTTGGATTCTGTTGCAGACACTAGCTGTATGACTCCAGGAAAGTCTTCGTTATGCCTCAGTTTCCTCATTTATAAATTTGGATTAATAATAACACTACTCAAAGGGTTGTTGTGAGGATCAAGTGAACTAATATATATTAAGTGCTTTGCAAACCTTAAAGTAATATATATATGTTTATCATCATTATAATTATGATTATGTGTTTATCATGATCACTTTTGATAAACATATAATAATCATAATTATAATGATGATATATATATATATATATAACTATAAAGCTTGCAAACACTTAATTTATATTAATATACATTAGTAAATATGACTTAAAAGTGACAGGTGAATTAGATGACCTCTAAGATCCTTTCTAGCTCTAAGCTGGAATGATATAAAATCAAATTTGACTGATTAAAGGTACACAATTTAACATTTCAAACTAGTTAAGAAAAGGAACATAAGAATTGTGAATTTCACATTTGTAATGCTCTTATCATCTGATTGGATGATAAAACAGAAGCTTTGGATTAAAAAAAATGGTTTCTAATGCTATATTGATGGACTCAGATGGGTAAGAGAAATCCTAGCACTTAGAGATAGAAATGGGTGAAGAGGTCATCTAGCTGAACCCTTTCATTGTAGAGATGAAGAGAGGGAGATCAAGAGAAGGGAAATGACTCACCTACAGTCATTCAGGCAGTGGATAGAAGAGCCAGGATTTGCATTTGTGCTCTCCTACTATGCCAGTCATAGACCTGTTTTCCTCAGCTATATTTCAAGAACACTTTAAGGTTTGCAAAGTTCTTTGGATATGGTATCTCATTTGATCCCCTTAACAGCCCTGGGAGATGGGGCTATTATTAACCCCATTTTACAGATAAGGAAACTGAAGCTTAGATGTGACTTGGCCAAATAGGCAAGGTTTGAGGTAGGACTGGAACTCATGTCTTCCTTCCTCCAAGTCCAGTTTTCCATCTATAGCATCATCCGATTGCCTTGCAGGATAATTTTAAAAGGATGCTATACTGATCAATTGGTTAAATCATCTTCATATGAAGGGGGAAAGTCAGAATGTGATTCCCACAGAGAATGAGAGAATTTGCTAGATATACTGCTCCAGGTCATTAAATCCTTGATGAAAAAAAAACCCCACAGACACACACACACACAAACACACACGCACACACAAACACACACACACACACACACACACACATACACATACACAAATCTATTGACTTAAATTTTCCTTTCTGGGAAGCAGAGAAAACAGTGCATGTCAAATGCACTGACAAAAAGATCAGTGACATGACTGTCTGCAAAAAAGGGGCAAAGAACTAGATCATTTTTGGTAATTTTATGGCTCTTGAGATATCATTTTAGTCCTTAGTTAGAAGACTGAAGATCAGAAATCAGATTTTAAATTGCTGGCTGAGGAAATGAGATGGAGAGAATTTGGCCTGCTTGAGTGATCTTGTCCTCTCTTTACTGGAATCAGAGATCTCAGACTGTATTGTATTCTTCAACTAATACATGTGTGAGATTATGCTGTAGTAGATTGTATTGTAATCTTTAGCTAATACCATTTGTGTGTGTAAGTGTGATTATGCTGTTGATTACCAAGCAGCATAGAATTAAAATGACTTGAAAATATGCCAAAATTCTGATTATCCATTTTCTGTCCCATCTCATTTCCAAGAATATTAATAACTTTTAACTATCCATTTGTTGATATTTTATTTTGAAGAAATTGATTCCTAGGTCAGGGCTAAATGAATACATATTCACATGATGAAAGAAAAGCATTCTCTAAAATTAAAGTTAGCTGAATCTTGAAGTTATTAAAAATCACTAAGCAAAAAAAAAGTTTCAGTGATTAGAGGTTGCTTAATTAGCCATCTTCTGACATGATTTCCTGTTTATCCTATTTTCCAATTAGCCCAGTTCCTTAGGGGCAGGAACACTGTTTTCCAGTATGTGTAAAGGCCTGTGTACAGGGAAAGTATTCAGTGAAATGACAGATAAGAATATTGTTGTATTAAAAAGGGAAGGTACTTACCAGTAGAGAAAACTGGTTAAGAAGGTGGCACTATGTTGAGTGTATGTCCCATCTGGAAGGAATCAATAAAACATTATTTCGAATTCATCTGCACTGGGAATGCCATATTATAGTTTTGTTACCAGACTGTCAAAAGGGAGGTCTTGAGAAGAACAATCCAATGAGACATTGGGTTAATCTCTTCACTGCTTTGGTCTAAGTCTTAATACTTGGTGGTTTTTTTTTTTTAGGTTTTTGTAAGGCAAACAGGGTTAAGTGGCTTGCCCAAGGCCACACAGCTAGGTAATTATTAAGTGTCTGAGACCGGATTTGAACCCAGGTACTTCTGACTCCAGGGCCAGTGCTTTATCCACTACGACACCTAGCCACCCCCTAAGTCTTAATACTTGTAAAATAGGAGTTGGGCTCATTGATTTATAATGGCCCCTTCTGATTTGAATCCGATGATTATCAAAGAGTCTTGGGAAGAAAGCTGAAGACCACAATATGTGACAAGATGGAGAGGCAGTTGGGCATAGTGGGGGAGGTGTTTCTTTCTTATCTTTTTCTTCCTTCCCTCAGAAGAAAGGAAGGAACGACTTGGTATTATCTATTTGCAATATTTCCTTATACATCTTCTCAGTGAAATTTAATGCAACGCTTCCTTCTACCCCCAATACATAACTTTCCTTTACATTCTAATTTAATCTTGTTTATTCAAAAGAAGCTTTTCAGTATCATATCATCAAAATTATCCACTTTATCTTCCATGATCCCAGAATACTTTTTATTCTAAGAGATGACAGAAGTTAAGGTAGGTTAGTAAATGTTTAAATTCCTGCATGTTAGATCCATAATAGGGTATATTCAGAGAAATTGGAGCTAGATTGATGTCATATAGACATATATATGTATATATATATATAATGTATGCATTTCTAAAATATATATCTTTACACAGACAATGTACTGCAACCTCTTATAATATTTAGTGGACACACATGCTCAGACCCCCACACACATAATTTTCCTATAGGAAAAAAGTAAGCTCTTTAAGGGCAGGAACAATAATTGTTTTTTTATATACTAAGGGCAGGAACAATAATTGGTTTTTTATATACCCATTGCTAACAAAGAACTGAACTCCATCAAATGGAATTAGATTAAATAGGTTACTTACAGATCAAGTTGTATAATACAATAAAATGTAGATTATAGGATGAAAAAATTAGGGGATCAAGATGGTTTAGAATTCTCCTGGATGGTTTCAAAGAAAAAGGGGTAGTGGAGTCTTGAAATAAAGATGCTTTATGAACAGATGGAGAAAAACAATGATGTATTGCTGTTTGGGGGGGGCAGAGATTAGCAAAGGTATAGAAGTTGGATTGAGCATGACATTTGATGGGACATCCAAAGTTCAAACTGAGCAGATTAGAAGTTTGGGATGGATAATGTAGTTGGATTGCTTTGATGAACCCTGGAGATGTTCATTGAAACCATGTTAGAAGGTGATTTTTC
Source organism: Macrotis lagotis (assembly GCF_037893015.1). Classification (NCBI taxonomy): domain Eukaryota; kingdom Metazoa; phylum Chordata; class Mammalia; order Peramelemorphia; family Peramelidae; genus Macrotis; species Macrotis lagotis. Next base: position 163,949,320 of record NC_133665.1, read on the forward strand.
TACACAGCAAGTGTAGATAGAATATTTCAGGGTTAAAGACCAAGCTTGCCTTTGTAAATTTCCTTTAAAAGTCCAAATTATTCTTCTGATGGTAATTATCCTGCTGTAATAAGAGTCATTTAAATATAATGTTGTAAGGCAAAAGGAGATTAGTCAAACAGTATTGCCAAAAAGGGTACTTTGAGTTTGTGATTTGATTTTAAAACAAAGAAACAAAAAAAAATCTCCTGCCCTACAGTTTGTTTCCTTTTTGAAAACATACTCCACTTTGTAGAGGCAGTTGTTGATGCAAAGGATAGAGAAGTAGAACTGAATCAGAAAGATCTGAATTTGGATTTAACTTCAGATACTTAATGCATGAACCTGGATAAGTCACTTAACTTCTATTTGCCTCAGTGTGAATGTTAATGTTTTTGTCCTTCATTTTCAAAGAAGACCACAACATCAGGGAAGTGATGCCATGACAAGCACGTGAATTGGATTCAAGTTGGGGGGGGGGCTGTGCTTTGTCACCAGCCTTACTTTCTCCTCCGGAGTCATCTGGATCCAGTGGCCAGATATGAATCAGGATGACTGGAGGTGACCCTGGGAGGAAATCAGGGTTAAGTGATTGCCCAAGGTCACAGCTAGTAAAAGTCAAGAGTCTGATGCCTCAGTGTGAAATAGGGATAATAACGGAACCTACAGGGTTGTTATGAGGATAAAATGAGATTGTATTTGTAAAAGCAGTTAGTATAGTGCTTGGCACATAGTCAGAGGTTATATAGACAGATGGTGCTGGACCTAGAGTCAAGAAGACTCCTCTTCCTGAGTTCAAATCTGGCCTTAGACATTTTCTAGTTATGTGATCCTGGGCAAATCATTCAATCTTGCTTGCCTCAGTTTTCTCATTGCAAAAAAGATCCTGGTCCTTGTTTTTTTGTAGAAGATCATGACTTCAGGGAAGTGATGCCATGACATGCACATGAAGTGAGATGGGGCTTGGCAAAGTCACCAGCCTCACTCTTTCCTTCAGAGCCATCTGGGTCCAGTAGCCAGACATAAATCAGGGTGACTGGAAATGACCCTGGAGGCAATCAGGGTTAAGTGACTTGCCCAAGGTCACACAGCTGGGGTCTGAGGTCGCATTTGAACTCAGCTCCTTCTGACTTCAGGCACTCTACTTAGTGTGCCATCTAGCTGCTGGAGAAAGAAATGGCAAACTACTCCAGTTTCTTTACCAAGAAAATCCCAAATGTGGTCATGAAGAGTTGACTATGACTGAAACAGCTGAACAACAGTAAATGGTGCTATATATGTTTGATTGTTCCCTTTCTCCATAGAAATCTGCCTCCAGGGCTTCATTATGATTTTGAGGTGACCCTGGGTCCCCCAAAATTAGGTAGCAGACCCTAAGCTACTATTAATTCAGTTCAATTTGAATAAACATTTATTTATTGGTTGCTATTTGTTAAGGCTATGAATCTATACTATTGGAAGACTGAGTCTATAATCAGAGTATTAGCCCACTTGAATACAGAGACACCCATTGCTAGTATGGTGACCACTGAGGTCATCGATTTGGAGCTGGGAGGAACATCAGAGATCATTGAGCCCCACTCTTTTACATTACAAAAAGAGGAAACTGAGGACTAGGGACATCAAGTGTCTGTCCCAAGGTTATTCAGAAAGCCAGTGTCAGGTCTAAAATTGGAAGCAGGTCCTCCCTGATTCTACATCCAGCACTTTTCCATTGTATATGCTGACCACAGATACATATATCTGACCCCAGAACCCAGATGGCTCTGGAGGAGAAAGTGAGGCTGGTGATGGTACAGCACCCCTCACTCAAATCCAATTAATTTGCTTGACATAGTTAGTTGTCATGATCTTCTTTGAGAATAAATGACAAATGGGCAGCTAGGTGGCACAGTGGATAGAGCACTGGCCCTGGAGTCAGGAGTACCTGAGTTCAAATCTGGCCTCAGACACTTAATAATTACCTAGCTGTGTGGCCTTGGGCAAGCCATTTAACCCCATTGCCTTGCAAAAATCTAAAAAAAATTCTCTTGAGAATAAATGACAAATATCATCATTATCACCATCACCATCACCATCACCATCACCATCACCATCACCATCACCATCACCATCACCATCACCATCACCGTCACCGTCACCATCACCATCGCCACCCCTATGAGATTGTGTTCATGGATCATGCCCTTCCATGATAGATATTCAAAAGCTTAGACTAAGCTGAGATGAAGTTTGGGAAATTGTGGGTGTTTGATATCTCTGTCATAGAACTAGTATCAAATAAGCTAACATCTAAACTGCGCTGTAAATCTAAAAGTTGTATATAAAAGCTAGTTATTAGTAGTAGAAGAAGCTTTTGTTCAGTTGTATTTCAGTCAGTTCTGAGTCTGTCCCCATTTTTGTGATTTTCTTGATAAAAGATACTGGAATAGTTTGCTATTTCCTTCTCCAACTCATTTTACAGATGAGGAGACTGAGGCAAATCAGGTGAAGTGACTTGCCCAGGGTTACACAACTGCAAATGACTGAGGCCAGATTTGAACAAAGGAAAATGAGTCTTCCTCACTCCAGATCAAGTGTTCTATCCACTGTGCCACCTAACTGCCTCAATTAGTAGAACTAATAAGTATCAGAGATGGGAACTGAAGAGAGGTCCTAACCAATTCCAAGATAAAATATCAAATTTGAAAGTTGAAATAATTATGCAATTATCTGAACCATCTGAAAGCTGATGAATACAATTAATCTTGTATGAGAATGAATCCTTTGGGAGAAGTTTCCAAGGTGATAAATAGTGAATGAACAAATGATAGGAAGAGATGATGGATTTGGGGAAGAGGAAAAAAACCAGGTAAACACATTGGAAAAAAGGAATTTCAGAGCTGTCAAAAGAAGAGCATCAGATCCAACTATGCATTCATTCATTCATTTACTTGGCATCTCCTTGAAATTCTCTGAATTCAGGTTTTGACAACACATTCAAAGGCAAAATTAATCTTGTTGACATTCCTTCCTCAAAAGGGATTCCCTAGGCATCTTTTTGGGTGGCATTCTTGACAATGGAGTAGGTGGAATTTGGAAAGTGGCTTTTTTCTATTTGATATGTTCCACTATTAAAACATACCATTAACTGGACCAAATTGGCCCCTAACCTCTAGCCTGTGGATAGACAGAGCCAGACAAAGCAGTCTAGAGATAGGAGAGTCCAGAATCAAATAGTTTTAATTTTAAAGTGAGGGGAAATAGCTTGCAAGAAAGGAGGGAAATGTGCCAGAGCCCTCTCCCTAGTTGGGGGACCTGCTTTAGTGTGGCCAAATCTCAATACTTATACCAATGGCGTGACAGTGATGGATAGCAGCAACAGTGTGACAAGTATGATTCATTAGCAGGGCTTCATGACCAGTACTCGTTCAAGCTTGACCAGTGCTTGCCCAGGTTCAGAGGATACTCTTGGTGCTGGTCAAAGCAATGTAATTATTCTGTGATTTTGCCAGAGGCTGAGATCAACCAGTGGTTGAGTGCAAAGGATTGTTGTTATGCCAAGTTCAAAGCATAGCTTGTTTGTTGGACCTTAGCTTTAGAAAACAGGGTGTCTCCTAATATCTTGACAGTTCCCAGGCATCAAAGTTAGTTTGTCAGATGATCTACTGAGGTGGAACAGAAAACAAGGAGGGAGGGTTTACTGGTGGTGGCATCCATCCTAGTGAACTGGCAGAGGTTGCCAACTGACTCTTGAGAGGAAGGAGACAGGCACCATTACTTCCAGCCATCCTCTGTGTTAAGAGAAGGCATTACTTGTTGAATCTGTGTGGACATGACATGGAGTATGGATTGGGGAATTGGAGGGAATGGGTGGCATCAGAAGAAGGAGCCAGAGGGTTTGACCTATTGGCCAGCAACTATCCTTTAAACTATGTGCACAGTACTGATCCTCATCAGACTAGATGTTTTGACATTTAAGTCTTTTCCCCCAATCTGGCTTCTTGACTCACACTTTTCTAGGTTTTTCCTAATACTATTACCCATCATTCAATGGGATTCAAATTAATACAACAAGCACTTAATGACTCCTGTTTGCCATGCATTGTAAATACAAGAAAAAAAAGAAAAAAATGTGTCCTGTAGGAGCTTACATTATTCTTAGGAGGATGCTGGGGAGATGTTTCAAGATATTACAAGATGCCTTGAAATACAAGAGACCAATACAAAAATTTAAAGGATAGAGCAAATAACTTTTTGTTGTTGTCTTTATTGTTGTTATTTTGGCTAGCTCCAAATACAGTATCAAAGCAACCCGGCTTTGCTGTTGACAGATATGTATAATAAAGGCAGCAAAATCTGAGGAACACTGAGCTTGCCTCCTTAGCTTATTTCTTTCAGTTACTTAGGTTCTTTAATCAACTAAGCTAGAGAGAATTTTGGGGATAGCTAAGCCTAAATTTGATGAGGTTCTATAAGAGAAGGCTTTGATATCTATTGAGACATTGTCTTTGACAAGAAAAAACAAATCATTATTTGCTTGCCACTTTGCCCTTGTCAGTAAGTGCTAGGTTCTAGCTATCCAAACCTAACAGCCTGGCTTCCATCCTTGGAACCAAAATGAGTTCTGCGGTTGATTCATGTTGACCGTGTGACCCTCCTCTTAGTGTCGCAGACAACTTCCTAACACAGGGTTCTTCACGTTTTCTCTGTGTCCTTGATCTCTTTGGCAGTCTAAGGTCATCTATGGATTCCTCAGAAAATTGTTTTTAAGTGTATGAAATAATATGCATAGGATTACATAAAAAATCAATTACAAGGGGCGGCTAGGTGGTGCAGTGGATAAAGCACTGGCCTTGGAGTCAGGAGTATCTGGGTTCAAATCCGGTCTCAGACACTTAATAATGACCTAGCTGTGTGGCCTTGGGCAAGCTACTTAACCCCATTTGCCTTGCAAAAACCTAAAAAAAATCAATTACATTAAAATACAGCTGTCTCTCTCTATAAAGATATATACATAAATATATTATTTATATATTATAAATATATATTATTATATTATATTAAATATAATAAACATTTGTATAGATATAGATATATAAAAAGTTCATGGATTCCAGATAGGACTAACCATCACATAGAACTACAAGTTACAGAAAAGATGCTGACTTCAGAGGTAGAAGGACTTTTCTTGACCCAAATCCCTTATATCAGTGATTCACAGGTCTAGTACTTTGGAATCGTAGAAAGGTCACATACTTCCTTTGTGACCTTGGGTAAATCACCTCAGTTTTGTCATATGTAATATGAGGACAATAATAACACCTATGTCCCCGAGGTATTGTAAGGAGAAAATGAGATAATATTTATAGAGTGTTTCCACAGAGTTTAAAGAACTGTGTAAATGCTGGCCATCTCTAATTCGCTTATTTTATAAATGAGAGAACTGTCTAGAACAAAGGGATTTGCCAAGGGTCCTGTAAGGAATATGGGGGCTTTTTGACTTTGATGTGGGTTTTTTTCTCTTTCTTTATGTTTAGCCTTTTTTGCTCCTGACTAGCAGTCTGCACAGACAGCAAAGCTCCACCAAATTGTGGCATTCAGTCATGACCAACATTGACTTTACTTGACTTAGCTTGGCTGAGCCTTGGATAAGATCACATCATTACGTCTGGGACTAAGTTTTTTCAGTTTGGTGGGATCTGTTAGAACAAAAAGGTAACCTTTGAGAATCCAGTGTCATCTCTGTGGACTAGAGGAGGCAAATAATTAGTGTTAGATTATTATTAATTATTAAGACATTAGTTATTATTAATGACAAAATCATCAACATTATCAACAATAATGATGGAAGGAGAATTGAGTTTGGAGATAGAACCAGAGTTCAAATTCTGATTCTGCCCTATACTATTTATGTGACTTTGGGTAAGTTATTTAATTTCTCTGGGTTTTGGTTTCCTTATCTTGAAAATGAAGAGACTAGATGGCCTCAAATTCCAAGATGCTTTGACCTGAGCATCTTGGAATTTGCACTTGCACACTCCATGCCTCAGTTTCTCTATCTGTAAATTAGAGAATTGGGCTAAATGATAATTAAGTTGAAATATCTTTTTTAAAATTTAAGGCAATGGGGCTGTGACTTGCCCAAGGTCACACAGCTAGGCAGTTAAGTACCTGAGGTCAGATTTGAACTCAGGTCCTCCTGACTCCAGGGTGGTACTCTTTCTACTCTGCAACATAAAGGAGTAGGTTTCAATTCAGCTCATTTAATTTAACATTTATTAAGCACCTACTTTATACCAGGCAGGCTGTGAAGGATTAAGAACCCCTGATCTAGAGGTTATGGTGTAGGGGAGTGAAATGGTCAGGCATGTGTTTTTAGGAATAGCAATTTGAAAAATGTGTGATGGGTGGGTTGGAGGAAGGGAGACAAATTAATGGGCTATTGATAGCTTGGGTAAAATGGTCCTTTGTACAAAGGTCAAAGTTTACTAAGCATTTTGGGTTTTGAAGTCAAATGCCTGAGAGTTTTCATTGCCAGTGTTGAAGGTTATAGTAGGAATTTTGAAAAGATAGATCAAGAAGGCTCAGAGGAAAGGAAGCTGAAGAGTAGAGCAGTGAAAAGCTTGTGGTGGTTGGGGTCCTTGAGGACTTCTAGCTGCATGCCTCTCAAGACAATGGACTGAGTGTAGAAGACTTTCAGTTTCTGCTTTTCAAATATTATGCTGGTGAGTTAACACTAATATTGAGAACCTGATGAGTTACCATTTTTTAAAAAAATAATCAACTTTTAAACATTTAAAGAAATTAAGTTCCAAATTCTCTCCTTGTCCCTCTTTCATCCATTTAGAAGACAAGCAATAAATATAAATTATATATAGAAAGTTAAGTAAATATATATATTTCCATATTATCTATGTTGCAAAAAGGAACAATAAATAGCAACAAAAAATAAAGTAATTCTTTAGTTCTTTCTCTGGAGTTGGGTAATATTTTTCACCATGGGTTCTTTGGAATTATCTTAGATCATTATATTAATCAGAGTAGCTATCACAGTTAATCATTATTACAATATTGCTCTTACTGTGTTCAATATTCTTGTGGTTCTGCTCACTTCATTTTACATTAGTTTGTATAAGTCTTCCCAGGTTTTTCTGGAGGAGTTATCATTTCTAAAGAATTGCTGAAAAGTTCCTCTTGCTCTTCACTTCTCTAAACCTCCTTCACATAAGGTAGAAGAGATTAGACATAATACATGAAGCGATAGAAGACCTGTGTCTTCTGATTTCATGTCTTAATAGGTAGATTGAGGGAAAACTTGGTCTAAGCTTTTTTCCCCTCACCTACAGGCTTAGAGGAATTTTTGCCTCCTCACTCAATGTGAGGAAAGAGATAGACTTCATGAGAGTCATTTGCCTGCACACCCATACCCATTCCCTTCCAACAGTCAATCGAAAAGGAAGTGGATTGTAAATAGTGATAGCATATTTGGGCAAATTCTGAAATGGAATATAGGTCCTCCATAATGTAATGGAAGCTCACCAGATAATCAGGGAAGTGTGTTGAGGGACTAGCAGGGGAGACAGAATTGAGCCTCACCTCTGATTGTGAAGGGTAGCATCCTAGAATCATATGGGGATTGCATCAGGTACAGCACAATGGGCATTCATCTAAGTTGGGTTCTCATTATCTAGTTCCCCATTATATTAGCATTAATGAGCTCTCTCAAATGTTGGGAAGAGGACAAAGTGAATTTGTGGGACCATTCCCCTTAGACTTAAAATAGTGATCTCTCTTGGGGTTGCTAGCATGCCCTAGGACTTCAAATGAATCAATAATGCTATTGTGATGGTTCAGGGGAGAAGTGATGAGGATCTGAGCTAAGATGTTGGCCAACTGAGTGGAGAGAAGTGAATGAATTAGACAGATGTCCTGGAAATAGGAACAACAAAACTTGGAAACTGAATGGGTTTGTAAAGTAAGGGATAGAGGCATCGTGTGAAGATGATTCCTATGTTGCAAAAGTGGGAGAACAGGAAGATTGTGGTACCCTCAACAGAAATAGAGACACTGAGAAGGGGGAAGATTTTGGGGAAAAGATGAATTCTGTTTGAGAAATGTTGAGTTGGAGATGCCCATGGGACATTCAGTTAGAAATATGTGAATGCATGAGAGAGATCAGGGAAGCAAGGGGTTGGGATATGCTTGAATGTGAGGAATGCCAAAGAGGCATTCCCAGAATGAAGCAGTTCTTTGGTTCTAATTAGAATGTTGGACACCCTCCCTCTCCCAGGATAATCTCATGGATTTTGTCACAACTAGGAATGGTTGATAATAACGTGACAAGCATTTATTAAGTGCTTACTGTGTACCAGACATTGGACTAAATGTTGAGGAGAAAAAGAAAGGCAAAAACAGTTCTTGCCTTTGAGGAGTTTGCAGTCTAATGGAGGAGACAGTATGCAAAGGGCTCTCTCTCTCTCTCTTTCTATATATATATATATATATATATATATATATATATATATATATATATATATATATGTGTGTGTGTGTGTGTGTGTATATATATATATATATGTGTGTATATATATATATACATACATATGATATTTGAAGATTAGATTGGAGGTAATCTGGAAAGGATTTCAGAAGGGATCTACTCAATTAGAGAGAAATTCAGTTCAAATAAAAAAATATCCATTGAAATGGAAGATGAAATAAGTGGAGAGAAACTGGAGCCATTATATTTTTCATTGTTTTCTTCTCCATTTACTGGGGCCTATGTTAGTCCATCATTACTTATTTTCCAAAGATCATGGAGATAGAAGGGCTTTTAGAGGTCATCTATCCTAATCCTTTACAGGAATCTTTAGTCACCTCAATGATATTCCCAATAAATGGTCATCCTGTGCTTCCTTCAACTACAGAGGCTACACTTGGACCATAAGTGACAGAAAGCATTCTATTTACTAAAATGGCCCATTGCATTTCTAGATTGCCCCTAATTGTTAGAAACTTCAGCCTTCTAATTTCTCATTGGAAAGAAGTTAGATGACCTTGTTTGTCTCTCTGACTTGCCCATCAAGTCTTCCTTGCACATATCTCAGTACCAATGCCTTCCTCTGACTGTAGCTAAGATTCTGTCAGGTCTATTAAACTCTGGGCTAAGCCCACAGAGCTGCTTACTTTAGTCTTTCCCTTTTAATTGTACCCCAAAGACGAAAAAAGCCTTTGAAAAATGACTCTGCATAGAAAGGATCAACTGATCTCAATGTCAACACTTCTAACAGAGATTGGAAAGCAGGGCCTGGGGCCATGGGGAAGAGAAAGAAGAAACCAGCCATGCATTTTAAAAGTTAGAGAAACATTTTTCAATATGAAAGGGTTATGGTTTAGATTTGGGCATGAATGAGAGCTTGGGTAGATCTTGACATTGGGAAATGATTTTATTCATTTCTATTTGCATATATTAAAAGAGTCAATGCATACCTCAACTATTGAGTGGTCCATATTTTGCCCCTTTGGGAATGACTTTCCTTGTACCTATGATAAATGATTTCAAATGTCATTAAATATCGCTGTGATATTGTTTTATTAATTATGGATGTCATAATTAATGACTGGTTCAAAATATCATTAACTAGCATTATACTATTAATAGTTTTTAGTGACATTTGGAATGAGCTGTTAATTATCACATCCATAATTAATGAAATATAGTTAAAATAATATTTTGTCATAATTTAAGATTGACCTATATTTATTTTATTGATCCAAGCATTCATTTCAATATTGCAGTCATTTGTGCATCTGTTTTATTCTTTCCCCTCCATCCCTGCCACTAGTTTAAAACTTCTTAGAAGACGGAAAGTCTCTCATTCATCCTTTTATTCCTTGATCAGAAAGGGCATTACATAAATATTATTCAATCCTAAATTCATATATTTGAGAACAAAACCAGCATCTTCTTTGTTTCTTTGTAAGTCTTCATGGTGATAACTATGCTATGAAGAGCTCACTGCAATAAATAATCGTTGATTGATTGATTGATTGGATCAGATCCCTGGCTCTAACATCTCTTTTTAGATTGAGTTTAAATTAAGTTCACCCTACATTCTACCTGGCAGACTTGTTGTCCTTCTGTAGGACATGGCTCTCCCTTGCCCATATCCTTTGTACAGAACTCATAACCCTCACATCTGAAAAGCAATCCCCTCTTGTAATTTTTGGAACTCCTAATTTCCTTCATGATCATCTACTATCTGCAGTCTTTCCTGATTTCAGGAAAGCATCTACTTAGGGAACAGCTACTCTGTGATAGGAACTCTGATGCCTCTCCACTTATTAATACTTGTTTAATCTCACCTTGCCTTTATTTTTTATTTTCATAGCTGTATGCATCTTATTTTCTTTCAGTGAATGTAAGCTCCTTGAAGGATGGAGTTGTTTATTTCTTTTTTGTTCTTTGTATCTTCATATATCTTTGTATCTTCACACTATGACTGGCACTTGGTACTTTTTAAAACCTCTAGCTTTGAATTGATTTGAAGAACTTGCTATGTGACTATGGACAAGTCATTTAAGTTATCAGAATCTCCGTGTTTACTTCTACAGAATGGGTATGCTAATACTGAACTATCTAACTCTCCAAGGTATGTATGAAGGATCAGGTATGCATGAAGGAAAGAATAAAAAAGTTTTTATTAGACATCTACAATGAACCAAGAACTTTGCTAAGTACTAGTGGGTGCAAAAAAGACAAAAATCAAATGTACAATTATATATTTTTATTATACTATGTTATAGAAATGCTTGTTTTATTCTAAAATTTTAAAATAGAATAAATAAAAAGTTAAAAAACCAACAAATGTGTGAATTTGACTCTATTCACTACACAAAACTGCTTCTCATACATTTATGAAAGAGTAAAGGGAGGCTCCTGTTCACAGAAATGAAAGCTTCTAATAATTCTGGGCCCACTACTTTCCCACTGAGTTTTCAAAAAAATTTTTTTAGTTTTTTTTAAGGCAATGGGGTTAAGTGACTTGCCCAAGGTCACACAATTAGGTAATTATTAAGTGCCTGAGGCCAGATTTGAACTCAGGTACTCCTGACTCCAGGGCTGGTGCTCTATTCACTGTGCCATCTAGCTGCCCCTGAATTTCCAAAATTTCAAAGTCTATTGTCCATTACTACAGTTCCCTTTCCTCCACCCAAATGACCTACTGGTAAATAGTAAGTATCCATTAAATCATATAAGAGGTTGATTGGAAAAAAAACCCCATCATGGGGAACTTGAGATTTGGATAAATCTTCATTAGCCCAGAGAATTAATATCCCCGCCAAGTTCTTTCCCTAGAAAGAGGAAGGTGAGAGCAGTCGAACTGATTAGGGTTTGGAGGAAGGGAAGGGGATTGGATTGGATTATAGAAGGCCTAGTACATCCATTGTTCCATCCTGTGGGACCACTACCTCCTCTGAGGCAATACTCACAGTTAAATAAATTTCCTTTTGTTCTGAAATGACTAGAATAGTAGTTATTAGAGACAGACAATACAACCTTTATGAGCTAGAACCACAACGGAGTGTAAAGGAATAGCATTTTTAGTAGAGAATGCATGTTCATATTCCATCTCTGACACTTGCTATTTGACCTTGGGCAAACCTAACAGCCTAACATCTCTGGATCTTGGTTCCCTCATCTCACATACATCAAAATGTATAGGAGAGGCAGTGTTAATGCTGTTTTCTCTAACATTCCTTCTAAATCTAAAGCTACATTATTATGAGATTTAGACACTAGAGAAGAGAATAATTCACTTTTCTTCATTGGCCCAGTCTTGGTATATGGTAAGCACTGAAGAAATATTATTGACTAACAGATACTGGAAATTAATTTGCCATTCAAAAGCACTCATGGTGGCTTGAGAATTTGACTCATTCTGAGAGTGTCTGAAATCTAGTGAAGCCCTTGTTTTTTAAATGTAAGGAATACCTTCAGACAAAATCAATAGCTCTATTTTTATGCAACAAACCAGACTTAGAGAGGGACTTGGGACAGGTCATACAACTTCTTTTATCCTTTTCAGTTGTTTCTTAATAGGGTAACTAGGTGCTATAGTGAATAGATTACCTAGTCTGGAGTCAGGAAGACTCTTTCTGAATTCAAATCTGATCTCAGTCACATAATAGTTGTGTGATGCTGAACAAGTCCCTTCACCCTGTTTGCTGTAGTTTCCTCATCTATAAAATGAAATGGAGAATGAAATGGCAAACCACTCCAGTATCTTTGTGTAGAAAACTCCAACTGCGATCACAGACATGCCTGAAATGACTAAACAACAACAAAATTTTTCTCATTTCCAATATGCTTGGATGAAACACTAAAATATTGAAAGGGAAGGAAGAAATAGAGGAAGGGTCCCAGATTTGGACCTGTCAAGAAATATTTCATTACTTTTGCATAATTTGGTAAACAAATGTGCAATTTGCTTTGGGAATTCTTCTTTCAAATTATGTGAGATCCTGCATTTGTTGGTATATTGGATTGAGCTTCAGTATTTAAGTGGATCTCTGCCATATTCAATTGGGGCAGTTATCAGTCAATGTGTCTTTCAAACCAATGTTTGCCAAATTTTGTTAACTTTATTGTGTGTATCCTCTTGGCTTGGTCTATTTCCATAGCCTCCAACCTGATGCAGGTCTTCCTTTTTACCTCTTCCTTGGACGATTACAATAACATATCATTTGAACTCTTTGCGTCTGTCTGTCTTTTCCAGTGAATCTTCTATACAGCTACTAAACTGGATTTCCTAAAGCATAGATCTGAGTATGTCACTCTGCTGCTCAAGAAACTTTGGTGGCTCCCTTCTGCTAAGATAAAATAGAAACTCTGCTGTTTGACCTTTAAAGTCCTTTGCAGTTTGACTGCAACATCCCCCCCCCCCTAAGCTCTCCCTTATGCACCCTGTTCTAGCAAAGTCCTCCTCTATACTGTTCCTTGGAGGTCATAGTTTTTCTTGACTTGTGAGCTAGCTGCTCCTCATTCCTGAAATGCTCTTCTTCTCATCTTTTGAAATTCTTACCTTCATTTAAGGTTTAAATAAAGGTCATTCTTTTACAAGAGTGTGATTCCTTCAGTTGTCAATATCCTCTCCCCCCATTACTTTATATTTATTGAATTTGAGTATATTTTGTATTTCTTTTTTCTGTGTACATATTATGATGCTCTTCTCCCCCTCCAATAGAATGTAAGCTTCTTGAGGGCAGGGATTATTTTCTTTTTGTCTTTGTATCCCTATTGATTAACATAGCAAGGTCAATTTTGCTTGAAAGTATAAACTCATTTGTTAAACATGGCAGAAAAAATGAACAGAAAATAGAAATATAGACTTACAAAACAGAACCTTTGGATGGTACAAAGTATAGAATGCTGCGTTTGGAGTCAGGCAGACTTGAGTTCAAATCTAGCTTCAGACACCTACAAACCCTCTGACTCTGGGCAGGCAACAAATCTTCCTAAACCTCTTTTCCCCCAATTACCAAATAAGTATAATAATAGTACCTTCCTTCTAGGGTTGTAATGAGGATAAAATGAGGTAAAAGATATAGAGTTTTTTATTTTTTTTCCTTTTTTTAAAATTTATTTTTTTATTCTCATTTTGCACAAATGTTTTTTTTACATTAATAAAATATACTTGTTTACAAGTAAACAAAATACCCCTCCCCCATGAATATAGATAGACTTGCTTGGGTGAAAAAGCAAAGGGGAGAGAAAAAAAATTAAAATTAAAAAAATAATAGTAATAATTGTAGGTATGGCCAGATGGCGCAATGGACAAAGCACAAGCCTTGGAGCCACGAGCACCCGAGTTCATATCTAGCCTCGTAAACCCAATAATCACCCAGCCATGTAACATGCAAGCCACCCGATCCCCACTGCCCTGCAAAAACCAAAAAGAAGAAGGAAAAAAAAGACCCAAAATAAAATAAAATAGTAATAATAGTAGGGGTGGCTGGGTGGCAGACAGAGCATTGACCCTTGAGCCAGGAGCACCTGGTTCGAATCCGGCCCCAGACACCCAAAGATCACCCTGCTATGTGGCCCCAGGCAGGCCACCCAGCCCCACTTGCCCTGCACCCTCCCCCAAATAATAATAACAAAAAATGTGCTTCAGTCTTTGTTCCAACACCATCAACTCTGTCGTGGGTGGATCTCATTCTTTATGATAAGTCCATCGCAAAAGTTACTTCCATATTTTTCCAACGTTGCCATTGCTGATCACAACTCCCTCCTTTCTTATTTCTCCACTACCATGTACTATATTTTCTCTCTCTTTTCACTCTGACTCTGCTGTAGGGTCGCTGAGTGGCGCAGCAGACAGATCCCTGGTCCTGGGGCCAAGAAGCCCTGAGCCCCCATACCACCCCTTAGGCCCAGCATCCACCTGGCCCCATGGTCCTGGGCAGGCCATCCAATCCCAGCCCCTTGCAAGAAGTAAAAAAGAAAATGTGTTATATCTGACCACTGTCCCCCCATGGTCCATCCTCTCCTCCTTTATTCACATCCCCACCCCTTCCCCCTGCTCCCCCCTCCTTCTTACTCCAGATGTCTATAGCCCATTGAGTATATTTGCTGTTTCCTCTCCTAGCCATCTCTGATGAGAGCAAAGGTTCCCTCATTCCCCCTTGCCTCCCCCCTTCCATATCATTGCAATAGCTCATTGTAATAAAAAAATCATATTATGTGAAATATCTTGGACTATTCCCCCTCTCCTTTTTCTTTCTCCCATTCCATTTCCCTTTTTTTCTATTGACTCCATTTTTACACCATATTTTTTCTTCGAATTCAGCTTTCTCCTGTGCTTCAACTATAAAAGCTCCCTCTACCTGCTCTATTAACTGAGATGGTTCATATGAATATTATCAGTATCATTTTTCTATACATGCAGTTCATCGTCATTAAGTCCCTCATATTTCCCCCTTCTCCTCCAATCTCCATGTTTCACCTGAGTCCTGTATCTGAAGATCAAACCTTCTGTTCAGCTTTGGCCATTCCAAAAGGAACCTTTGAAATTCCCCTGGTTCATTGAAAGTCCATCTTTTCCCCTGGAAGAGGACATTCAGCCTTTCTGGGTATTTCATTCTTGGCTGTATTCTAAGCTCTTTTGCCTTCTGGTATATTGTATTCCAAGCCCTACGAGCTTCCAATGTAGTTGCCGCTAAGTCCTGTGTGATCCTGACTGCAGCTCAACAATATTTGAACTGTGTCCTTCTGGCTGCTTGTAATATTTTCTATTTGACTTGGGAGTTCGGGAACTTGGCTATAATATTCCCGGGGGTTGGTTTTTTGGGATCTCTTTCTCGGGGGGATCGGTGGATTCTCTCCATTTCTATTTTGCCCTCTGCTTCTAGAATATCAGGGCAATTTTCCTGTAGTAATTCTTTGAAAATGATGTCAAGGCTCTTTTCCTGATCATGACTTTCAGGTATTCCAATAATTTTCAAATTATCTTTCCTAAGTCTGTTTTCCATATCAGTTGTTTTTTCAATGAGATATTTCACATGTTCTTCTAATTTTTCATTTTTTTGGTTTTGAAGTATTGATTCCTGATTTCTGGTAAATCCACCAATCTCCCTGAATTCTATTCTTTGTCTGAAGGATTTGTTCTCCTCAGAGAGTTTTCTTATCTCTTTTTCCATCTGGCCAATTTTGCTTTTTAAAGCATTCTTCTCCTCAATACCTTTTTGAACTGTTTTATCCATTTGACCTAAGCTGGTTTTTAGCATGCTATTTTCTTCAGCATTTTTTTGGATTTCCTTGACTAAGCTGCTGACTTCATTTGCATCTTTTTCCTGCATCTCTCTCCTTTCTTTTCCCAGTTTTTCTTCCAACTCCCTCACTTGATTTTCAAAGTCTTTTTTGAGCTCTGTCATAGCCTGAGCCCAATTTCTGTTTTTCTTGGAGTCTTTAGATGCAGGAGCTTGTGCTTCCTCATCTTCAGACTGAGTATTTTGATCCTTCTTGGGCTCATATGCAAAATATTTCTCAATAGTCTTCCTCTTATTTCTCTGCTTGCTCATTTTCCCAGCCTGGTCCTGGTTTTGGGGTACTTTCTGAGCTTTTGGGGCACTCCCACAAGGGTCTCAGTGTGTGAGGCTCTGTCCTCCCTCCTGGTCTGTGAATGACCATAAGCACCTCCCTCTGCCACGGGGCTGAGGTGGGGGTGCCCTGTTGTTCTATGGGGGGCCTAGACTGGGATCAGGATCTGAATGTGGTCAGAGCCCCAGAGTCCTGTTCCAGGGACAGAAGACAGAGCTAGGCAGTCTCTCTTCACTCCCCTCCCTCAGCTCAATGGGCTCATGCCCTGGGGGCTCCTGCTTACCAGCTCTGCCTGCTTCTGTTTCCTGGATCAGGGCTGGGGAAAGACCATGCTGCTCACTGTGTGCCCTGAGGGCTGGGCTCCACGTGCTTGCTCTGGCAGAGGTCCCCCGCTGTTCCCCCACTTTGTGCCCGGTGCTCCTCGGGGTGCAGCTCAGGAGACTCCCCCGCTGCTGTGAGCCTCGGCTCCCAGCACCCTGGGGCTGCCTCCGGGAGGCTGAAGTTCTTTGGCTCTGGCGGGCCACCCCTCTGGCAGGCCGCCCCTCCGACCCTGGGAAGCAGAGCCTTTCTACTCTTTTCCAGGTTACCTTGAGTAGGAAAACTGCCTCACTGGGTCCCTTTGTGGGTTCTGTCTCTTGAAAGTTTAGTTAGAGTCCTTAGTTTATGAGTTTTTATCAGAGAGCTCCTAAGACTGGATCCCTTCATGTTGCCATCTTGGCTCCACCCCTTTTTAAAATTTTAAAGGGTGATCTATAATATAGCTAATAGACTGAAAATCAATTGGGGGTAGGAGAAATTCCCACAGCTTTATGTGAGTCCAGCATTTCATTCCTAGATCATTTATGGGTTGGACCAGAATAAGGACAACAAACTGGCAGTCTGCTTGTATTTCCATAGTCATCTATTCTACTTAATCACAACATTGAAACCATTTGGACTTGATCACCTTTGTATCTTATGAATTATTCGCCAAAGTAGTAATAGCATGTAAGGAGGTGAGCTAGTAAAAACTGGAACTGTCCAGATACATACAGAAGAAATCTGTGTTGGGAGCAACACATTTGTTAAGTCATTCAAAACTTGATTTTTTTCAGATATTTCAAAAGAAAGAAGATTCTAAAAGAATTTTAAAAGCCTATACATGATTCTTTTGCTAAAACCTTTATAAGATGGTTTATGCCTACATCAAGGATATCCTTGATGATAACATGAGAAGGGACTAGGTAGACTTTTACATTGACCTTCCAGAGTTGTTGCATCTTTCTGGTTGCACCACTGACTGAAAGGCATAGAAAATATTAAAAACCCACTGTGTCTACCATTTGTCTATTTCAAGAAAGCATTTGAATCAGTCATACAAAATGAAGCTTTTAAGACTTTCAGTGAGGCATTTCTGAGACATTTATTAAATTATATTAGAATCCATTATATATAGAGCCACAGGAATAACTCAACAATCTCATGATTATTAATATCAAATGTTGTAGAAGCGGTAGATGCCCATCAAAGCTACAGCATCCTGATCAGAGTCCAAAGGGAACCTGCAAGATGATAGAGTTCTAACAATGCACTGCAAAGCCATTTTTAAAGGAGGAAACTAATGTATGTAAACAAGACCTTGAGAAGTCAAATCACATGGCCACTGGATAAGGTAATTTACTAAAATGTGTGCACGACCTAATGTCTCTAAGTCAGTCTTTTGAGCCTTTAGGAGGCAAGAGGGAAAAGCTGAGCTATTGAAACCTGGAGAACTCTAACCTTAGATGCCTTATAGATTTCTTTTTCCATCAGTTCTAAGTATTCTTGCCCCCAGTGACCTCATTATGTCACCTGCGAGCTGTAGCACTTTGTACTTAGGCAACATCGCCATGAGGCATCTGGGCTTTGTAGTGGAAATTCTCACAAATTGGATTTCTCTCTTTTGCTCTAGGAGCTAACTTTACCAGTTTACCTAAGATAGGAAAAAAAAATAAAAAGGAAATTTCTTTCCATCCTCCCTATGAATTGTGAAATGTTGAATCCCACCTGTTTCTGTAATATGCTCCTGACAAGGAGAAATGTGAGGTTTAATTCACTAGTTTGCCTTGTATTTTGTGTATATATGCATACATATATTATATGTATGTATGTATACATGTACATTGGTGGTGAGTGGAAGAGAAGAGATCATAGGAGAAGAGATCCAGAGGTGCAATGGCCTTTGGGGACCAACCTTCAGATCTTACAGATAAGAAACCTAAAGTCTAAATATGTGAAGTGACTAAATTGAAAAACTTGGAAGGTTGGAAGGATGAAGATAAGGAAAGAGGGAAAGCTTGATAAGGAACTTCATTTTTTCTTAGTCCAAACTTTTGCTTTTTTAACTGTAACTTTCCATTATCTTATTCTTCATTCAGTTATCCATCTCTTTCATAAAGCCAACGCTTTTTTACATAGCAAACAGTTACAGATCACTCTCACTTTGTTAGTCTCTTGTAAAAAAATAAAACAGTTAAGTAAAACTAATAATATAAAATTCTTTGAAATAAATATATCTTACATCTATTGTACCCCTTTCCACCTTTTTTTGGAAAGATTTTATTTATTTTGAGTTTTACAATTTTTCCCCCATTCTTGCTTCCCCGCCCCCAGAATGCATTCTGTTAGTCTTTACATTGTTTCCATGGCATACATTGATCTCAGTTGAATGTGATGAGAGAGAAATCATAACCTTAAGGAAGAAAAATGAAGTATAAGAGATAGCAAAATTATATAATAAGGTAACTTTTTTTTCTAAATTGAAGGTAATAAATAGTCTTTGGTCTTTGTTCAAACCTCACAATTCTTCCTCTGGATATAGATGGTATTCTCCATTGCAGATAGCCCAAAATTGTCCCTGGTTGTTGCACTGATGGAATGAACAAGTCCATCAAGGTTGATCATCGCCCCCATGAGGCTGTTAGGGTGGACAATATTTTTCTGGTTCTGCTCATCTTGCTCAGCATCAGTTAATGCAAATCCTTCCAGGCTTCCCTGAATCCCTATGCCTTCTGGCTTCTAATAGAACAATAGTGTTTCATGATGTACATATACCACAGTTTGTTAAGCCATTCCCCAAATTGAAGGACATTCACTTAATTTCCAATTCTTTGCCACCACAAACAGGGCTGCTATGAATATATTTGTTTAAGTAATCTTTTTACCCTTTTTCATAATCTCTTCAGGGTATAGACCATGCTGGACCACTGTTCTGTTTTTTAAAAAAATGTATAGAAATCTATTTTCTCTCTCTTCTACCCCCATCCCATTGGAAAACAAAAACAAACCAAAAAAAATTTCTTACAACAATTATGCATAGACAAGCAATACAAATTCCCCCAATGGATGTTCTCTGTCTCTGTTTCTGTCTCTGACTCCCACAGTCTCTCTCTTTCTCTCTCTCTCTCCAATACAATGACCACGATTCCAGAGAAGCAGTGATGAAATGTGGTATTCATTTCAGAAAGATGGAGAACTTAGTGTTATAATGTATTTGTGTATAAAACTTCATCCATACAACCATCTATGCAATCATCCATCCTTTCCTTTCATTATCTGTCTTTCTGTTTGTCTATCATTTGGGGCAGCTAGGTGGTGCAGTGTCTAGAGTGTTGGCCCTGGAGTTAGGATGACCGGAGTTCAGATGTGACCTCAGATACTTGCTAGCTGTGTGACCCTGTGCATGTCTCTGACTGTTTGGCTCTATTTCCTCATCTGTAAAATGAGCTGGAGAAGGAAATGGCAAAGTGCTCCAGTATTTTTATCAAGAAAACCCTAAATGGGATCACAGAGATCACTCAATAACAAAACAACAAAATTAATCATTTAGCTATTATCTTTCTATTTATCTATCAATCTATCTCCCTATTAGCTATTTATCTACTTTATTGCACCCTAAATCCTCATCCTAAATCCTTCATCTTTCTACAGTGAATACCACATTTCAGCATTGCTTCTCTGCAATCATGGTTATTTTTATTGATCATGGTTCTAAAGGTTTCAAAATTGTTCCTATACAGTATTGTATAAATTGTTCTCCTAGTTCTGTTCATTTTATTCTTCATAATTTAAAACCAAATCGTTCAGTTGTATAATATTGATGTTATAGCATAAATTGTTCTTATGGTTCTGCTTAGTTCATTCTGTGTCAGTTCATGTAAGTCTATATATTTTTGCAATAGTTTATTTACTTCTTACAGCACAATAGTACTCCATCATATTCATAGACTACAACTTATTCAGCCATTCCTCCATTTTTGGACATTTGAAACATCTTAGTTTCTAGCTTTTTTTTGGCACCACAAAAAGCTGCTATAAATATTTTTGTACATAAAAGACTTTTTTTTCTCTTTCTCTGATCTCTTTTGTATATAGGTCTAGTAGTAGTCAAGCTGGGCTAAAGGACTCATACTGTTAGTCATTTTTTTTGTGAATAATTCCAAGCTTTGTAGAATAGTTAAGCTCATTCATAGGTTCACCAACAGAGCATCAATGTGCTCATTTCCCCACAGTCCTTCCAACATTTATCACTTTCCTTTTTGGTTCTCATTGCCACTCTGATGGAATCTTAGATGGAATTTTAAAATCACATTTTAATTTGCATTCATTTGGAACATGTCCATATTTGGACATGTATACCATCCATATGAACATATACATATATACATATGAATATCTCCATATATACTCACATGAAGATATGGCTATATGCATACATGTGAATATATTTATAAATATGGATGCACATATTTATGCATATGTATATATTCACATACACATACATATAAACACACATGTATATTTATATGTATATTATATATATATATATATATATATATATTTTCATTTCCTTAAAAGGAAGAACAATCTTTATAATCTTTAGACCATTGGCTAATTAGGGAATGACTCTTTCTCTTATAAATTTTAATTAGTTTCATATATCTTAGAAATGAGATCTTTATTTCTTATTTTTCTTCTAGGGTTTTGCAAGGCAAACAGGGTTAAGTGGCTTGCTCAAGGCCACACAGCTAGGTAATTATTAAGTGTCTGAGGCTGGATTTGAACTAAGGTACTCCTGACTCCAGGGCCTGTGCTCTATCCACTGTGCCACCTAGCCACCCCAAGAACTTTATTTAAAAAAAAAAACCAACTTGTTGCAGAAAAGCAAGAGTGGCTAGTATAAATAACATCTCAACATATTCAAATATGTTATTGTCAATAGGAAAGAATCTCCTTTTTGTGGGCAAATTCTTTAAAGAAATATACAATAGATCTTAAGAGCTGATGGGACTTTAGAAAAACTGTAGTATATTGTAATTCTGGATGTGGAGTCTGAGTCAACCTTGCTGCTATTGTCTGTGTGACCATGGGTAAGCACCTTCCTATCTCTGGGTCTTCGTTTTCTCCTCTGTAAAAGGAGAATTTGACATGGTTGATCTCTAAGGGCCTTACAAACTCTGATTGCTATGATCACTTTGCCAAACCTCCTCATTTTATAGATGAGAAAGTTTAACTGTACTTTTGGAGGGCACAGAGTTAGTGAGTGGCAGAAATCCACTTGACCTCCCAGAGATTCCCAATCTAGCCCTCTTTCTAACATCCTGCATTACTTTGATAGAATGCATCCTCCTCAGCAGACTATAATCAATTTGAGGGCAGGGAATGTTTCAATTTTGATTTTGAATACCCAACATCTAGCACAGCGAGTGCCTGGCTCTCAGTGGGTGCTTCAGAAATATTTGTGATTTGATTGATTGATTTCATTTTGCTTTTTCATCACAAATGATCTGAGTTCCCACTCTCTTCAAAATTATCTTTGCAAAACTTATTTTTCTGATATTCTGATGAGGGTTTAGCAGATATCTTGGGAACAGCTAGGGTTTTATTTTTCTCTAATAGTGTCAGTCAAGAATTAACTCTAAAATCTAAAAAGGTTTTTTTATTTTTTACATTTTGAGTTGGTTCAGCTGAGAGAGCTCAAACAAGGTCCCTCTCTCAGTCTTTGTGAGTTTTGTATTATATAGAATCTTCACAAGGAAATAAGGACAAACCACTGGTTGGCTAGTGTATATAGGCAGTGAGGCAGTTTTCAGAAAGGGTAGTTTCTAGGTAAGATTGCTTGAGATGTATTTCAGCAGGCAAGCATAAACATTTAAATTGGGTGAAAGCAAAGCACAAATTTTTGGGGAGTGGATCCAAGACCTGGATGGATCCCAGGAAGCTCTCTGGCTTCCCTGGAGGGTCTCTGGGATCATCATGACCTAAAATTTCAATTTAGACAATTTCTAGCCACATAAAGCTAGGTTTAAGCAACACTGATAAAATGTTTTCCTCACAATAGTCAACTAACTCTAAGCTAATTGGTCTTCTGTATGTCTCATAGATGTCCTTGTGAGAGTGATAATATTTATAATGTTTTAAATGCAATTGTATTTTTATGCTATCCATCTTTTAAGGTACAAATAATTAAAAAAACTCTGAAAACCCAGGAGGAATTTTGAACTTCTCTCCCTTTTGAGAGCCATTATTATATCTTGTTTTTAACATTCTGGAATGTGGTTTTAAAAAAATCCATTGAGTCCCTTTCCCTAAATTTTTTTTCAAATGAATCCTTACAAAAACACATTGTTACTTACTTAAATATCTTAGTTTCTTGATTTTCAAATTTTATATTTTGCTTCTTTCTTTGTCAAGCAAAGCAAAGATTAACAACAAAGGAACTGATAAGTAGAACAAAGAAGACTTCCTTTTTCTGGATTTTTCCTGAAGTATATGCCGAGAAAAAGGTTAATGTTGAAATGGCAGAATGAGAAAGTCAATTCAATTTATAAAATTCAATTGCACAGACATTTGTTACTCCTTTTTCAAATGGAGATCACTGTGGGAAGGCTCCAGTTTGTTAAGACTTAGTGTCTACCCTACAGAAAACCTACAGTTGAATTGTGGGATATGATAAGACATCCTCTGACTCTCCTCCCTCAGATGTGGGCTTCTTTAATTCTAGTGTTGAGGCACATTTTGAGTACAAGTCATCAATATTTTAAAACTAGGGCTTATGAAGACCCTCTGATGTGTTTCTTTTAGCAATGAATTAGAAGATCTATGAGTTTAAGGCAAAAGCCATTTAATAAAATAGCACAAGAGGGTTTCTCATATGCTCAAGCATATACTTTCTTATAGGTTCCTCTTATCATCATTAGTGGGAGATGGGTTGGCAACACACATGTAATACCCAGGATGAGGGAACACAAATGGAGAGGCCCACACATGGAACATATGTGGCTAGAATACACACTTAGTTGGTGGTTCTGATTCTACAGAAGGGTTGATGTCCTTTGGCGATCAGAAAAGTTGTGATTTTCACTGAGCATGAAAGGTTTGGACTGACTGTCTTGGCAGGCGGTCTATATTACTAAGAACCTTGGACTTGTCTATCTTCCCTGCCTGGAAAGATAGGAAACTAATAGGAGATCACTCCTGGAGGGTGAAATTTTTTGCTACAGCAGGCATTTTAATTTTTTTTTCGAAAGGAGGAAAACACAAGGAATAAGGAGGCAGGGGGGAACTTTTCCATTTTCTCCCCACACACATGGAGTATCAGCATGCCTACATTATTAGCATTGGTGGCATTGGCAGTTCCTCTGCTCATACCCATGCCTCCAAGGGAGCCTATGAGAAGTGAATGCTAAAGAAGCCAGCAGCAAATTAAGTCTTTTTAAAAAAACTCTAGGGGTTTATTCAGGACAGATTGATGACAAAAAAGACATGAGAAGACTGGAGATGTTTACTCTCTTCCTTGGTCTTCCTTCATTTAAGTGGGTCCAACTGGTTCTCACTTCTAAGCATGTCCTCTTATTCTATTAAAGACTGTCTGACTGAACAAATCTTATAAATTATCTTGTGATTAGCTCTGAAAGATCAAGTGGTAGACCCTGACCTTTATATTTCTTTGTGTCCCCTGTGTACACAGCATGAGTTTGGGGATAGCTCAGGGAGCCATCCAGCAAGTGACCTTTCCTAGCACAGATCTGGGGTCCCAGCTACAACCCATTGTTATCTGGGACAGATATCAAGTGCCATTCAACTTTCATATCGATGATTCTGAGGGCAGAACTGCTGTGAACTCAGACCCTTTAAATGTGTCAGGAGACCATAATTCTTAAGCCTCTTATAATCCTTAGTGGTTACATCTTTTTTTTAAAAATGGGACTAATAACACTGAAATACCTAAATCTCACAGTGTTGTTTTGGGGTTCAAATGAGCTAGTGTTTGTAACAAAATTTTGCAAACTTTGAAATGTACATAAATGTCAATTTAGTACTACTACTACTACTACTACTACTACTACTACTACTACTACTACTACTACTACTGTTGTTGTTGCTATTAGTGGGAGACAGTATGCCATGGTAGATAGCAAGCTGGCCTTCAAGTTAGAAAAAATAAAATGTTAAAGCTGGAAGGTATCTGACAGATCATCTAGTTCAATCATCTAATTTTATAGGTGAGGAAAACATAAACCAGAAGTAAAGGGTCTTGCCATGAGGCGGTATTGGTAGTAAATGTGACATCAGCAGAATTTTAACTTCAGTTTTCTACTATATTCCTCTAACTCTCATTTTACAGGTGGTGAAACTGAGGCCCAAATTTTTCAGTGTTGCCCTGCTGTTTTCATGGCTTTTTTACTTTACCAAACTTATGTAAATTGGAGCAAATGTTGTCTTATGTCTGAAATATTAAGAGAAGAAATAGGAGATGGCTAAGTTCAGTGATACTCATTTGTATGGATCTTATGACTTTGCTTTGGTGAGAAGAAAAGCATTTAGAAGATTAACACTGGTGGAGAAGAGTAAAGAAAGAAATGACTTGGGGAAATTGATGTCATTTCCTAAACTAAAACACTAAAAGCCCAAGAAGTGAAGGCTATGAAAAATGCAACGGGTCCTCAAGGATCCTCCACCTAGCTTCCTAGACTGCTTTTACATTACCTCTCCTCATACATTCTCTCTTCCATCCACACTGGTCTACTTGCCATTCTCTGTCCATGACATTCTAGACATCCCTTGTCTCTGATGCCCTTGAATTGGTTGGCTCCTGGGCATGGAACACACTATCTTAAGGAATCCTTATTTACTTCAAGAACCAGTTCCCATTCCCACTTTTACACAGGGCTCCCCTAGATCTCTTCAGATATTAATACTATTTCCCTCCTTTAATTTGCTTTATAATCTTTTCCTCCTCCTCCTCTTCTTCCCCTTTCTACAGCCATAAATAAAGTTTCTGGGTAATTTAATCATTTGATTAATAAGACCAGCAGGTTATTAATAAAAGGATGGTCATATGGTCATCTCTCTTAGATCACAGATAATCAGACTTACAGTTTATATACCCTTCAAAACAGTAGGTGGTCCATCAAACAGAAATCAAATCTAATTGGTTAACATGATTGGAGGTGGGCTAATGTATCCTTGTTCTGAAAGAAGACCATGGCGTCAGGGAGGTAATGCTATGACATATATGTGAATTGGACTCTACCAAGTCACCAGCATCACTTTTTTACTCCAGAGCTATCTGGGTCCAGTGGCCAGATCTGTCAGGATGGCTGGAGATGACCCTGGAAGCAAGGCAATTTAGTGACTTTCCCAAGGTCATACAGTTAAGTAACTGTCAAGTGTCTAAGTTTGGATCTGAACTCGGGTCCTCCTGACTCTAGGGCTGGTGCTCTATCTGCTGTGCAATTTAGGTGGGTGACATTAAAATAGAGGACTAAGTATCTCTTAGGGAAAATATTTCAATCCCAGACCACCCAGAATTCAAATAATGTATACCTTGCAAACCTTGAATCTTCAGTGGAACACAGAGGACTTCCCTACCCTAGATTAAATTGCTCATAAAATTGGATGGAGTCTGACCCAGATCTAGGAGAGTCAATGCAATCTAATTGTCAGTGTGGTCCTTCAAGAAAAGGGAATCTTTTAAAATGAGGAATTAAGAAAAGAAATAAAAAAATTAAGAACCTCTGAATCTTTCCAAGGTATTGGTTATTAACAGTTCTCATAATCTACTTCATCTCTCCTCTTTTTCCTCCTCTCTTCCTCCATGGACCCTTTATCAGAATAGTGTTTTTAAAATGCATAAAATAAACTTGTGGGTTTTTCATCCTTTCTTCTCAAAGAAGACCAAGGTTAATAATATAAAGTTAATAGATTACAAAGGAAACCAAATATATTCAAATAGTGAAGTAATTTTTTTCCCCATCCAAGTTTACAGACCCCTTGAAATCTCTTCCTAGACCCTCAGTGTGGCCTCTGTATCCCAGGTTAAGATTCCTTACCTTGGAGAATTGCCCAGAATCCAATTGGAGGAAGGATTTAAACCCAGATGATTCAGAGTTCTAGGCCAACCCTCTAATCACAATACCAGCTGCCTCTTTCTATTACTTAGTGTCTCTTCTGAATGTATTTGTGTGTCTGTGGTTTCCCCTCTGAAACTCTGAGGACAAGGAGAGTTTCTATTTTATTTTTGTAGCTTTATTGCCCCGCGAACTGCCCGGAAGGGCTCGGTGAACTGAATTTCATTGAATTACACTCTAAGATGAATCATATTTTTTAAATTAAAATTTAATTTATTTTTGAATTTTACAATTTTTCTCCTAATCCCCACCCCACAGATAGTCTTTACATTGTTTCTGTACTATACATTGATCTAAATTGAATGTGTTGAGAGAGAAATCATATATGATAAACTATATTATGGCAGAGTATGAGGGAAGGATCTTGAGCAAGAAGGGATCTTTCAATTCTGTCAACATTTATTGAGTACCTCCTGTTTGCAAAGCACTGTGATAGTACTGGGGCGGGGGATACTCTCTTTCCTCTCCTCTGCCTTTGGAATCCTTGTTTTTTTTTCTGATTTAGCCAAGTGCTAGATGTGAAGCCCGTCCTGATGCGCCCCCACCCCAGCCAATCTCTAGCACCCTCCTCCCTATATTACCTTAGATTCCTTTTGTCTCTTTTTGGTATCTATTTATATATGCTCACATTATTTCCCCCATTTGAATGTAAACTCCTTTATGTCAAAACCTGTCCTTTGTTTTGGCTTAGCCATGTGCCTGGCATTGTAGGCATTTAATAAATGCTTGGGGATTTGATGGGTTCCTGGGATATAACATGTCCATAAATATCAGCACTAACTAATCCATGATCAGTGCTCTGGAAGGGATCTTGTTTAAACTGAATCCTTTTCTGACTGGATGAAAAAATAAAGAACTTTAATCAGAGTGTTTATGATAAGGATTTAGAAACTGAACTGGTAGCACTGTCAGTTTCCACTACTAGTATACTGGCTATCTCATTATGTATTTGGAGAGGGATTTTGCTCACGTTCCAATTGATAATTGAGAAAGACAGTTATAGCAACCACAAATAAACAGTATGCCTTTCAAGGCTGTCGATAGCTGCCATGTAAAAAAAGCACGTCTAGTTTTTTTCAACCCGTTAACATGGAAGCTCAATAGAATTGCACAATTAATTCTAACAGAAGCTTTCTGCCCTCTATTTGTTTTTTTTTTATCCCAGAGTTACTGTAAGAAGCTCTCCACAATACCTTGCTAAGTGATGGATTTGACAGCAGCATCTTTAAATAGAAGGCAGAATGCTGTTGGCTACTTTTTATGCTTTAGGCTTGTCAATATTTTCTTATTTGTGATTTGGACAGAGAAGTTACACAAAAATAAGACATCTGGATGATATGTAATTATTTTAAATTGGCCCAACGTGACCTATTATCAGGTCATTTTATCTCATAGCTCAGATGAAGAAAAATGGATAGATAGGCACATGTTTTCATTTTCAAGCAAAGCTTCCAGTAGGTTGAGTGAATCTTCTTTGGAAGATTTATCAGAGTACATGGATAAAAGTTGCCTAGGATGGTCAGGCATTGGAAAGGTTGCTAACTGCATCAGTGAGATCACAGATGCATTGGAGTGTTAGAGTTTTTCAAATTGTCAATAATTTCCAACATTGGTCAAATGACTATGATCCATTTCTTATTAAGGTAGACTCCAGGGAGATATTGGTATCCAAATCCTTTTGCTGAACTCAAATTTCATCACAAGGAACATTGTTCAACATAAATTGAAAATACTTTTAATAATTCAGTGTTTCACTAAAAGATACATGATTTTATCATTGCACAGATGACATTTGCTGCTATAAATCTTTTTGCCTTTCCATATCTCATTAGACAGATTTTATGAATTGTTGTAGCTTACAAACTTATCACCTAGTGGCCTGTTGTTGTTCAGTCATTTCAGTTGTGTCTGAGTCTTTGTGACCTCATTTGAGATTTTCTTGGCAAAGGTACTGGCAAAATTTGCTATTTCCTTCTCCAGCTCATTACAAAGACAAAGGACTGGGGCAAATAGGGTTAAGTGACTTGCCCAGGGTCACACAGCTAATAAGTATCTGAGACTTGGATTTGAATTCAAGAGAATGAATCTTTGTGATTCCAAACCCTGTTCAGTGTGCCACCTATCTTTGAATGATTAGATAGATAAAGTATTTATTATGTTCTTAAAATGTTAGACGCTATGTTAAACTCCAGGAATATAAATATAAAAGAGACAGAAAGAGAGAGAGATATAGATAGATAGATAGATAGATAGATAGATAGATAGAGAGAGAGAGAGAGAGAGAGAGGATTATTTACGATTTCTATTCAGTTCAGCTTTATAATAATAAAGAATCTTTATATAGTGGTTTAAGCTTTGCAAAACATTTCAGTTTATTCTCTCGACAATCCTTTATGGTAAGTACTATCATCTCCATTTTACAGATGAGGAAACTGAGACTAAGAGAAATATGGTAATTTGTGCATGGTCATGCCAACTAGTAAGTATAAGAATTGAGAATGGGAAATATTTCTCTCTTGCTTTTATATTCAGTGATCTTGCTACTATCCTACTGGTCTCCCAGGGCCACATTGTAATAAACATTGGGGGGCTACAAAGATAAAAAATGAGAAATATTCACTATCCTCAAGGGACTATTTGGGTAGAGCAAACATAAGTTGGGTTGAAGCAAATATCTCTGTCCTTTGTCTGGTTAATAGAGAATGTCTGTCTATACATGAAGACATAAATCTGTGAGTTAAAATGTGGCCAATTCCTCAGGTGGCTCAAAATCTGCATCTAATAGAGTCTCTAATAGATAGAAGATCCTTTCAAGTATTCAGCTAGCTCTTAGCTGGAGACAAAATATACTCAAAATTCTTGTTTTTAACTTATACTTCCAGCTTTGGGGTCAAATAGCACGTTTCCCATAATGAACTCAGCAGTACACAGTATTTGACAGTTGATTTTTTGTTGAAGAATTACTATCTGTTGAAGGGTAGACTAATTAAGCAGTAGACCTAGTAGGCTTTGGCATCTGAGGACCTACATTCAAATCCCACTCCATTTACTTATTCCCTGTAGCTTAACCCCTGTGGGTCTCAGTTTCTCTTCCTATATAATGAGGGAGTTGCCTTTATTAGGCAATTTTTGAGACAGATGGATGATACAGTGGATGGAATGTTAGACTCAGGAAGACTTGAGATTTGTAATCCTAGCTCAGTTATTTACTACCTTGTGACTCTCTCTCAAACTTGGTTTCCTCATGTGTAGAATGGGAATAACAATTGTATCTAAGTCACCAGATCAAATGAGAATATATTTAATGCTATTTTATAAATCTCAAAGGTATTATATACATATTTACTATTTTAATAAATATATCTATTATTTTAAAACAGCTAAGTGACACAGTGGATGGAGTGTCAAGCTTGGAGAGAGGAAGACTCATCTTTCTAAGTTTGAATCTGGTCTCAGACATTTACTAACCGTGACTCCTGGCAGGTCTCTTAATATTGTTTGCCTCAGTTTTTTTTCTCTCTTTTTTTGGCAAGGAAATAGGGTTAAGTGACTTGCCCAAGGTCACACAACTCGGTAATTATAAAGAATCTGATGTAGAATTTGAACTCAGGTCCTCCTGACTCCAGGGCTGGTGCTGTAACCACTGCACCACCTAGCTGCCTCTGGAGAAGGAAATGACAAATCACTCCAGTACCTTTGCCAAGAAAACCCCGAATGGGGTCATGAAAAGCTGAACATGACTAATTGAATAAATAACAATAACTATGATCTCAAGTCATTTGACTTTTGTGGGAGCCAGTGTCATCTCTTAAAAAGAAGGGGTTGGGGGCGGCTAGGTGGCGCAGTGGATAAAGCACCGGCCTTGGAGTCAGGAGGACCTGGGTTCAAATTCGGTCTCAGACACTTAATAATGACCTAGCTGTGTGGCCTTGGGCAAGCCACTTAACCTCATTTGCCTTGCAAAAACCTAAAAAACAAAAGGGGTTGGATTGGACGCCCTCTAATGCTCCCTTTGACTCTGCATCCATGACTCTAATTCTTGAAATAATGGAATGAACCTTTTTTAAAAAAGTTTACATTTTTAACTTCTTGAATATTTTCCAAGAATCCTGAAGAAACTCCTCCATTTTGTATTGAGTGCATTTTATTGGATGGATATTAGTTGATTTGGTTTGGTTGATGGTTTGTGTTGGTTTGGTATGTGATAAATGGTAGGACTGCTAGGTAAGCCTTTCATTGCTTCTGGATGCATCTACATCTTTATGAAATGATTGTCTGAGTTACTGTAGGGCAAAAATGCATAATCCTAGCTAGGCTCAGCCTTTTAGTGATGAGTCTCTTCCCAACTAAGTGAACTTAGGGCTCTGCTGATAGGCATATAATCTAGAAATTGCCTAGTTAATTTTGGAGATTATCGGTAAGCCCTGATTCCATTGATCTTTATAACAACAATAAAAAAGAATTAAACAAAACTAGTTGATCCTATGACCTCAGTAGAATATGAAGGATTTAGTATCTATTAGCTACCACCTGCTTATTGGGAAAAAAAAACGTGTATTCCTTGCATGGAGGTGCACAAGTATGATATGAAGGAGAGAGGATTTGAACTAGTCTTTCTAAATTCAAGACTAGCCCCCTATTCACAAAGCTGTACTTTCTCTCTCTCTTAGATAAACTTAATCAGTTAATCAATATGTTATTATTAATAAAATATTTATGCAGTGATTTAAGATTCATAGAATAGTTTACAAATATTATCTTTTTAAAAAGAATCTGTACAACACTTGAAGGTAGATGCTATTATTCTTCCCATTTTCCTAACAGGGAAACTGAGACTAGGAGAGTTTAAATAACTTGTCCAGAGTTTTCTATTAAGTGTCTGAGCCTGAATTTTAACACAGGTCTTTCTGACTCTAGGGCTAGGGATAGAGATAAAAGAGAACCTCAGAGGTTGTCTAGACAGACTCCTTAAAGAGACATACTCTCTTTCATTTTCATCTCAGATCACTCCAAATTCAAGTCCAGCATTCTAGTCACTGCACTATGCACTTGTCTATCAGATGAGTCCCTTCTATGGGTCAGGTGCCATTTCTTAGCTTCTCAATTAGTCTGTGCAGGGGGAAGACAAAACAGCCTTCTGCTCCAGAGAAATCAAGTCAGGATGCACCATTGTGATCATTCCATTTGTTGTTTTTATTGTGTTCTTCATTCTCATAGCAAGCTTGATTTTTGACAGCAAGTTACCATGGAAGAAAGCACTTGAAGATCCATTTGGAGCTCTAAATTGTGAAAATGTGATCATTTCATTGAAAGAAAAGGCTAACTTCCCTGACATATAACCTTTTAAAAATGGCACTGCTGCATTCTTTCTAGCCAAGGAAAGAAACAGGTGATTTTTCCTGATTTGCTACTCTGCTTCCAAAACTCACTCTATGGGGTAAAAACACACATAAAAAAACTCCTTTCAGCTTTTGCATTAGACATTCTCCTCTCCCTCCACCCCTATCCCAATTGCTCTGCATTGTTCAACATCATTTTTTTTTTTGGCTGCTTTTCAACCAAGTGCACTGATGGTTTGCATATTTATGATAACTTCAGGCCATCTGCTGATCTGCTCCTGATCAAGAGAATGAAGAAAAATATGAGGTTTAACCAAAGCCAGGCTTATCACGGGCAAGCACTCACCATAATATTTATCCTCTAGCACTCTGGACTTGCTTGTCCTAAATTCAAACTGAATTTTCTTCACCGTGTTTTTGTTGAGAATTATTTTCTTACCAGGGAGAGTAGCAGATCGGCAGCCCTTGTTTCTTCTGTTAACATGCAGTGCATTTAAAAAAAAATCACAAAGATTCATTTTGACCTTCTCATGGTGCATGTGAATTAGAGGCACTGTTCAGAACTCAACTTCTGACTTCTTTCCAGCTCATGTGTAATATCAACAGATTGGTATGTATGAAAATGAGACACTTAGAAGTAGATACCATTTATAAAACGACAACTGGAGTAGACAAAAAAGCCTATAAAAGTTATTTAACCAGTGATTTTAATTAGAACGATGTGTCGTCTGTTGCTTAATGCTGCCGTTATCATTTTGCACTAGATTAAAAATATAATATAACCTTCTTTTGGTGTTATATATTAAATAAAATCCCAGGAGCAGTGACATCTCTTTATATCTTTCCTTGTGTTTGCTTATCAATTTAGTCATGGGGGACACCAATGAGAAGTATGGCCCTTGACAGTATATCCATTCCTAAACTTAGAGAATCAAGAGAATGGATTTTCAAGTTAAGGGTGTGATTAGAAGACAAGTTTAAAATTCAGGTTATTCATTTGTGGACAACAGATTAATCTGTGACCTGGTCAGATGTGGAAATACTAATAGCAGTATTATAGGCAGTATATACTGCCTATACCAGTGTAGTTCACAAATTATTTATGGAATAAAGAAAACAAACATTTAATAGGAACAAGTGTGCTGAGTGCTACACAAATATCTCATTTGATCATCACAACAAGTCTGGTAGGTAGGTGCTATTATCATCCCCATTTTAAGGATGAAGAAATGAGCAAGACTGAGATTAATGACTTGTCCAGGGTCATAAAACTAATAAACGTCTGGTGACTAATTTGAACTTAAGTCTTCCTGACTCCAGGACTAGCTTTTTAATACATTGCATCCCCTAGGGAACTAAAAGAAACCATAGAGTCATCAAGATATTTAGGCATACCTTGGAGGCATTGTGGGATTGGTCCTAAATTACTGTAATAAAGCAACTATTGCAATAAAGTGAATCACATGAAATTTTTGGTTTCCCAGTGTACATAAAAGCTTTGTTTACACTATTAGTGTATTCTATTAAATGTCCAATAAAAATGTATAAAAATGAAGTATCAATGTCTACTTTACTGATAAAAAATGCTATCCATTATTTGAGTCTTCAGTGAATTGTAATCTTTTCACTGGCGGAGAGTCTTGCCTTGATGTTGATGGATCTTGAAAGATGGGGTGGTGGTTATTGAAAGTTGTAGTGACTGTGGTAATTTCTTAAAATAAGACAAGAATAAAATTTACTGCATCAATTGATTATTCCTTTCATTTGGACGCCTAGAGTCCATTACAGGGTTATTCATTGGCCTAATTTTAATATTATTGGGTCTCAGGGAATAGCAAAACCAGATGAAAAGAGAGAATATTGAGGGAATGGCCCATTGGAAGAGCAGTCAGAACACAGACACACACAA
Source organism: Macrotis lagotis (assembly GCF_037893015.1). Lineage (NCBI taxonomy): Eukaryota > Metazoa > Chordata > Mammalia > Peramelemorphia > Peramelidae > Macrotis > Macrotis lagotis. The sequence continues at coordinate 163,983,100 of NC_133665.1, forward strand.
CATTTATCTATTAAGTTCCATGTCTTATATGGGCATAGTTCATGGCAGCTCAAAATGATTACATTAGTAACATCAAATAAATAAATAAATAACATCACTGATCCCAAATCACCATAACAGACATTATATTAATGAAAAAGCTTGAAATATTGCTAGAATTACCAAAATGTGACAGAAACATAATGTGAGTATGTGCTGTTGGGAAAATTGCACTTAATAGACTTGCTCAACATAGGGTTGACACAAAACTTCAATTTGTAAACAGCTACAATATTTATAAAGTACAAAAAAGGGAGGTATACCTGTAATGCAAGCTTCTTAAAGCAGAGACTTGTATTTTTTAGCTTTGTGTCCACAGCACAGTCTCTGGCATATAGTAGGTATTTAATAGATGCTTATTTATTTATTAATTGATGTAGCCAAGCACACAGAGAGGTAATTTGCCCAGACACAGAAAACTGATGAAAGCTTAGGTTTTGAATTCAGCTCCTTTGTTTCCAAATCCAACTCATTTTCCTCCTTAGAGTATTGACTCTAAATTAAGAGAAATTAAGTATCTTCTTTGTCATCCAGGATTACTTAGCCATTGTTAGAGGTGGGATCCAACCCAGGAATATCTAATTCCAAGTTTTATTCATTTATCAATTTTCCTCCATTGCCCTTAAAATCCAGGTTATGGGCCTGTTATTCACATTTACTCAGTAAAGGATGTTTAAGTGCTTTGGGGTCAGGGTAAGAGTGTTATCTGTGGGCAAGAGCTGCTTGATGGAATGGGGAAGATGAGTTAGGGGTGCATGTCCATTTCCCATGGACAGATGTTTAACAATAGCAAATGGCCCTCTGCATTTAGGCTCTGACTGGAGTCTCTACAGAGCCTAAGTCGCCTCTAAATCTTAGCCTTTCATATAAGACACTCAGCAGTCACCAGGTGAAATAGCATTTGGTCATTACCAGTCCGGTCTATATTTCTTCCTTCTCTTCCCAAAACAACAACAAATACTACCACCACCAGCAGCACCACCACCGTCTACTTCCTCCCAGGAAACTAAATAAACAGCCATTCAAGAGGTCAGTCAGTCTAATAACAAGAAGATGGTAAATTAGTCAGGAGCCACCAGAAAGTTTTAGAAAAGACTTGGTCGCTCTTTGGAAAAACTCGACTGTGTTTGAATAGCTTTCTAAAGAGCTCATGCAAATAAAAGCCTAGGATGGATGATTTTCATTAAGTGACCATCTCTGGGAAAAGGTAACAGAAGAAGTGACCAGCCTATGCGTTCACCTTTTAACTCTTGTCAGGAAGAGTAATGCCTAGACAGGGCCTCAGTAAGCCACTTAGCCTGGAGGAGGCAAAGTCATCACAGACAAGTTAATGGTGTAAGCTCCTGCCCTAGAGAGCCTGCTGTCCACTTGCAAGTGCTGATCCAAAGTGCCACTGTCTCAGCGGTGACATCTGCTCCTCACCTCCCACCCCTCGTTGTTTCCTTTACATTGGGCACTGCCTTGACAGACCTGAAAGTGATCTCATCACTCTACTTTTTGGCTCATTTTTCATTCTTCACATACTTATGTCCTCATTAAATTGAAAGAAAATGAACCTGGTTACGAACCTGGCTTTTTTGTCCCACTTCCACCCTCTTTAAGTTTGACAAACTTTCAAATAAGCCTTAGTGAACTGCTTAGGAAGGAATCAGTCACTGCAGGGCTAGCAGTGTCTCAGAGAAGTTGAGAAGGAGCAAAATATCCTTCATTTATTTCAGAGACATGGCCTGGCACAATGGAAGATGGGGCCCTGAGCTAGGAGTACAGCTTCTAGCTTGCCACTAACTAGCTTAATGAGCTTTCTTTTTGCAAGGCAATGGGGTTCAGTGACTTGCCCAAGGTCACAATCTAGATAATTATTAAGTGTCCGAGGTCCTATTTGAACTCAGGTCCTTTTAACTCCAGGACTGGTGCTCTATTCACTGCACCACCTAGCTGTCCCCAAGTTTAATGATCTTATGCAGCTTCTTCTGCACTATCTTTAGAGGCAGAAGACTTGGACTCAGATTCTGCCTTTGTAGTTTATTTCCTGTGTGAGCCCTTGGGGTAGTTACTCCTAGGTCTTAGTTTCCTATGACCTGGAGAGGAACTCAAAAATTCATTTCAATTCAATTTGATACCTTTGAGATGATGACACTTCTGATGAGACAAAAACAGAGACTGGATCTGTAGTTCATTACTATAAAGAAGCCACAAATGACACAGTAAGTTCAGCAGATGACATAGAACCTATGAACAAAATAAACCAGGTTTTATAATAAGGTACTGTAAATAGCCCCAAAAGAGGAAAAAAAAATCAGATTTCTTCTCTGATACAAAATATTTTTCATGGATTCTTCAAATCACACGGACACTTCATCCCTAACCCAACTGATGAGGAAGGGATAACTGAATCAGCCTAGAAGGGACAATGAAGGCCATCAAGTTCAAATCTTTCATTTTATAGATGAGAGAACTAAGACCCAGGGAGATTGTGACTTTCCCATAGTTTCAAAGCATCAAAATTGGAACCCAATTCTTCCTGACTTTAATTCTATTCCTTTATCCACTATGCTATTCTGCCTCAGGAATGCATGAACAAGAATTACTCATTGTGAGAGGGCATTGAAAGATTTTGATTTTTTTCAGGAATATCCATCCCTCTGAAGCAATCAATTCATCAAAATCCCCAACTACCACAGATCTCCAAAACTCACTGCACTGTTCCTAATACTTTCTTAAATGACTAGTAAAGCAAAATCAATTACAGTAAATTTTAAAAATTAGTTGTGTTCTTTAATCATCATTAGACAATAGTAAAAAGCAAAGCTTAAAATTTAGACGATATTAAAACAAGACTTCACGTGAAATCTTTTATATTTTATTTTACACCTCAACTCTGGTCCCAAGTTCTTTGTGGTTAATTTTTTGACAAATACCACTCCCTACTTATGTCCACCTTTGGGTGAAGGATATTGGTTATAAAAATAAATTAAACCATGAATAAATTGATAGGTTGCATAAAAGTACTGAACTCTGAAATGTGCCTATAATGAGTTTTTTCTTCTCACAATTCACTGAAGAAATGTAGGCACAATATGCAGGCTATAGTGGCAGTTAGAGCTTCTCAGCTGTCAGTTAAAAGTTGTGTGTCACTAGCAGGAAGACCCAGACTGAGATAATTGGCCAGTTCAGAATTTTGACCTGGGGATTGTGATTGGGTAATTGCTATGTAGGCTTTACTTCTTTAATTGCTACCTAGAATTGCCTCTTTAAAAGTGGTTTTATCCTTTTACCACCATAATGGCTTCTATGCAGACAAATTCCACTCTCAGGAAACTTCCATTCTAAAATGGATAAGGTTAGGTCACTAATGCCTACAGTCCTAAGGAGGAAGAAAAGGAGGGAGAGATGGAAGGTAGGGGGTGAAAGTAAATGAAAAAGCCAGTGAGAGGAGAAGAAAAAAAAGTGAATTGGGAAGAAGAAAGGAATGGCTGATGGTGAAAAACTGAAATTCAAGAAGAGATGGGGAAAGATAGGGGTTATCTGATACTAAATAGTTATAAAACTGTCTACCAATGTCCCTTCCACATGGGCTAGGTTAGTTGTTTCCTAAAAGGCAATAATGCCATCCTTGAAACTAAATTGATCCAAGAGAATGAGGTTCAAACCATTTGTTCAGCTTCCTGGTAGAAAATAGTGTAGGACACGAGCAGTCAGAGGTTTTTCAGCCTTGATATATACTGCTGGCTAAGTATCCCTTCCATCATGGCAAATATGGAGTCAAGGGAGCAGAGTACCATAGCTATAGTGCTGAAATGGTACTCAAAGAATATCGCCAGTTTTCTATCCATGACCCAGCCAGATCAATGCTGTATCCTTGCTGATTAATCTTTTCCATCTTATTTTTAAGCAAACTTTCTCTTGTTTAATGATGGATTATTTATGATCATCACATCTCATTCAAGTCTCAAGCCTAAATCTATACTGGTCTGAATAAATCCTGGTTGAGAACAAATTCCAGATTTTCAAAGAGCTTTACAAATACTCCCTTTTGTCATACATACAGTAACCCTTGGGAGGGTAGGCACTATCACCCCATTTTACAATTGAGAAAATAGAGGCACAGAGAGATGAAGTTGTCCACGTTCCCTCATTTATCAACAGACTTGAACCCAGGTCACCTCTGGGTTCCCTGAGGACAGAGGTTCTTTTAGTTTTTTTTTTTTGTTTGTTTTAGGTTTTTGCAAGGCAAATGGGGTTAAGTGGCTTGCCCAAGGCCACACAGCTAGGTAATTATTAAGTGTCTGAGACCAGATTTGAACTCAGGTACTCCTGACTCCAGGGCCAGTGCTTTATCCACTGTGCCACCTAGCCGCCCCCATGGTCCTTTTAGTTTTGAAATATTTATTGACGATTCCTGATTCCAAATCTATACCCTTTTCCCTTTCTCCTGCTATAACTCTCAAGTTCTGACATCCAGAAACAAAAGCTACAAGTCATAATAGGTTTTGTTCAATGCCAGATGAGATATTTTTGCATGTAATTCATCACTCAGCAGATGCCTAATAAATGCATTTTTTCTCTCTCTTGGTAACTGAATTACTTTTATTCTATATTTTGCCCTTCTTCTAGATCTGAGATTTCTCTGATGTGTGAAAGTGAGAATGTAGAATCTCTGTAAACCAATGCAGGTCTTCAACAGAACTTCAACTAGCCTGTGGTCCAGAGAGAATAAGTGGTCAAGTGGTCACCATGTCATATACATATATATATGTATGTATATATACATATATATATACATACATATATATATAATTGTCATTTATTCAAATATTAAGTTTGAACTCATGTTCTAAGGACAGTTCTGAAGTTAACTCAGCATCATGGATGTGAGCCTGGATGCCTCCTAAATCCTGTTTCCTTATCGTATATATATGGGGAAACTGAGACCCAAAGTGGTAAATTTTTGTTTGCAATGGGGTTAGATGACTTGCTGAAGGTCACACAGCTAGATAATTATCAAGTGTGTGAAGCCAAATTTGAACCAGGTTCTCCTGACTCCAAGGGCTGGTGCTCTATCCATTGCACCACCTAGCTGTCCCCCAAAGAGGTAAATTTATGGAAGGTTATACGGTTGGAAAAGTCAGGACATCTGGTATCCATTCCATTACTAATGGGCACAATGATTGGAGAGTTGGGCCTGAAGCTGGGAAGAAATGAATTCAAATTCAGGCTCAGACACTAACTGGCTATGTGACCTTGGATAAATCAATTCATCTTCCTCATCTGTAAAATGGCGAAAATAATAACCTATACACTCCATGACTAGTTTTGAGTATCAAATAAGCTAAGTTTTTTAAAGCACTCTTCACAGTGCCTGGCTTACGATAATGTTTATCCTCCATTCTCATAGAATACCATGACATCAGAAAGATGATACTATAACAAGCAAGTGGATTGGATTTGAGTGAGGGGGTGCTGTACTAAGGCACTAGCCTCACTTTCTCATTCGGAGCTATCTTGCCAGATAGAGATCAGGATGAATGAAGATGATCCTGGATGTGAGGCAATCAGGCTCAAGTGACTTGCCCAAGATCACACAGCTAGTAAGTGTTTGAGGCCAGATTTGCAGGACTGGCACTCTACCCACTGCACCCTAAAAGTTTGTTTCCTTCCATACCACGTCTTCCATTCAAGAAGCACACACATTGTTAAGGGCCAGCAGCTGGAAGTACAAAACAAAAAATGGAATCAGTTCCTGTCCTCAAGAAGCTTGCATTCTGTCTAATCTATTATATTGTCCCTTGTTTTTTCCATATGGCTTTAAAGTTCAAATGTAAGAATGGTGAGGAATTTAAAAAATGATTGGTCTAAGGGTAGATGATGAGTCCTTTTGTATTAGGCAGTGAGGGGAGACATTATTTCCTCCAAGACATTAAAATTAATTAGTATCTCATTCCTTAAGCAAGGAAATGTGGACATCATTAGTAATATACTAAAGTCTATGGCATTCTGTTGCTGTTGTTTGTCCTTCATTCTTCTTCTTCTTCTTCTTCTTCTTCTTCTTCTTTTTTGATTTTTGCAATGCAATGGGGTTAAGGGACTAGCCTAAGGTCACACAGCTAAGCAAGTATCAGGTTTCTGAGGCCACATTTGAACTCAGGTCCTCCTGACTCCAGGACCTGTGCTCTGTCCACTGCACCACCTAGCTACCCCTGTCCTTCATTTTTTTTTAGTTTTTTGCAAGGCAAATGGGGTTATAAGTGGCTTGCTCAAGGCCACACAACTAGGTAATTATTAAGTGTTTGAAACCGGATTTGAACCAAGGTACTCCTGACTCCAGGGCTGGTGCTTTATCCACTAGGCCACCTAGCTGCCCCGGCTGTCCTTCATTCTTGAAGAGAACCCTGATATCAGGGAGGTGATGCCATGCAAGTGACTTGGATTTAAGTGAGGGGGGCTGTGCAAAGTTACCAGCCTCACTTTTTCCTCTAGAACCATCTATATCCAGAGGCTAGATATGGATCAGGAAGACTGGAGGCAGCGCTGGATATTGTGGGAGACCTTGAATTGTTTCAGCTAAGTCTTCCCAGGTTTCAATCTGACTGAGGCATTGCCCATTCTGTGCTTAAGGCAGGTAAGAAAGAAAGAAAGCAAATTATGACCTTTTGCGTAGTCAAAAACAAACAAATAAGCAAATAAACAAACCAAACCTCAATCTGGGCAGGGAACACCTTCAGGGTTTCTGGCCAAAACAGAAATAATTACTTGATTATACTAAGGGCAAAGTAAAACCTTTCCCTGCTTGCTAGAGCCTGGTAAATAATGTTTTAATTCCCAGGTCTACCTTTAATTCCACAGAAAGTGAGGTTTGAAAAGTGATGGTTGAGGAGGTCATGATCAGGAGCTTCTCCAGAGAGAATAGAAGGTATTTATGATCTGTCATGTTTGGAGGCAGCACCTGTCTCTATGAGTTATTGGTGGATGGAAATGGAGAGAGCCATCCAATGTCAGAGGCCTGACATCAGTTTTGATTATGTCATTAACCACCATAAGGTTAATGCCGTGATTTCAATGGAGGCGGGCATTGAAATGATGGTGCTTTTGGAATTTCATTTTGTCAGATTTGGGACCTTTCTCTCTGCAGCTCCATTTGATTCATTGTTACTGAATGGATTACTCTTATGTTCAAGATGCCGCTTTTAAGGCCCATAAGTCAACAAAGCCCATAAAGATGGCAGCTCCTTTCTTCCTTATGCTTGTAACCTCTCTCGCTCATTTACGAAAGATCATAATTATTGTAGTCTGTGACATTCCACTCAGGGAGTCACTCTACGAGAAGCAGTTGCATACTAAATGTTGCTAATGTTCCTTTCCTCAGATTTAAACTCAGAATAAAAAATTCATTTGGGCCATTTAGCTTTGTGACTGATTAATGGGTGGAGCGGTAATATAATATTTAAACTGGGCTAAGTTTTATATCTTTGAAGTCATATACTAATAACAGTATTTATAAAATGCTTTAAGATTTACAAAGCATTACATATGTTTTCTCATCTGGTAAACAACTTTATGAAGTGCTATGATTATCATTCTTATTTTACAGATGGGGAAACTGAGCTTGTATGAAGTTAAGTGACTTGTCCATGGTCAAACAGCTAGTCAGAAGTAGTATTTGAACTCAGGTCTTTCTAACTCCAAGTCCAGAACTTTCTCCACTATACTACCTAATTTTTCTAGAGTCACTAATAAAAATCTTTCATCAAGGCAACATCTTACTGAGAGATAGCATGGTTTCATGAAGAGAGAACCATCCTTGGAAGAAGAACCTGCATCTGAAACCGCCTGGCAGTGTGACCCTGAATAAGTTGGGGCTCTCAGACTTAACCTCAGTGCTGCAGGCAATCCTTTCATAATTTGAAGAGTAGATGTGAAGCCTGGTAGATTTCTTCCAGAATCTCCTTTTTAAGGAAGGGCCTAGACCATGCATATTGACTTTTTAATTCTTTTCTGGGCTCTTCTCTTGATTCTCTGGGTTTCTTTTCTTTAAGCTTTTGGTTTTCAATCTAGAAACTCCTTCTGTCTTTATAGTCTTCTCAGTCTAGAAGATTCATCCATCCTTTGATCCATTTTTCTGACTATTCTGTTTTTCACTAAGACAGGGCCTAAATCGATCATGCTCTTTCCTTCATTTCTCTTTGGAATCAGCGCCTGATTCTATGAATTTCTTTCTCCACTGACCCTCATGTGGAAAATTTCTCTTTCCTCCCCACATCACTTTTCTCCATTAGAATGTAGGCTTCATGAAGGTAGGGATTGCCTCTCTTTTTACTTTTATCCTCAGAGCCTGCCACATGGTAAGCATTTAATAAATTCTTTTTTTTTTTTTTTGTTTTAGGTTTTTGCAAGGCAAATGGGGTTAAGTGGCTTGCCCAAGGCCACACAGCTAGGTAACTACTAAGCGTCTGAGGCTGGATTTGAACTCAGGCACTCCTGACTCCAGTGCCGGTGCTCTATCCACTGTACCACCTAGCCACCCCAATAAATTCTTGATAATGAAGTCATTTCCTCCTAGAGAGAGCTACCTATAACAAAGTGGACTTATTTTTAGGTTTGAAATTTAAAATTTAAGATTTTTAGTTTTCAAAATCAGCTTCATAAGTACAAGATGAGAGAGGGGCGACTAGGCAGCACTTCATGTCCACAGAGATTTGAGAATTTTAATGGATTGCAAGCACCATATGAAGTAAAAATGTTTTTACGACAGCCAAGTTAGCTAATGAGGTCTGAAGGTGCATAGGGAAAAAAGAAGTCACAGTCCCTTTCAATTCCACCTTGTTCAGAACACACCTGGAAGATTCTGGGTACCATGCTATTGGAAAGACATTGCTAAGTTAAAGGGTGTCTAGGGAAGGGAGACCAGGATGTAAAGAGATGGAGAGGTGAGGTCACTTGAGAATGAACTGAAAGACATGGATATGTTTAAGCTGAAGAAGAGAGAGGTAGGTCAGCTGTTTTAAGCATTTTAAGGATTACCATGTTGAAGAGGTCTTAGATATTTTCTAATTGATCTAAGGGGCAGTATGAGGAGCAATGGGGAAATGGAAGGCACAGATTTCAGAATGATGCAAGAAAGCCATTCTTAGCTATCAGAACTAAAATTGGAATAGGAAGCCTCTGGAAATAGCTGGTTCCCTTTCAATGGAAGGGAAAAGTTGCAGCAAAGGTTGACTGGCCACTTGTCAGGCACCTTGCATTGGGGAGTCCTGCTCAGTTCTAAGTTGGGTCAGTGAAGTCTCTTCCAAATCTGAGGCTGGGTGATTCTTGGGTTCCGTGAAGTACCATACTTCAGCATCCCAGAAACAAATTATGCATTGTCACTTAAACAGAGGGTGTTTTCACAGAGCAGTGACCATCAGAATAAAATTATTGGCAGGATAGTCTGTTTCATATGCAAACTAGGTGCTCCATGAAAAGACTCACACCAATGCATAATCATGGAATAGTTTACTTTGTGTTTTGGAAAGCTATGTCAGGGGTGTATGAGCTCTTGGAAAGCCCTCATATCCTGATGAGCCAGAAATAATTCAAATACATTTTCCATTGATGAGGGCTGTGTATTTGTCATCCAAGGGCCAGTCTAGCTAAATGCACAGAGATTCATCATCAGAAAGATGACTATCAGCTGATTGATTTTTCAACCAATTCAATCTCTGCAATATAAGTTACACTGTGGAGGGCTGAAGCCATCCCACCTTATAGTCACTTTAATAGAATAAGAGCAGGTTTCAACCAATCAATCCTTCAAACATTTTAGACTAAGTGCTAAAAGCTGAACTAGAAGGATGTGAAACACAAAAATAACATTTGCATAGGCTGAGGAAATTGGGGGCACACCAAGGGATCATCTGTATTTTATCAGGTAAATTGGGAGGGGTTTATATTTCAGAAATTAGAGTGAGTGTGACTTTCCAGCACACCTTGGAGGAGGATTTAAAGAGGGCTGGCAAGAGAAGACTTCTTAATCTAGACCTTAACCATGTCCCCTCTTTTAAAAAAAATTTTATTTAAGGCAATGGGATTAAGTAACTTGCCCAAGGTCACACAGGTAATTATTAAGTGTCTGAGGCCGGATTTGAACTCAGGTCTCCCGACTGCAGGGCCAGTGCTCTATCCACTGTGCCATCTAGTCGCCCCAACCAGGTCCCTCTTGACTGGAGGATGGCTTTGTAAACTTGAATGGGTCTGTAAGATTTGGACTTCCTATTTTGCCTTTAATGTCCTAGCAACATTTCCAGGTCATTTGGTAGAAATGTTTTCTCTGGGGGCAGCTAGGTGATGCAGTAGATAGAGCTCAGGTCTTGGACTCAGGAGGACCTGAGTTCAAATCTGGTCTCAGACACTTAATAACTACCTAGCTGTGTGGCCTTGGGCAAGCCACTTAACCCCACTTGTCTTGCAAAAAAAAAAAAAAAAGAAATGTCTTCTCTGGGACTTCAGACCAGATGGATATAGATTCACCACAGAGAATATCTTGAGTTTTCTATAAATTGGAGAAAAGGTCTTCTAGTAATCAGAAGTAATCCCTCCTTTACCACATGTACCATCTAATTTTGAGTCTACTTTCCCCCATATTCCTTGTGTTGTTAGGGGAAAATTTCATAGACTTTTAGGAGAATGATTTATATCAACTAATCTTATTGTACCACCTTTATAAAAACTTCCTGAAAACTACTTAAGCCTGGAAGACTAAATTACTTTTCAGCTCAATTCAATTTAGTAATCATTTATTAGGATACCATCTTAAACTCTGGGGTTAATAAGTAAAAACAAAGAGCTTACAAACCAATTTGGGAAGACAGGCTATGAAAGGAAACTGGACAGGGAGGGGGCATCTGTGGTGCTAAAGCTGAGCAGATGGTGAGGAGAATGAGCTCGAAAGGCCAATTTCTTACCTCTCTAAAGGAAAGTTTTAGAAGCAGTTCAATACTCTATCCTCCAGCATCCAACCAAGGGGGAGAGAAGACTGGGGGAGTTAGAAAGGTGTTTGAGTATACAGGGTTGGGTTAATAGCATTTCACTCAGATCCAATTCACATACATGTCATGGTATCAACACCCTGAAATCACTGTCTTTTTCGACAACGAAGGACAAACCATAGCAACAGTAGCATGGTGTTGAGAGTCTAAGTGATCAGCTTGTCCTGGGAGAGAGACATCTTTTCCCTGGAGTGGAGACTGAGTAGAGCTGTTAATCTTGAGGGAAAACATATTAATGAAAACTTGAATCTATGACATTGTAAATTCATCCCTGATCCTTCAAGGGGACCCAGAGGCCCTGAGATACAGGCAGCTGATTCCTGGGAATCCTTGGTAGGAGACATGACACTTCTATGGCTCATATCACAATGGCTTGTGTTTAGATGTCTCTTTGGGGCAGCTAGGTGGTGCGGTGGATAGAGGCCCCAGCACGGAGTCAGGAAGACTTAAATTCAAATCTGGTTTCAGACATTTACTAGTTGTATCCCCCTGGGCAAGTCACCTAATCCTCTTTGCCTCAGTTTGCTAATCTGTAAAATGAACTGGGGAAAGAAATGGCAAACCCTTCTACTATCTCTTCCAAGAAAACCCCAACTGGGGTCACAAAGAGAAAGACATGATTGAAAGTATGGAACAAGAATAGTATGTGTCACCTTCAAATTGGCAAAGCACTTCATACAGGCTCTCTCACTTGATCTTCACAACAATAATATAGTTATATTATATATATATTATATATAGCATTATTATCCCCATTTAACCCCGGAGTTGGGGGGATCTGAGTTCAAATATGACCTCGTACCTTTGTGACCTTGGGCAAGTCACCTGCCCAGAGTCATCTCCAGTTGTCCTGCTTCATATCTGGTTCCTGGGGTTCCTGGACCTAGACGACTCTGGAGGAGAAAGTGAGACTGGTGACTTGGCACAACCCCCCCCCCTCCGAATCATGTGCTTGTCATATCATCACCTCTGCAATGGCGTGGTCTTCTTTGAGAAATAGCAACAACAGCAACAGCCCAGAGCCACATAGCCATTATTTTTTTTTCTTGACTGGATACAAACTAGGTTCTGACTCGAAGTCCAGGGCTTTCTTCACTGCTTTGCTCAGCTACCATATCAATAAGGAATATTAGTGGAGAAGAGTACAGGCTAACATCATCCAACATCCTTCATCTACTAGAACCAGACGTTAGGCTTAACTATAGTATAAGGCTTCTAAAAGAACATTGTTATAAATGGGCAAGTCTGCCCAACAGGGTTAAAATGAGATACTGTAACTTTATGGTAAGGTTTGGGTATAATGGATTCACACATTATGGAATATGGGTTGTTAGTGCTGACACATTATGTACCTTTGGCCTCTGTGCGGCCAGTTCCTAAATGATCTCATTTATCCCTTCTTTTCCTTGATTATCAAACTATTCACTGCTGTTACTGCTGTGCCCTTTAAATGTTATGGATATGGTAGATCAGAGATCAAAGGATGCTTAGAATTTTCTGCTTCAGGAGAACTACTCTAGAAATAATACAATTAGAAATGCGGGAAGCAATTTAATCCCACTATGGAGACGATATTCCTTCTTGAGCTCTTCCAAGTAGACTCTACTAAAGATAGATAATGAGCAGAATGAATCAAGGTGTTTTTTTCTTCCTTGCAGTAAACCTTCTATTTAATAGCTATCTGAAAGTAACAAACTCATTTCACTTTAGTACTTAGGTTCTTGTTGGGATTTAAGATGAAAGACCTGATTTTCATTACAAATGAAGGGAAGTTTTGTTTTCTCTTTATTGCAAATATTGTTTACTCTAAGAGGCATTCAGCTTAATCTAATTAATTCAAAAATGTCTTAGATGAAAATTATTTCTGCATGAGATACAATAATTATAAAACTCCATGAATATCAGAGCCGTTTTTGAAACACAAAAGTTTTGAATCCGCCAAATCAGGGCAAGAAGCTCAATAAAATATTCACCCCAACAAATATGAAAGCCTTGCATCTTGTCTTTAGATCATCAACATCACATGTTTAAATTTTAGATTAAGATGGGCTGCGGCATTTAAATGAGTATAGAGAATCAAGAATAAACACTCTTTCTTAGTAGACTTTTCATTTGATTTCTAACTTCATCATTGATTTTTAACTGTCTTCCCTGTAGCAAAGCATTAGCTTATTGGGAAAAACCAAGTTGTAAAAGTCGTTACCATCATTGACATTTGAATCACATGGACCAACACGGAGTAACATCCAGGAGTAACATGCAGGGGATAGGGAGCTATTCTGTCATAGAATTCATGTTATATGCAGAAACAGATAACTAGACAAAGGAGTGCCTACATTGCAACAGGCTTTTAGACCTTGTACCAGAGGTTTAAATGTCCCACTGCCTGTGAATCAGCAGTGTCTCGGTTCCAGTCCTACTGCCAGCCTGTATTATCGCTTTAAGACTCAAAGTCACAGGGCAGGTCCCAACCAGACGAGTAGACATTGTTTTCTGATTGAGGAGTACCTTATGTAAACAAAATCCCAGATCCAATCTGTATTTCTCTCCTTTTAGGAAAGATGTAAAAAAGAGAGACTTTTCAAAAAATGTTGTTCCTCTGCGAATAGAAGAAACCCTCCTATCTTCATGAGTATATTCTTTGTCTGAACCTGTGATGAATTTATTTTAGGAAATTTCCAGAGGAGGAAACTCCCTCTCTCTAGCTCCATCTTTCAGGATAGATTAGAAACTCATCTAGGATGAGGGGTAGGATCCAATGAGCCCATGTAAAGATAGATAGATAGAGATAGAGATAGAGATAGAGATAGAGATAGAGAGATGATATAGATATAGATAATGTAGATATAGACATAGACATAGACATAGACATGGACATGGATATGGATATTTATATATATATATAAATAAATAGATATAGACATGGACATGGGCATGGATATGGATATGGATATGGATATAGATATAGATATAGATATGGATATGGATAGAGATAGAGATAGAGATATGGACATGGGCATGGACGTGGACATGGATATGGACATGGATATAGATATAGATATAGACATAGATATAGATATATAGAGCACCTTAAGGTTTGCAAAGTGTTGTATATATATCCATACATACAACACTTTGTGTACCTTCTCAAGGAGCTCTCTATACAACACTTATACTCTCTAGACAACATTATTATTCTGATTGTTTCCCATATCTGACACTCTTTTCTCATTTTTGCCTCCTGTCTTCCCTGGGTTGCATCAAGACCAAGCTAAAATTCCACTTTCTATAAGAAACTATTCCTGATACCCTTATTTCCAGTGCTTTTTCTTCTGTTGCTTCTCTCCAAGTTTCCTGTCTTAGCTGGTTTGTACACAACTGTTTGTTTTCTAGCTCTTCCCATTATAGACTGTGAGCTCCTTGAGAACAGGAACTGGTTTTTTATTTTACCTTTTTTTTTGTTTCCCAGTCTTGGCTTGATTGTAACACATAGTTTTAGAGAGTCACTGAAGGGGAGTACTAAGATATTAAATGATGTCATCATATTTACACTGCTAGTCTGTGGCAAAGGCAGAATTCAAATTTAGGTCTTCCTTATGTCAGACACATAAGTAGCCCCTTTCATGGAACTGCTAGTTTGCAAGTTTGCAAAATGAAGAGATTATCCGGCCAGATGTTAATCTACTATTCCA